>NC_045427.1:232294921-232894921 GCF_902635505.1 Sarcophilus harrisii
TCCTGACCTTGGGTTTAAAATAGTTTTTTTTTTTCTTTACCTTCCTTAAATCCTCAAAGATCTGATACCTGATTCATGTTCTGCAAACAAATGAATAATGCAGATTGCTGTTGTTGTTGTGTTCGTGGTTTTGGAAAACAAAGTAACTGAATTTAAAACAATAAGCACCCTAGCTACCTAGGTTCTAATCTAGACTCTGATACTAGCTAAGAGACCTTGGAAAGGCAACTTCCCCTCTCTGGATTTCTTTTTCAGATATTATTCATGACCCAGAGTCCCCCCAAAAACCTCTGGATTCACTGGGGCTGACTCCAAAAAATTATTTTTCTTTTTTTTTTCCTTATTGTCCCCACTGGTAAGAAAATCTTCAAATGCATTCATAGTATATGTCTCTTCTAAGTTTCCCTAAATGGGATAATAGGCCCTCACTACTCCCATAGACATTCAAGGTACAATATAGGTATTTGGAATGGGACAGCTTTTATTTCATACCACAGAAAATATATAAGTTGCCTACAGCTCACAGGAATCTATAAACAAATAAATACACAAAGCACTCATATAGCCTATTTAACTCTTCCTAGAAGATAAATATACTGGAAGAAGGTGGGGATAGGGGAGAGATTGAGGAGAGGGAAAGGTGACTGCGAGAACAGCTATCCTCTTTTAAAGAATCTGCAGTTTCTAAGCAACTTCAGCAGTAGTGGGACCAGCAAAGTCCAGACTTCTGAGGACTCAGGAAGCTTGGACCATGTAGGCAAACATATATAGAGCTTTATATGTTTCTCCAAAAAGTTGTTATTAATTAATTTGTGATAGCTTGACCTATAATCTGTATCTAGCATCAAGAGTAAAAGTAATTGCTGAGTTAAGAGCCAAGGATTAAAAAAATTCATAATTCCTTTTTATATGGCAGCACAGATTGCCTAAAATCAGAAGCCCAACTTCTAGTGGAATCATGTTCTCCACATTCACATTCACTAGCTCATCATCAAATCCATCACCTTATACATTCTGGTTTTGCCAGAGACAATTCTAGTTTTGGCTCCAGGTGGATTTCCCAAACAGGGACAAAGTAAAAGAGGTACCTAATATACAATTATGAACTAAATATAGGACAGATAATTTATTCCTACTCAAAAGAATCTATAATGAGCATAAGTGAATTAGAAGGCATTAACAGAATTATGAGAAGAGAATTCAGTATTTCATGACTATTAGCACATTCATCTGGGAGAATAATATTTGAGTGTTGTTGGTGTATGGGACAATTTTATCCAAAATTAAACTCTCGGGGCATCTCAAAGGTATAGAACAAAAGCTTTATTAGAACCTCGCGAGGGCCAGGTGGTCCTTCAGACTCCAAGCAAAAGGGTGTTGGAGCCAGGATAGAGCCGCCCCCCAGTGCCCACTTGCAACTTTTATACAGAGTACCCCAAGAAAAAACCTAGACCCACCCCCCGTACCCCTCATATACATTCTGATTGGCTATATAGGTTGTGTTCCCTGATTAGGAACTGGAATGTTAACAGGTTATAAATCTTTCTTTCCCTCCCCTACCACATGATTTTCAAAATCCCACGGTTATGAGAGATATTCACTTCAGCTACTTGCACTCATTGGGACATAGAACAGTTACTGCAAGGTCATTTATTATTCATTTTACATTTTCCCTCTACAGTGGCATCGTCTGATCAAAGAACCAACCTTGATATTCCCGGTGGTTTATCTTTAATACTGATTGACACAAAAAAAAAAAAAAAATCACATGGATTGTGGCCAGATTGGGTAAAAGACACTCCTTCATACCTGATCTCCTGATTCCAAATATTTGCAGAAAGAAAGAAGCGAACTGGTCAAGGAATAAGCAGCTTCTTTAGTATTTCCATGTTCAACAGCTAATTATGGGAATTTGACCAGGGTTGAATCATGTATGGTTACACTGATTCAACTCCCAGTTTCCACATGATCACCAGGAATGATAACTTTAAAGATGCAGGAGAGCAGTTTTTGGGATAAGAATGCATTATTTGACAAAAATTGCTGGGAAAATTGGAAATTAGTATGGCAGAAACTAGGCATTGACCCACACTTAACACCGTACACCAAGATAAGGTCAAAAATGGGTTCATGATCTAGGCATAAAGAATGAGATCATAAATAAATTGGAAGAGCATAGGATAGTTTACCTCTCAGACCTGTGGAAGAGGAAGGAATTTATGACCAAAGAAGAACTAGAGATCACTATTGACTACAAAATTGAAAATTTTGACTATATCAAATTGAAAAGTTTTTGCACAAACAAAACTAATGCAGGCAAGATTAGAAGGGAAACAATAAACTGGGAAAAACATTTTTACAGTCAAAGGTTCTGATAAAGGACTCATTTCCAAAATATATAGAGAATTGACTCTAATTTATAAGAAATCAAGCCATTCTCCAATTGATAAATGGTCAAAGGATATGAACAGACAATTTTCAGATGATGAAATTAAAACTATTACTACTCATATGAAAGTGTTCCAAATCACTATTGATCAGAGAAATGCAAATTAAGACAGCTCAGAGATACTACTACACACCTGTCAGATTGGCCAGAATGACAGGGAAAGATAATGCAGAATGTTGGAGGGGATGTGGGAAAACAGGGACACTGATACATTGTTGGTGGAATTGTGAATACATCCAGCCATTCTGGAGAGCAATTTGGAACTATGCCCAAAAAGTTAACAAACTGTGCATACCCTTTGATCCAGCAGTGTTTCTACTGGGCTTATACCCCAAAGAGATACTAAAAAAGGGAAAGGGACCTCTATGTGCCAAAATGTTTGTGGCAGCCCTGTTTTTAGTGGCCAGAAGATGGAAAATGAATGGATGCCCATCAATTGGAGAATGGTTGAGTAAATTGTGGTATATGAATGTTATGGAATATTATTGTTCTGTAAGAAATGACCAACAGGACAAATACACAGAGGATTGGCGAGGCTTACATGAACTGATGCTGAGTGAAATGAGCAGAACCAGGAAATCATTATATATCTCAACAGCGATACTGTATGAGGATGTATTCTGATGGAAGTGGATTTCTTCAACAAAGACAAGATCCAACTGAGTTTCAATTGATCAAGGATGGACAGAAGCAGCTACACCCAAAGAAAGAACACTAGGAAATGAATGTAAACTGCTTGCATTTTTGTTCTTCTTCCCAGGTTATTTATACCTTCTAAATCCAATTCTCCATGAGCAACAAGAAAACTGTTCGGTTCTACACACATATATTATATCCAAGATCCACTGCAATCTATTTAACATGTATAGGACGGCTTGCCATCTTTGGGGAGAGGGCGGAGGGAGGGAGAGGAAAAATCGGAACAGAAGTGAGTGCAAGGGATAATGTTGTAAAAAACTATCCTGGCATAGGTTCTGTCAATAAAAAGTTATTTTAAAAAAATAAAATAAAAAACTATGTAATAAATATTACACATCATTTTTAAAGCTAAAAAAAAAAAGATGCGGGAGAAAGGGTACCTGCTACCATATGAATGAGAGAACACACAAAGGACATGTCCATGGACTTCATTTTCCACAGTTCTTAGAGTGAAGAACTTTAATCCTTGGGAGAAATTCTCTGAACTATATTTTCCAAAAGTCTGTACACAAACTCAAATACTGAAAAACCCTCATTGGGAGAATAGGATGGGCATGTGAGAGCCACAGGGGCGATATAGACAACAGCATCAAAGGCAGTCCTGAAGTTGAGAGAAAGATAGTCACATATGAAACAGTCAAGCATCCTGAAGACTTCTTCTGGATTTGGAGTAATGCAGAGCTGACATAAGAACTTTCATAATTCTTTGGCCAGAATCAAGAAAAAAGCTTCAAGAATTAGACTGAAGGGGAGAATTTTAGGAAGATGGCAGAGTAGGTTGGTAAATTTCAGACTCCTGATTTCCCCCACAAATAGAAGAAATTTGTACCTTAGGGCAAACATAGACTGGTGAAAAATCAAGAGCAGGAGTCCTCCAGATACCACTCTAGAAGACCCCAAAGAAAGATCAGGGTTCAGGGATTAATCCAAGTGAAGTGCAGACACTTCCTAGCTATCTCCATAGAAACACCAAGTGGGGAGCCCTGGGGCTAACTGGGTGTGGCTGGAGCCTCAGCTGGAATCATAGAAACTTTCACCTCTTGGACTGTGTATAGAATGGGGTTTACCAGGAAGACTGAGGGAACCTCTGCTGATTAGGAATGCCAGTCCCAGCTGTACTGCAGAGCAGAGGCCCTAGGTGAGAAGGAACCAGCACCCAGTGAGTGCAGAAGCAGTAGGGCGGGGAAGCTGCTACCTGCAGGCACTTGCTAGAGGGTGGAGCTCTTGGTTTGGGGTTTCTAGTCAGAGGGGAGAGTTGTAGTGAAGCTAGAGGCACCATCCTACTCCCGGGATTAGAGGTTCTTACACTAATACCTCTTATTAAAAAAAAATAATAACCAGCAAAGAAGAAAGAACCCCACCATAGAAACATACTGTGGGAACAGGGAACACCAGGATTCATCTTCAGAGGAGGACACTGAATTTTTTTTAATTTCAGTGTCCTCCTCTGAAGTTGAATCCTGGTGTTATAGTGAAATGGTTCTCTGCCCAGAAAGAATTTATACAACTCAAAAAAGAATTTAAAAATCAAATAACAAACATTGAGAAAAAAATTTTTTAAATAATAATAAAAACCATCCAAGAAAAACAAGAAGATTATGAAAAAAGTTAATTAAAAAAGAAAATATATGTCTCAAAGATGAAAATAAATCTTTGAAAATTAGAATCACAGGAAAAGCCTGTGAAGTTATGAGAAACCAAGAAGTAACAAACAGATTATAAAGTATGAAAATTTGAACAGAATATGAAATCTAAGAAATATGACAGATCTAGAGAACACATCAAGAATAGAAAATATAAAAATAATTGAACTGCCTGAAAGTTGTGACCAAAAAAAAAAAAGGGACTTTGATACAGTGATGCAAGAAATAATTCAAGAAAATTGTCTTGGAGTGATAGAACATGAGGGGAACTTAGAAATAGAAAAAAATCCACTCATCACTACCTCAAGGAGATCCTTTGTGAAAAACACATAGGAACATTATTGCCAAATTTAACCCCCAGATCAAAGGGAAAATTTTGCAAAAAAACAATTAAAAAATAATTCAAATACACTGAAACTACAATTAGAATTATGCAGTATTTGTCAGCAGACACAATAAAAGACCACAAGTCCCAGAATCATATTTACCGACAGTCAAAAGAAGTAGGCCTGTGGTCAAAATATCATAGCCATCAAAATTATCTATAATATTGAACAAGAAAAAATGGACATTCAGTGAACCTGTAGATTTTTAGGATTTTCTATCAACCAAACTGTAACTTAATAGAAAATTTAACATATCAAAGATCAATTTCAAGAAACTCAACATGGACAAATTGTTTATGTCTTTTTTTTACATGGGAAATATATAGCATATGTTTAAGATAAGGTAGCTTAAAAGAAAGATTGGGTCAGAGTTAAGATAAAAATAGTAATTAAGTTATACAAATGAAATGCAGAGAAAGAATACATGTATAGGAACTAAAGGAGGGTGAAGAGCTTGTAGTTCTGAACACATACTCACGTGAGGAATGGATTAAATAGGCAAAAATCAATATATATACTGTAATGAAGAGTACAGCACCCTCCAAGATCTATAAAGAAATATGAGGGGAGGAATGGGCATATGGGGAAGCAAAGAGTGAGGGAAGAAGACAAGGGAGGGATTCATGAATGGGAGGAGGTTAAGTAACAGCAAGGCACATTAGGAACAGAATTAAAGCAGAGGGTCAGCAGGGACAGGAAAGATTTATGTGTGTATGTGTGAAGATATGTGTGTATAGGTGTATATCCATATATGTATACATATATATATATATATATATATATATATATATATCACATCCTTTTTTAACTTTAGCTTGCTTGGGGGGTAGGGGAATGAAAGGGGAAAAAAGAATAAAGTGAAAGGTGTACATCAAAGAAAAGAACAATTTACAGGGAAGTAAAAAAAGAAAGACGTGCAGGAATATAACTTCTTTTACTAATATATACTTTCTTCAATGCTATTTGTTGTTCTATATTTTGAATCCTCTCTGATATTCTGCTGGAAACATGATGATGTTCTCTTTTGTTTTGTTTTACTTTATTTTGTATTCCTTTTCTATTTTTCTTTTTTCTTATTCTGTTTCTTTAAATAAAATAAATTGGGGGGGAAAGAATTTAGTCTGAAAAGCATGCCAAGTATCCATCTCTGATCATATTCTCCCATTAGACTAAGAAATTATCAAATATATAAGAAAAGTAGATAATTCCTATAGAGTTATAGTTTCACACTCCTTTATATATGGGGATAAAAATGTTTTTCTCCTTGATTCATTTCCTTGCAGCTTATTTGAATTTTCAAATTTCACAATATATTCAAGCTATTTTACAAATTCTATTTAGGTGTTTGTTATGCCCTGCAAGAGTGATGATATATTGGGTTAGGGCTTGGACCATAGTTATTGCAAAACAAAACTCTCAAACCAAGAAGTAATTAAACAAGATACTACAAACACATGTGAATATTTCACCATTTCAAAAAACCTGTCATTTCACTGGTGTTATGAAGTCCTCCCTTTTCTTTTCTTTTTTTTTTTTTTTTTTTTTTTTGAAACTGTGCTTAGTACTAGGAATCTCAACTTTAGAATTTAAGATTAGCTTCAGCCATGCTCTAAGCCTTTTGTCTTGGACCAGAAGAGAATGTATAATACAAAGAGCAGTTCTTCCTTATCCAAGTGGATGGTTTGAGTTTCTATAAGGTAAATACTCAGAGAGGTGAATGTATGAATTGGAATCCTACCTCACATATGTATTAGCTATGTGTATGATACTGAGTGAGTCATTTAATTTTTTTTCATCCTGTTTCCTATAAAATAGGGGAATAATATAGAGAAAGGCACAGAACAAGACAGGAGAGAGGCAGAGACCATGAGACAGTGTGAGAGACAGAGACAGAGAGGCAGAGGCAGAGGGAGAAAAACAGAGATACAGAGAGAGAAAGACAGAAACACACACACACACACAGAGGGAGAAAGGCAACAAACAATTATTAAGTGCTTACTCTGTTCCAGGTACTGTTCAATTAGCAAACCTCAAAGTGTTGTATGAATGTTGGTTGTTATTATTAATGCCTGTTGATCAACAGTTTGGTGATTAGACTGTCCATACTTAGCGAGACTAGTCAAGTCACTTGGACAAGTCACTTGACCAAATAAAAAGCCCCAATTTATTACCTAGCCTTTGACTTTCCAACCTGGAAAAATTTGATGGAGATTGTGCTCTGCCAGCTCTCCTTTAAGAGACCAGAATCTGAGCATTAAGACCTCTATGCTATGCTGAGGAACAGGGATAGAACTGGAGCTGTGATCCTAAATAACTCAATATTTGAATTTTTTTCTAGCTGCTTGTAGTATTTTCTCCTAGACCTGATAATTATAGAATTTATTACAATATTCCTTGGAGTTTTCATTTTGGAGTCTCTTTCAGGAAGGATCTCTTTCAATGACTATTTTACCCTTTGTTTCTAGGATATCAGAGCAGTTGTCTTTGATTTCTTGAAAACTGTTAACCAGGCTCTTTTTTTTTTTTTTTTTTTTTTTTTTTTTTTGGATTATGGCTTTCATGTAGTACAATAATTCTTATATTATCTCTCCTGGGTCTCTTTTCCACGTTGATTGTTTTTCCAGTGAGGTATTTTATGTTTTCTTTTATTTTTTCATTTTTTAAATTTTGTTTGATTGATTCTTGATGTCTCATTGAGTCATTCTCTTCCATTTGTCAAATTCCATTTTTTAATAAATTATTTTCTTTAGTTAGCTTTTTTTACCTCCTTTTCCATTTAGCCAATTGTATTTTCAAAAATTGTTTTGTTCAGTGTATTTTCCCCCATTTCTCCAATTCTCTTTTTGAAAGAGTTGTTTTATTTAATATATTTTTCCCCATTTCACCAAATCCATTTTTTAAAGAGTTGTTTTCTTCAGTCAATTTCTGTGTTTTCTTTTCTAAGCTGTTGGCTCCCCTCTAAGCATTGATACTGCTCTACTTTGCCCTAAGCAGACCACATGGTTCTGGGCTCTATGTTTTATGAAGGGCATTCATAAACAAGCCAGAGAGCACTAATCAAAAGAGTGACAGAGATGATCATGGACAGAGTTGCTTCCAAGGACTAATTGGATGTTTCACCTAAAAAAACTGGTGAAATTGGAGGGACACAACAGATATTTTTAAATATTTGAAAAGCCACCATGTAGAAAAGGAACTATATTTGTCCTGTTTGACCTTAAAGGGAAGAACTAGGAGTAATGCATAGAAATTAGAGAGACAGGTTTGGGTTCAGTGTTGGGAAAGTGTCCTAACAATTAAAGCATTCCAAAAATATAGTAGGTGCTCTATTACTTTGCTAAGTAAGTAGTGAGTTCCCCATCTGAAAGGAGACTCTTATCCAGGGTATTTAGAAGAGATTCCTATTCACAAATAACTAGATGGTCTCTCAGAGTGCTGACAATTAATTCTAAGACTGTGAGAAAGTTACTACTGATAAAAAAAAAAATTAAGGTCATAGGTCATCATGCATTTATAGCCAAAAGGAGTCTCAGATGCTATTTGGTCTAATCTCTCATTTGACCAAAAAGAGAGAAAGCTGGGGTCCAGAGAAGGAAAATAACAATAATGAAAGCATATTTATAAAGCTTTTAAAATATTATTTCATTTGATCTTGATAAACAACCATTGGAGTTAGGTGTTAGTATTATCCCTATTTTATAGATGAAGAAACTAAGGCAGACAGAAGTTAAATGTCTTGCCCAAGGTCACACAATTTACTAGTGTCTGAGGTTGAATTTGAACTCAGGCTTTGTGATAAACACTTTATTCCCATTTTATAGTTGAGAGAACTGAGGCAGTCTTTTGCCTAAGGTCATACAGCTAGTATCTGAACTGGATTTGAGTCAGGTCTTCCTGATGACAGACCCAGTGCTCTAGCCATTAAGCCATCTAACTAAAGAGTAAGTGAAGCTTACATAGTAATGGAGGGAAGAGCTGAGGCTTGAATCTAGCCATTCCTTGTTTAAGGGTAGTGTATTTCTACTCTATCTTCCATCCCCACTAGAAAAATAAAATAAAATTAGACATTTTTCTTCTGTTCCCTAAAACAATTGGGAACATCATCTAAATCCTGTTTCATTACTACAGTTTCTGACAAGACCAGCCAGAGCTGGCTCCAAGATGCCTTTATTTAAAGTTAGCAGCAAGGGTTGAACAAGGGTAGAATGTATCTCCTACCATGCTGGGACTGCCATTCAGAGAGGATTGTTTTATTAATGAATAATCTTCTGTCTCACTGGACATCCCAAAAAAAGCAGACTATATGTACAGATAAAGAATAGCAGTAATCTATGGGGATGGGTTATCTGCAACCCTCCCAATTTATTTGCTCCCCCACTCCCACCACCTGGCAGACCCAACAGGGCAATATTCTCTGCTCACCATTAGTACAAGTGCTGAGGTTGTTGGGCTGATCTCCATTGTGGAAAAAAAATAAAGCTGCTCTGCTTCTGAGAACAGTCCAGAGTCCAAATCAGTTTCCACAGCATCCTTAGCTTTCCAAATCACTTACCTAGAGATTTAAGGAATAAGTCCCTAATAACATGATGACATCATTACCAAATCACATTCTTTCATTCAACAAACTTTTATGTGGCTGCTGTGGGCAGAACTCTAATACTGGGTATTGGAAAAAATAAAGCTATATTACTACACAAACCCTGAAAATCTGGTAGTTAGTTGGCACAGGAGATAGAATAGTGAACTTGGAGCCAGGAAAATCTGAGTTTGAACTCTGCCTCACATGGTTATTAGTGTTGTGATTCTAGGAAAGTTAGTTAACCTCTCTCAGCCTCAGTTTCCCCATCTGTAAAATGGAGATTGTTAAGGCCCTTCATATAATACAAAACCCCAAATTAAATGCAATACATACAGTGTGGTCTGCCTAGAGTAGAGCAGTACTAATGCCTTATTCATTCTGGACATTATGCAATTGAGTAGCCATATCTCTATTGATCCATATTGAGTATGTAGTCCACTAAGACTCTCAGATCCTTTTCACAAAAACTGTTGTTCTGCTGGACTTCCTCATGCATTCTGATTCTTGAACCCAAGCATAGGTTATATTTACTCCTCTTTAATTTCATTACACATAACTAAATGCATAAGCTTAATGCATAAGATTTGATCCATTGTTCTAGTTACTTGTTATGTTATTAAATCCCGATTTTGTCATCTACCATATTAGCTATTCCTGCTACCTTTTTATCAGTGAACTTGACAAGCATATGAGATCTTCACAGTCATTGAATAAAAAAACTAAATAATAGATGGTTAAGCTCATATGCCTGGGGGCAGACCACTTGTGATCACCTTCCATGTGCATGGGTTCATTAATTACTACTCTCTGGGTCTCTCTGGGTCTGGTCATTCAACTACTTCCATAATCTACCTAAGAGCACTATACCATAGCCCAACATCATTCCTTTGTATCTATTCTATGACTTTATGATTTTTACATTTTAGAAACTTCTGGCATTTTCTATAGTAAGCATCTTCTTTTCTTGATCTCAGTATAATGACTATTGCCAAGAACTTAAGATTTTTCGGTGGTATACATTTTAAGGATCAAGTGAGATAACATGTAAAGCCCTTTGCAAACCTTTGAGTATTATCTTCAGTCCTAGTTGCTATTATTATTATCTGGGAGCCCACTGACTAGTAAGGGAGATAAGATATGTACAAAAATAACAATCATCCAAGGTAAAATATGCTAAGGGATATAAGAGAAGTGATATTAAAGTTCAAAAGATTTCCATAGGATCATCACAGACTCTCAGAATTAGGACACTTTCTAATACAGTTAAATACAAATACCATCTGCAACCTTCTAGACAAGTAACTGGTTTAGCAGGGTGACCCGCACGTTGTTGTTGTTCAGTCATGTCCAATTCTACATGGATGTTAACCATTAATTTTATTTTTTTATTATAGCTTTTTATTTATAAGTTATATGCATGGGTAATTTTTCAGCATTGACAATTGCAAAACCTTTTGTTCCAACTTTTCCCCTCCTTCCTCCTACCCTCTCCCCTAGATGCCAGGTTGACCAATACATGTTAAATATGTTAAAGTATAAATTAAGTACAATATATGTATACATGTCCAAACAGTTATTTTGATGTACAAAAAGAATCAGACTTTGAAATAGCATACAATTAGCCTGTGAAGGAAATCAAAAATGCAGGCGGACAAAAATATAGGGATTGAGAATTTTATATAATGGTTCATAGTCATCTCCCAGAGTTCTGTTGCTGGGTGTAGCTGGTTCAATTCATTACTGCTCCATTGGAACCAATTTGGTTTATTTCATTGTTGAAGATGGCCACGTCCAGCCGAATTGATCATCATATAGTATTGTTGTTGAAGTATATAATTATCTCCAGGTCCTGCTCATTTCACTTAGCATCAGTTCATGTAAATCTCTCCAGGCCTTTCTGAAATCATGCTGCTGGTCATTTCTTACAGAACAATAATATTCCATAACATTAATATACCACAATTTATTCAGCCATTCTCCATTTGATGGGCATCCACTCAGTTTCCAATTTCTGGCCACTACAAAGAGGGCTGCCACAAACATTCTTGCACATACAGGTTCCTTTTCCTTCTTTAGTATCTCTTTGGGATATAAGTCCAGTAGTAGCACTGCTGGATCAAAGGTTATGCACAGTTTGATAACTTTTTGAGTATAGTTCCAAATCGCTCTCCAGAATGGCTGGATGTATTCACAATTCCACCAACAATGTATCAGTGTCCCTGTTTTCTCACATCCCCTTCAACATTCTGCATTATCTTTCCCTGTCATTCTAGCCAATCTGACAGGTGTGTAGTGGTACCTCAGAGTTGTCTTAATTTGCATTTCTCTGATTAATAATGACTTGGAGCATCTTTTCATATGGCTAGAAATAGTTTTAATTTCTTTGTCTGAAATATCCTTTGACCATTTATCAATTGGAGAATGGCTTGATTTCTTAAAAATTAGAGTTAATTCTCTATATATTTTGGAAATGAGGCCTTTATCAGAACCTTTGACTGTAAAAATGTTTTCCCAGTTTATTGCTTCCCTTCTAATCTTGTCTGCATTAGTTTTGTTTGTACAAAAGCTTTTTAACTTGATATAATCAAAATTTTCTATTTTGGGATCAATAATGATCTCTAGTTCTTCTTTGGTCATAAATTCCTTCCTCTTCCACAGGTCTGAGAGGTAAACTATCCTATGTTCTTCTAATTTATTTATAATCCCATTCTTTATGCGTAGGTCATGAACTCATTTGGACCTTATCTTGGTGTACAGTGTTAAGTGTAGATCAATGTCTAATTTCTGCCATATTAATTTCCGATTTTCCCAGCAATTTTTGTCAAATAATACATTCTTATCCCAAAAGATAGAGTCTTTGGGTTTGTCAAACACTAGATTATTAAAGTTATTGACTGTTTTGCCCTTTGAACCTAATCTATTCCACTGATCAACTAGTCTATTTCTTAGCCAATACCAAATGGTTTGGGTAACCACTGCTTTAGATCTGGTACAGCTGGGCCACCCTCATTTGATTGTTTTTTATTAATTCCCTTGAAATTCTTGACCTTTTTCTGATAAAGGCCTCATTTCCAAAATATATAGAGAACTAACTCTAATTTATAAAAAATCAAGCCATTCTCCAATTGAAAAATGGTTAAAGGATATGAACAATTCTCAGATGAAGAAATTGAAACTATTTCTAGTCATAGGAAAAGATGCTCCAAGTCATTATTAATCAGAGAAATGCAAATTAAGACAACTCTGTACCACTACACAACTGTCAGATTGGCTAAGATGACAGGAAAAAATAATGATGATTGTTGAAGGGGATGCGGGAAAACTGGGACATTGATGCATTGTTGGTGGAGTTGTGAACGAATCCAACCATTCTGGAGAGTAGTTTGGAACTATGCTCAAAAAGTTATCAAACTGTGCATACCCTTTGATCCAGCAGTGTTACTATTGGGCTCATATCCCAAACTGATTATAAAGAAGGGAAAGGGACCTGTATGTGCACGAATGTTTGTGGCAGCCCTCTTTGTAGTGGCTAGAACTGGAAACTGAATGAATGCCCATCAGTTGGAGCATGGCTGAATAAATTATGGTATATGAATATTATGGAATATTACTGTTCTGTAAGAATGACCAACAGGATGATTTCAGAAAGGCCTGGAAAGACTTACACGAACTGATGCTGAGTGAAATGAGCAGGACCAGGAGATCATTATATACTTCAACAACAATACTATGTGATGACCAGTTCTGATGTACCTGGCCATGCTCAGCAACAAGATCAACCAAATCATTTCTAATGGAGCAGTAATGAACTGAACGAGCTATACCCAGAAAAAGAACTCTGGGTGATGACTAAAATCCATTACATTGAATTCCCAATCCCTATATTTATGCCCACCTGCATTTTTGATTTCCTTCACAAGCTAATTGTACAATATTTCAGAGTCTGATTCTTTTTGTACAGCAAAATAACGGTTTGGTCATGTATACTAATTGTGTATCTAATTTATATTTTAATATATTTAACATCTACTGGTCATCCTGCCATCTGGGGGAGGGGGTGGGGCGTAAGAGGTGAAAAATTGGAACAAGAGGTTTGGCAATTGTTAATGCTGTAAAGTTACCCATGCATATAACCTGTAAATAAAAGGCTATTAAATAAATTTTTAAAAAAAGAAAGAAAGAAATTCTTGACCTTTTGTTTTTCCATAAGAACTTTGTTGTTATTTTTTCTAGCTCAGTAAAATATTTTTTTGGGAGTCTACTTGGTATAGTGCTAAATAAATAGATTAGTTTAGGTAGTATTGTCATCTTTATTATATTTGCTCACCCTCTCTAAGAGCATTTAATATTTTTCCAGTTGGTTATATTTGATTTAATTTGTATGGAAAGTGTTTTGTAGTTTTGTTCATATAGTTTCTGATTTTCCCTTATTATTCTATACTTCTAGGTCTAAACAGAAAAAAGATAACTAGCATCATCAAACCATTAAGGATTGATTACTCTTTGTAACTTACCCTTCAACCTTGTCCAAGTACCCCCAACCATAATATCTAAAACATACCTTTCCATTTTGTACACAAAAACAGCATGTGAAATATTTTAAATGCTTTTCTGAAATTTAGGTGCATTATATTTATACCATTGCTTTAATTTAATAGTCCAGTATCACTATCAAAAAATAAAAAAGAAATAAAGTTAGTCCTGTTTGACCTGATCTGGATGAAGCCGATCTGATTTGTTGGATCACTGCTTCCTTATCTGAATGTTCACTAACCAACCTTTTATGAGTATGCTCCAGAATTTTATGAGAAATTTAAAGCAAATTTACTGGCCTATGATATATGGACTCTATTCACTCCCATTATTAAAAACAAACAGCAAAAAATGCCTAAGACAATATCTGTCCTACTCTAGTCCTATTCTTCTACTCTTCATAATATTCCAAAGATCATTTGCATTAGCTTAGGAATTACATTCGCAAGTTTGTTTGTTTTTTTCAGTATCCTTGAATATATTTCATCTGAGCTGGATAAACATGAACTCATCAAAGGTATCTAAGTGGTCTCCTCTTTGTCTTGGACATCAGTTCCCTACTAGCTCCTTTTTTTCTATCATTTGCGGTTTAAAGTTCATTCTCCTTGGTAGAACAAACAGAAGCAAAGTAATTAAATAGTCCATCTTTGCTACATATCATTTGGCAACACTTCATTCACTCAGAGAAGCAATTCTAACCCTTCTTTCAACTTCTTTTCCAATATAACTTTTTTTTTTGGAAGCACTTCTCATAGTTCTTGGTTTCCCTCACCAGCTCCCAATGCTTTTCTTATAGGACAGTGCCATGTTTTCATATTCATTCTCCATTAACTGTCTTCTTTCATCTTCTGTGTCTTAAAAATCTAAGCTGATCAGAAAATTCATTATACATCCACATCAATTTCTAAGCAAATCTCCCTTTTCTTCTCCATGGGAATTGCTTCTTTTCGTGTCTTTAAAATTTCTTTCCCTAAAGCTTCCCATACACCCTACATTAACTTCTTCTATGAAATTTTAATTAGTGAGATCCTATAAATTCTGTTTCTAAAATCTTTGAAATCTACTACCCATGTCTAGAATGTCTCTCACACTAAATTCCATATCCTTTTCCTTCTCTATCACAAATTGAGGAGAGAATGGTCAAAATTTCCCAAAGTTACTGTCATTTCCAATATAATATTCTATACCTCTCAGTTAGTAAAAAGCAGACCCAAAATAGAATGTTCCCCTGTGTTGATTTTTCCATCTTATGAATATGAAATTATCATAGAAACAAGTTAAGAAATCATTTGTTGCTCTGCTTTTGACAGAGAGAACCTCAACAGATTTGCAGATAATTAAAGTCCCTGATCACTACTCTATCATGCCTACCTGCCAGGCTTATGATCTGTCTCATAACCTATTCATCTATATTCTTTGTCTAGTCATGTGATCTGCAGAATACTCTGATGTCAATATCACTTTTTTTTCTGCCACCATTGATTTTTATCCAAATACTATCAGCAATGCTTTCTACTTCTGGTTTCTAAATTACCTCACATGAGTAATAAGTCAAATTAATTCACACTCTTGACTTTAAACTCATCTTGTACTTTTAAAGTAATGTATCATCTTCTAGTGCCATAATTCAGTGATGTTAGCACATCTTAAATGATAGTGATAAGATGAGCTTGCTTATTAACAATAGTCTTTGTGCTTTTGAGTATAGAACTTTGTGCATTTGTATAAAAAGGACTTTTCAATTTCTCCAAGTTTTTTTTTCCCTTTTAAACAAAGTACTTTTTAAAAGCTATTCCATTTAACCTCTAAATAGCCTAGGAAGGGAATGAAGGAGAAGTAAGTTACAATGAGAATAATCATATTCAATAGCAAAGATGATATAAAAGATTCTTCCCAGTATTTTCGCATGGCCTCTCTATGAGGAATATCTTTTTACATCTCTTATTATTAAATTCTAACGGGATAGATTTCTTTTTTATGGACCACCTCAAACTCACATCACTCTGGTTCTCATTGATTAGCTTGCAGTAGGTCCTAACCCAAACCTCACTTGATCATTTTGGGGGCCCTGATGGCTCAAAATGAGTATAAATAGTAATTGTTTAATAGACAGAGACCCTGAGGGTCTTCCCTTCCCAGATTTTTAACTGCATAAAAGAGGCCATTCTTTACCTCATTTCTTAGAATTAATCACTCAATGGGCATTATCTCAATCAAACCAAAACCAAGATTTCCTACTGTATCCTGAGCCATCTCCAGTCATCCTGAACTATATTTTGCTACAGAACCCAGATGACTCCAAAGAAAAGAGTAAACAGATGATTTTGCACAGCCCTCTCTTACTTAAATCTAATTCACTTGCATGTCATGGGATCACTTCCCTGATGTCTTGGTTCTCTTCATAAGTAAAGGACAAACAACAATCTTTTTACATCTTTTATTATTAATTCCTCATAATAGAAATAACCTAGAAGTACTGTCCAATCTAAAAAATTGCCTTCAAGCAATTCTACCTGGAAAATACCTGGGGAAGGTGCAGTGACTTTTTTTAGAATAGCATCTGTCCAGGTTTTGAATCAGTACCTGGGTGATATGTGGGAATTTTCACCCTAAAGAGAGTTATGTCTCCCTACTCATAAGTGTAGGTCATATCTATATGAAATTAAATTAACCATATGTTTAAAGTGAATGGACTGGAATGCATACATAGCCAGTTTTCCAAATATCTCTAGTCTAAGCACAGTATTTTCCATCCTATTCTTATTTCTGACTTTCAAAATCTTAATTTTCCTCCCAGGCTTAGGTACCATCCCCCAAAAAGGCTTTC
Source organism: Sarcophilus harrisii (assembly GCF_902635505.1). Lineage (NCBI taxonomy): Eukaryota > Metazoa > Chordata > Mammalia > Dasyuromorphia > Dasyuridae > Sarcophilus > Sarcophilus harrisii. Next base: position 232,312,038 of record NC_045427.1, read on the forward strand.
CTGATACTCCCAGGTAATAATGATTTCTCCTTTCTTTATTGACCAGTGTTGTACATACTATCTCTCCCTAATATGCCATAAGTTTTTTGAGTGTGTCTTTTTGTCCCTCAGATCTTAGCATATGGCCTTATGTATTGGTCTGGACCTGGAATTTCATCAGTATGAAAAATTCCTGGTATAAAAACTTCCTCCAACAACACAGACCAGCAACTCTTCTAAAACTTACAGTCTTAGTTGCTTGATATTCTATAAGATTCATTCATGGTCACAAAATTAGAATAACTTGAACCTAGGACTTTGCTGACTCCAAAATTGGTTCTTTATCCACCATGTCATGCTGTTTCATATCTTATACATAGTTCATTAAATTGAATAGGTTCAATTAAATTGAATTGGTTGAATAGATAAAAATTTGTAAGAATATGATTTGTATATTTCTTCTTCCAGCTAGAAATTTTATCTCCCTCCTCTGATCACTTCTGTTGTAGCTCTCTTTTAGCAGCTTTACATTCTATCTTGTATGATTTCTCTCATAACTTATGATAGTCTTATAGCGGATTATCATATACATTATTTCTGGATCTCTGGAGCCTGAAAAAGAGCTGGTGCCAAGGAAGTGTTGGGGGGGCGGGGAGGAGAATGTGAGAGAGGTGGGGAAGAGAGGGAGGAGGAGAGAGAGGGAGAGGGAGAGGGGAAGGGAAAGAGAAGGGAAGGAAGGAAGAAAAGGGAGAAGGAAAGGGACAGAAAGAGGAAGAGGGAAAAGGAGGGAAAGGGAGGGAAGGGGGAGATGAGCGAGACAGAGAGACGAAGAAAGACAGAGACACAGAGACAGAGAGAGAAAGGAGGGAAGAAGGGAATGAGGGAGGGATGAAAGAAGGAAGGAAGGAAGGAAGGAAGGAAGGAAGGAAGGAAGGAAGGAAGGAAGGAAGGAAGAGAGATGAAAGCGGAAAAAAATAAAAATAGATAGGTAGAATGGTACCTGCAATTGGTAGAAAACAATAATTATCTCCAGAGAAAGTAAACTCTTGCTTTCCCTCAAGGAAAGATTAGAGAGTTCCTAGAGAAGTAGAGAGAGATCCCTTTAAGCATGACCTGAAGCTCATCCTCTCCTGAGAAGCAGATGATTCTGGGGATAAGCAATTTGAATGGAATCTATCAAGTACCAGTCTTGGAGTGAGAATTCCTATCATGATACTTGCTCTCTTTGTGTCCATAGTCAAGTCACTTTACCATTGGTCTTTGCTTTGTTTATGTAAAATGGGAGAAGTGGATGAATCTTCAAGACCTCTTCCAGCTCTAAATACTATCACCCTGTGATGGAAGCAAACAGGGGACAGGGGAAGGGACATAAGTTCCCTTCAGCAAGATAAATCACAAAGAAAAATGATGTCCAGCTGTGATGAATTCTACAGTTTATACATAGATTCAATATGAAACCAAAGGAAATCATAAGATCCTCTCAAAGGAAAATAGCTAGAACATGAAATTAGTATTGGATCATAGTTTTGAAGTTTAAAAGCTCCTTATAGGTAATCTAGTACAACCTCTTCATTTTAGAAATGAGAAAACTAAGTGCCCAAAAATGTTCCATAACATGCCTAAGTTGACACTGATAGTAACTGACACAGATAGGATTTGAACTCAGGTCCTGCTACACCAGATCCTGCAGTGGGTAATACAGCAGGGAGTAATCCATTCCAATTTAGTAAAAGTATTCAGAACAATTCCTAGACAGGGCAGGGGACTTTTCTGCCCTTTCATAATAACATAATCTACATTTCCCCCTAATTTCAAGCCTCTCACCAATTAACATAAGAAAATTTTCCATTTCAAATGCATTATTTTTTGTTTGAAAATTCATTTAAACTGTTCAATTATTTCAGAGGTCAAGAAATCACACAGAAGATTTAAAAATTCAGAAATTTCTTAATCTATTTTCATTTCATTTCATTCACTTCACTGTGAAGTGCAGGAGATATCAGTCAAAGTTTTCACAAAAGAAATATTCTCTTTGGAGAGAATCATAGAATCATGGAATGATAGAACTGAAAGAAACTGAAAGAAAGCTTTCACTGGAGAACATTAATGGATTACAAAATTCAATATGAGTCCATAAGGTGACATAGTTCAGCACTTCAGAAATTCAAAATCTCTGTGATTTCTGGGCTCTAGTTAGGTGAGCTTTTTTCCTGATTTTGCCTGTGACTAGACCTCTGTATCACATGCTGACAATTCCCAAACAGGGATGCTTACCAATTTAGCCTTCTTCTCATCCTCCTCATCCCCTCCCACCTGATCTTGGACTCTTTTCCCTGAGAACCTGGACTCTAAAACCACTTTCTGACAATTTCCAAATTAAGCCTACGTGATTCCTCTTTATGAATTTTTTTAGTTTCTCTATGTGTTGTTTTCTCCCAACAAAACATTCAGTCCTTGAAGGCAGGGGCTGTTTTGCCCACAACACACAGCACAGTGCCTAGCACACATTAAGCATTTGATAAAATTCATTCATTCTTTCCTTCATTTCTCTCCTCTAGATAGATCCCCTCTCCACCAGGGCAGATCATAATCTATTCAAGCCTTATCATTCTCTGTTATTATTATCTAATTGTGTTGTTATTCAGACATTTCCCATTATTTCTGACTTGGGTTTTCTTGACAAGGATACTAGAGTAGTTTAGCATTTCCTTTTCCGGGTCATTTTATAGATGAGGAAACTGAGGTAAACAGAGTGAAGTGACCTGTCCAGAGTCATACAGCTAGTAAGTGTCTGAGGTAAGATTTGAACTCAGAAAAATGAAACTTCCTGTCTCCAGACCAGGAACTCTATCCAGTGTACCACCCAGATGCCCATTATTATCCAGGTACTTTCATAAATCCTCTACAAAGGATCTATGCTAAAGGCAATGATGCAGGTGTGGTCCCTTTAAGATTCCTTTCTTTCTGATTCCCAACCCCTCCTAATTGACTTTTTGATTCACAAATCCTGGTCCCTTTGAATTCTAATAAGAGATGTGGACCTATTCTGCCACCTGGATCTGAGCCAACTTGGGGCTACACCCATAGGCCCCTCTAGCTAAATCCCCCATTATAAAAGGGGCCAAGCTGGGACCTCCTCTTTGAAGAGCTCCCAAACATACCAACCTTACACCTGGCATGTCAGGATCCTCTGTCTACTGGAACTCTGCATCTAGTACCCTTCTTAGCTCTACCTTCGCCTATTTCCTTAACTATGCTTTGACCTTACCTCCAAACCCCATAATAAACCTCTTTTATCAATCTAGCTTTTTGGGCCAATTAATTCCTTTACTGGGGACTCTTGTGCCACCACTAGACTTTTTTAGCTCAGTATCTTGCGCCAAATCCAAAGGGGTTGCAGGGGAATTATATTTGACTCCCTGTACCCTGAACCTGCCACTACACCTCAATTAAATCCTAATTTCATTTAGGTACCCCATATCTAGACCCCATCAGCCTTATCTATATCTAGACTATATGTCTAGAGGACATAGAAACAGGACAGATAAGGTCTGGTGGTCTTCCATCCCACCATGTGGAATAGCTAGTAACTTCCATCTTGTTCGGGTCATATGAAGAAATTTTTAATTCAGTTCTGAGAAGCCTTGGATTAGGAAAAAAGGTAAGTAATAGGAAAGAGGTAAAAGGCATCCTCAGGATATTTGGTCTTCCTGCATCCTGGCTTTCTCTGTTGAGTTCTGTTCAATAATTTTCTCACATAATTTAAAATTATTTTACAGAATGGTCATAAAAATCCATTTTTCTGCCAACAATATATTTGCGTGTCTCCCAAAAGAATCACCTCTTAGAAACATCTACCACTAAAATTCAAGTATCAGGTCTCCTAAACATCTTAGAAATAATAACAGAGAAAGCTCTTGAGAATTGTACTCTTGTTCCAGGGAAATGTATAAGCTCCATATAATTGCCTTTTAATCGTTCATGCTTGTTATTATGTACCTTAATGTGACTTAAGTACCATAACCCATTCTATACACAAAGGACACAATACAGAAAGACACTAAATGAACCTAGATAAAAAAAAGAGCAGAAAAAAGCTTAGCCTAAAGGCTTAGTAATTATTCCAGAGAGTAGCTGAAGTATAAGACCAACAGAGAAAGAAAGATAGAAAGGGAGAGGGGGAGAAAGAGGGAAAGAGGGAAGCAGGGAGGGTGGAAGAAAGAGAGGGAAGGAAGGAAAGGAAGGGAAGAGGGAGGGAGGGAGAAAGAGGAAGGAAGGAATGGAGAGAGGAAGAAAGGAAGGAAAGAAGGAAGGAAAGAAGGAAGGAAGGAAGGAAGGAAGGAAAGAAGGAAGGAAGGAAGGAAGGAAGGAAGGAAGGAAGGAAGGAAGGAAGGAAGGAAGGAAGGAAGGAAGGAAGGAAGGAAAGAAAAAAGGAAGGAAGAAGGAAAAAATAGTCACAATGAAAGTTTTTCAACATCTCTACTGAAGGAGTATATGGATATACTCAAAATATTACTCATAGTCATAAAATTATTATAATATGTTATAATGTAATTTCAATAGAAGCTTATATTAAGAGAACATTTCTAAAGTCAATGTAGTGTCAGTACTGGAATTTAAGGATTACTGAAATAATAGAATATCCTGACCAGAAACTAAAATTTCTAGCATTAAACTGAACATGAATTCACTTCTTTTAACAACCCATCAATAATCCTCTGATAACCAAGGGTTAGTAATATAGCTATATATGTTTGGGATTTTGTTTATGGTCAATTAGCAACTCTATACAGTTTATGTTCTGTGATTCATCCTATAATATGGATGTAAAATCTGGATGTTATGATTCATTTAAAATTCAGATTTAAGACATCTTACCTGAGAGGGAAATCTTGCTGAATTGTTATGTCAGAAAGTTCCCTGAGTGAGTCAGCAAATATGTATTGAGTAGTTACTATATATCAAGCATTATATTTAAAGACTAGAGATACAAACTAAAAATAAATAAATAAATTACAACCATGTCTTCAAGGAGTTTATATTCTAAGTGGGGGAGACAATATGCATAAATTGTACATGCAAGATATAAATTTATCCCCAGGATAATACACCATGACCAAGTAGAATTTATACCAGGAATGTAGGGCTGGTTCAATATTAGGAAAACTATTAGCACAATTGACTATATCAATAACCAAATTAACAAAAACCATATGATTATCTCAATCGATGCAGAAAAATCATTTGATAAAATCCAACACCCATTCTTAATAAAAACACTAGTGAACATAGGAATAGATGGACTTTTCCTTAAAACAGTCAATAACATAAATTTAAAACCATCAGCAAGTATCATATGTAATGGGGATAAACTGGAAGCATTCCCAATAAGATCAGGGGTGAAATAAGGTTGCCCACTATCACCATTACTATTCAGTATTGTATTAGAAATGCTAACTTTGGCAATGAGAAGAAAAAGAGATTAAAGGAATTAGAGTAGGTAATGAGGAAATTAAATCATCACTCTTTGCAGATGATATGATGGTATACATAGAGAACACTAGAGAATCAACTAAAAAAACTATTAGAAATAATCTACAACTTTAACAAAGTTGCAGGATACAAAATAAATCCACATAAATCATCAGCATTTTTATATATCACTAACAAAATCCAACAGCAAGAAATACAAAGAGAAATTCCATTTAAAATAACCATTGATAGTATTTGGGAAATCCATCTGCCAAGGGAAAGTCAGGAACTAGATGAGCAAAACTACCAAACATTTTCCACACAAATAAAGTCAGATCTAAGCAACTGGAAAAATATCAAGTGCTCTTGGGTAGGTCAAGCATATATAATAAAGACGATAATATTCCCTAAACTAATCTATTTATTTAGTGCTATACCAATCAAACTCCCAAGAAACTATTTTACTGACCTAGAAAAAATAACAACAAAATTTATCTGGAAAAACAAAAGGTCAAGAATTTCAAAGGAATTAATGAAGAGAAAAGTAAATGAAGGTGGCTTAGCTGTACCAGATCTAAAACTATATTATAAAACAGCAATCATCAAAACCATTTAGTACTGGCTAAGAAACAGAGAAGTTGATCAGTGGAATAGGTTAGGTTCACAGAACAAAGTAGTCAATAATTATAGCAATCTAGTATTCGACAAATCAAAGACCCCACCTTTTGGGATAAGAATTCACTATTTGACAAAAACTGCTTGGAAAATTGGAAACTAGTATGGCAGAAACTAGACATAGACCCACACCTAAAGTTGAAATGAGTTCATGATCTAGACATAAAGAATAATATTATAAACAAATTAGAAGAACATAGTATAGTTTACCTCTCAAATTTGTGGAGGAAGAAGGAATTTGTGACCAAAGAAGAACTAGAGATCATTATTGATCCCAAAATAGAAAATTTTGATTATATCAAGTTAAAAAGCTTTTGTACAAACAAAACTAATGCATACAAGATTAGAAGGGAAGCAATAAACTGGGAAAACATTTTTACATCCAAAAGATCTGATAAAGGCCTCATTTCTAAAATATATAGAAAATTGACTCAAATTTGTAATAGTTCTAGCCATTCTCCAATTGATAAATGGTCAAAGGATATGAACAATTTTCAGATGAAGAAATTAAAACTTTATGTATTCACACAAAAAGGTGCTCCAAATCACTATTGATCAGAGAAATGCAAATTAAGACAACTCTGAGATATCATTACACACCTGTCAGATTGACTAGATGACAGGAAAAGATAACAACAAATGTTGGAGGGAATGTGGAAAAATGGGGACACTGATACATTGTTGGTGGAGTTGTGAATGGATCCAACCATTTTGGAGAACAATTTGGAACTATGCTCAAAAAGTTATCAAACTGCATACCCTTTGATTCAGCAGTGTTTCTAGTGGGATTATATTCCAAAGAGATCTTAAAGGAGGGAAAGGGACCCACATGTCTTCTTTTTGTAGTGGCAAGAAACTGGAAACTGAATGGATGCCCATCAATTGGTGAATAGCTGGATAAATTATGGTATATGAATGCTATGGAATACTATTGTCCTTAAAAACGCCTAGCAGGATGATTTGGAGAGACCTACATGTCTCTCTGTCTTTGTGTGTGTGTGTGTGTGTGTGTGTGTGTGTGTGTGTGTATCTGTCTGTCTCTGTCTCTGTGTCTCTCTCTCTTGCTCCTCCTTTGTTATAAGAAATGACTATAGAGAAAAAAAAAATCTACATAATCTGTTGAGAAGAAAAGTTCACAAAAGTTCTGCTCAAAACATGTTGTGGGGGAAAGAATATTGAATGTAAAATGAGCTAACTACTAAGACCCTATGACTTTAAAGCTGTATGATTTTGAACAAATCACTTCCCCTTTCTGGGCCTCAGTTTCCTTTTCTATAAAATGAGGAAGGTTTTTCACCTTCTTATATCATGGATTCTTTTGATAAGCTAAGGAAGTCTATTGACCCTTCCTCAAAAATCACATTTTTAAATGTGTAAAACAAAACATATAAGATCACAAAAGAAACCAATTGAATTGAAATATAGTTGTCAAAAAAAAAAATTTCCAGGAAATAAAAAGATCAATTTATTTTTTTTAAAGTATATCTAACAAATACAAATAGATCCATCCTACAGAATGTCAAATATAAATAGAATGATGCTTTTTACTAACAAGGAAAAAAAGATAATTTGCATATGTAATAGATGTGTATTTGTAAATATGCTATATATTTCCAGTGGAATATAGATTGCTTAAAGGCCTTCTTTAATTTTATATTTATATTCCAAGTGCTTAGCATAGTCTCCAGCATAAAACAGGCAATTGATAAATATTGATGATTGATTCATTATATGTATGCATGTAAGTATAAGCATATTTAACTTATGCATATACAAATCAGAGAACATTTATATAGTAAACACATATAACAACAAATCAACATTTTTTTTTCAATTCTTTGACAAATTCTATTAAAAAAATTTTTTTTAGACAAGTGTACCAGTCCCAGATTAAGAAACCCCTGGACTGGCTAATCCCTTCCAATTCTAGTATCTTTAATTCTGTGATCCTATAAATAGAGAGGCCTCCCAATCCCAAGGTTAGTCCTATTCCCCTAGTACGAACAGACTCTTCAAATGATTAAGAACCTTTCCTGCTGCCCCTGACTTTTTTGGTTGACCTTGACTGAATATGGAAAGTTTAGGTGTGAGGCTGTTCTGCTCTTCCTCTCAGAGGTACATAAGTATTATGTTACACATCCAGGCAATGAATCTTCACCCACGTCTCCCAATTAAGAAAGATGATAAAAATCCTTTCTCCAAAGCAATCTGCTGTTCATTTCAATTTAAATGAAAGGAGAAAAAAAGGAATTTTAACTGGCTGGCAGGCAGGTTGAAAGAGATTGTTTTCCTCTAATTAACTGACTACCTGAGATCTGCTTCCTATAAAACTGTTGTTACTTAGGAATTTCATTCATATTTAGGAAAATGATATCTTATCAAGAAGACATTTTATTTCTCTCTGCTGGGATTAATGAAGTGCATTTTTAGAGGATCAAAATCTAAAATACACAATCCACAATCCTTCTTTCTTGCTTTACTATCCATACTTCTGTAGAAGATAGCACCATTCCTCTAATCACCCAGGTTCAGAACATCAGTGTTTCAATGGAGACTTCAATCTCTCTTGTTGTTCTAGCCAGTTAGTTCCCATATCTTGTCATTTCTTCCTGGTAACATCTCTTGTTCTTCTAGCCAATCAATTGTCACGTCTTGTAATTTCTACCTCATAACATCTCTCCCAGCTGTATTCTTCTCTCTAAAAATGTTGTTACCACCCTAGTTTAGATGCCCATTACTTCTCATCTAGACTTTCAGTAATCTCTAATTAATCTCCCAGACATAAATTCTTCCTCCCTCCCACCTGCACGCAATTGCCAAAATTGTTGTCCCTCTATATCATTCCCCTAATCAATAAACTTCAATGGCTCCTTATAACATCTAAAATAAAATATAAATTCTAACTTTATTATATGTAATTCCTCTTTACACATACTACAATCCTGTCAAAATGGCCTTCTTGTTATACCTCACACACAGCATTCCATCTATCATCTCCACATCTTTGTATATGCTATTTCCTCTCCCTATAATGAATTCCCTGCTTATCTCCACATCTTAGAATCCCACATTTCCTTCCAAACTAATTTTTTCCTATTCCACTCAACTACTAGTGTCCTCCCAAACAAAATTATCTTATATTGATTTATGTATATTTCATACATATCTAAATATTACAACTTGTCTCTTCCAATAGAATACAAGACCCTTGAAGACAAATTATTTCATTTTTATCCTTATATCCCTAACACTTAGGGCAGTGCCTGGCACATAGTAGGAGCTCGAGCAATCATGACTGAAGAGACAGAATGATGTAGAGGAAGTCAGTCAGAAGATCTTGTTTGAAATTCTAGCTTTGCAATTTTCTATCTGTTTGACTTGTGGCAAGTCACAAATTTTCTGAGCTTCAGTCTTCTCATCTGCTAAAAGAAGGGTTGAATAAGATTACCTTGAAGGTTCCTTTAATCTCTAAATCCATAACAACCAATCCTTAGTGGAAGATCAGGATGAGAGGGAGACCCACAAGAAAACTTAACAAATGCAAATACATGTGATATACATATGTGCATGTATGAATATGTGTGTATACACAGATATGTGTATACATACATGTGAATTGTTATCTAGCAGTTCCATTGACAAAGCATAGTTCAAAAAAGTAATCATGTGTAGCTAAAAATAGTTCAAAAAGCATTCTTCTTTACATAATGGAGGAAATTGCCAAGAGCTCTCTGTAGTTGAAATTAAAAGATTAATGTAATTCATGTGCCAGTTTATGAATCACAATCCCCATTTAGAAAAACACCAACTACATTATTTAATAAAGTAATGCCCTAATTATATGGTGTGCTTCATTCAACCACAAATCCTAGTGAAGCCCACATGGTTAATTTTCTCATTCTGTTTGATGAATTCAACACTAAAGACAAATCATAAAGTTATATAAAGTGGAAATTTTTCTGATCCACAGATTTCAAAATGTAAGATCTCAGGGCTGACAGGAACCACTGCAGAGATCCTCCAGGCCATCCTGTCAGATTCTGAGGATGCTGAGATCAATAAAAGTGAGAGGCAGCCATATACATAGTTTGGGAAGAGAGAAGGAACAAGTATTTACCATCCTCTGTGGACTCTAGCCATCATTTGTGGGTATTAATAAACAGCCTTGGGGCTAGTGCTTGATTATTAGAGGTTAAGAAACTAACATGGGAATAGTACCTAACACAAGTCCTATAAACTAGGTACCTCCACTTCTCATCTCATTTTATTCTAAACCTTCTTCAACCTAGCTTCAGACATCATTCAACTGAAAGAACTCTCTCCAAAATTACCAATAATCTCCTCATTGCCATCCAATAGACTTTTCTCAGTCTTCATCCTTCTTGTCCTCTCTGCAATATTTGACCCTATTAATCACCTTTTTCTCCCAGATATTCTCCCATCTAGGTTTTTATGACACTGACTTATCCCGTTTCTCCTCCTACCCATCTAATTCTTCCTTCTCAGTCTGTTTGATGATGATGATGTTGAAAGTTAGTTGCATAGAATTTAGAATAAAGTGAAATGCTAAGAAGTGGAAGCAACTTCCCTTGGAACCTTTTCACTGGCTGCCCCCTTTCCCACCCTACTCCCCCGTCCCCATATCTATAATGTTTTTCCTCCTCATCTGTACCTCCTGACTTTTCTGGCTTCCTTCAGGAATCAGTTTAAATCCCAACTCCTAAAAAAGGCCTTTCCCATATTCCCTACTGTTGGTATTTCCTTCATCTAAAATTACTAACCACTTGCCCTGCATATATTTTGTATTTGCATAATTTGCATTATGTACATTACCATGTGAACTCCTTGAGAGTAGAGCTAGGAATCTTGCCTTTCTTTGTGAAGGTAGAAGCAATGGGGATTTAATATATGGAATTAATGTGGTTCTCCTACATGTTTTCTCCTCACTGTTTTTCATGTTTTTTATTTTCTCCTACCTATCAGCTCACTTATTTCAGTCTCCTTTCATGAAGTTATCAATCAATATTGCTTCTCCTACCTATAGATATATATACCACAAAGTTCTGTTGTTTGGCCTTCTTCACTTCCCTCCATTCATTTCCTTTTGGCAAAGTCATCCAATTTGTTGTTGTTTTTATTATTAGTCCTGTTCTTCATTCTCAAAGAGTTCCAGTAACATTCATGATGTCTTGACTTGTGAGTGAATTGGATAGGAGACAGATCTTCATAAAGTCATCAGTCTCACTTTCTTCCAGTCATCAAAGTGCAATGGCAACAAAAAAGTCAGGATGATTGGTAATGGCCCAGGGTGAAATCATCCTCCTAATCACCCAGGTTCCCAACTTCAGTGTTCTCCATCTATATGATGAGTTGAGTTGATAAATCTTGTCAATTCTGCCTCTATGACATCTTTCACATTTGTTCTTTTTAGCTCTTCTCAAAAAATTTACAACACTTATTCAGGCCCTTCTTACCTCTTTCTTGTGCTACTGCAATAGCTTCCTACATCAAGCTCTCACTTTTCCATTCCAACCGCCATACAACTACCAGCATGATATTCCTAGAATACAAGATAGGCCCTGTCCGCTTTGCTATGGAATGTAAACTCCTTTAGAGAAGGATTATCAGTTATACTTTTGTATCCTCAGCACCTAGCACACATACATAAAAGGCATATCTGAAGTATTTGTTGATTGAAAATAGTGGAACAGAATGGAGAAAGAGTTAGAATCACCAAATGTCACTTTTGGAAATCTCTAAATGTTATAAAGTTTTTGTTTGCATCAATCTGATAGCTGCCATCCTTTTACTCCCAAAACTTACTCCTAGTTCTGCCTCCTAGGGGACCAAGTAGAACAAATTTAATCCATCTTTCACAGTTATCATGCCCTTTATCATGTCTTTATAAGATTTCTCTTCTCTAGGCTAAATACCCCTACCTCCTTTTACCAGTTCTCATTCAGTGTGCTTTCCTGTCTTCTCTCCATCCTAATTAGCTTCCTCTAGAATACCTCTCAGTTATAAGTGTCCTTCTAAAAATTAACTGAATACACTATTCTAGATGTGGTCTAACCATGGCAAAAAACAACATGATAATGGTCTTCTTTGCTCTGGATACCCTATCTCTCTTACTGGTACATAAGAATGCTGCATTCAATTTACCATTAGATTGTCTTATTTCTCTTTTGATTTATTAGAACTTGCAGTCCAATAGTTCTCAATAACTTTGTCATTTATGGGAGATGAGGATAAAGAGTTATTCCATGTGACAACTGGAGGTGATGATCAGGAAGAAAAAATTCACAAAAGATGCTTTCACAGGCTGAAATGTGTAAAGAAATTATTCATCTTAGTTCCTCCTCCTGCTACTACTGCTCCTCCTCTCCTTTTTTTTTTTTTTCCTCCTCCTTTCCTCCTCCTCTCTCTTCCCTTCTCCTTTCCTCCTCCTTTCTCCAGTGCCACTGAGTAAAAATCAGCCACTTCAGACTTTACCATCCTAGGGAATCATAGCTTCTTAAAGTAACTGAATGATGATGTAATCAAAGTTTTTAACGGCATGAAAGTAAAGGAATTTTCTACACAAGATGAGATTAAAAAAGAAAGAAAGAAAGAAAGCAGTCCTCTTCTCTTTAAGTGATAACCAAAGACAAATAGTTGAGAAAGAGGCAAAGCAGATCTTGGTGAATGTCACTGGTAAGGCTGTAAATGATCTTTACATGTTTTGTGAAGTTGCTAGCTCTGAATGATTGCCCATATGTTTTATATGATGTCATATACAAGACAAAGGAGTCTTAGAAAAAATTCTTAATTTTTTTATTCTGGTATTCTGAATGAACACCTTTAAAAAGCAAAATGACATGTTCTTTCTAAAGATGCCATTAAAAAGAAATTTACAGGAATTAAACATGAGTGACAAGTAAATGACTTGGATGATATTAAAGATCATTTAATGCTTGGAGAGAAATTGGGGGTCAACGTAGTACTTTCACTTGAAGTACTTTCATTTACATTTATAAAATGATAATAAAGTATCATCCAGAAGTAGCTTCCATTTTTGTAGCTTCATCAATTGGAATAGTGTTAGGTTTTTGTCCTTTACCATATCCTCCCAGAAAACATAAAAGAAATGTCAGTAATTTAAACAGCCTACCAATGATTGCCATAGAACCCAGGGAATCATTCACATCACATTTTAGCCAAAACAAATGTCACTATATGCATTCCTTGAAGAAATAAGATTGATACAATAGTCAATATAAATAGTTTAGAAAACTGCAAAGGTTTAGCTAAATGTGCTGCAAGATTCGTATAGTAAACACTTAACTCCTACTCCTGTTCTATAGTGTACATCCAGTGGAAAATAAAAAAGGCATTAACAACTGCTTTATTTAGAAAGATATGTAGATAGCAGGAATAAACACTGAGATACTACAATAATTTGATGACCATTATGACAACTTAATTGCCTTGAAAGTATGATCCACTGGTCTGTTGCTAAACTTCATTCAGTATAACTAGAGTCCCACTTGATTGCAATTCCTGAAGTTCTTGTGTTTTGTACACCTAACTCGCCTTCAACATGCCTATAGTCACATGGCAGCATATGAATATGTGTGTATGTATGTATATGTGTGTACATATATATATACATATATATACTTATATACATATATACACGTGCATATATTTATATGTATAACTATGCATTAAAAAATTTTATGTAATAGGATTGTCACCCTCAAAAAGAAATACCAATTAAGTTGTCATAATGGTCATCAAATTATTGTAGTATCTCAGTGTTTATTCCTGTTGCCTACATATCTTCCTAAATAAAGCAGTTGTTAATGCCTTTTTTATTTTCCACTGGATGTACACTATAGAACAGGAGTAGGAGTTAAGTGTTTACCATATGAATCTTTTAGCACTAAGAATATTTTGAATAATCTAATGGCAATTTCTATATGAAAAAAGCCTTAAATGGAACACGGTTTTTGAGATCAAAATCCTCTACTTCTACAAAATTGGCCATGTTGCAATAAAACTCATGGTTTATTACAAAAGAAAAAAAAATCATGTTGTATCTGTTCAATAGTTGAGACAAATTCCATTTTTTTTCACATATGCATTCTGTACTTAATGCTTAATTAGGAAAGCACAGATATTAAATGCCAGGGTTCCAGCAATTACTCAGGAAAGGTTCAGTATAATGGCCGGAGTAGCTCTCTGGAGGACCATGGGATCAGCCTTAGCGGGAGGAGTGCAGAGGCAGGAGGGCCACGTGGCTGGGCAAAGATGGAGTCTAGAATCTGGCAAATCCTCTGTGGTTGAGAGCTGGGGCTGAGAGAGCTGCTGCTGAGAGAGTCTTCTCTATCTGAGACTTCCTTTAAATATTCCAGTATAATTACATCACTACATCATACTGAGCATGCGCAACTTCAGCCATTACTGTTATAGTAGTATTATATCACCACAGCATATTAAGTATATGTGCTTAACTAGAGTGATTACATCATTAGCTAGAGAATCATTATGTCATTAATCACACTGAGTCTTAAGTATACCTTTTCAGAGTTCCAGCCCTTCTACAATTCAGAATGATTAAGGAGGCTCACACTTCTGAAATTTCTTAGGTCAAACAGATAAATGTCAAGGCACAGCTAAGGAAAGTCTGGAATAAAGGCTTACTGAAGATAGCCAAAGACTGTAACTCTTTAATCTCAAAAATTTAACAAAAGTCTCAAAAATGTTCAGTTGTCATATAGGCCTGGGTATTAAAGTAGGGAAAAAACTGGGTGGGCAGAGAAGAGGAAGAAGACAAAACATTGGGAACAATCCCAGAAAGGTCTTCCTTCTTCCTCTTCATCATTGATCTGTCCTCCTTAAGAAGGGAGGGAGGGAGGAAGGGATGGAGGGAGAAAAGGAAGGAGGAAGGGAGGAATGAAGGAAGGAAGGAAGGAAGAAAGGAAGGAAGGAAGGAAGGAAGGAAGGAAGGAAGGAAGGAAGGAAGGAAGGAAGGAAGAGAAAGGAGGAAAGAAAAAAAGAAAGAAGGAAAAGAAGGAAGAAAAAGAAGGGAGGACAAAAAAAGGAAAGGAAGGGAGGGAGAAAGGGAGGAAGCAAGGGAGGGAGGGAGGGAGGGAGAAAGAGAAGGAAGGAGAGAGTGAGGGAAAGAGAAAGAGGGAGGAGAGTAATGGAAGTCTTTCTTTAAAGTGATACAGCACTCTCCTAGGCCACTAAGTGGCGCCATAGTGCACAGAGTGACTGGCCTGTTGTCAGGAAGCTTCATCTCCTTGAGCTCAAATCTGACCTCAGACACTTACTAGTCACCTAACCCCGTCTGCCTCAGTTTCCATGTCTGTAAAATGAGCTACAGAGGGAAATGTCCACCCACTCCAGTATCTTTGCAAAGATAACCCCAAATGGGGTCACGAGGAGGCAGACATGACTTAAAACGACTGAACCCATAACAAAGAACACCCCCCCAAGTGAAAGTGATTGCTATTGTTCCAACCAGCAAGCAAGCATAAGATTCCTAGCTGTTGCAGAAGCCCACTGAGCTCCTTAGGGAAAGAGCATCCGTGGTTTACAGAGCCCCACACACATACCCATAAACCCGGGCATGCATGGATATGCACACATAAACACCTTCCCCCCTCCCACCATTCATTTTGAACCCAAGTTTTCTCTTTACCAGAACGATAACAGTGGAAGGTTTTAATAGCTTCACACCCTCTAATCCATCCTTCTTGGCCTTGCATTTATTAGGCCGTTCATTGAAAGTCAAAGGGACATAAAGTAGCAACAATTTTAATTTCCTGGACAGGAAGTTCTGTCAGAGGCAGAGTTCAGTCTGCGGGCAAATTAAGGCAGAAAGATACATCATCTAGACTGAAACCACAAAATAAATTAGATGTATTATGAAGTATTTTTTAAAGTATAAATCATGGTTATTCATTCAGTCAACATGTACTGAACATGTAGTGTGGGGAAAGCCTTTTGACTGGGCTCTGTGGGGGGACACAAAATAGCACGAGACAGTCTTTGAAGTTTAGAACTTTATAATTCAACAGGGAGTATGAGATCTATAAAAATAGCACATTCTTTGTACACCGTTAAATGCTGCAGTATGTTTAAATAACACACCCTGGAGATGTTATTTGAAACATTTGAAACAAAATCTATTTGAAAGGATCTAGAAATGTTCCGTAGAAGTGGTTGATTGGGGGGGGGGGGCTTTATAAGTATGAAAAAGAACAGGGGAGAGGAAGAACAGTGGGAACAACCCCCCCCCCAACAGTCTTCCCTCTCCCTCTATACCAGTGAACTCATATTTTCACTATCTCCTCCTCCATCCTCACCCTACTCTACCTTTCAGCTCGTTCTCTAAAAATTATAATAAAATCCCCATAACCATTGCTTCTATAAGCCACTTCTGTGACTCCTCAAGTCATAATCCCCTTCCCTGGGATCACTGTGCCCCTATAAATAATTCTATTTTTTATTTTTAATTTATGGAAATAAACACACATTTCTTTAACATAGTAAAATTTTTAAAAAAATATATTTGCACAGGAAGCTGCAAATCAATTATATGCAACTTGCTATTCTTTTTAATAATATATACATAAAATGAAATATAGTTATCATAATTTTTTTTCTTTTTTTCCCTCCCCCTTCCCTGACCTTGAGGTGACTACCATTAGACACAAATATGTATGTGTGTATATGTATTTTATATATACATATGTATATGTACATTTTATGCACACATAATCATTCTATACATACTTTTTTTAAATACGTTCTTCCTTTGAATTCAGATAGTGTCTTTCTTCACATTCCCTTTGTTAAATTAAAGTCTATTAAATGAATGTATAAAGAAGATTGATTGAGCCAGTCAATCAAATCCCCCTCCACTTAAAGTAACTGAATAATGTTACGCCCAGATACTTTTCTCAGAGGTAGTCAGTCTCCACTGGTACACTAATCAGAGGTGTAAAATAGGCCTGAGAAAAACCCAAACATCTGTAGCTGTATATCTCTAGTGTCAATCAATCAAAGTCTTTAGACTAAATAGAAAACTTCTAGATCACTTTAGACATCCTTGAAAGTCACTCCCTCCCAAAATGCTAGAACCACCTAATAAAGATCTGATTGCTGAATTTTCAGTGTATTTAAAGTTCAGAAATTGGCAAATGCTATAAATCAGAGCTTGATTTATTGTTTTATTGATTATCTAGACTTTAGAAAGTAATGGAAAAATGCTAATGATGAGGTTTGGATTCCCTCAATTCCCATTCAGGGAACCAATGATAAGGTTTGGCACAGAGCAGAGAGTTGTGGGAACCCCTTCTGGTTGGCACAGGTCCTTCATAAAAGAATTTATGAAACCTAAAAGTTAGACTGTCAAAAAGAAGTTTATTGTTGGCCCTGAGAAGTCTCCTTTTGCTAGGCTGACTTCCTCAGTGACAAGGTCCTGACAGAAAAAGTAAAGGTCTAGAAGAGGAGTCCTGGCAGAAAGATAAACAAGAGGTGTAGAGAATCCTAGCAGAGAGATAAAGAGAAGTTAACACTGAGAAAAGGGTGTTTTCTCAGTAGGCAGGGGGTCCTTGCAGGCAGCTATGCCAAGGAGAGGTCCCTTGGCCTGGCATATTCCTGCTTTGGGCCTCTGCAAAGAATTGAGTGAGCAGAAACTTGTTTTATCTTGACTGGGGACTGGGAGCAGTTTGAGTTGAAGTTAGACAGAAATCTTCCAGTTGAATAGATTTCCAATTGAATGAGTGTTCCTGGACTAATCTTCAACTCAATAGAGGGTGGAGATTGGGTCTTTCTCAGGGGAGAGTTTCTCTGAGAATTCAAGGAGAATTTCTTCCCTTCAAGGAGTTTCTCAAGCGTTTACCTCATGGTCCTCCCCACCCCCAAGTTTAATCTGCATTATTAGCATTTTCCCAATACTTGTCTTATAATCAACAAAGCAATAACTCAATCTGATTTATAACATTTGCAAATTTCTGAACTTTAAATACATTGAAAATCAGAACTCTATTAGCTGGTTCTAGAACCCCTGTACTTCTAACTCTAAAATCATTTAAGTCTACATTTTACAAAGTGCTTGCTTCACAACAGCCCCATAAAATAGATAGTGAAAATATGATAATGCTCATTTACAGATAAAGAAACTGAGGCTTAGAAAAATGTGCTAATTTGTTCATTCCCATGTACCTAACTATTGTTAGACTCCAGACTCAAATTCGTGTTTTCAAGCCCAGTGTCCTTTATGACATTCCATTTCCCCTATAGGTAACTCTTTGAAATAGAGCCCCTCCAAAATATTTCAGTCACTGTCATGCTGGCCTTTTATAGGGCAGAAGGAAGAGGAAGATGTCCTGCTACCATTCTGTGACTCACTAATGGTTCAATGCCATTAAATTCAATAAGCATTTACTAAAGTGCCTGCCCTATTTAGTGCACTGTGTTCTGCTCTTAAGGGATATAGAAAGTTTAGATAAGACATGATTCTTGATCTTATTAAGCTCCGTGTCTAGTAATGGGGTAAAACAAAAACAGAAAGCTATATTGAATGACATTGCCTTATTCTAATGTCTAAGTGCATTCGATTTAGTTCTCAACTCAAAACCTGTGATTCTTAGATCTTGAAGTTTGTAAATGAGTTTGTTACTAAGATTGGTAAGGAAGAAGAAGGAATTTTATGTTTACACTAAAAAATGGAAATACAAAAGCAACTTCCCTTCTTTTCCCCCCTCCAATTTCATTTTTTATTAGAAAATCTATTACAAACAGGAGTTTGGGCAGTTTGTAATAATTTTTTAATTTAATTCTAGTGGTATTCCTGAAACAGTATCAAAGATAAAATCTTATTATTTTATTTTATATTTTTATTAGTGAGGTTTTAACATACTTTCAGGTTTTTATTAATAATGTGTCATACTATCATTGTAGAATGTGTTGCATGCAATACTTCAAAGGTCATAGCATACCATGAAACTGGATCACTTGAGAGAAATCTGTGATTCCATGATTATATCTCATGCATTTTACAGTTTTCCAGCCTTATGATAACAATTTTCAGTCATGTTGCCTCTACAAGCATGTATTTTATGTGAAGGTATGCCATGTAATAATAGATTTCTTAGCTCCTAAATTACTCCCAACAAATTAGGAGAGCAAGAAATAATTTACTTATCAGATCTTTGGAGAAGTGAGGAATTTATGACCAAAAAAGAACTAGAAAACTTTATGAAATGCAAAATGGACAATTTTGATTACATTAAATTAAAAAGGTTTTACACAAACAAAACCAACACAAACAAAATTAAAAGGGAACTACAAAGCTAGGGGAAATTTTTTTTTTTTTTTTTTTACAGCCAGTGTTTCTGATAAAGGTCTCATTTCTAAAATATATAAAGAATTGTGTCAAATTTAAGAATACAAGTCATTCCCAAATCAATAAATTGCCAAAGAATATGAACAGGCAATTTTCAGATGAAGAAACTAAAGCCATCTATAGTCATATGAAAAAAGGCTCTAAATCACTATTGATTAGAGAAATGCAAATTAAAATAACTCTGAGATACCACTTCACACCTCTCAAACTAAGATGACAGGAAAAATTAATGACAAATGTTGGAGGGGATGTGGGAAAATGGGATCACTAATGCATTGTTAGTGGAGTTGTGAAATGATCCAACCATCCGGGAGAGCAATCTGGAACTATGCCCAAAGGGTTAAAAAAAAAAAAAAAAAAAAAAAACTATGCACACCTTTTGACTCAGCAGTGACACTATTAGGGTCTGCATCCCAGGTAAATCCTAAAGGAAGGAAAAGGACCCACATGTGCAAAAATGTTTGTAGCAATACTTTTTGTGGTAGCAAAGAATTGGAAATGAATAGAAGCCCATCAATTGGGGGATGATTAAATAAGTTGTGGTATTTGAAGGTAATGGATAATTATTGTTCTATTAAAAAAAATGCGAACAAGCTTATTTTATAAAGGCTTGGAAAGATTTACACAAACTGATGATAAGCAAATAAACAGAACCAAGAATATATTGTACACAGTAACAATAAAATTTTGCAGTGATCAACTATGAAAGATTTGATTCTTCTCAGCAGTTCAGTCATCCAAGGAAATCTCAATAAACTTTGTGTAGAAAATATCATCTGCATCCAGAAAGAAAACTACAGAAATTAAATGTAAATCAACACATGCTATGTTCAGTTCTTTTTTATTTGTTTTTTTCCTCTCATGGTTTTTTCCCTTTTGTTCTGATTTTTCTTTCCTACATGATTCATAAAGAAATGCATATTTTAAAAGTTAATATTTATGAATAACTAGAAAAAATAAATTAATAAAGAAAATTTTTTAAAATAAATTACCCTCAGTCTTGGACTATCTAATCAAAGAATATATCCCCACTCCAAACTGAATAGAACCTAAAGTTGGGTAGGGTCTGACCAAGATTGAAGAGAGTTGATTCACTGTCTTTAAAAGACTAAATTTTGAATGAGGACTATGGAAAAAAGGAGAAACTCTAGATCTCCTCAAACCATGATTAATAATCCTTCCTCATTGATTTTTTTTTTAATTTGACAATGTCTCTACAGCACCTTTTGTGGAAATAATTAGAAATATCTAGGAAAGTTCTTTCAAGATCATATCTACCTGGTTTAACTAATTCAATCATCTTTGCATCTGAAGGTATAAGAAGAAATATTGAGCCAAAATTTGAGAAACATGGATTGTCAAACTAGCTCTCTCACCAACCTTCTGAGTAACACTAGACAAATCAGTTTACTTCTAAGTTTCCTCATGTATAAAATAAAGCAGTTGGAACTGATGGTCTTTAAGGTCCCTTCCATCTATAATATAACCTGTCTCAGCAAGCAGACTAAGCAATTAAAAAAAAAAAAACTTTTGAAATAATCAAATATTTATATGTATAAGATACTGAATTAGGAATGGATACAGTCCAAGAGACAGGTGATACAGTAGATAAGAGTTCCAGGACCTGGAGTCAGGAAGACCAAAGTTCAAATTCCACCTCAGATATTTACTAGCTGTATGATCTCAAACAAGTCATTCAACCTTTTTGTCTCAACTTACTCATCTGCAAAATGATCTAAAGAAGGAAATGGAAAAACACTCCAGTATCTTTGCCAAGAAAACCCCAAAAGGGGTCATGAAAAATCAAACACAATTGGAAAAAAGATTAAAAATACTGTTTAAGAGGAGTATAAAATAGTTGTCCCAACTTTCAGAGAGTAACTTTTAAGTGGGTAGATACAACCATGCAGACAAAGCAACAGTAAAACAATGTATAAATAAGGGCTTCATTTCATATTAAAGAATAAAAATAGGAAAAGCAAAGAGGAGAGAAAAGAACAAAGGCTGGAGTGGTTAGAGAGGTGTTTCTCAAAAGAAATGGAATTTGAATTAGGGCCTCAAAGGATGGATAAAACTAAAAAAAGAAGAAAAAGAAAGGCTTTCCAGAAAAACCAGTCAGCTAACATTTTAGTAATCACCTAATATGCTAGACACTATGCTAAGAACTGGAAATAGAAAAAGACAGCCCTACTCTCAAGAAGCTGATATTCTAATGGGGGGAAACAACATAAAAATGAGTTGAAAGAGAAGAAGAAACCTGAAGATACCTTTTAAGGCAGCATTTTAGAGAAGGACTGGGAAAGCCAAAAAAAACAACTGGAGAGAAATGAAGATGCCTTAAAATGGATAGTCTGGGACAGACTGACCAATCAGAAGAAGAGATTGCGGAAAGTATTTCTAGTGTGTGAAGCTCCAAGTTGGTGTAAGCTTCCAGGGTGAAGAGGTTTTGTTGTTGTTGTTGTTGTTATTCTGTTTGGGAGTTGTTGGGGGGAAGGAAAAATTGTATAGAAAGAAGGGTAGGAAGGCAGGTGTGAATAAGAACAGCCATGCTTGTAAGGGAGAGGAAGAAATCTCAACATTAGAATGAAAATTTACAATCTGAATGATTACTAGGCAATCAACTCTTAATCCATCCAGAAAACCATAAAGATCTTTGCCTTATCCAAAATGTCCATCAAGAGGTATTTTTTAATCAAAGTATACTGAGTTGTTTTTTTTTTATTTTCCCTGTTGTTTTTTTTGTCTGTTCTTTTTCATAACATGACTAATATAGAAATATGTTTTGCATGACTGCACATGAATAATCTTTATCGAATTGCTTGCCTTCTCAATAAATAGGGAGAGGAAGAAGGGTGGGAAAGAATTTAGACCTCAAAATTGTAAACCAAAAAAAAAGGTTAAATTTTTTTTTGATGTAATTAGAGAAAGAATACAATATTAAAATTAAGGGAAAAAAGGATTTTTGCATGTCTTTGCACATTTGGCATTTCCCATCCCTAGTAAAGTTGACAAAATGGAAACACAAAGATATAAATGACACCTAAATCTCCATTGTCAGACAAAGGAAAAGATCAGATAAGACACAAACAAAAGACATGGGGCTCTCGGCTTGTCCAAACTGTTAGCATGTGGCCTCAATGGGAATGACATTATTAGCAGTAGCATTTTTAATGTTTTTTTTTCCAGTCATTTTCATCTTTGTGACTCTAATGGACCTTTCTTGGCAGAGATACTGGAGTGATTTACATTTCCTTCTCTTGCTCATTTTACAGATGAGGAAACTGAAGTAAACAGAGTTAAGTGACTTGCCCAGGATCGCACAGCTAGTGTCTATGATTTGAATTCAGGAAGATAAATTTTCCTGACTTCAGGCCCAGCACTAGTCACGATGTTACCTAGCTACCCTAGTATTTTTAAATAGGTGTCATTTGCCTCAGATTCTCCTGACAATACTATTACATAAAAAGAGCTGAGATTTTTATCCCCATTTTAAAGCTTTGGAGCCTCAGAGCAATGAAGTGATTCACTCAAGATTGAATAGTGGCTAATGAAGAAGATCTGACCTCAAGTTGGATACTTTTTCTACTATTCTATACTAATATAGGCTTCTCCCACAGAAGGGAAAATGGAAATTGCCAAAAATAATTACCAAGAAATTTAATGATGACAGACATCTATTTCCAGAACTGCGACTTTTCAGTTTCAATTTCCAATTAAAATGACATGGTACATAGTTTGGTTCCCAAATTTTATTCAACTTCAAATTCATTCCCAAAGTGACTCATTGGTAAAGGCAGATGAACTTACTATATACACGCTTGACTAAAAAGGAAGGTAGTCTTGAGAGTTATATTGGAGATATATCATTTATTAATAAAGAACCATTTTTGGCATACACCAGGTTCATTATTATGCATGTATGTACCAGGTGTCTTGTTAGACATTAAAATTGATGTTTTGATTACTGGGGTAGCAATTCTCTGAAAAGTTTGGAACTGAAAAGAAAACTTAATTGTTCAAAACCTTCAAGGGGAAAAAAATGCCAAGGCCAGAAACCAGTTCCATTCACTTAGATTCTGATCAAAGTTTTTGAATCATAGCTGACTTCAGTTTCTCATTTATGCACTCCTCTGCAACTTCCATTGTGATTGAAGTTTAAAACTGTCATTTTACCCAAATGCTGTTATGAACATTTCATGTTTTTTGTATCTCATGTCAAGTTAAGTAGTTCTGTTAAATGAACACTAGAAGCCAAGCAGCAGAAGTCTTTAAAGGTATAGGGGCAGAAAGAGACTAAAAACTTTTAAGCTTTACATATTCTGATTTCAATCACAACACTCAACAATTCAAAAATATTCAGTGGCTTCCATTTGCCTGCTGAGTAAAGTCCAAGTAACTATCTAGCATCCAAGACCACTCACGAATTAACACTACTTAAACACAAGCTTTTTTTCGTATTACTACCCTTCCTGAACTCCAGTCAAACTGAACATTCCTGAACCATTCTGACTTTGGATATTCTGCCTTGCGATTTTCTCTATATCTTCCCTTTTTTCTTTGCCTTTTGAATTACTGCCTAACTTTTAAAACCCTTGTCAAGGATCACCTCCTCCTTGAAATCTTCCCTGTAAATGTTGTCTTCTCTCTCAGACCTTACATAGTCCTTTACCCACCTAATGTGTTCATCACATTATAATATTGCTATCTCTCATTCACTCCATGAATACATGAACAATGCCTTACCCAAATTTTGTGTCTTTTTCATCACTGAGTACAAGTCTCGGTTTAATTTTTTAAACTTTTAAAATGTTGCCTAGATTAAAACATTGACTATTTGGACTTGATGACCTTTAAAGTCTTTTCTTGTTCTGTCATTTCATGATTCCATGATTCTCTAGCTACAAAAGCACTAATATATCTCAGTAGTGTTGGACAATGGACAAACTATCCCCCAATTATTTGTTCTTTTCTAAAATTCTTTTTACCATACAAAATACTACCTGTAGCAATATTCTACACCCTTCTCAATGCTCCATACTCAATATTTCATATCCATGTCTATAGTAGTACAATCACTATCTAGTACTTCGAGCTCCATATTTTATACTTATTCCCATATCTATATCCCATATTCCTACACTCAGTCACAATTGGCCAACCAACTCAACTAATATCACCTTCATTGATATTTTGTTATAGAAGTTGGTAGCTTCTTACTAATGGTATGTTTGATGTTTTGATTTTGGTAACCAATCTACATCTTATACTATTACCCATTATTGATGTTCCTTTTACTGTGTCCTTGCCTACAATTATTCTTTATGTATAATCCCAGGGTCCTTAACTTATTTGTATTCTATACTCCTCTAAAGTCTTGTGAGGTCTATTAACCTTTTTTCAGAATAATTTTTATAAATGCACAAAATAAAAAGAAAATCAATTTTAAGGAAAAATCATTTAAATCGAAATATATAGGGTTTTTTTAAGTTCCCAGACTCCCTGGAATCTACCTATAGACCTCAGACTGTCTCTCCTAACTCATGAATAATATACTCTATGCCCTATACTCATACTTATTAGATCTGCTGTCCACTAAAGACCTACTTTGATGCCTCAGTGAAGAAAAAGTGGCAGAATGAGGGCAAGAGTTCCTTTACAAAGGCAATAAAACATCAAACTTTTACTAAGTACCTATTATGAATTGAACACATATTAAGTGTCTTTTACATATGGGCACTGTGTTAAGCACTAAATTTAGAGAGCTTTACACTCTGCTAAGGGAAACAATATGGTCTCAAGCACAAGAATACAGGATTTTCAATAAGCCCTAAGATTTCATTAATATAGGACGTTTCAAGGGAAGAACTCTTTCTCCCACCATAAAGCAACATTTTCTCTGAAATTTGTGATTTTAGAAAGATGACTGGGGCACTGAGAGATTGAGTAGCTTGGCAGGATCACACAGCCAATACATATCCGAGGTAAAATGTGAACCTTGATCTCCAGATTCGGAGGCTGGCTCATTCATTGTCTCTCAATTATAGGTTACGCTTTTCAAAAACCCCCAAAATAAGGAAGCAATTGGGAAAGGTATTTTGAAGGAGGTAGCACTTGCATTGACAGGAAAGGGGCATTACAAACTAAGGCAGAGCAATTAGGAACTGGGAACATTCAGTACAGAGGCATGATTAATTGGTAGATAGAATGTCCTGTACAAAGAATAAGCAGACCACTTAGGCTGCATATATAGAGTGTGTGAGGGAAAGTTATATAGAATCAGTGTGGAAAGATAGACTAGAGATAAATTGCAAAATATTTTATTGCCCCAAAATGGGCTTTGTATTTTAACATAAAGATATTAGGGAGCCACCAAGGCTCTTTGAGCAGAGGAGCAACATGATCAGATCTGAACCACGTATCATTTTGGCAGCTGTGTAGAAGATATTCTTTTTAGAAGTCTGGCTGTATTATAAATGAATGAAGAAGTATTTGTTATGTACACACTATTTGCCTAGTACTGTGCTAAGTACTAAATATACAGATGAAAGAAAACAAAACAGTCCTTGTCCTTAAAGGGCTTACATATTGATTGAGGAAGGCAACACATGAGGAAGTAACTCATTCTGGGTAAGAAAAACTCTCCTCTCATAATCTATGTATAGTCCTGGGGGCAGGGTTGAAGATTACAAGAAGAGGAGTATAAGAAGCATCAGGCTGATGGATGGAGTACAGGCAGAAAGTTTTGGAAATGAACAAAATGAGGGGATGAAGGACTGAACTAAAGTGGTTATAGCATCAGAAGAACAGAAAGGAGAGAAATCTGAGAGATGTCTACATTCTATAATTCACCCAGTAAAGGGATAGAGAAGACATTCTAGACTTGAGCAAAGGGTTATTGCGTCCATGAGCATGTGGTACATCTTTAAGGGTTAGAGAACAAACAAATTTGGGTACAACATAGAATGTGTAAAGGGGAATAAGATGAATCAAGGCCAGAAAAGTATCATAGTGCCAGATTGCAGAGGTTTCTGAATGACCAAGTGTATACAGGGAGCCTTCAAAGGCTTAAGCAGAGAGATGACATGGCCAGCTTGATGCATATGGAAGATTTTTTCCTTGGCAGCTTTAGAAAGGATATCTTATATTTTACAGCTTTGAAAGAGTAATTTTTACAGAAACTTTGTGAGATGGGCAGATCAGAGAATATAGATGAAGAAACAGAGTTGCACAGATAAAACGTCTTTCCCCAAGTCATTATTGCTAAGAAACAACTAGCATAGAAACTAAAGGGAGAAGGGATTCCAAATGTATTTCTTAAGCTGTAATCAAAGCATCTAACTAGTAACTGATTATTGGTTGAGAAGATAGAACAACAATGCAATTCCAATAAACTTGTGAAGTAAAAAGTCATCTGCATCCAGAGAGAAAAAAAAAAAAAAATGTGGATCAAAGTATAGTGTTTTCACCTTTGGGGGGATTATTGTTGCTTGGTTGAGTTTTTTTTTTTCTTTTTTGTGTTTTTCCCCTTTTGTAGTTTCCCCTTTCCCCCTGATTTTTCTTGTCTAGCATGACAAACATGGAAATGTGTTCAGAAGAATTGCACATATTTAACCTATATTGGATTCTTGCTGCTTATGGCAGGGGATGAGGAGGAAGGAGGGAGAAAAATCTGGAACACAAGGTTTTGCAAAGATGAATGTTGACAACTATCTTTGTATGTATTTAGAAAAATAAAAAGCTATTTTTAAAAAGAGAGAGAAGATAGAACAAAAAACAACTCCAAATAGCGTAGAGGAAATACTTAAAAAAAAAAAGAAGAAGAAAAAGAAAAGCAGTAAGACAGGAAAGATCAAAAGGAATCTCATGTTGTTTTTGTTATTGTGACATTTCAGTCAAGTCTGAGTCTGCATGACCCCATTTGCAGTTTCTTGGCAAGAGAACTAGAGTGACTAGCCATTTCTTTCTCCAGCTCATTTACGAATAAGGAAACTGAGACAAGGTGGGCTAAATGACTTACCCAGGATCACCCAGCTAGTAAGTGTTGAGGCTGTATTTGAACTCAATTCTTTAATCTAGACTACAAACCCAATGCTTTAACCATTGTACCACCTACCTATTCCCAGGCAAGAGATAATAAGCCTATCAATAAAGAGAATCTTGGACTTGGAGTCAGAAGGACCACGGATCAATCCTACCTTGACCATTTACTAGCTATGTCTTAAAACTTCTAAATTATAATTATAATCTTATAAAATTTATAACTCTCTTAATCTCTTTTAGTCTTAACTGAGACCAACCAACAGGCTGTTCAGTAGTCCAATCATGAGTTGACGATAATCTGAATCAATATGGTGGCAGTACCCAGAGAGAAGGGGGCTTATACTAGAGATATTATAAAGGTAGAATTGTCAGAACTCAGAAACACTTTGAATGGGAAGAGGGAACAAGGAGAAAGAATGAGGAGTTTAAAAAGGTTGTGAGTCTGGGTGACTATCAAATTGATGATATCTTTTTAGTAATAGGAGAATTAGAGGAGATTTGGGGAGAGAAAAAAATAATAAGTTCACTTTTCAATTTGTTGAGTTTTAAAATTTTTACAGGAAATTTAGTATAAAACATTTAATAAGAGGGTAGATATCCAATAAATGGTATCTCTGGAAGTTAAGAGGAATGTTATAGCTGTATATATAGAATTGACAGTCTTCTACATAAAGAAACCATGGGAGCTGATGAGATCACCAAAAGAAGAAAAGAGGCCCTTGATGGGTAATCTCAGAACATGGAAGGTTAGTAAATATGACATGAATGAAGGTACAGAAAAGAAGACTGGCAACCAATAATGTTAAGGCCTATAGAAGGGTCAAGAAAGATGAGGATTGAGAAAGTTCGTTAAATTTAAAAATTAAAAGATCATTGGTTAACTCGAGTTATTTCAATTGAATGATAAGGTCAAAAACCAAGACTGTAGAGAGTTATTTTACTATCATTTAATTTTTTTATTTTTTTTATTTTATTTTTTTTTTTTACGTTTTACTATCATTTAAATTTTACTAGCCTAAGTCAAAATGAATTAGTGAAGAAATTTTCTTCCTCCTCAAATTATCAGAGAACATATTCTGAAGGAAAAGTTGTTGGGTTTTTTTTAATATTATCTTCCATTGTAGATTATTATCATGATTCATCTTGATTAAGGGCAGACTTTTTTGAGAGTTAATTGTCTTATACATATATCTAGTTCTATCAACCCATTAGAAAAAGGAACAAGTCCGGTTAGGGGCACCCTGACACGATCAGTAAGTTTTATTCACTCTCTTATGTATCTATATTTAAATCTAACTAAACTGGACCACACTTTATGTCACTAAATATAACATGTTCTACTGTTTTTAAAAATAAAAGCTAATAAAAGCTAAAAATGTGTATTTTATACACATTTTCTCATTGACTCAAATCATTCTCTATGCCCTTAATATCCTTTTTTTCCCTTTTTTCACTCCCTTCACTCCCACAATGATAATTCTTGGGTCTGTTCCTCAGCTTTCACTCAACCAATCCTATGCAGAAGGTTGGCTCTCTTATATAGGAAAACTATAACCATCAACTCCCCAATCTAAGGGGGTGGAAGAGAGATGATGAAGGCAAGAAAGAGGGGAAGAAACAGTTGCTTCTTTCTCCTTTAGTCCCAAGGCATCCCTAGCTCATGCCTTCACACATCCATTGAACAATGAATAAGAACTTTTTAGACTGGAACAGGTGCTACAAATGCAAAAAAAAAAAAAAAAAAAAAAAAAAAAAAAAAAAAAAGAACAAAACAAAATAGTCCTTGTTCACAATGTTGTATCAAGCTATAGATACAAGTTGAGAAATATTAATTTTTAATGAGAGAATTTATTAAAGTCTACTTTTGGCCATACAGGATTAGCATCCAAATGGCATGGCCCCAAACAAAAGGACATAGGGCTTTTTATAGGATTGACAGAAAACAACAAACAGGTTAATTTGCTTCCTTATATGACATATTTGCAACTATTTGTTAAGGAAATTCATCAAAGATGAGGGCAGGAAAACAGCAGTCTTTCATGAGATTTCTGCTGCAGTTATTATGCAGGAGAGAAGAAGACAAGGGTCTTTTAAGTATGCAAAAGGGGTTTGGGATTGCTAGGTTATTTTAAGTTCTCAAACCCATTTTTCCTAGGGGGTTGGGCTAT
The DNA here is from genome assembly GCF_902635505.1 of Sarcophilus harrisii. NCBI lineage: Eukaryota > Metazoa > Chordata > Mammalia > Dasyuromorphia > Dasyuridae > Sarcophilus > Sarcophilus harrisii. The sequence continues at coordinate 232,341,774 of NC_045427.1, forward strand.
GGTTTTAACAACAAAGAATATTTGTTCCATCCAAAAAGGTGATGGTAAATATTTTACAACTTGCTCTCCCTAAAAAAAATGCACACACAGCACACTTTGAAGTTTAATATGTATTATTAATATTTTTCTATCACTTTATTAAATCTAAACAATCAACAAAAAATTTCATATGTAATATTTGTCCATTTTCAATATTTGTAATTGCTCATACTTTAATATTTGATTCTCAGTACTAGCTGACTGCTAGGTGGAGAAATAAAAACAGCATCTGTCTAAATTTAGCCTTTAACATTTTATGGATGTGTGACCCTGGACTGGTCTGCTTATCTCTAATCTCCTTTTTAGAATTTAAGTATCTTGAGTAAAGAGACTGTATGATATTAGTTAAGTGATCAGAATACTGGACTTGGCATCTGAGAGATCTGATTTCAAATCTTGCTTCAGAAACTTGATACATAACCTGATACTTCACCTCTCATAGCAGTAAAATATGGATAACAATAATAGTGCATCCTTCACAGAGTTGATGTAAAGATCAAATGAGGTCTCTGTAAAGTGCTTCACAAATTTTAAAGCTCTATTTAAGTGATAGATATTTTTATTAATATTATCTAAATTTTATTCCCCACTCACCCAGTGCCAGCTCAAGGCTTGCTATGCAATAGGTCTTTAAAAAATTATTGAATTGGTGTATTGAATTGAACTGATCTGCCCCACAGCTAAAGGCTTACCACCTATAATTCAAAACCTTTCCTTTGAGGATGTTCCAGGTACTTAGCACACAATGGCATCTGGTTTTCCTGGTTGCCTAAGAGACAGAATTCATTACACCGAGCCCCACTCAAATGTATGGAGGTTTGGACTTTAAATTGGGATTTTTTTCCCCCAACATAAAAAAGATCATTTATGCACATAAGGGTTTTTTGAATTTAGTCAATTTTCTTACTTTAGAAAAAGCTTTAGAACATGAACAAAATACAATAGTCATAGTTTGTCTTTCTGGGAATTTCTGAGTCATTTCCCTATTATGCTTCCAGGATCAAATAAAAAAATACCCTGTTTTACATTTAAGCCCTTCAAAACCTAGCTTCTTTTCAGCCTTATTAACATTACTTTTCTTGAAACACACTTGAGATTAGCCAAACCGGGCTTTCTGTATTTCATACACAACAATCTGTCTCCTGCCTCTATGCCTTCGCAAAGATTACATACTCTCTCTCTTTACTTTCCCTTCTTAGAATCCCTCATTTCCTTCAGAATTGTGATCAAATCCAGCTGATCTCATCCTACTTGAGGACTTTCTTGTTTCCCACTCTAGTAGAGACAGCCTGGAACTTTACATCCAGGAATCTTGAGAATATCAGTACAACCCCACGCCCTCAAAAAAATGCCCCCAGGCCATTATCTAGGGCGGGCATCAAGTAACACCCATCTTTCTTATCACTACCAGCAACAGCTGCTGACAACCTGTCATCAGCAAGCAGATATGCACAGTATCCTTCAGAAAATGGTCTTACTTCCAGCCCTGCCCTCACAGCCATGATCCAAGGAGAAAATATCCCCCCCAGCAAACAGGTCAGTCTAACTGAAGCAGCTGGACGCTCTATTGGGAGATATTGGAAGTAGCATGTGATGGATGGATCAGACCACAACCATTGAGTTTACCACTGTCATCATTAGTCTCTGATGAGCACAACTCGGGACCTTGAACCCCAGCAGTGGTTCTCAAACTTTTGTTCTCAGTATCTTCATGTTGTTTAAAAAAAACTATTGAGGATTTGTTCAAAGAGTTTTTGTTCACATGGGTTATATTTCTAGCTATTTACTATATTAGAAATAAAAAATAATTCTGAATTTGTAGACCCTCTGAAAGGGTTTCAGAGACCCCAACAATTCTTTGGACTACACTTTGAGGACTACTTCGAGCATTGGGAATGGTTTTTGTATCTCTAGCCACTGAACCAACCTTCAGCCCCAGCCCCTACAATTATTAAGGGGAGGGATCATAACAGGTAAGTTGGGAGGGGGGGAATCTTCCTCATCAAACTAGTAAACAGAGATCTCACAGCCATAATTAAGGAAACAATTCCCATAAAGAAGGAACCAGCAACTTCCACCAAGTCAGGCAAGCCGGATTAGCTGAATCAACTGTTGGGCAGCACCCTCCTTCCCTTCTTTGCCATTAATACTGGGACTTGAGTCTTATATACTATTGTGACACAATGAAGGATAGAAAAGAAAAACAATGATCCAAGCTCCCACTACTCTGACTCCAAAGTGTCCAAACTTTGTCCTTGTCCAAAACTTGTCCAAAACTACCATAGTAGAATTGTTATCTCTCTCCCTGCCTGTGCCATCTTTAGAAGTCGCTATCTAGCCAAGAATGGTCCTACTCCCCTTTCTGACAGGAACTGAAACATTATCTAAGCTATAAATACTAAGTTGACTCCTCTCCCTCTCTCCCTCTCTCCTTCTCCCCCTCCCCTCCTCCCCTTCCCCTTCCCCCTCTCCTCTCTTCCTCTCTTTTCTCTCTCTCTCTTCTCTCTCTCTCTCTCTCTCTCTCTCTGACAACAGCTAAAGTCCTTGGCATTGTTAAATAGTCCAACATCAAAAGTTGATATGATTTTCAGTGGAAATAATTAAAGAAACAGTGATTTCTACTTTGCCACTGTACCCTAAGGACTAAGGGACTTTTCCATCTCACTTACAGAGGAAAACTTCCATATGTGTCTTCCTCATCAGAATGTGAGATCAGGGAGTGTCTTAGCTGTTTATATCTCCAGTGTTTAACACAATGTTTGGCATTTTGCAGTTTGTCCTTAATAAATGTTTTATTTATTCATTTGCTCATATAAACTAGGTATTTAAATATATACAAAATATACAAAGTAGATATAAAGTAGCTTTGAAGGGGAAGTTTCTGGCATCTACATGCCCAAGAAAGGCTGACATTTTAGCTGACCTATGAGGGATCCCTAAGAGGAAAATGAAATATAAGAGAGCATCCCAGGCTTGGAGGACAGTCAAAACACAAAGACAAAGGAGATAGAGCGTTATATGTGAAGTGGGCCAGTGTGACCAGAATTTACAGAAAAGAGTGATATATAAGAAGTCTAGAAAGGTAGAAAGGTACTAAACTTATGATGGAGAGAGCCATCTGCATCTTCTTACATATATATATTATATGGAGTAGATAATTTATATATATAAATTATCTACTCCATATAATATAAGATACTTATGGACAGGGACTGGTTCATTTTTAATGTTGTATTTACAGTATCTAAAAATAGTGCCTTAAGCATAGGACACACTTTAAAATGCCTGTTGATTGATTGAATTAACTAATCAATTAATTCCTTGTAACAAGATTCTAGCTCATTTGTACGCTACAGACTACACAGCAGAAACCTAGTCTTTACATTTCACACCTAAAAACTCAGAAACTATAATAGAGATATGTGAGGTGATGTGCCATAATGAATAAAAAAGTAGTCTCAGAATCAAAAGAACTTGGTTTAAAATCTGCCTCTGAAAGGAAGAAGAACATTATTTTTAAAAATATTTATAGCAAATCTTTTTGTGATGACCAAGAATTAAAATCAAGGGGATGCTTATCAATAGAGGAATGGCTGAACAAATTATGGTATATGAAGGTAATAGAATACTTCCAAAGAAAGAACTGATGGTATGAATGCTGGACCAAAGCATACTATTTTCACTGTCTACTTTTTTTTGTTGTTTTTTTTTTCTTTTACTCTGTTTCTTGTTTCACAACATGACTAATATGGAAATTGATGTTGTTTACCCTTTGTTCTCTAAGAGGACCATGGCCCTGGATGCAATGGAAAAATATTTTTTATATGAGTGCATATATATAAGCTATTTAAAATGCTTGCGTTTTTTAGGGAGGGAGAGGAACACAGAGAGAATATTTGAAACTCAATTCTTTTTAAATGAATGTTTAAAATTGTCTTTACATGTAATTGGAAAATATAGAATACTATTCTTTTAAAAAATCTGCCTCTGGCACTTTGTGGCTATGTAATCCTAGGCAAGTCCCATATTGTCTCAGTACTCTATGTAACTATTTAAGACTAAAAGAAAAGGTGCAGGTCTGCATTGGTCAAAGACATTTCTTCTTTCAGGGATACCTTTTTCACAACTCAGTCTATATCTTCTATCAGTAGTCTATACTTCCAAAAGGAAAAACACAAATTTTTTGCAAGCCTTGATAATTCTGAATTACAGTGGACCCAATGAAAACTTTAGATCTCCCAGAGTGTAATTTTTCTGTATGACCCATGTCATGTTGTCCCCACCCCTTTGAGCAATGAAAGAGCTATTGTTGTTCTAGACAAAGCTGTAATTTCTTCAAATCTGAGTAGGAAGAAATTAAGTCAAAAGGAAAAAAGATGGGACGAGTCTTTATGACAGACTACAGTTTATGAAAGGTAAATGAATGACAGGTCAGTCTATTCCAAATTTGACAAAATTTCACGGGAATCTCTCTGAACTAAACTTGTTTTCAATAAAGCTAACTTTCTTCTCATCATCCCTTTCTGACACAGATGCATCATCCCTTTTAAAGCCAAAATTGCTGTAAAGACCTTATCACCTAACACAGGAGAACAGTTTGTCTATGAGATACATGGCTGAGCAGCTTTTTAAATTATAATTTGTAATGAACCTTCCTAAGTATGCATTAAGTCAGTGGGAGTAGCTGAGGATTCTGCTTGTGAAAGAACTATTACAGTGTATAATGGAGGTGCTTTAAAAAAACAGAAAATGTGTAGATGGCCTTTTGCTGATTCTAGTCTGCTAAGTGTGCATTGAATAGCAGCCTCTTTCAATGGCTGCAATTGTAGACCCCAAATTGCTGGTACCATCAAAAGTCTTAGTCAGCCTCCATTATGTTCTTTGGTTGCTCTCTTTTGATTTTACTATACTGATGGCATCCAGTGAGCAGCAGTGCTGTATCAGAGCCTTGGCTCTTCTCTCTTCTGAGGTGGACCTGTGGTTCCATGACACATGTCCTTGTGCTATGTCTCTGCATTTATTCTTGTCTATTTTAGGTCAACAGATTAAAGATTCTGATTTTGTGAGCTTCAAAAGATTAAGAGAACAAACTTCACAGGATCCTAGTATCAAGGGTCTTAGAATGAGTTTTGCAACCGGTCTAGAGTTGATGCACAAGGGAACAAGTGGCAACCATCAGAATTCAACCTACCTAAAACAGAACCTAAGCAAAGTCTGCAGAATTCAACCTACCTGAGACCTAAGCAAAGTTTCATTTGCTGATGATGGTGCATTTGAGTGTGAACTTGGTGTGGAAAATCTGAACTAAATTCAATTCTACTCTTCCTTAGATACTGAGGTAGGATAGGGAAGAATATACCCCTGAAGTGATGGGTAAAATACTTTTACTTTTGTTCATGCTATAAGCAAGATAAATATCTTCTCTTTGTAAGAGCTGATCAGTGTTGAATTGTTAAATGGAACTATCATGCCAGAAATTTGGGGTGGCTAATAGTAGGGGAAAATATACTTCTTGGGGCTTGAATAGACAATATTAGAAAAGATACTCCAAACTACTCAAGGAGCACCCCTAGAACTCTGAGAAGAATACATAGACTGTCTGAATTTAGGAAGTGGTCCAGAGAATACTTGCTACATAATATAAAGTCTTCGTAGTATGAAGTTGAAATTACTAATTCAGTGTCAGCAGGAATAAAGATGTGACAGTGCTGAGCACATATTCTCTCACCAGTTCCCCAAATGCCAATTGCACAAAGATCAGGACATCTTTAGTTGTGATGACAGAAGTAGAAAAAGAAAAATGGGTTCCCCTGATTAAAAAGGAGCATTGATTAAGGAGGTGGGGAGAATGTTACTTGTGAGGACTTCTTTTTCCCTCTGATTTTCAATCACATTATGTGTGACGCTGGCCAGAATATCTCAGCTGTGTGATTGAAATTTATCATTTTGAAAAGGAATTATAAAATCCAGTGCCTGACAGCTACCTTTAAAAGCAGATCTATGTTTACCACTGATGGGAAAAATGATATATCTACTATAGGAAATGAATCTATATTTAACTTAATTGTACAGGCTGTACTCCAAATGATCATCCTTACATAATCCTGTTTTCAGGAGACTTCTTTGGAAAACACTTTTACTTGGCCTATGGTTAAGTCTACAAATAGCAAACCCTGTTAACAGAGGCTTGCTCTCAAAATATGGATAAGCTTTTTGTGAGACTGGTTAATAAATTAATCAACAAATACTTGGAGGCAGTATTGCATTAATTGGGAGTCAGAAGACCTGAATTAAAATGGGACTTCAACATTTCCTGGCTATGTGACTGTGGGCAATAGGTTTCATTTCTCTGGACCTGGACTTCTTCATCTATAAAATGAGGATCAAAATGTTTGTTTGCAATATCTATTTCATGGGGATGTTATGAAAAAGTAACTTTATAAATTATTATTTTTACTTTTTAAGCACCTGTGATTTGCTTTGGGATAAGCACTATGCAGATACAGTAGTATAAGGCAAGTCCTACAAGCATTTACTATCTAGTTAAAGAGGAAAAACATTATCTAATTGTTAATAGATGTTATTTTGACTATGATACACTGAGAATTCTGAGAAAGAGGTTCTGTTTAAAATATATTCTAATCTTACAGATGGGAAAACTGATGCACCAAGCACTCAGTTGATCTTTCAAGTCACATACTTTAAAGGAAAGATAATAGTAGTTTTAAAGAGTATGTCTGGACTCATGATTCTAAATTCAGTGCTCTTTCCACAACACCACCTTGGGTCAAATTTGATTAAATTCAATCAACATTAAGGACCAACTCTGAGCAGGATTTTCTACTAAGGGGAGTGTCTGTCTTTCATTTTTGTCTTTATGTTTCCAGCTGCCAATCAAACTGTAACTGGCCTCCAACCTGTAGGTAGCTGGAACTAAAAAGAGCAAGCTAGAGACAGGAGAGTCATGGATCAAACAAAAGTTTAATTTCAAAGTGAGGAAAATCCTTGCAAGCCAAAGCTACCCCTCCTGAGCAGAAAGGCTTAATATGGTAGGACAAAGCCAGGGGTTATTATATACATGGAAAACTATTAGTGGGCTGGACCATGACACAATCATTCTTGAGTAGCAGTTCTCATGGAAGGGTCATGCATAGACAATGCAGGCATTCCTAGGTCCTGGGGCAACAGTCTCCAGGTTGATTGTCTCACAGTGGAGTACAGAACCAGAGATAGCATGGTGAGTAGTACCTTGTTTGGTTCACTTAGCTGTTTTAAAAGTGAGCATGTCAAGAGATTTTATGGATTGATTCTCAGATCCCTAGAAAATAGGGGGAGCTCCCTCAATGAGGAACCAGTGGTGCTGGTCAAAGCATTTGTCAGAGGGTAAGATCAAACAGAGCATAAAAGATTATTGTTGCACCAAGCTCAGGTACAACCTATTTGCTGAACTTTGGCTGGAGAAACAGGGTATCTCCAAAATAGTTTGATATTTCCCTTTTTTGACCAAAGAGTCTGAAAGAATCCCATCCCTTACAATCAATCAAGGAGAGGCAAATAAAAGCCAAGATGCCACAAAATTCTGGTTTTACCAGAACACGTTGCTGCTCAGGGGGTAGTTCCTTCAGGGAACCTATCAGAAAAATGTGTCCCAGGTAGCTAATTGTTTGCTTGCCAGAAGAAAAGCAGGAGGGGAGCTTACCAAGAAAAAGACATATGAGTTGCTTGAGATGTATAATGTGAGAAAACTCCTTGCATCAAAACAATGCAATAAAGTTAATCACACAATTCCCAGATAAGGCATAATGACATTAAGTCTGGTACAGGTCAAACTACTTAGAGGATTCACTATAGACTGGTTCTGAGAAGGGAGATTTATGTCACCAAAGTAACCAAGAAAAGATAAATATCTTGAAACAAAAGACCAAAGCAATACAACAGTTATCACCAATATTAATTACCATGAAGTCTCTTATATTCTAGAAACCCATCCTCAATATCCATTTAACCAGCATATTTTCAGTCTCAGATGTCTCAGATAGTTGCCTAGTCTTAAATATCTTTTTTTTTTTGGGGGGGGGACAATAGGTTTTATTCTCAGAATAACTCTAAAGGGCGATCTGCTTCTCTAGTACTCAATATAATTTAGTACTATCACTTAGATTTGGTTCTCCAATTTTGAAACTTCAGAGAATTTTAGTTTATATGCTCTTTGCTGTATCTATCCTTACCTAAGTCCTATATCTGATATAAAAATCTTTTTTAAAATTTGTGAGGATTTTACCATAAAATGAACTCTTCAGCTTTTTCAAATTACCAGACAATTTAATAGTGGGAAAATAATTTCACTTTCTTTACCATTATCAATACAATTTATGTGTAAAATCCAATTAATCCTTAATTAGCAGATCTTTTATCCAATTTTGAGAAAAATATTACTAAAACATACTCAAAACTGGAATTTCCATGATAAATAAATTTGGAAGCCAATCATATACACCTATATATAGCTCTTAGATAAAGCAGTCTAATCTTGTTGCTTTCACAAAATTTACTATTCCATTTAACTAGAAAATTTCTACATTACATCTTTGTCTTATTACCTTGTCTTATTACCTATTCATTTTCCCTATAGGAGAATATTATCCTTATATAATTTGATTTCACATTTAACTAAAAATTGTAAGATATGTATCCTGTTATAGTAACTCAGAGTTATTTCTGTATCAATCTATAGTTTAATAAATTTATTGCTAATATAACTTCTTGTTTATAGAAATTTGCTATCAAAAAAAAGTGAGAGGCACATAGTTATAACAATGTATGTTAAGGAGGGAGAACTCCCTTAGCTTTGTTTGATTTCAGGCATAAATTATAGTTTCAGGGTATTGAAAGTAAAAGCTCAAGATTAAACAGGTGGGGAATTTTCCTTTTCCATAAGGACACAACACAATGGATAATAGTCTGAGATCCTACTGAGGCTTAGTCTGACGCCATCTCCAAAACCTTTCCCAGATATACATGTCCCATCTTTGGCAGTTCTCTGACTGTAGCACATACCATTTTCTACTATAGACTCCATGACTATTCAAACAACCATTCCCATAATCAATTCAAAACAATGACAAATTATAGTTCCACGAATTTTATTGCTATTTGCAAAATTTCACTAGTCACAACGAAGTCTTAAAAATCTTTCCTGATGTTTTTTAACAGTTAACATTTTTTTTGGATCCTTATAAATTAAAACTACCCATATTCTGGGGCTTCAGAAATATAACAAATAACTAATAGTTGACTCATCATTAATATTTTGAAGCTACATCTTTAAACCAATTTATATACTTTCATAATAGCCAAGATTTTCAAATGAAAAAATTTTCAAATGTTCAATTTTTTTCATCACATTCTTTTAAAAGCCCAACTCATATGTAACAGCAAACAAAGTAAAAGGGAAGTTTTTTCTAAAAAGCATTTCTAGTTTAAAATGATCTCTCAAATTTTACAATGGAGATTTAGAAACACAATAATAATACAAACAATAAGCTTTAGATGTATTATTGCATTTCCAATTTATCACATATAAAAACCATTTATCTTATTACTTTTGACATTTTAAAGCCACCTTAGAATTATAAGGTATGGAAGATATTCAAGTAAAGAAATAATAATAATAATAATAATAATAATATAGTACTCAGCACATGTAGTCACTGTGTCAAGCGTTTTACAATCATTGTATTATTTTGACCTCCCAACAACAACCCTGGGAAATGGTACCATTATACACATCAGGAAACCAGGGCAAACAGAGATAAGAGAACTTGCATAAGATTACACAGTTAATAAGTTTCTATAACCATTACAGAGAAGAGTAGGTTCACCAAGGACAGAGGATGGATGGCTCTCTACCTCACAATGCCACAGTACACACTACCAGGGCACCTAAACCCTCCTTGGATTTGCAGGGTGCAACAGAGGGCAGTGCCTAGGGGCTGGAGTTGTTGGTGCCAGGATGTGGTAGCTCTAGGTGGCAGAACAAAGTGACTCTGGAGTCACTACCATTATAAGCTCCCCCAAGATACTGTCCCCCCCACCTCCTGATAGGTAGGACAGAATGTAATTCAAGTTTCCCTATAATTTTTTTATTTTTATTTTATTAATCTAATTTATTATTATATATATATATTGTATTATATTATAATATATTATATTATTATAATTATTATAATATACAATATAGTGTATATATTATACTATATTATATAAAATTAATTTAATTTATTAATCTTTTATTAATCTGATTTGAGATAAGAGGAATTAACAGAAACACATGAATTGTAATGTGTCTTGTTAGCAATACCCACAACTGAGATACACTCATTACTCTGGGCAAAGGAAGTAGGGAAGGCATCTTGCTTTTCTTGCCATCCCACTCTGAAGTCACATCAAGTCACATCATGCAGTGATCAGGGTTGAGGAGGGTCCCTCAATTCTTCCCATAGGAGATAGTACCTGAGATGAGGTTTTAAAAGGAAGAAATTTCAGAGGCCAAGGTGAAGTACATCACACAAAAGTCAATTGATCTCAGTAGAAAATCTATGCAAAGGCCTGGAGGTGGGAGATTGAATATCTAGTGGAGAAAACAGCAAGTTGGCCAGCTAGGGTCAAATAGAGGGGAGGAGAAGAAAGGAAGAGGGAACAAGCATCTAATTAAGTGCCTTCTATGTATGAGTCATTGTTCTAAGCTTTTCAGTTATAATCTCACTTGATTCTACAATAGTCTTGTGAAGTAAGTGTATTATGATCCCCATTTTACAGTTGAGGAAACTGAGGCAGATAGTGGTTAAGCAGTTTACCCAGAGTCACATAACTACATAACAGTGTCTGAGATCATATTTGAATTCTTCCTGACATCAAGCCCAGAGCTCTGTATACTATAGTGTCACCTAGCTGCCTCTGGTTAAAAATGAGGTGACAAAAAACAAAGTAATAAAACTGGAATGGTAAATTAAAGCTAGATTGTGAAGACCTTTAAACTTGAAGAGTTTGTACCTTGTCCTAGATACAAGAAGTCAATGAAAATTCTTCAGCAGAGAAGTGAAATGGTCAAATGTGGTTTAACTTATTTTTTTTTATTTTTATTTAATTTTATTTATTTTAGCAATTACAAGCAGAATGGATAAAGAAGACAAGAAATTTAAATTAAATAGGTAGTGGGTAGGCTGGAAGGAGCACTAGATTTGGAGTCAGAGGATCTGGATTGAAATCCAGACTTTGTTACTTATTGTCTGTTGCTTAGCTGTACAAGGCCTTAGTTACTTCACATGTAAAATTAAAAGACTGGATTAAGACTGATGAAGTCTCCTCTAGCTCAAAATGTATACAGTGAAAAGATATTACAAAAGCACAAGCAAAAAATGATAAAGGGGTAAATAATTTTTCTTTTTTAGATTAGGGTGATGGTGTATGAGTATAAAGAAACAGATTAAAGGAATGTTGTGTCAGTAAAACTAACAAGACTTGATAACTGATTAAATGGGAAGGAAGGAGAGAGGAAAGGCAAGGAGAATGAAAAGTTAAAGATGTCTCCAACATGAAAAATTTGGATGACCAGAAAGATGTCAATGCTTTCAATGGAAATAGAGATGTTTTAGAGGAGGCTTAGAAGGAGAGATGGAAGAATAGGAAGCACAGCCTTGGTCCAGGAACCAGCAGTCAGAGTAGAAAAAAAAAAAATACTGATTCAGAAGGTGAAGAACCTGGATTCAGACTCCATCTTTAATAGTTACTAACGGTATGATGGACAAACCTCTCTGCTTTTAACCTATTCTCTGTGAGAGACCCATTTTCAAGAAGAAAGTTAAAGATGATATTATCAAGCCCAGAGCTCTGTATACTATAGTGTCACCTAGCTGCCTCTGGTTAAAAATGAGGTGACTTGATAACTATACCAATTTATTATACCAATTTATTATCATAATATTAGTAGAATCCCAAAGTAAATAGGCAAATGAGAACCATTTACTTATGTGTCTACAATAAATTCACAGAATGTCAGAACTACAAGTGAACTTGGAAATAATCTAATTCTTTCATTTTATAGACAAAAAATCCCAAAACCCAGTGAAGAGAAATGTCTACCCCCAAAATTACACAATAAATTAATGGCAGAGTCAAGACTAGGCCTCGGGTCTCCTAATTATAAATCCAGAATTCATTCCTATGTACCAGGTGAACAATTATCTAAATTTTAAAAATATATATTTTAAAGATGAATTGTTCACAGATAGAGAACTGGAAGAGAATTTAATTCATCTAGTTCAGGGCTTCTTAGAATTTTTCCAATCATAACCACTTTTCACCTGAGAAATTTTTATGTGAGCCTGAGTGTACAGATATATAAAATAGGTAAACAAATCAAACATATGTTGATAATAAATCATAAAGAAATTTATTTTAAAATAATTCTTTTGTATACATATAATATTGCTGTTTATTAAAGAAGAAAGCAAGTTTGCACACTAATAAAATGGATGTGCTTTTTTATTTTTACATAAAGAATTAAACTTCAGCAGAATATTTGACATCACAGGATGTAGAATATTACTGTTGCTAAATTTTTCATGACCCCCAATTCAGATGCACAAATTCAGTTATATGGACCTAATACTCCATAAAAGGTTACAATCCATAGTTTAAAAAGCTTTAATCTAGTTCAAAACCATTTTATGCATAGAAATTGAACATCTTGGAATCCAAATGCTACTTTTTTTTTCTTCCTCTTCACTATTTGCTCAAACTAAGAATGATTCATCCTGGTTTGTGAGCTTATAACTGCCCCATGAGGTAAGGAGTGAAAGCATTATTATCTCCATTTTACAGCTGAGTTAACTGAGCCCATGATATTAAATGTCATACACAAATCATAGATTATTAAAGTTAGAGAGTGATTGTAGAAATTATCCAATCCAAGGGTTCCTTAATTTTGGGGGGGGAGAGGTGGTACAGATCCTTTTGTCGTCTGATGAAATCTAGGACCCTTCTTAAAATGCTCTTAAAGTGCACAAAACAAGACACATAAGATTACAAAGAAAACCAATTGTATTGAAATATTGAAAAAAAATTGTAATATTTTCCCATCCAAGTCCATGGATCACCTGAAGTTTATCCACATATCTGTTGCCCCAGATTTGAAATAATCTTATCCTTTCTTGTTGCAGAATTGACAAGGGGAGTAATTTGCCCATGATTATCTGATTACTACAAGGTGGAAGTGGGGCTAGATCTCAGATCTGTTCATTCCAGGTCCTGGCTTCTTTCCTTTATGCCACAGTTGTAAAAAATAAAGCAATTTTCACAAGAAAACCAATCAGGCTTCTGAAAAAAATCTTAATTCTCTCCCATAGGAAAAAAATATATGTATGTAATTGACACAATAAAACTTGGTATGTGATCATAACTAATTTCAATGTCTCTTTATAAAGATCCAGCTATAGTTTGTGGGTTACTCTTAAAAAAAAAAAATATATATATATATATATATATATGAATGAGTGAAAAGCAAGTACCTCATCTCCCTTCTATGCATAGCTTTTTCTAACTTTGTTTTTCAAGCCTCAGGGACCAGCCAATATGTTTAATTATATCAGGTGTTTAGAATCAAGATAGCTTTTAATGCCTCTTTCAGAAATCAATGACAGAGCTGGAGAAAAAAAGCATCTTGAAAATGTGAAATGTCAAAGAGAAGTCAGTCTCTTCTCTGTCTTGCATATCTCATCTTGCTATAGTCAGGGACATTTATTTAAAACAGAATAATTGTTTCCTAGCAGCATGTCAATGCACATTGATTACTTCCTAGCTGAAACCATCTTCCAGTACTGTGATATTAAGGAAGACTGGCATAAGGAAAGACAATGCTTCTACCAGGGTGTTTTATTACTCTGGAGCAACACAAGGAAAAAATGCTGCTAATGTATATGTACAAGCACATATTTGTTAAACCTTCACTTTGTGTAGACTACTGCTATGCAGAGAGGAAGGCAAAAAGATTAGCAAAGACTCCTTCCCTGTCCTCAAATGAGCTTTCTTTCAGTCTTGTAGGAAAACATAACACAGACACAGCTAATTAAACAACACAATACAACATAAAATAAATTAGAGGGATGTAGAGCTTGGGGAGGTTATTAGAAAGTTTAGGGATGAGATCAATGAAATCATTCAAAATACAAGTATGGGTCAGCTGTTCTATTTTCATATAAAACTCAAGTAGCCTCAGGCTTTGAGATTCATAAATTTAAGTTTTAGCCACCCGGCCCCATGCAGTCCCAATACAGAATAATAAATTCTTGTGCATTCACCCTGAACTTTTTAACAGAACAGTAAATAATGATTTTGGTGCCTCAGGAAAGCACTTTGAAGTATACCTCCAATTTACCTAAGTGATTCATGATATAAAAGTAATATTTAAGAAAAATTCATTTGAGTGGATTGGAAATCCCAAGACAATATACCAGCCCCATGAAGCAAAGATCCAAGTAAGGTGTCCTTTAGGCAAAACAGACATTCTAGAATATTTCCTTATTTTAGATGTATTGTTCTACTAGGCCAAAGCTTCTTAAATTGTGGGTTATAATCCCATATGGAGTCAAGTAACTGAATGTGGGGGTCCCGAAAAATTTAGCAATAGTAAAAGGTTTATGAATGTTCTACATTTAGCAGTATCAAATATTCGGTCAAGATTTAATTCTTTATGTAAAAATATACAAGCACATCCATTTCATTAATATGCAAATTTGCTTTCATCTTTAGAAAATGGTAAAATTAGATGTAGACCAAAGAAATTTTTAAAATAAATTTCTTTATGATTTATTTTTAGTAAATGTTTGATTTGCATACCCATTTTATAGACTTACATACATGGGTCTTCTAAAAATTTCTCAAGCAAAAGGGGCTCGTGAATAGAGAAAGTTTAAGAAGCTCTAGATTTCTTAGCTGCCTAGCCATCTAGCTGCCTATTTCATTTAATAAATTAACAAATTCTAAAATATATCATCTTTTAAATCATTATTTATTATTTTCCATGCCCCAAATCTCAAAATCCTAAAACAAAGACCACCCTACTCTAGTTATAATTCTTTTGGTGTTCATTTCCCTGAATTTATAGTCTGATCTTTTTCTCCTTTGCAGGTTTTTATACACAATTATCCTCAAACAACTTTCTGGGTGGTAAATACAATCTTAATACAAACTTGAATTCCTTTCTTATAATATATGTAATAAATAAATATTTAATATAATAATAACTTCCTATAACCCATTACCCTACCTCCTAACATCTCAACCTAGCCTTCCCACAGAAAAAACAATAATAATAATAATAATTTTCTAATTTTTCTTCCCCAGTACACAGCTATTACTTGGGGGGAAAAAGGGGTAAGGACAATATTTGGAGTGTTTGGGGGTTGAGAAATGGTTTCCTTGTCAAAATAAGAAGGGGTTCTTTTTTTTTTTTTTTAACAGTGATATAGTTCTTGTTCTAAACTATTATGTTTGTCTTTATGGTACCGTATTTGAAGAGCTTTATCTAACACCTCCTAGATATTCTTGTCCTTCAGAGTTGTCTTTTGAATTGTCTAATACACACTTTATGGTCACTTTCTGATGGGCAGTAAAAATATGGATGAGAATTGAAGAATTCAATCCAACATTTTGTTTGGGTGCTAGTTCTCAATTGCATGGGTACCTACTATATGAAAGACTCCATGTTCAGAGCTGATACTTTAAATTAAAAAAAAAAAAGAAAAAGAAAACGTGTATTGATTTTTTTTATTTTCACCCAGATGTCTAATATAAGTTGTAGACCCATATTGTGATTGAGAATTGTTTAAGTAAATAAATTTTTTTGAAGCATCATGTACATTGTCTTCTATATTATCCAAAGTCTATAATAATTTCTGGCAAAGTTATTAATAAAGATGATTAGTGACTCAGCTATAGTAATGACTTATTAAAAATTCATTTACATATGTTTCTGTCTTAAGCTGTCATACTGAAAATGGATCAATTCACCCATCTCCCTTAAGGTTTGCGTTCGCTAACGCCAAAGTACTAGGAGAGCCAACATTGCCACCTCCTGGCTGTGTGCCAGATAGCACTCAAAACATATTACTAAAGATTGTCCAATAATTGCTTACGCTCCCAAGCAGTTTTCTGTAATGACCTCCACATAGTAACAGAGCTAAAAATTAGAACAGAGCTTTCTGATGTCTTTTGGAGTTTAGCAACTCTATTGTAAACCTTCATTTCATTGTCCATGCTCACAAGGGGAAAATATCCCAACTCCCACCTGGAGTATGCTATAAATATATTATACACAATATTATATGCATAATATAAAATATAAGAAATAATTATATAAATAATATAAATATCAAGTTGGAAGTAAATCCTGTTTGTTTGCATAATAAAAGAAAAAATGATCTTACACTCCAATCAATGTTGGAAAATCTTTCAAAGTTGCAAAGGATCTCCAACAAGTGCCAATCTAACTGATCTAACCATTCTTTAAATGTTTATTGAGCATCTATTGATGTGACATGCACTGAAGATGGGGGGGGGGGGGCAGGGAAGATTCCTAAGAGGTCTTATTAGAATCCTTAGGAAAAGTCAAAAGTTAACTGACATTATAGAAGAACTTTAACTAGAGAAGGTGATCAGGGCTCTGTCCCAGATCATGAAAATTTAGAATGTACAGCACTCACACTCCTTTATCACTATAGTAACATTTAAATTTAGGACTCAATTAGCAAGAATAATTAAACTACAAAGCTAGTTTTGTGCTTTTTCTTTCCCCCTACCACATCTTAGATCTTCCTTTATTCCATCTCTAAAAAAAGATTCATATTATTTTTATGGTATATTTTTAAATCTCTTTTTTACATATCTTTTTATATATCATACATATATATAATTCTATAAATTGTCTCTATATTATATAAGCCTTATCTCTCCTACAGCTGAATTTGTCTGAAAAGACTGATTTGAGGGCATTTTTCATGCTGCTTGTCCCAGTAGTGTTTTGTGAAGTTTTACTCATGAGTTAACATACTAGCTACAACTCTGTTCAAACCTACTTTTCTTGGAGAACAGTGACTTTGTTTTCACAGAGAGGGTTTAGCCTTGTCAAATCTCCCATGTTCCAAATCTTAAAATTATCTTTGCTGATTCCTTCTTTACCACCCCTAATGATCATTCATTTGTCAAAAACCATAAATTTTGTCTTTACAATATTTCACAGATTCATCTCCGTTTCTCTGTTCACATAATCATAGCTCAGCTACAAGTCTTATTGCCAGATCAACCTCCTATCTCATCCACACTTATCTATACTAATCATTTTGAATCTAATTATCAAACATGATACAATAGGAGGAGCAATGATCTTGAAGAAAGAAGTTCTGTATTCAAATGCATTTTCCAAGGCCTACTATCAATGTGTGACATTCAACATTAACTATCAATTCTCAGTTTCCTCATCTACAAAATAAAAGGCCTCTGGGGGCCCCTCCAGCTCTAAATCTTATGAACAATCAACAAGTATTTATTAAAGACTACCATTTAAATGTTGTGTCTCATAATTTCTGGTGCATGGAAAGCACATAAGAAAAATTTGTTTTATTGAACTGAAACATAAACATAAATTCATTAGAAGAGATCAGGAAAGGAGGAATGGAGAACCTTTAAAAAGGGGGAGTTGTTTAAAGATACTGATGTGAATGTATAGAGGATTCACCTATCAACTTTGATTTTTAAAAGATTTACAGAATATAGAATTATGGACCAGTAAGTGCAGATGAGTATAGAGGTGTGACACAGTCTTGGAGAAATAATGTCTGCTGAGGCTGGCAAGAAAAGGTAAGGAGGACAAAAATGGAATTTTACCTAAATTGAGTAAAAGAGTAAGCTCAAAAAAGAAATGTATGATTTTTAAAATGAATGGGGCACTCATAATGATGAGAGAGAAAGTCAAGGTGTTCAGTCCTTATTTTGTTTCTGTTTTCTTTGTCGAGAATGATTGAGAATAAAAGTGGGTAAGAGAGAATTGATGTCTAAGATAAGAAAGGCATGATACCCAAAGTAGTGATATCCAAAACATGAATTGCTTTGCCCAGGAGTCATGCAAGTAATAAATAGAAGAGTCAGGGTTTGAATAGAGATCCTCTAACTACATATTCAGCATTCTTTCTACTGAACTAAGTGTAAATTTTACAAAAAGCATTCACTAAAGTGCCTCACACTCCACAAGATGGATGTGCTTAGATAATAGATAGCCTAATTAGGTGGAGTAAGGATAGGTTGAAGGGACAGACAAAAAGTAGAGTTATGTCCCCATGTCAACTGAAAGGATAACTCCAGTGGAGGGTCCTGGGAATTTGGGCTTAGATGGGTTCTGTGTAAGATTTTTTTTTAAATCAGTAATTTAGATAAAAGCATAGCTAACATGTTGATCATGTTTACAGATGATATAAATCTGCTAGAGACAACCAGAATACTGGATGATAATCAGGATTCAGATTTTGACAGGCTAGATAGACCACTAGAACAAATGGAATATGATGAAATTCAATAGGAGTCCTTTGGAAGTTTTACACCAGCATTCCAAAAAGAAAAATCAGCTTTCTAAATATAAGGAGTGTTTCGGCTTCTGAAAAAGATGTGAGTTTTTAATAGACCACAAGCCCAATACAAATGCGCTCAAGAAAGTTTAATTCAGTCCTAGATTGTGTTAAAGAAGGCAGTAGCTTCAAGAAATAAGGAGGTAAACCTATCTAATTAAATAAAATAATAGATGCTCCTCAACTTAGGAATGGCTAAACTGTGACACATGATTGTGATGGAATACTGCTGTGATATAAGAAATGATGAGCTGATTGATTTAGAAAAACAAGAAAAGACTTGGACTTATGAAGGAAGATGTTATCTACCTCCAGAGAAAAAAACTGACAAATAGAAGTTTACATAGTATGTATGTGTGTATATTTATGGATATGTATGTATATATGTATATACATATATATATTCAAGTTTAATTGTAATCTTTTCTGGGGGGAAAGAAGGAGAGGGAAAAATAACATAAAAAGTACACAACAGAGAATGAAAGAAAACCTAGAAGGAAAAATTAGGTAGCTTTGAAAACAACATGTAGCATTCATTACATAGGTTTTACATAGACTATATCTATTGCTGAGGCAATTGGGGTTAAATGACTTGCCCAGGGTCACACAATTAGGAAATGTTAAGTGTCTGAGGCCAGATTTGAGCTCAGGTTCTTCTGACTTCATAGGCTTTATTTTTAAATTTTATTTTATTTACAATAGGATCTATTACATAGGTATTTTATAAGTTTTCATGAAATGCAAATTTGTTGTTTTATACCAAATCCTCTCATGTTCTGCTATATGTGTAGAAATGATCTTTTGGGTTTATTTGGTTTTGTAGTTATGTCTAAAATGAATAAAAAAGAAACAAGAGGTGAGCAGTTTGCTCAGACCATATCTGGAGTGTTCGTTCAGTTTGGTTCATCATATTTTAGGAAGAAAGTTGATAAACTGGAAAATGTCCTGAGAAGAACCAGAATGATACCATTGAGTAACTATGAGATACATGAGGATGAATGGAAAGAACTCAGAATCTTTAGCTTGGGGAGAAGGAGGCATGGGGTAGAGAAAAAGAATAGCTGTGTTCAAGTATTTGAAGAGTTCTCAAATAGAAGAAAGACTAGGCTTATCCTCTTTAACTCAGAGGGCAAACCTAGCAGCATCGGATGAAATTTGCAGAAATAAATTTAAGCTGTTCAGGAAGAAGACTTCCTCACAATCAGTGCTTTCCAAAAATGAAACAGGCTGCCTGGATTGAGAGTAAATTTCATCTTGTTCCAAGTTTTCAAGCAAAGCCTGAATTACCACTTGTCCAATAGGATATAAAGTCCAGTCTTATTAATTAGGTTGGGATTGGGTAGTATCTGAGGTTCCTTCCAATTTTGAGATTTGTGATTCTGTAAATTGAATTGATATGAATTGAATCAAACTTGAATTCATAGGAAGAGACATCAATTCCCTGACCCCAGAAGGGAGAAAGGATCATAAGATCAGAGGATCATAACATGATAAGAAAACAGATCTAGGGCTAGAAAGAATCTGAGAGGTCATCAAATCCAACACTAAATGAGGAAACTGAGACCTTAGGTTGGTCAAATGACCTTTTTTCAGACCATAATCTGGGGAGAATGTGTAAGGATGACTATAGTTTTTTTTTTGTTTGGTTGGGTTTTTTTGGTTTTAAGTTAGAGAAAAGAGCTCGCATCTGATGACCATAATCACAGTAAAATAGAAGAAGGAGGCATTATTAGCTAAAAAGGGTAGGGAGAGTAGAATTCAGGATCTGAAGATCCAAGAAGGTAATGACTCAGATGCACATAAAAAATTGCCCAACAGTAGTGAGGACCCAGCTGAAGAGTAACATGAATTTACAGTGAATGACAAAGAAGAACCAGTGGCTACTGGGTACAACAAGCATTTTCAATAACAACTGGCTATCTTTATTCGGTTTTTCTAGTACAGTTCTCTCCATATGTCTAGAAAAGCAACTCACACAGATTCAACAAAGTGGCTATTGACTCTGAGGTGAATTAATAACATCTGTTCCCTTGGTAACTGAGAACCAAGGATTTCTTCTCAGAAAAAGTTCCTTCTCTAGTTTCACAGTCCCCTCTTCCCTCCAACACACACACACACACACACACACAACAACAACAACAACAACAAACCTGCTCAATTCCCAGTCCTATTTTTCTGTTCCAAAATAATTCGTCAAAATGTATATAAAGTGCTTCATAAACCTTAAAGCATTATTTAAATGGTAGCTATCATAATTGTAGGTGGTGTTATTATGTGGTTCCCAAAATTAGTCACTTTAGCATATGTCCAGAACTTGGGCTTTGTTTCAAGAAACAGATGAGTGTTGTGGAAACATCATGTAGTGGAAAACTGTACCAGATTTGGAATCAGAAGACAGGCTTGAGTCCAGCCTCTTCCACTTACTTGCTATTCAACCTTGGGTACCTAATATAGTTTGACCTCAGTTTCCCTATCCCCTTCTGCCCAAATCTGAAAGAAGATGAGACTTGTGATTGGCTACGAGTATCCTGAGCAACACATAAGGCTGCTTAAAGAGTATTTTTTTGATGGCTGAAGGATTTAGAGAAGGATTCAGGCTGCTTCAGATCTGCAAATTTCCCTTGACTTCCAATATTTACAATCCTACAGACTGCTAAAGGCAGACTTCAAAATTTTATCTCATTCTCAACTAAAGAACACATTCAAAACTATGTGTTGCTTGTTCTAATTTAATCTGTATAGATTAATCTGAGTAGTTTCCCAGACTTCTGTTTACTGCTTACTTTGATAAAGAGATTTACTAGTTATTTAAGATTATCTTCTATATGACCAGTATTGGTTGTAAGAAGTTAAAATATTAAATATAAATTAAGCATTACAATTATCCCTTCTACATCATGACTCTTCATTATGGTTCTAAAATATTGTAGGTTGGCATAAGAAATTAAGTGGGAATTTGGGGGGAATTTTGTGTAAGCCACAGACAATATACAAAGACCAGCAGACAACACAACAAAAACAATTTTTTTAGAAACTCAGAAATGAAAAAATATATATATATTATATATATAGTATTGTATAATATCAATCCAAGTTTTTTTTCAATAAGGTACTATAAGCATCCCATAAAAGAAAAAAAATCAGACTTCTCTGGTATGAAAAGAGGGATAGAAATATTTACACAGATTTTCCAGCTCACAAGGACTCCATTTCCCTAAACCCCATGATGTGGAAGCGTTTACTATACTATCTCTTAGAAAACAAATAGGGAAATAACTTTTATTTTGAACATCTTGTATCCCTTGATTACTAATATTTGAGATATGGTTTATAGATATAATTCTAGTCCAATACCAGCGGCATATGAGAGCCAACTTAAACCTGCGAGAAAAAAAACATTAAATTTTCAGTGTGAGTATTTACACTTCAGAAAGCTGCAAACTAATCAAGACTTGATTTATTGTTTTGTTTATTGTCTATAATTAAGAAAGTTATGAAGAAAATATGAATAATGCAGATTAAACTTTAAAATGTGGCACACATACTTTCCATCTTCCCTAGCCAATTATTAAACATTTACCAGCATACCCCTCTGATCTCTCTCTCTTGGAGATAAAAGAGAAAAAACAAGTGGCCAGTCCAACTTTCCCTAATGATCCCCACAAAGATGGAAATAAAGGTCTTCCTTGGAGAGAGGTAGAACAAATACCAGATACCTATTCCATATCATAGATAAGATGCCATTATATTTAGGCAACCAGTGTATATGTATGCTCCCTGGCAAACAGAATTCAATACTATTATCTTGTAACATAAAAATAAGAAGTTGAAATTTAGTATTGACAGGTGAAGTGAGAGTGATGGTCCTATGCTATCCTACAAATCCTACACCTTTCATCCCACTCATATCCCTAGTACTTCATATGGCCCTAAGTCTTTCTAGCTTTCACCAAAGGTATCATTCCTAGGAATAAACTCGAACTTTTTTTCTTTGAAGTACTTTTTTGAAGTTTCACTGCAACATTGTTCAGCATAATTCTGCAACATTTGTATCACTTTTTATTTCTCTCCCCTCTATATCAGATGCACCAGATGAGAAAAACATCAGACACTGAATTCTAGGGACTAGAAGAATATTATTTGCATAAATTGAAAATGTCTGATTTGTTTTCAAAACATTCAACCTCACCAGTTGAAGTAATGTGGTTTAAAATGAAAAACTGTTAGCACCATAAAAAATGCTCTAAATCACTTTTGATTAGAGAAAAGCAAATCAAAACAATCCTAAAGTATCACCTCACATCTATCAGATTAGCTAACATGTCAGAAAAAGAAAGTGATAAATGCTGGAGAGTGGGGAGAAAAGTATACTAAAGCAAGTGAATTGGTCTGACCATTCTAGGTGTGTATCCTCAAAAGATCAAAGAAAGGGGAAAGGACTCATATGTGTAAAAATATTTATAACAGCTCCTTTTTTTTTTTGATGGCAAGGAATTATCAACTAAAGAGATGCCTATCAATGGGGAAATAAGTTGTGGTATATGACTATGATGGAATCTATTGTTCCATAAGAATACACACACACACACACACACACACACACACACACACACATATACACACACACATTACCCTGAAAGTGATGGCTTCATCTAGGGAAGGGGGTGGGGGGGGGGAAAGAGGTGAAAAATTGGAACAAGAGGTTTGGCAATTGTTAATGCTGTAAAGTTACCCATGTATATATCCTGTAAATAAAAGGCTATTAAATTAAAGGAAAAAAAAAAAAAAAAAGAGTCCATTGGGAAAGTGACAAACTTAAAAAAAAAAAAAAAAAGTGATGGCTTCAGGAAAAACTTGAGAAGATTTATGTGAACTAATACAAAATGAAGTAAAATTAAATGAAAGTAAAATGAGAAGGTATTAAAAAACAGTAACAAATCAACTAAACTTGACAAAATCTCAAGTCAACATTCCTCCCTATATACCATAGATATTTAAATATATGTATATTTTTATATTTGTATCTATATATGTTCTCACTTATTAAAAAAGAGGGGGAAGGTTAGATGAGGTGACTTTTAGGGTTTCTTTTAGCTCTAAATCCTATGATTCCAACTCAGGTCTTCTGTCATAACTGATTACTAATTTATGACATTGAGGAAGACTCCAATTCACTACATCTCCTTCTCCTTAACTATTATACTACTTTGCAAGTTATCTATGTTTTCATAAGAGCAGAGACTTCCCTCCTCTGATGAAGATCTCAACTCCTTTATCCCTTTATAGAAAGTCTTCATTTCTATGGCTCCAAACACATATGTTCCCCAGTGAGGAAAGGGGGGAAAGCATTTATAAAGCATTATGTTTCATGCATCGTAGTGCTTTTCACAATTATCGTCTCATTTGATTTTCACAACAAGCCTGGGAGGTAGATGCTGTTATTATCCACGATTTACAGTTGAATAAACTGAGGCAGACAGAGATGTTACTCATCCAAAATGAAACCCAGATCATTGGTTGTCCTGTTTCTTTTTCAGGAAGTTGAATCATGCAATTATGTGATGAGATTCAAGAAGTCGTGAAGGTGGGGAGTTTTCCAGGAAGAATTTAGGCCATTTTCCAGCCAAGGAGCAAAAGCTTTTTGTCACACTTGTGGACCAAGTTCCTAATGAACTGGCAATTACCAAAAGGAAAAGGGAGACCTTTTATTGTAAAGGAATGACCTAGGATGGAGGAAGGGTCTGACATCCAAACCTGGCCTTCCATTTGTGTACAGTAATTAAAGGGTCAAGATAACCCTGTCAATGCAAGGAATTCAAGAAGGGTTCACTTAAGGACAAGGTAGTTCTCCCTAGGGTCCAGGGATTGCTATCAGGGACATGGCCTTTGCTGGGATCTTATTCACCCTATGACATGACAGTTATTTCAGAATACTCAGAGCACTCAAGAACTTTCCAGGTTGCTCATGTGACACAATCATCTGTGACCTGGCTCTGGTGACCATAAGTAAATGGCACTACAAAGAGCCTCCCAAAACCAGCCCTGAACTTTCTGCATGAGTGGCAGCATCCTCTCTGCTTTTTTTTTGTTTGTTTGTTTGTTTTTAACACTTTTTTTAAAATTTGTTTTTAACATTCATTTTTTTTCTTTTGCATTCCAAATTCTCTTCCTCCCTCCAACTTCTCTCCCATCCATTAAGAAAGAAAGCAAAATCAATATATATATATATATATATATATATATATATATATATATATATATATATATATTTTTTTTTTTTTTTTTAATTAGTGGGGAAAAAAAGGCAGGCAGTTTATTCCATTATACATGTGAAGTTGAAGTTGGCAGATGTCAGAGTCCATTTTCTCCCTTCCCTCCACATTCCTTTCCCTTCCTACCTGGTCCCTTAGATTAAGAAGTTGCTTAAGTATAGAAATAGTTGTGATGTTATACGTGTGTGTGTGTGTGTGTGTGTGTGTGTTTAAGGAAAACACCACTACTGAAAAAAAGAAACCATATTTCTTTTAAACTATCCAAGTCACCTATGTGTTTTTCAGCACTTGGTTATTTAATTTACTTTGTACTAACAGAAACTAATAAAGTTTAAGCAAACTTTTTAAAAATGGAATATAAATAGTCTGATTTCAGAAAGGTTGAAGAATTTAGCTCAGAGACAAGATCTGATTACATGGCTCCCATCCTGCTAGGCAACTAGCTCTCCTATTTAAAAAAACACAATTCACTTTAATGAATTTTTTCCTTGCTTCTCTTAGAAAGAAAGTTCATTATCATGTTCTGTTCTCTTATAGCCTTTATTCAATTATATTCATGATGCACAATTAATTATCTGAGAAAATGTCATATTGGTCATCCACTCTTATGAATATGCAACACAGTCCCTCATTCACGGAAGAATTGGCATTATTATTAAAGTGTTCAGTGCTTGAATTATCTTTCACTTTGATATTTAGGTTCTTTTCACAATTGAAAACTGACCTTGGTATGTTCTTTCTTTTTAGGTGTTTACTTTACTTCCCATCTCTAAAACAGACAAATACTGTGGCCTACTTACTATTCACATGTGTGGGATTGTCTCCTATCTTCATATCTTTTTATAGGTTGTCCCTCCAATGTCCAAAATGCACTTCTTCCTTACTGTCTCCTAGATTCCTTGGCTTTCTTCAAAGTTTAGGCCATGTGTCACTTCCTAGGAAAAACCATTGTGGAGCTTCTAAGTAACTGTTTTCTCCCTAATTGCTTTTTACTTACTTTAAGTATATGCTTACTTAGCATGTCTATATATTGTATCTCTCTAGTTAGCAGAATGTAAGATACTTGAGGACCTGCACTATTTTATTTTTGCTTTGTATTCCTGGTCCTAGAAAAGTCTTATAAATAATGTTATTCAGTCACTTCAGTCATGTCTGACTCTTCATGGCCCCATTTGAAGTTTTCTTGGCAAAAATATTAGAATGATTTGTCATTTCCTTCTCTAGCTCATTTTACAGATAGGAAAACTGAGGTAAAAAGGGATGAATCTTCCTGATTCCAAGGCCAGGGTTCTGTGCACTATGGCACCAGTTAACTGCCTTATAGACAGTAGATAACTTAATAATTGTGTAATAAAGTATCATAAAATCAGAGTTGCAAAGAACCAGAGACAACATCCAGATCCCACCATCTGGAATATCCTCTATTGGACTCTGGATACCTCCGCTTTCTCAGCAAGAGAAAAACTACTGGATTTAAAAGCATTGGGCCTGGGTTCCTATCCTAACATAGCTGTGTAATCTTGAGCAAATCCCTCAGTCTCCCTGAACCTCAGTTCTCTCATCTGTAAAATGAGAATTAGACCTGGAAAATCTCTAGGAGGCCCTTCAGCTCTAAATCCATTACCTTATGATTCTCTGAGGTCATCCATTTAGGCAGCACTTATTATAGAGTATTTCTTCATCATGAGGTAATGAAAGTAGCAGTGAATTTAGAACCAAAAGGCCTGAGTTCAAATGCCAGCCTTGCTTCTACTTAATTTTGGAGGAATCCCTTTTACGTAAAATGAGAGGGTTGAGCTAGGTTGGTGATCTCTAAGCTCCCAGCTCTAAATCATAGGCACTGATTATAATCTCTCCAGTGAGATGCAGAACCATCAGGTCTGACTAGATGCCCTGCCAGAGATGCTCCAAACTTTGTCCCCTGACTTAGGCCCTGAAGACAATGGGGCACTGCCATCTGACCTATAAATGGACCATGAGGACCCTTGCTGCACCTATACCACCACTGGACCTTTCCACTTGCCCCACCAGTGAATTCTTTGATATATTATCTTCTCCAATTAAGTGTGAATTTCTTGAGGGCAGAGACTCTCTATTTTTCTATTCATATCCTCAAGCACTTGGCATATAATACTAATTATATATGATAATTAGTAAATATTGTTTATTCACTCATTCTATTAAAAAAAAAAAAAGAGTGAAACTGAAGATAACATCCCTATGGTGATGTTCCCTAGGAGCAACATTTTCTGGAAGTTATTGTACTGTTCTCATCCAACCACAAAACACTAAGACAATAGGATGTGGATTTAGGGAAGATGCTGAAGTCCAACCTTCTCATTTTACAAATGAGGAAATTGTGACACAGAGAGATTATGTGATTTGCTTAAGGTCACACAGCCAATACATTGCAAAGCCAGAATTCAAACCAGCATTTCTGGCTCCATATCTGTCCACTGCCTCCTGTAAGATCCATGAACACTCAAAAGATATCAGCCTACTTAATCCATATAGGAAGAACCAAGTCAGTAAAGAATGCTGATGGCCCAGATGATGACATTTCTGATGGACGTGGCTCTCTTCAACAATGAGATGATTCAGACCAGTTCCAAGACTTTGGTGACTTCCTGTGTGAAGGAACATGATATATGGATAAAACCTGGAAGAGGAGTTTTTTTTTAGCCTAAATTTCTCTTGGAAATTGTCTTGTAATTTTAGTGATTCTTATGTTGAATCATAATCTGCCCACGGTAATTTCCCCTAATTGATTCTAGCTGATCCCTCTAGAACCACCAGAGTAACAGAGAATTGAGACTAACTTGAATAATAAAGGTGGTGCAGGGTTTTCAGTCAGGAAATCTGAGCTCACGAATAAGTTTTACTTGCAAATAAGAGATTATGGGCAAATCACATCTGTCTAGAACTCAGTTTCCTCATCTGTAAAAAGCACAGTTTGATTAGATAACCTCTAGAATTTCATAACTTATAAATACTATCACACTGATTTGTATTACAGGCGTCTGTGCACCTGTTCCCCTTTCCCCGCTTTCCTGTAAGTTTCTCAAGGCCAGGGATCACATCTGGTACAACCTCATGTCTCCCACCAAATTCAGTTTTTAATAGAATATTCAAAATACTCAAATTTATTGGATAAGTGAATGAATTAATGAATGATGTAAACAAAATGCATGCAAATAACCCAGAGGTAAAAGTATTAAGAGAGTGAATTAGCCCAGATCTGGGATTCAAATAAGAGAAACAACATCTCTGACTACCCAAATCCAACTACAGTGTTTATTGAAAATATATCCACATATGTGCAAAAATGTTTGTGACAGCCCTCTCTGTAGTGGCCAGAAACTGGAGAAACTGGGTGGATGCCCATCAGTTGGAGAATGGCTGAATAAGTTGTGGTATATGAATGTTATGGAATATTATTGTTCTGTAAGAAATGACCAGCAGGATGACTTCAGAGAGTACTGGAGAGACTTACAGGAACTGATGCTGAGTGAAACGAGCAGGACCGATCATTGTACATGGCAACAACAAGACTATATGATGATCGATTCTGATGGATGTGGCTCTCTTCAACAATGAGATGATTCAAACCAGTTCCAAATTGTCCAGCAATAAAGAGAGTCATCTACAGCCAGAGAGAGAGGCCTGTGGGAACTGAGTGTGGTTCACAATATAGCATTTTCACTCTTTTTGTTGTTGTTTGCTTGCATTTTATTTTGCTTCTCTTTTTTGTGCAGCACAATAATTGAATAAATATGTATACATACATTGGATTTAATATATATTACTACCATGTTTTAAAAAAAAAGAAAATACACCCGTACCCAGTGGTACATATGTGTGAAGAGGATACAAGGATGTATATTCTTCTAACCAGATTCATTTCTGTCCAATTTCTCAGCTATCCATTTTGATCATGTAGCAGTCCCCCCAAAACCAGCCCAGTCCAAAACTACAAACTAGATCAAACAGGCAACTGTAATTGGGAAAAGTATGATGTTTTACCTGGTCACATTTTTACAAATGTACCAGTCTAGGGCAAATAGGTCCCAGGTACCTTTTAAATTCATACACAGAAGTAAGCTAGAAAAGGATGCATATGGGGTTGGTAGAGAAATTCATTTGATATTCATCAGTCATTCTAGATATTTTTGTCTACCTGTGCTTTCTTCACCCTTTCCTCTGAGGGAGGGATGTAGGAGAGGATCACCAGTCAAAGGAAATAGCTAGAATGGTTGATGAATCCATAAGAGTAGCCAATCTGGTTTATTTCTAATAAGTTTATTTAGAGATGGCTGAGATTGTTTTTAAACCCAACTGAGGACATTTGTAAAGGGTACTTGTTCCCACTGTTTACTCCTAAGTATGAAAGAATATGAA
The DNA here is from genome assembly GCF_902635505.1 of Sarcophilus harrisii. NCBI lineage: Eukaryota > Metazoa > Chordata > Mammalia > Dasyuromorphia > Dasyuridae > Sarcophilus > Sarcophilus harrisii. The sequence goes on from NC_045427.1 coordinate 232,371,157, forward strand.
AAACAGTGTAGAATAGTGAATAAAAAGATCGTTTCCTGCCTCTAGACAAATACTGGTTTTGTGAGTCATTTAATTTCTAAGTGCTCTAGGTAAATCTCTTAAGACAATAAAAAAATCAATCAATAAACAATTATTAACCTCCCAGTGCAGTACCAGGCACTACACTAATAAGTGGCAAATTATTGGCCATACTGGTTTGGTAAGAAGAATTTTCTCAACTGTGAATTCCCTGTACAAGTGAAATCACACAACCATCTGGAGCTAGGTGGTGCAATGGATTAAGCAATGGGAGTGGAATCAGGAAGACCTGTCTCTCTGTGTCTGTCTCTCTGTCTGTCTCTGTCTGTCTATCTCTGTCTCTCTCTGTCTCTCTCTCTCTCCTTAAACAAACTGACACTCACTGACTAGAGCAGTAGAGGGAAATGATCAGAATAAAACACCTTGGACACAAACTTACAAACTACAAGTTTTTCCAGCTGCTGTACAGAAATGCCATGTTCAGCCATCAGGTGGCATCTCTTTAAAATATACCATATTCTCAAAACATCAGATAAGAAAGCATGAGAACCACCTAGAGCAATGCAAAGAAGAAAGGCTCGTTTTTTGGAAGAAGGAAGTCTCAGTGTGAACCCCATTTGTGCTTCTTATCTGTATCTCCATGACCAATCATTTATATTATCTGGGCCTCAGTTCCCTCATCTGTTGGACTAAATAACTTCTAAGGTCTCTTTTAATTCTAAAACTATTTCTCCTCCCTACCTCAAACCTCTGTAGCAATCCATCTTCCTCACGGTAACCAGAGCAAACTTCTTAAAAGACAGACCTAATCATGTGTGACCTCTCTACTTGGTCAATTCCAATGGCTCCTTAGTACTACTAGCATCAAATATAAACCCCTCTGCTGGGCATTTAAAATTTCTTTAAACCGGCGCCTTCCTGCCTTTTTAATCTTCATGTATATTTCTCATCTCCATGGAATGGGTAATCCGGCTAAGCTGCACACTATTCCTCATGTGTCATTAGCGAGCTGCACCCCAAAGTAATGAGCTCTCTCTTTACCTCTGCTTCTTGGAATCCCTGGTTTCCTTCAAGATTTCATTTAAGAGTCAGTCTCTGCATTAAGCCTTTTCTGATGCCCCCAGATTCTTCCTAAACCTTTTGTTGTTCTCTCAGCATTGTCCGGTCTCTCTATACCTCAGGACTTTCCCACACAGTCACATCTACTTGGATCTAACTCCCCTCCCTTCACAATCTCTATACTTAAATTCAGTTCATTGTTTCTACTCACAAGAGCCCTTAGTCCCTTATCTTAGTTCCACTCATAATGATACATATATACATTACATATGCATATATATTGCTATACGTATATATATTTCTATATACACACATATGTACATATACATGTAGGTAATGCGGATATATGTGCTTTTATATGAATATGTATATATACATATATACACATTTTTGCATTTATTTTTGTCTTTTTAACCCCAGCACTTATCACAATGATTACACATACTAAGCACTTAATAAATGCTTGTTAATTTTATGCTTTGGTTTCATAAGGTATCATTAGAATCCTAGTGGCAAGAGCTGAGCTCCTGACTCTCCCTGTCTGGCCAACCCTTATCCCAATAAATTCTACAACACATTGTAGAGACAATTAGGTAGTGAAGTGTCTAAAGCACTGAATTTGGAGTCAAAAAGCCTCAAGCCCAAATCTAGTCTCAGACACTTACTAGCTATATAAATGTGGAAAAGTCACTTAATTTCTAACTACCTCAGTTTCCTCAATTTTAAAGTGAGGATAACAACAACATCTACTTCCCAGGGTTGTTGTAAGGATCAAAAAAGATATCTCTTACTTGCAAAGTATTTTTCAAACCTAATGCATTATAGATAAATGCTATTTTTTTGAGATTCTATACCATGTAGACCTGATATTAAATGGCAATAGAGCAACAGATTTCTAACAGAAAGATACAATGATTAATCAATTAGTGGATTATCTACATGAGACCTGAAAGAACAAAACAGAAAGGCAAATACCAGTATCTTACATCTTTTTCCAACAGCAACTATTCAGTCTAGTAATATTAATAGCAAGATCATAGGATTTTAGAATTTAAAAAGACTTTAGAGATCATCCTCCACATTTTACAGAAAAGGTATAAAAGGTCACACAGCCAATATGTACCAGTGGCAGTACGCGAATCCAAATCTTCCTGACTCCTAGGTTATCTAGGGTATTCATTTCTCCATACTGCCTTTCACATTTTCCCACATGAATAAAAGGTAGAAGAGTCAGATTTCTGATTCTAGGGCTTCTGACTTCAAATTCAGCTCTTTCTATTCAATTGCATCATACTAATAACCCCACTTGATATGTGTTGTTAGTTTATTTAAAAAAAGAAAGAAAAACATTTAGTGAGTGGGAAGAGAGAAACAAGAAGAGTGTGACCTACCTCTCATTTGGGTACATTCTGTTGCTACTTCAAACGGTACAGATTGACTTATTTAAAATTAACAGTTGATTCTACACTAGAATAAAAACTGTTCAGGTACTGGAACAAGGCACAGTAAATACATCTGTTGTTTTAATCTGCCCTAATTAATGCAGTTTTCTATTTTCTTTGGGCAGCCTGTCATAAACACCACAGGAATCCTTTTCCCCCAGTGGTAAGTATCAGCAGAAAGTATCCTAACTAGCATAAAGCAGGCAATTAAATTTGGAATGGAAAGGCCTAGGACACCTTTTATGTGAGGACATAATAACAATAACTTTGGAAGGGAGCCTTAATACCTGGTCTCCTGATTTATTTTGAGGTAGAGTGACCTAGCAACAGTAGAAAATATTCCACTTCCAAACAAAAACTCAATTCCCTTTGACAATCTATCAAAACCTTCAGGATCAGGATTTGGTTTTTAAAAAAAAGTTACAAATTACAATTAGAACCCAGATATCAAGGCCAGGCTCTCCTACCTGCCTGAGGCACCATCTGGTTCTCAAATTAAAGTCAATTGGCTGCATGAGGTAGCTATTAAGACAATTTTAAATTAAACACATTTTCAATTCAATTACTTTTATTTTTAAGCCTTATACAAATGATTGAGTTGCTGCTGCTGCTGCTGCTGCTTAATCATTCAAGTAATCATACTTGTGACTCCATCTGGGATTTTCTTGGCAAAGATACTGGTATGGTTTGCCATTTCCTTCACCTGCACAGATGAGAAAACTGAGGCAAACAGCTTTAAATGACTTGCCCAGGATCACACGGCTGGTAAGTATTTGAAGCCGATTTGAACTTAGGAAAAGAACTCCAGGCCTGTCATTTTATTTATTTCTACTACCTAGCTGACAGTGATTGAGGTAGGGCTGACTCAAATCTTTTTTTTTTTTAAATAGTCAGAATTTGTTTCAGTCCAATTCAACAAACATTTGTTAAATGGCTTCTATTTCAAGACACTGTACTGCAAATACAAATTATTGTTGTTCATCTTCATTCCCTAAGGAAATACAAATATAAAAATGAGATATTTCTTGAACTCATTTAGCTTACATTTTACAGCTGGAGAGAGGATAGCAAGGGAGGGAATACTATAAACACAGATTAAATAAAAGTAAGGTCATTTAAGAGATCACTCATCCCTAAGAAGTCGGGAAGGCTTCATGAAAGGGGAGCTGCCCTAGATGAGATTCAAAAAAAAAAAAAAAAAAGAAAAAAGGATTTTAAGAGATCAACAAGAAGGGAATATGTACATAGCACAGAAACCAAAAGATCAAGTAACATGTAATTAAAAGAGAATAATGTAAAATGAGGCTGCAAACATAGGTTGGGCTGATTTAGGAGTTTCTTAAATGTCAGACTAAACAGTTAGTTTTTTAAATTTATTTTCAGCATAAATTACCTACTTTGATAAGGGTAAGAAGAGTAGCTAAGCATGTTAAATGCATTTTTGGAGGCTTATGAATTTATTTTGTGTCCTTAATTAATATAATTTCCCAATTTATAGGAGTGGATGTTGATTTAATTTGGAGGATTTTACAAAATCATCTGAAGAATATCTCTACCACTTCATTCTCAGCAACCAATATTAGTAGATGAGCTACAATTATTTTCATGATGATCTTTTTTCAATAAAGTTTGTTTGTGCATATTTATTACAAGGGTATTGCTTTTCTTTTTCAATGAGGGGAAGTTAGAAGGGAAAGAAAATCAATTTTTGTTCATAAGAATGAATTTAATTTAAAAACATTATAATGGTAAAATGTAATGACCAAATTTCCCTTGAGATAATGTTTCTTATTGTCTTTGGAAATGCAATAAAACCCAATTTACCAACTCCTTTCTTTGCCTCTTCAAGGAATACTTGTGAGCATTTAACTGTAACTTCCTTCTTTCTTCTAGTTTTGATTTTAGCAGAAATGTCATGAGTGATGTGATTTAGCTCCTCCATCAATAAGTCCAGTTTGGAGTATTGAATAAGAATTTAACAATTAAAACACCAATATCCAAATTAAAGTTAATCAAAGTTTTAAAAACTGCATGAATCTTTGCATCCTCTGTTCCTTCTCTTACCAATCTGCCATCATTACTTCAGTAGTAAAAAGAGGGCAGAGAGATTTGGGATCCATTTTAAATATTTCCTTTGTTCATGATTTGACATAGCCAAAACCAATAGGTGCTGTAGTTCCCCATAAGATGGTTCTTGGGCCAACCAACTTGATCTGTTGCCAGGGTCATATTTAAAGCTTTTAGTACACTTAGTAGAATGCTCCATTATTAAAAGCTTCCAGAACTTAAAGTCGCCTCCATATAACTGATGGAGCCTCAGAGAAGGATATTGTAGAGGGTGTGTTTTTTTTTTTAATTTCTTATAATAGCTTTTTCATTTTCAAAATATATGCAAAGATTGTTTTCAACATTTAGCCTTGCAAAACTTTATATTCCAAATTTTTCTCCCTCTTCTCCCCAACTCCTCTTCTAGACATCAAGTAACCCAATATAGGTTAAATATGTGCAGTTCTATACATATTTCCACATTGTATAGAATACTACACATTAAAAATCAGATCAAAAAGGAAAAAAGAAAAAAATCAAACAAACAACAACAAAAGAGGTGAAAATACTGTATTGTGATCTACACTCAGTCCCCACAGCTCTCTCTGGATGCAGATGGCTCTCTCCCTCACAAGTCTATTGGAATTGGCCTGAGTCACCCAAGTGGAAAGTATATTCTTGATCAGTCGTTTCTCTTGTGGTCCAACTCTTCATGACCCCATTTGAAATTTTCTTGGCAAAGATACTGGAATGGTTTGCCATTACCTTCTCCAGCTCATTTTACAGATGAGGAAATTGAGGTGAGCAGGGTTAAATGATTTGCCCAGGATCACATAGCTGGTAAATATCAAGGCTGGCTTTGAACTCAGGAAGAAGAGTCTTCTTGATCCCAGGCCCAACTTGTTAGCCACCTAGCTGCCCCCTTTCCCCAATATAAGTTAAAAAGAAAAAATAACCTTCTGTTTTCCTTTTCTTTTCTACCCAACCTCAACTCATTCTAAACTTTAGTAATTCTGATTCTGTTCTTTTTTTAAATAATAACTTTTTATTTTAAAAATACATGCAAAGATAGTTTTCAACATTCACCCTTGCAAAACCTTTTGTTCCAAATGTTTCTCCCTTTTCCTTTGCTCCTCCCCTAGGCAGCAAATAATCCAATATGTTAAACTTATGTAATTCTTCTATCATGCTGCACAAGGAAAATCTGATTCTATTCTTAAAGGACCATGCTTTTCTTTTCATTCTCTGTTTCTTGTGTTACCAGAAGAATATTTTCCACTGAGTTCATTTGCTAGATAACTGTTGCTGAATAAATCTATCACAATACAGAAATTTCAGAAATTAAAATTTAGGTTTTATTATGCTTAAGCATAGATTCATAGCTCAAAAATTAACCTTAAGCCCTGATCAGGGCTTCTAAGGTGTCTTTTTGGGGAATTTTACATCAGAGAATCAGCAAAATTAATTCCTTTTCACATTGCAATCTCATAGATTCTTTTAGGATTGAAAAGTTTGAAATGAGAGACAATCTCATATTTCCTTCAAGATTGAACAAATTAAATTAGAACAAATAAATCACCAGATTGTTACAAATTAAAATACCAAGTTTGCAAAATCCTATACTTATAAAACTACAAGGTTACAGTTTAAAGAAGGCACAAAGGGTTAATTAGAGGAAATTAATATATCATAAAGACTACCAAAGGATTTGATCCCAAGAGATTCTTCCACAAATTAGATTTGTGGTTGTTCTCTCAGAAATTCCAATAAAATCTTTCCTTCCTTTCCATGAGTCAGGTCAGTAAAGCTTTGGTTGGACAAATCTCTAAAAGAAATGACTTTGAGAACAATTTGGAACTATGCCCAAAGGGCTGTAAACCATGCATGCCCTTTGAATCCGGCAGTGTCTTTACTGGGTGTATATCCCAAAGAGATCATAAAAGAGGGGAAAGGACCTACATGTGCCAAAAAAAATGTTTTTAGCAGCTCTTTTCGTGGTGGCAAGGAACTGGAAATAAAGTGGGTGTCTATCATTTGGGGAATGGCTGAATAAGTTATGGTATGTGAATGTAATGGAATATTGTTGTCTGTAAGAAATGATCAACAGACTGATTTCAGAAAAGCCTGGAGAGACTTACATGAACTGATGCTGAGTGAAATGAGCAGAATCAGGAGTAACACAGTTACGAGATTATGTGAAGATCAACTGTGATGGACTTGGCCCTTCCCAACAGTGTCATGATTCAAGGCAATTACAATAGACATTGGAGTGGAATTTTCATCCAGAGAAAAAACTATAGAGACTGAATATGGATCAAAGCAGTGTTTTCATTTTTTTTTTCATTGTTTGCTTGCTTGTTTCTTTTTTCTTTCTCATGGATTTTTCCCTTTTGATCTGATTTTTCTTGCACAACACAATAAATATGAAAATATGTTTAAAGGAATTGCACATATTTAACCTATATCAGATTTCTTGCTGTCTTGGAGAGAAAGAGGTAAGGGAGGGGGAGACAAAAATTTGGAACACAAGGATTTATAAAAATGAATATTGAAAATTATCTTTACATGGATTTGGTAAAATAAAATACTATTTGGAAAAAAAAATTACCCTGAACACCAAATAATAAAACCAATGAAATGAAAGAAAAAAAAACCTCTTAACCCCTACACTTGCTTGCAACTTCTATATTATGATCCTAAAATTTATGCTAATTGGCAAAATATTCTCTGTTTTTATCTCTTCAGAAAATCACTCTTTTTCTTCCTTATTAGAATTTGTGTTACATGACAATTAGACTCAATTTCTAAGGTTCCCTCCTGCTTTAATATTTCTGTTATTTGGTGTGTTCTAAGCAAGATCTTCTATGTCCTTTGAGCTGGGAAATTCTCTACAATTCCTCTCAATTTCCAGCCAAGATTCAAAGTGTTACTCTCTGCTGTCCCCATCTGGTAATCCTTAAACATTCCAATCATTTTTTTTTTTTTTTTAAGGTGAAAAGCAGACTTTACAACTCTATACTGGAACAGGTAGGTGGGGCAGTGGATAGAGTACTGGGTCTGAAGCTGTGTGACCCTGAGCAAGTCACTTAACCCTACTTGCCTCAATTTCAGCATCTAAATGAGCTGGAAAAGGAAATAGCAAACAACTCCAGGGTTTTTGCCAAGAAAAACCTCCAAATAGGATCACAAAGGTTCAGATACAACTGAAAATAACTGAACAACAACATAATAATAATTTTATCCATTAATTTCAAAACTCTCCTTCTTGTCTGTGATTCCTTCTGAATTTTCCTTTTTGTATGATTTTGTAAAAATGTTTTAATAATCCATCTAAACTTAGAAATTAATTAGATATGTGATCCTGGGCAAATCACTTAGTATCTATTTACCTCAACTGTAAAATAGGGGTTATAATTACACCCACCTCTCAGAGTTGTTATGAGCTTCCAATGAAATAATATTTATTGTAAAAAAAAAAAATCAGCACAGTGTCTGACATATAGTGAAATTATAAATACTTATTCCCTTCTTCTTTTTTTGGGGGGGGGGGAGAAAGATCATTATAGTTAATTCCACCTCTCTTTTCCAGTTCTTCCAATAAAACTCCCCTACCCTACAAGTCTCCTTGGTCTTCATTGCATACTTAAATCCAGAAAACAGTTATCTACTTCGTTCACATCAGCAAACATTAAGCACCCAATATATATAATATGGAATACTGTGATAAAATTTGAGACTGACACAAAGTTTTTAAGTTAGCTTTGGTCTCAGCCTTTAGGAAATCACCTTTGAAAAAAATAATAATTCACATTTCTATAATGCTTTGAGGATTATAAAGGGCTTTTTTTATTATAACCCCTCCCAAAAAAAGAGACTGACCAAGTGTTATCCTCATTATATAGATGAGAAAACTCAGGCTCAGAGAGAAAAAAAATTGCTCCCAATCCCGTACAACTAATAAACAGTATAGCTAAATCATAAATACTTAGGATTTAAAACTTAGAAACCACTTTCTAATCCTTCTAGTCTAATCCCCTCAATTTATATATAAAGAAACTGAGAAAGTTATTTTTTTTTTCAAGATCACACAGACTATAAGAACAAAGGCAGAATTCCAACCCACATCCTTAATTTTAAAACTTATCACACAAATAGGGCTTGTTTTACATATTTAGCAAATCTTCAAGTTTATTTTTTTCTTCTATTTTTTTATGTCAATCTCATCTTGCTACTGTTGCTGTTTCTACTAAAAAGAATGCCACTGCAAACCTCTGTATGGAGAGGAGGGTTGATTCAGGGGAAGGCAGTTAGATCAAAGCTTCTTAAATTGTGGGTCTCGTCACACATGTAACTGAATGTGAGGGTGGCAAAAAAAAAAACTTAGTAAAAGTAAAAGGCACCAAATATTCCAATAAGATTTAATTCTTTATGTAAAAATAAACAAACACATCCATCTCATTAATGTGTACCCCTAATGGGGAGTGGAAGAGAAAGACCTGAGGCAGTGTGGGAAAATCTTATCACATATCTAAGGCTAAGCAATGAACAGTAGCCCTGACAATGAGGGGTAATAGCGATAATGTACCAAGTTTGATTAAAAACAGGACTTCATGACTTGAAATATTTCTGGGATTTTGCTATGGCTGAGATCATCCAGAAGATGAGCGCAAAGGATTGTTATTTTGCTAAACTCAGGGCACAATTTGCTTGTTTGGGTCTTAACTTTGGAGAAAAAAAAAGGGTATCTCTAAAATCTTGACAGGAAAAAGGGTCAAGATCACTACATAGCTTAAAAGAAAAAGACAAGGCCCCCTATCCACAATCCTCAATCAAAGTTCTGTTTTAGATTTGTTTTGTTTACTTGTTGGCTTCCCAGGGATAAAGAAACTTGTTTTTTCCCACAGTTCCAAAGCAGCCTTCCGTGAGTGGAACCACATAGCTTCTAGTTTAGGAAAACAGGACATCCAGAGGACACTGCGAATCAGCTTAGTTGTCTATTCTTTATATTTCTTTGAGAAGTAACAACTAAGTATGGATGGAAAAGCAGAACTGAACTCTGTAACGCTGTACTGAGAATTGAGACTGATGGAGTAGGAGGCATTATGGTAGCATGGCATGAGTACTACCCTGGAACTCCTTGGTGCCCCTTCTGCCACTAACCTTAGCTATTGCTCTTCCCTAGACCTAATTCTTCCTCTTTAAAATTAAAGGATTAGACTAGAGGGTCTCTAAATCTCTACTAGATCTAATATTTTATGATGGCGCAGGGGCAGGGGCAGAGGAGGAAAAAAACCATTAAATCCTGCCCATTTTTTCCCCAACTTTACAAAGGGGGCCAATATATTTACATTTTTAGGGATCTTAAAATAGAATGGGAGTGAGTCTTTCTGCTCCTGGTCCTGGTCCTGGCTCTACCACAAAATAAATGTGTTCAAGGGGCCAAGCATCAGCTTAGCCCTTGCCTTGAACCCTGTCCTGTGGAAAATTTGCCCAACAAGAATAAAAGCTTTGTCATTTTTTAAGACTTAGGACATATATGACTAGCCATGTTTTCATATTCTTTGAAACATAGCACCACTCAAGCTTACCTGGCTAGGTTGCCAACCACATCTTGTTTTTCTATTCCTTGTGGTTAACTGCTAATTCAGCCTGTGACACCTGATCCAGAAACTGGTATAAATATGGGAACCTTTGTCTAGCTTGCTGCTTGTCCATTAAGGAATAAGCCCACATTGTCATTCACATTAAAATCTGCCTTAACTGAGAAACAGTGCTTCCAGAAATTCTTTTCCTGAGTGATCCCAGCTGATCCTGACCAATCTTCATCACTTTCCCCCTTCTGAATATCAGTTTTTGCTTCTGTAATAGGATACTCTAGTGAGACTTTAGCAAAGGTTAAAGGTTTGGGGGTGAAAAGACTGAAACATTGAAATATATAGGGACGGCCTTTAGATTCAAAATAAACATTCTATACCTTCAGGATGGTGTAAGATTTAAATTGCTCAATTACATGTGAAGAAGTCAGCAATCAAAAGATATGAACAGACAGTTTTCAGATAAAGAAATTAAAACCATTTCTAATTATATGAAAAGATGCTCTAAATCACTGTTGCTCAGAGAAATGCAAATTAAGACAACTCTGAGATACCACTACACACCTCTCAGATTGGCTAAGATAACAGAAAAAGAAAATGACAAATGTTGGAGGGGATATGGGGAAACTGGGACACTGATACATTGCTGGTGGAACTGTGAATGGATCCAACCATTCTGGAGAGCAATTTGGAACTATGCTCAAAAAGTTATCAAACTGTGCATAGCCTTTGACCCAGCAGGGTTTCTATTGGTCTTATATCCCAAAGAGAGGGATTGGGAAAACCTTCCTGTAAAAGGTTGTTATGATACAGGAGCCACCTGCCAGTGGCTGCTGGAGGTCTAATTCAGACCTGTAGAAATGATCTCTTCATGTGAGAGGATGATGATGATACAAGGAGACTGAGAGGCAGTTGCATTCTCTGACCTCTCTCCTCTTCCCTCTTGCCTCCAATTTATTTCATTCCCAATCCACAAGGAACATCTGAGAAGGCGGCTTTGCAACTTCTTCAAGTGTTAGTTAGGATTCACAACTGGAGGCTGTTGGAGAATTGGCCTGCCCCTTCACCCAGGCACGGTCCTTAATAATTCCCCATTTCTTGTTTTATGGAAAAGCAATTATTACACACATACACACACACACACACACACACACACACACACACAGCATGGTCAATAAATTTGTGCATTAGTGATTATCTGAGCCTGCATGCTAGAAAATGCAAACAGCACTATAGCAGGTATTGAATCTTGTGTGATGTCATGGAGGCAAACTTTCAAATAAAGAAGAGGACTATAGTCAGAACAGGCATTTAAGTCTCTCATTAGTCTCCTGGTTTGGCCTTTTGATGAATTGGCCCATTTAATTACCCCAGCTAAAAAAGTCTTACCGGGTCTCTTCTCCCTTCCCTTCCCCGCAGGTTACCAAAAGAACTCTGGGAGTTTCCTAATCATGAACAGCTCTCAAGTGCTGCTTCTTTATTTCTTGTGTTTCTTATGTTCCTGTTCGGGCACCAAAAGGTGAAATTTTAGCTTCAAAAGGAACGAAGCCAAGAGATAGAGATGATGAGGGAGGGCATTCCTTGCCTGAAGGACAGAAAGCTAGTGAAAAACTTAGTCATGCTTTGTTTTGAAATAACTGCTTCATATTTGATCCTGGAAGTAATAAGGAGTCACAGGACTCAAAAATTTTATAGCTGAAGCTTTGAAGGAGGCAAAGAGGAAAGCCTTTTATTAATCAGACTCTAAATCTTAGTTTAGCTGAAAGCACACAAGAGCACTTTATCACCCAATTAGTAGTTTGGTAGTTATGCTTCATTCTTGAAGAGGACCAAAATGACATCATTGTGTCAGAATCAAAGTACAGTGTGTCTAATTGTGGCTGATCAAAATTGTGTGAGCTTAGAAGACACAATAAGTCAGGCACAAATAGTCCATATGGAGATGTCCCTAAATATGTGCACCTCTTATCTCTTTCGAGACACTGCAATTCTGCTTTGCATATAAAGCACAGTGCCTCTTTGATTTGGGCAAATCATGCTGGGTAGTCCTGTGTCAGTGTGTCCTGAATATCACAATTGATTCCAAAGTCCTTCAGAGAGATTTTGCATCACTTCTCCTGACATCCATGTGAGTTCTTGCCTTGGTGAGTTCTCCATAAAATAGTCTTTTAGGCAAATATATGTTTGGCATTCAAACAATGTGGCAGCTAGAGTTGTGCCCTCTGCAGTAGCATTTGAATGCTTGGCAGTTTAGCTCAAAAAAGGATCTCTATATCTAGTACTTTTTCTTATCAAATGAACTTCAGAACCTTCCTAAGTCAAATGGAAGAGAGTCATTTTCCTGGCATGGTACTGGTATACTGTCCATATTTCATATGCATAAACAATAAGGTCAACCCAATGGTTCGTAAATATTCAGTTTGGCAGGCAATCTAATAGCTCATTTTCCTTCAGAATTTCCCAAACACTGAGCTAGCTCTAGCAATAAAAGCAACAACCTCATCCTCTATGTATATATCCCTGAAAAGTATACTGCCAAGGTAAGTGAACTTATTCATAGCATTCATAATTTCTCTATTTGCTGTAACTGGTGGTTCCATATAGGGATGGTGCTGACTAGTTAAGGACTTCTGTTTTCTTACTGTTAATTGTGAAACCAAAATTAGCACAAGTGACAGAATTGATTCATACTCTTATATTTCAGCCTCAGGAGCTTCATTGAGTGCACAATCATCTGCAAACAAACCAAAAAAAAAAAAAAAAATTAGTGTACCCACTATCCTTCTACTGTAGTCTTGGCTTGTAGCCTTTTCAAGTTAAATAATTTACCACTATGCAGTAGCTGACCTTGATGCCATTTTCACCCTCATTGAAAATATCTAACAACATTGCTTAAAGCACAAAATCTACTTCACTCCATTGGTGACTAGAAAAGCCTGAGAGCATTTTCCATTATCCAGAATTCATACCAGTATAATCATGGAATTGGAGTGTAATACTGATGAACTTCTTGGGCAACTAAATTTAGCCATGATCTTCCACCAGCTCTCATGACTGAAAGTATCAAAAGCCTTGATCAGATTGACAAACTGTGTAAAAACCTCTGAATAGACCAGAGGCATTTCTGGTCTCTCTCTGGCACTCTCCTGGAGTTATCAGGAAGCAAACACCATATCACCTTCCTTGGCCTTTTTTAAAACCATACTGGCTCTGAAGCAGATGATCATCTACCAGGTGAAGAATCAAATGATTAAAGAAAACTCTGGAAAGAATCTTGCCAGCAATGAGTAAGAGAGAGTCACCCTACCCAGTACTCTGATTGTCATGAAACTTGTTTTCTTTTCCTTTATGGATGTGGAAAATAGAAGCATCCTTGAATTACTGGAGAGTAACTTCCTTTTCCCATACAACCCAGATTTCAGCTAAATTTTGAGTAATGGACCCCCTGCCTTATAAATCTCATCTGCGTAATATCAGTACCAGGTGGTTTGCCACATGAGAGGAGCCTAAGGGCATTCAAAACCTCTTCTTCAGTGGAAATTTCAGCTAGAGAAGGATTGACTTCACCCTGATCTGTTGAGAATGCCATGGAAATGTTCAGCCCATATCTCTGGGATCATGTCCTTATCTAATTAATATGACTTCAAAATTGAAACTATTTCTAGTCATATGAAAAGATGCTCCAAGTCATTATTAATCAGAGAAATGCAAATTAAGACAACTCTAAGATACCACTACATACCTGTCAGATTGGCTAAGATGACAGGAAAAAATAATGATGATTGTTGGAGGGGATGCGGGAAAACTGGGACATTGATGCATTGTTGGTGGAGTTGTGAACGAATCCAACCATTTTGGAGAGTAGTTTGGATCTATGCTCAAAAAGTTATCAAACTGTGCATACCCTTTGATCCAGCAGTGTTACTACTGGGATTATATCCCAAAGAGATTATAAAGAAGGGAAAGGGACCTGTATGTGCACGAATGTTTGTGGCAGCCCTTTTTGTAGTGGCTAAAAACTGGAAACTGAATGGATGTCCATCAGTTGGAGAATGGCTGAATAAATTGTGGTATATGAATATTATGGAATATTACTGTTCTGTAAGAAATGACCAACAGGATGATTTCAGAAAGGCCTGGAGAGACTTACACGAACTGATGCTGAGTGAAATGAGCAGGACCAGGAGATCATTATATACTTCAACAACAATACTATATGATGACCAGTTCTGATGGACCTGGCCATCCTCAGCAACGAGATCAACCAAATCATTTCTAATGGAGCAGAAAAGAACTGAACTAGCTATACAGAAAAAGAACTCTGGTAGATGACTAAAAACCATTACATTGAATTCCCAATCCCTATATTTATGTACACCTGCATTTTTGATTTCCTTCACAAGCTAATTGTACAATATTTCAGAGTCTGATTCTTTTTGTACAGCAAAATAATGTTTTGGTCATGTATACTTATTGTGTATCTAATTTATATTTTAATATATTTAACATCTACTGGTCATCCTGCCATCTAGGGGAGGGGGTGGGGGGGTAAAAGGTGAAAAATTGGAACAAGAGGTTTGGCAATTGTTAATGCTGTAAAGTTACCCATGTAAATAAATATTTACCCTGTAAATAAAAGGCTATTAAATAAAAAAAAATAATTAATATAACTTCATCAGTATGTGTAATTGAGATGCACCATAAATCTGTCAGGACATCATAAAAGCACTTTGGATAGTTACTATCAGAGTAAAAGTGAATTTCATCTGCCTCCTTGCTGAGCTAAAAATTTTCCATCTCTCTAAAAACTTCGCTTTCAATTTAATTTTGATGAAGGTAAATAATGCCTTCTGAAAGATGGACAAACTATCCTGCTGGTAAATCCCACGGAGTTCTCATTTTATTATTTAACAGTTTCTGAATTTTTCCATCATTTTTGTCAGACCAACTTTGATGTTTGTAAGAATTCTGGCCCAGCTGAGTAAATACAGTGCTGTACACCAAATCTCTGAAAGCTGTTCACTCCATTTCTTTCTGCTCCCTTGTTGCCAATCATGTGTTGGCTCAATTTTCATTCCAAGTTAGCAACAAATTGTTCATTCAAGGAGAAGGGTTCTCAAGAGATCATTGTATACGTCAACAACGATACTGTATGAAGATGTAATCTGATGGAAGCGGATTTCTTTGACAAAGAGACCTAATTCAGTTTCAATTGATCAATGATAGACAGAAGCAGCTACGCCCAAAGAAAAAACACTGGGAAATGAATGTAAACTGTTTGCATTTTTGTTTTTCTTCCCGGGTTATTTCTACCTTCTGAATCCAATTCTCTCTGTGCAACAAGAAAACTGTTTGGATCTGCACACATACATTGTATCTAGGATATACTAGGATATATTCAACATATATAGGACTGCTTGCCATCCAGGGGAGGGGGTGAAGGGTGGGAGGGAAAAATCGGAACAGAAGTGAGTGCAAGGGATAATGTTGTAAAAAAAATTACCCTGGCATGTATTCTGTCAATAAAAAAGTTACTATAATTATAAAAAAAAAGGAGAAGGGATCTAATCTACTAACAATAAGTCTCATGATAGTTGTCTTGTCTTGAGGGTCACGCTTTTGATGAATGAAAATGTTTATCTTAGAGGGGAAAAATATATGATCTGTCTAGCACTTGCTCCATAGATCACTTTCATCAATCTCACATCTTGTCTGTCTCTTCTCCTTACAATGATATCATCTATTCACTGCCTATATTTGCTATGAGAGTGCATCTACAAAGTTTTATTGCATTTGGATAACTGTTAAATTGTGTTGGCAATGTGGTCATGAAATGCACAAGTCTTCACTAGTGACTGCTGCTGTTGCTATTTGCAACTTCATTCCTCCCAAAGACTCTCCACTATGTGTATTAGTCCAGTGCCTACTCTGTCTTATCTTCTTTGATGATGAAAGCCTTCAGATATTCATAAGATTTTTCTTTGACATCATCAAGGTTCATCATAGTGTGAGCATAATCACTGATGATAGTGACACGGTACTTTCCTGCAAGGAGCAATCACCTTGTAATAATAAGATTGTCATTTACTCCTTTTGGGAAGCATACAAACTTATTGACTAGATTAGTTTTGATTGCAAAACCTAGCTTCATGGTGTTCCCTTTCACTCTGGCTACTCCAGAAAAACTTGTACTCAGCTCTGACTTCACCCTTCATTTGCCAGCCTTATTTCACTCAAGGTTGCCATTTGAATGTTATACCTGCTAAGTTCTCTTGTTATTACAAGAGCTGTTCATTTTTCAGGTCTACTGAATTTTGTGTTGTACATAAATGTGTACACAGTCCAAGTACCAATGGTGAGAGGAATCATCTTTACAAAAGTTTTTATACTTTTTTTTTTTTTTTATATTATGACTGCAGGTGAGACCCCCTGCCTACTACATAAAGTAAGCCAAAATCAGGTTAGGTGAAGTGGACAATTTTAGGGCACCTTTTCCACTCCCTCACATCAGGAAGTGAGCGATGAGGTCCTTAAAAAAAAACAAAGTCTGTTCAGACACACAAGAGGCTACTTCAATCCAGTGAGAAGATGATCCTGTGGCATAAGCCACCTGTGTACAGAGTTGTGACTACAGATATTGTATCCACGTTTGCTGCTTTTTCACTTGCCCATCACCACAGGACTTTGAAGTGGGTAAAAATGGTGAAATGTTATGAGCTACATCTTTTGACTTGTGCTAAACTGGATTTAAGTCATATCTAAGTCTGACTTAGAGTTGCCCAAGTCAGACATCTGGCAATGACTTGGAATTCTTTCGCATCCTCTATGTCTAACCAAGCTCCACAGCACCTGCTTCCACTGCTTCACAATCCATTGGAACAAATTGTGCACATCGGCCTGTTGCACTAGGGAAGTCTTCACATGTTTGAGTAGATACTTTTCCCCAACAAACTAATGGGCTTAAGGCCCCTCAAACTAGTTTAGCCTGTCTGCCAAAATGGTTATTGGGTGTGGCTGCTGCACATGTGACAGCTTCTTACAGCCACAGGTGAGAGTTGGGTAGCAAGTAAACACCAAAGGCAGAAAGCAGTCCTGAAAAAAGCTCTGCAACTCTCACACCAGAGGTACTAGTCTTTCCTCAATATCTCTGAGCACTCAACTACATTCATTAAAAACTGAGCTCAGGGAGTAGAATAGGTTAAATCACATAACTAGCCCAGTCCTTTCTGGCAGCAGCTGCTCCAGTGGCAAAGCCCACTAGTAGCCCAACCCAATGAGGAGCCAAGCAACCCGTTTGAGCCAAAACAGCAGCATACTGACTTATCCAAAAGAGGTACTGTAATGCCGAAGAAACTGAGCAAGACAGAGATTAGAGACCAATTCAATGATTTATTAAATGGAGAGAGATACTGGGACCAATGGATCCATGTTGATCCCAGGGCTAGACGAGACTCTCATCTCAAAGAGTCTAGCCCTGAATTCGGGGCAGCAAGCTTTTTATGGAATAACAAGGACAATGACATTACTGATATTCTAATGACATCTGAAATGGATAAACCTTTATCTTGTCAAACATTAAGGAATGTCTATAAAACCTTTATCTCAAACATTAAGAGGGGACGGTTATAACCTAAAGCAGAATTACAAAATAGGACAATTGGGGGAACTGGTCACCCCATTAAAAGGGGACTTTGGCATAACAGTACTAAAAAGAGGAGTGTACTTATTCATCTTTCACCCACTCTGGGACAATGGGAAATATCGTGAATCCCTTCAGAAAAAAGAAATAATACTGGAGTTCAACTGCCTCAGCCTTGAAAGTTCCCTACATTTGTTCCTCACAATATAATCTTGACCCCAACAGATTCTTGCTTATTTGAGGGAAAATGTGTTCCCAGTTTGGGGAGTGGGGGAAATACTTTGTAATTACTATGTTTACTATAATTTGAATAAACTTTTTTTTTTTTGCTAAAGAATTGAGTCGGTTGGTTGGTTGCTAAGAGGAAATAGACTGATGGTAGCAGTTAGGTGGCTGGGCATGAAGTCAATAGCACCTGAGCTCAAACTAAGTCTCAGACATTTATTAGCTGGGTAACCTTGGGCAAAGAGACTTAACTTCTGCTTACCTCAGTTTCCTCAAGTGCTAAATGGGGACCTGGAGAAGGAAATGACAAAGCACTCCAGTATCTTTGCCAAGAAAACGCCTGACTTTTTGCGAAAGTAAAGACACAAAAAATCAGACATGGCTTAACAAGAATGATTATAGTTTACAAGCTAGTGTATGATGTGGATTATTTATCACTTATTACTATTGTTTGAATCTGGCTTTATGTGGCTAGAAAGTGGCATGTAAGTATTCTTTACAACCATCTGGCTTCCCTGGAGATTTCTGAGGTCCACTTGATCTCTACAGTAAACTTTTTGGGTCAGACAATTTTCTAGCTTCATATATCTAAATTTAAACCAACATTAACAAATGATAAATAATTTTAATATATTTAACATCTGCTGGTCATCCTGCCATCTGGGGGAGAGGGTGGAGGATAAGAAGGGAAAAATTGGAACAATAAGTTTGGCAATTGTCAATGCTGTAAAGTTACCCATACATATAACCTGTAAATAAAAGGCTATTAAATTTTTTTTAAATGATAAATAATAATCCACCACAGCTAGAATTACCAGTAGGACCATAAGGGGAATAGAAGTAACTCATTTGAGAACACAATCTGCCAGTGTGTGGAGAAGAAAAGAAGAAACATACTTTTATAAAATTGGTGTTGAATTTAAGTTTCATCAATTCTAAATGCCTTAAAATGATAATAATAATCTAACATTTATATGGTGTTTACTATATGCCAAGCAGTGTATCATCTCATTTGATGACAATTTTGGAAAGTTGGTGATATTATTATCACCATTTTACAGATGAGGCAACTGGGGCAAAGAGAAATTAAGTGACTTGCCCAGGATCACACAGCTGGCCAGGGATTCCACGGAATTTGAACTCGTGCCTTCCGAATTTCTTTCGGGTGACAAACACAGTATAATTATTTTAAAAAGTACTGAGTTTGGAAGTCACGAGTCCTGATTGAGTTTGAAGGCCAGCCCTGATGCTTACTCTCAGTGTGATCAGTGGATCAGCAAAATGAACGTTTTGGAGAAGATAAGACTCTCAGGTTCCTTCCACCCCCAGACCTCCGACTTTAAGGCCACAGAGTGTAGATACAGAAGGGACCTCTATCCCCGTTCCTCCCCCCCACCCTACAGAAAAGGAAACGGGGACAGAAAGTTGAGACGTGCCTGACCGGATAAAACTCGGTCTGGGGCTGGAGCCAGGGAAGCTCCTCTTCCGGCGTTTAAATCTGGCCTCAGACATGTCCTGACTGTGTGATCCTGGACACGTCACCGGATTTCTGCCAGCCCAGGCTCCCCAATTGCTTAATGGGGGGGAGAAGGGAAAGCGCCAGGATTTTTGCCAAGAGAACCCCAATTGGGTCAGACAAGATCGGACACACAGCCAAAGCTGGGGGTTCTTTGCGCCCCACCTGGCATTGTTCTAGTCCTAAGGCTCCATGAAGAGAGTCCCGTTCTCCTCACCTCCGTCCAAGACTACCCATTTTGAAAGTTGCTAAGTCTCTGCGGAGGGACCTTGCTCAGCCCGCGCGGGCCCCCAAGGCCTCCTGCGTTTACCCCCAACCCAGTGAGCCGGAGAAGGCACGGTCTCTTTAAGGGGGAGGAGGGGACTGCTGGGAACCACCCCTCGGCCCGGTTCCCGGGAGGGAAAAGGAGAGAAAGGGCCCAGAGTGACGGGGCGGAGCGGAGCTGGGCAGGAGGTGGGCCCCTAACTCTCCGGCTCGCCCTGACCCTGCGGGCGCACACCATGGTCTGGCTGCTGGCGGTGGTCGCGGGCCGGGGGGCCGCCGGGCTTCGACTCCGCCTGGGGCGCCTGCTGGTCAGCCCTCTCGGGGCCGCCGCCCCCCCGGCCCCGCGCTTCCCGCTCCCGCTCGGGCCTAGCCCGGGGCACGCTCAGAGAAGCCTTCTCGGAACCGGGGGCGGCCGGAGCAGCATTGGCGGCGGCAGCGGCAGCCCCCCCGGCCCCCAGGTGAGACCCTCGCCTGTCCCAGGCGCGCGGGCCCTCTCCGTTCCCTCCCCCCGCAGAAGTCCGTCTGTGCGCCCGGCCCCTCTCCATCCCTCCGGCGCCTCCGGAGGGGCTTGCACATCCCCGCTCCCCGCTTCCCTCTTCCCCGCCCTTCACTGCTTAGGGACGCGAGAGAGAGGCAACATCTTGTGCTACCTTGTATCCGCTGTTTGGGGACGGAACCGAGGAAAGGAAAGAAAGAAGTTAGCATGTATTATTGGTTCCCACAACACCCCCGTGAGGTAGGGACTGTTGTTCACATTTTACAGATGAGGCAACTGAGGAAGACAATATAATAACTTGCTCAGGATCACACAGCTAACTGGGTTTCTAAAGTTGACTTACAATTGGCATTCTCTTGATTCCAGACTCTTCCCTCTATCCTTGCTCTATATAGCTGCCTCTGAAGGAAAGGGTAGGGGGTCGACTCTTCGGGGGGGACTGTTCAAAGCCTATGGTTAAAAAAAAAAGCACTGGACTTAAAAAGCCAATGCCTTTAAACTTGTATTTATTAGGCCCTTACTATGTTCTTAGTACTTTAAGGAGAAGGGAATCTAGTGCCGGTGGCACTTTACTGATTTTTTCACATCAGCCGTGCCAGTCAGCTAGTAATTAGGTTGTTATTTACCCCCATTTTATGATTGAGGAAACTGAGGGAAACAGTTAAGTGACATCATCAAGTGTCTTCCCTTCTCTATGCATTAGATGCCTCATTAAAAGATTTCACCTCAGACCCTGTTCTTTTGGAGCTAATATAGTGGAGGCCTCATCAGGATCCAAATAACTTTTGATATAAAAAAAAAATGAGATAAATATGAAGGAGAGATGGAGGGAGTCCCTAGTCAGGGTCAGGATCAAGGAAGGCATCAGACAGAATTCAACTAAGGGTCATGGAAAGATTAAGAGTAAAAGTTCCTAATCAGGAGAAAGCCGGGAAAAAAAAAAGGGGGGGGGGGAGTTTCAACACTTTCCACTTATCCGCTGTTTAACACCTGAATAAGTGATTTATTTTCTGAGACCTTCAATTTCTTCCTCTACAGTCACAGTAATATTTTACTTTTTACTTTTACTTCCTATCTCATGGGGTTATTTTGAGAAAAGTATTTTGTAGACTTTAAAACACTGTATCAATAAATGTATAATAGTATTGTTCTCCTCTTCACTGATTCTGAGATCTTTCAGAACAGAGCATGGGAATAGTAAACGCTTGCCCAGAATTACCTTCTGAGTCAGGAAATCTGTGTTTTAGTTCCAGTCCTCAACTAAATTCTCTGCTATGCCTTCTTCTGATACACAAACTGAACAGACTGTGCTAATGACCCTGTGGTCTGCTCTGAACCCCCAGGCCTACTATTGGAATGGATCCACCTGCCAGAATTTGAGTTGAAAAGGGCTTTTGGTATCTAATCAACCTCAAAGAATCATTATTTTTTGTGTGGGGAACCAAAGGGAAAAGAGCTTGTTTTGAAACTTTCATGAGATACTGTCCTTGATTTCAGAACAAACTGTTGGGAACACAGAGTAAGTGTTTTTAAGTTGTTCATTTCCCATCTGTACATTCCCTACTTATGTAGAAAAAGGGGGGAAGGATAAATGAGAGCCTGAAAGTTCCTGATAACACCTGCCTATCTCTGAAGCCCTGGACATTTGAGAGGGCTGTGACAGAGAGATTTGGCTCTAGATAATACAGCTCCCTGGTATGTTCTCTCCCTCTTCCTTTTCCTTTCTCTCTCCCCCTCTCTCTCTCCCCCTCTCCCTTTCTCTCTCCCTCTTTCTTCTCCCTCTCTCTTTTTCACTCTCTCTTTGTCTTTCTTGATCTCTCTTTCTCTCCTCCCTTCTCTCTTTCTCCCTCCCTCTGTCCTTCCCTCTGTCTCCCCTCCCTTCCCCCATCTTCCTACCGCCTTTTTTTTTTCTTTCTCTCTGCACAACCCCCATCCACTTTGCGACTGACTCTCTCAGACATATAAAACAAATCTTCCCTTTATTTAGAAGAGAAAAAGAGCTTTAACTAGTAAATACAGAATATAGAGTCCATACTGAAGAGTGCCTGTCTGGGATATGAATGAAATCAAGGAATTGAGTCAGATCTCCAAAAACACACTCCCAGCAGAGCCAGAGCAGCTGCTATACTCTTAATCAGGGAAGTGGGGGAGACATAATATAATGAGAACGGAGCCAGACTTGGATTCAAATCCCATTGCTGATGATTCCTAGCTGTATGATCACAAGAAAGACCCTTATCCTCTCTGATCCCCAGTTTCCACTGTATGGAGTTGTCCTAAGGCCCATATTAAATGATGTGTTTAAAGGACTTTCTAGATGTTAACATACTTTATAAATATTATTAGAAATTGTTGTTAGTACTTTCCCTATCCTGAAACTACCCTCACTATGGCTGCTGAATAAGAGACCTTTGGGCACATGTGCACTGGGAGGTCTTTTCAGCTTCTCCCTGTGCATTAGCATGGCTACTGTGATGGTTACCCAGCCTTCTCATCCTTCCTCCAACTCTTGCACCTCCTGCAAGGGAAAACTGATCTGTTTGTTTTACATCACAAAATCCAACTCCCCAATGCAGCTACTTCTCAGAATATCTTTGCCCATCTTAGAGCTGTGGAATAACAGAAGGAGATGGGGAGAATGCTCCACACCCCCTAGTGCTTCCTTTTAGTTTCTAAACAGGAGTAGAGAAGTGTGAGACAAGGGGGGAGAGTTGCTTTTTTAGACTTGGTATCTAGATTTGATCCTGATTCTTCTACTTAGTACCTATATATTTCTAAACAAGTCATTTTAAGTTTCCTACGCCCATTTGCTCAGCTCTAAGATGAGGATATTGGACTAGATGACCTCTGAAGTTTCTTCCAATTTTAAGCCCTGATGCTGAACAAATTGTATTTCCAGATAGATTCTCTCCAGATATCTAACACAGGATAATGGCACAAAGTCTAACTTTAGCATAAGACCTGACATGTATTCAGTTCAATGAATGAATAATTAGTTTAAACAAAGCTTTGGAAACCAAGTTTGAAGTAATAAGGAATTGAGAGAATACAGAGTTAATTTCATCTAAATTCTAAATGTTGTTTGCCTTATATAGTTTTTGTTTGGTCCTGAGAAAAATTGCATAAAATGTAAGAGGAAAAAAATAGACTAAACAACTCTATTGTAATGAATACCATCTAACGTTCTGTCTTTGCCAATATTAAATGCCTATTAGAAGATTGAAGAGGAAAAATAAATAGGATTTTTAAAAAATCTCTTTCCTCAAAATCAGAGTTTCTTAACCTGAGGGCTTTTTGTATTCCCTGGGAAGCTATAAATAGATTTTTAGAGGGTCCATGGATTTAGGTAAGGAAAAAAGATAACATTTCTATTTTCATTCATC
Organism: Sarcophilus harrisii; assembly: GCF_902635505.1. Classification (NCBI taxonomy): domain Eukaryota; kingdom Metazoa; phylum Chordata; class Mammalia; order Dasyuromorphia; family Dasyuridae; genus Sarcophilus; species Sarcophilus harrisii. The sequence continues at coordinate 232,394,839 of NC_045427.1, forward strand.
TTTAAATAAAATCCAGGATTTCCCAGAGTTAAAAATAAAAATTATTCCAATAAAATGTCTTTGGTTTTCATCAAATAATCACAGAGGTCCCTTACATACAAAAAAAGGTTAAGAACCCCTGCTGTAAACCATCAAGTTGTCTGTCATCCTTCTTGAATTTTAAAAGCCTTGCTCTTGATTTGTAGGGACTGAAATAACAATCCCTTGGGATAACCAGAACATCATGTATCAAAATTGTGTCAATTCTATAGTGAAATATCAAAGGAAGAAAAAGTCTTTGGTGCCCTAAATATCATGTTAGCACTTTTCTCCAGAAATCTAACTTTTATAAAAATTGTATGACTAAAATGGGTATGACTTTTTTTTTTTGCTGTGTATAGGTATATATGCATGGCTTTCTTTTTCAAGGTCTTTTTTGAGAAATGTGGTATGTTAGAAGGCATCCTATATTGACATTAGTACATTATATTTGAAATGTCCTCAAATTAAACTGCAGAGTGAATTTTGGAATGGAGGGACAGTTTAATTTTAATTAGTTTAATTAAATTCTACTTTGGCATCTATAGCAAAGTACTAAAAGAATTCTTAAGAAAAAGTAGTCGAAATTCCAATAGATTTGGGATGGAAAATACCATCCTCATCTAGAAAGAGAATTGTGGAGACTAAATGTAGATTGAAATATTTTTGTCTGATTTTTCTTGTACAACATGACAAATGTGGAAATATATGTATATATGTAAAAGGATTGTACATGTTTAAACTATTTCAGATTGCTGTCTTGGAAAGAGGAAAGGTAAGGGAGAGAGAAAATTTGGAACACAAAGTCTTACAAAAGTGGATGTTGAAAACTATTTTTACATGCATTTGGAAAAATAAAATACTATTGAAAAAGAAAAAGGGATCCAAGTTTTGATTCTTTTGGGAGATCTATTTTAGCATGTTTCTTTACCAACAGAGAAACCTTTGATATATCTTCCCTTCATTTAAGCAGACTCAGAAGAAAAATGGCCCTTATCTTCATTAAGACAGGAGACTCTATTCTGAAACTATCTTCTGTGTTAGCATAACTTGTCATTTAACTCACTCCTATTGCATTTTGCACCATCCCCTAAAGAAATGAAATCCCCTTTTGTATGAACTTTAAGGTGAATAACACAACTTCTCTTTAACATAGCCTGATTTAGAATTTAAAATATATGGTAAAAAGTTTAGTTGATACTATCCAAGACTGGAACATAATGGAGAGTTGTGAATTATGAGAGACTCAGTAGTTCTGGACTCAGAATACTTTTATTCCCACCATTGCTGTTGCTCTGTTAACTGTTCATATCTCACATACTCCTAATTATTCACACAAAACATATATTATTAAAACCTACCCCTGTGATAATATTTTTGTCTTCCACCATTATCAGGTACTCTTTGGATCACCTACTGGTTGCTAGGTTCTAGGCCCAGAAGCTTTGCCATTTTCTAGCCATTATTGATACCTTTTATTGTTGTAGGTCTGTTTTCTCCTGTTAAAAGATTTGGTTAGATGGTGTTTAAGATCCTTTGAAGTCCCCAAATTCTGATTCATTGCTTAACAATAGTCGATCAAGTGATCAAGTTATTTCTTAAGAGCCTATATGTTAGGCACTGTGCCTGGTGACTCAAATATAAATTATAAAACACTCTGTACTCAATCTGGGCACTATGAGACTATAATGAAGACAGAAGTGGTTCCTGCTAAAGAATTTTCTTTTCAGAAATTTTGACAATTCTTATTCTGGAGTAAAGCGTGTGAGTACATAAACTGTCATAATATGTACCTGAGACCCTTTACTCTCAGGCTGCTCCCTCCTTAAATCATAGTCTGGAAGCATAAATGGAGGCTAGAGTAAGTCAGAAGCAATAGGGAAGGAGGAGAGGGGGTAAGAAAAAGGAATGAAATAAAGAACTGAAAATAATGTAGAGACCAGTGTTATCAAACTCAAATAGAAGATTAGGAAATCACATATTAGGGACAGATAGGGTCTTTGATACTTTTGGTGATGGAGTTGGTATTGTTATTGATCCTTAATTCTTGATGACAATTAATAATTTCTGAAGGATGATATCTTGACTTGCAAATGAATTGGATTTAAGTGAGGGAGTGATGGACAAAGTCATCAATTGCACTCCTCCAGAGCCATCTAGGTCCAGTGGCTAAATATGGATTAGGATGACTGAAAGTGATCTTAGATATGTGGGAAACTTTGGCCTTTTTAAGCTAAAGTCTTTTCTGGGTCTCAGTTTGTCTGAGACAACACTTATTCAGTAATTAAAGGCTAGCTAAGGAATTGAAAGAATATCTCACTTGTATCTCAAAGAGATCATAAAGAGAAAGGGACCCACTTGGGCAAAATGTTTGTGGTAGCCTTCTTTGTGGTGGATAGAAACTGGAAACTGAATGGATGGCCATCAGTTGGAGAATGGCTGAATAAGTTGTAGTATATGAATGTTGTGCAATATTATTCTGTAAGAAATGACCAGCAAGATGATTTCAGAGAGGCTGGAGAGACTTACATAAACTGATGCTGAGTGAAATGAGAAGAACCAGGAGATCATTGTACAGAGCAACAAGAAGAAGATCAATGAGATGGTTCAAACCAGTTCTAATTGTGCAGTGATAAAGACAGCCATCTACACCCAAAGAGAGGCCTGTGGGCACTGAGTGTGGACCACAACATAGCATTTTCACTCTTTTTGTTGTTGTTTGCTTGCATTTTGTTTTCTTTCCCGTTTTTTCCTTTTTAATTTGATTTTTCTTGTACTGCATGATATTTGTGGAAATATGTATAGAAGAACTGCACGTGTTTAACATATATTGGATTACATACCGTCTAAGGGAGGGAATGGGGGAAACAGAAAGTTTTGCAAGGATAAATGTTGAAAACTATCCATGCATATGTTTTGAAAATAAAAAGGTTTAATAAAACTAAAGGCAAGAAGGAAGAAGGAAAGGAAGGAGAGAAGGAGGAAGGGAAGGAGGAAAGAAAGGAGAAAGGGAAATAATAAGGGAAAAAAGAGAAGGAAGGAAAGGAAAGAGGAGAGGGAGGGAGGAAAGGAAGGAAACTCCAAATGGAGATATCACAAAAAAAAAATCACTCTATATACACTCTAATACAGCCCAAGAAGGCTAAAAAGCAGGACAGTTCATTAGGTACTTGAAAGGTATGTGAGATGTATATAGTATATATGGTATAGGACAAATATCTAGCTCTATCCCCTTTCCTCCCATCAAAATGCCAAATTAATTGGTCCATGCAAAGTTTGTAGATGAGGAAGCAGACATTTTTCTTCAAACACAACTAAGAGAGAAGGCATGTCTAGATCATTTGCACAACAGTCATCCTTTCCACCATCTTGATTTATACATACTTCATGCTCTATAATCTTTTTTTACCCAGAAATTCTACAAGACTATAATAACTCATTTCATTAAACACCTGCTGTGCCACTGTGCTAAATGCTAGGGTTATTAAAAAAAAAAACAGGAGCTTATCATCTCATTTGAGCTACATCTTGTAAAACAGTAATGTCAAAAAAGAGAAAGCACTAACAGCTAAGGGAATTGGGAGATGGCACCCAAGTGGAATCTTATAAGAAGTTTTAGATTCTGAGAAGTAGAGGTGAAGAGTGGACTCATTCTAGGCTTGGGAGACCACTGTCTGCAAAAGCATGGAGAAAGGAGATGAAATGCCAGGAAGCACTCTGGGGAGGGGAAAGTAATATAAATATCCAAATGTCTATAACATTTGATCATCTTGTTTAATGGAAATAAAACTAAGACCTCATCCTTCTTAGCTCCACTCCTTGCTTTTATATATAGATTTGTATATGTATGTATTTATGTATGTGTGTATGTGTATGTATGTATAACTACATATATATATATACACATGTATGTGTACGATGGATAATCAAAGAAAACTAAATGTTATGTAATCCATTATATGATAATTAATAATATATATTTTTTTATTTTCATTGATTATTCATTAGGGATATTGGTCTATTGTTTTCTTTCTCTGTTTTGACTCTCCCCAGTTTATATATTCAGACCATATTTATATCATAGAAGGAATTTGAAATTGGTTTTTCCAAATCAAATACTTATTCTTTAAAGGTTTGATAGAATTCCCTTCTAAATCCATCTGGACTTGAAGGACTTTTTGGTTTTGGTTTTTTGGTTGGTTTTTTGTTTTTGTTTTTTTTTACTTTGAGGGTTCATTTATGGCTTGTTCAAGTTCATTTTCTGTGATAGCATCTTGTTTTGTTAAGTTGGGCATTTATATTTTTGTAAATATTCATCCATCTCATTTAATTGTCAGTTTTATTGAAAAATAAATTTGGTGAAATAGTTCTTGATAAATGTTTTCATTGTGTACTTTTAAAATATTTGATACTAGTAATTTGTTTTTTCCCTTTTTTAAAAAAATCAAGTTATCTAATGTTTTATCTATTTGAGAGTAGGAGTGGGGAAAAGCCTTCAAAAAACAAGCTATTTTTAGTTTTTAAATTCATTGAGTCTTATTTTTTTTAATTTCAATTTTATTAGTGTCTTCTTTGATTATCAGAACTTTTGTTTTGATATTAAATTTGTATGATAACTTTTCTGAGATATAAATTTTCACCTTAGAATTTTACTTTAGCTTCATCCTTAAATTTTTATGTTTTTTCATTCCTATTATCCTTAATAAAATGATTAGTTGTTGAAATTGTTCTTTAGCTAACCCATTTTTAGGATTGTTATTTATTATTCATTTAATTTTAATAGCCTTTTTAAAATATAATTTTTATAATATTGTGATACACAAAAGATATATTTAATATTTCTTCTTTTCCACATTTATTTGTGAAGCTTTTATGACCAAATAAGAGGTCAGTTTTTTAAGCGTCTTGCATATCTAAAACATGTGTATGCTTCTTTTTATTCTTATTCATTAATCTCCAAGGGTCTGTCAAAATTATAAAAATTGTTTTCAATTTATTAACTTTTTTTAATTATATTTATACCTGGGACTCTCATTATAACAGTTTTGTTGTCTATTTCTCCATATAATTTAGTTTTTAAAAGTATTTAAATGTTATGCCACTTGACATGTATACATCTAATATTGGTATTAATTCTTTATCTGTTACTTTTTAGTAAAATGTAGTTTTTTCCCTTTTAATTCAGTCTGGTTTTACTGGGTTTTTTTTAATCTAAGATCATGCTTGTTATCCTTATCTTTTTCTACTTCAGCTGAAGCAGGACAGATTTTTCTCCTTATTTTAACTTTGTGTACTTCTTTTTATGTCAAGTGTTTTTTATAAACCACTGGGTTCATTCAGCCCATTCACATTCATTGTTATGATTATTGATTGTCTATTATCTTGATTTTTCTTTCTATTTGTTTCCTTCCCCTCTTTATAAAGCAGATTTGTTTGTTTTGCTTAGAATTAATCTTTCCCTTAGTTTACCCTTCTCCTTATTTCCTCCTTTTTCATCTCCTATTTTTCTTCTATTTCCTTCTGGAGTTAAATGGATTTCTATATTCAATTGTGTGTGTGTGTGTGTGTGTGTGTGTGTGTGTGTGTGTGTGTGTGTGTGTGTTCTTCCATTCTTTAACCACTTCATGTTAGAGTGAGATCTAAATATTACCTATTCACCCAACCCTTCCTCAATTTTTGTTTAGATTTCTACTTTGCATTCCAATTATGCATGATAATTTCCTACATATTTTCTCTTCCTTTTTCTCTCTTTCCTGTATGTTTCTTCCCCTCACTTTCCATTTTTCATTTAGGATTATCAAAACATAGCAGAACAACTCCTACAGCCTCTATCTAATTATGACCTCTGATATAACTATAGAGTTCTGAGAAACACCAGTATCTTCTCTCCGTTTGAAAATGCAAGTAATTTATCCTTGTTTAGTCTCTTATTATTGCTCATTATGTTGACTTTTTAATGTTTCTTTAATCCTGTATTCAGCTCTGGGGCTACATTTATCAGGAATATATAGAAATTCTATATTTCAAGAAAGGTTCAATTTCCTCCAGTTTTGCCTGGTGTGAAGAGTATGAGAAGTTAAACTATCTCCAGCCAGTCACCACATGAGTCAAGGAACTAGCTAAACAACAAATTTTCTGATAAAAGGGCCTGAACTAACCCACACCAGATAGACTACATGACAGGGCACAAGCCTTTTGACATATGGAATGGATGAATAAAAAGGATTGTAAATCTAACCAATTGTAACTCAGATTGCAAACCAACCAATTGTAATTTGGACTGTGAACTGATCTATCTATAATTGTAAATCCAACCTAGACCAATCCAAGCCTTGAAAGGAGGGATAAAGAACTGAATTAATAGTATAAAGCTTGCTCTAGATTTTGTATTGGGGGAGGAGATGGTTTCACTTGGGAGCACCCCCAATTCTCTTGAGAATCATTGAATAAAGGAATCTTTTCTTATTCTAAAAGAATAACACTGCTCCTGGACTAACTTGCAACAAGGGAAGCAGTAGGCAATGGTAGCTGGTCCCCAGCTCACTCCCCAATCCTGCTGGGTTCCAAGAAGTTTTTTTGATAACTGATATATTATTCTCAATAATAAGCCTATATCTTTTACTTATCAATTTTTTTTAATTTTTAAATTCAGTTTTATTTTTAATTCTGAATTCTCCCTCCCACCTTCACCTCCACCACTCATTGAAAATGCAAAATAACCTATTACAAATAAATACAGACAAAATACATTCCTATATTAGCAAGAAAAAGATAGATGGAGAGACAAACGGAGAGACAGAAAGACAGAGAAACAGAGAGAGGAGGAAATGTTAATCTTCACTCTGACTCCTTTAAAGTGGTCAGTATGGTGGTTAGTATGTTTCATCATGAGTCTTTTGGAGTCATGGTTGGTAATTTTGTTGATCAGAGTTCAGGTTGATTATTTTTACAGTATTGCTGCTGCTGTTGCTGGTGAGGGGTTATCACCCTCTCAAATCCTCAGGCTCACACTGGATGCATTCTTGCTCTTCACTTTCTCTCCCACCCCATGTTCAAAGCCTATTTTATCTTTGTGACATCTCTCCAATATGGCCCCTTCTTTCCTCTGACTGTGGCAATCTAGTCTAGTTCTCACCTCATACTTAGACCACTGCTGGATCTAGGTCACATCTCCCCCCTCCAGTCCGTCCTCTGTTCAACCGACAAAATGACTTTTCTAAAACACAGTTTGACTTTATCATCCTCTTATTCAATTCTGAAACTCCTGTGGCTCCCTATCAGCTACAGAAGCAAATAAAAAACCCTGTGTTTGGTGTTCAAAGCCCTTCATAGCTCAGTCCCTGCCACCTTAACAGTTTTCGTACATTTTATATCAGTATTCTCCCTCCTCACACTCCTTGAGGAATTCTGTTCAGTGATGCTGGCCTCCTTGTTACTACAGGAACAAGATACTCCATTTCTTGGCACTGGGCATGTTCTCCCTTCTCTTCTCTTCCTCTTGGCTTCCTCACTTCCCTCTATTCCCATCTAAAATCCCGTTTTCTGCAGAAAGCCTTTCTCAACTTCTCTTAATTCTATTGCTTTTTATCACAAATACTTCTTATTTATACTCTATATAGCTTATTTGTACATATGGATTTCCTTGTTTGTCTCTTCCTTTAGGTTGTGAGATCCACAGTGCCTGACACATAGTATACTCTTAATAAATATTTTATAATAAATATATTCTATATTTCATCTCTCAATTTGATATTTTCTCCATTTCCTTGGCTTTTGGGGATGCCCCAACTATAAATTCATAAAGCAGAATTCTTTCTTCAATAATGTGTTAGCATCTTTTGTTTTCAATCATCTTTAATTTTAAATATATCCCTTTCTCTTTCCTCTCCATATCAAACTATACCTTGGGATAAATAAAAAAGAAAGCAGTAGGAAGAGAATTTCTCAAATCCTGTAGTGATCTATGGTCTGAATCTCCCATTTTTCAAAGAAGAAAGGAAGTGGCTTTTTTAGGAATCAAACTTGACCATTATACCCACACAGTATTCAGCTTGGGAGGGAGGATGTTCTTTTCACTTACATTATGTATATTATTTTCCTGGTTCTACATTTTGACTTTCCATCAATTTATGCCAGTCTTACCATTTTCCCCCGAGATAATCATTTCTTAGTAATAACCCATTACATTCTCATACCACAATTTGTTTAATCATTTCCCACTTAATGAATATCTACTTTGTTTCTAATTTTTACTACCATAAAAAAGTATTTCTCTGAATGTTTTGGTATAAATGGAAAATTTATTTATAGCTTTAATTGTGGGTTACATGCCATAAGCTAGGTGGATTCAGGTGGCATAGTGAATATAGTACTAACCCTGAAATCAGGAAGACCTGACATCAGATGCAGCCTGAGACACTTACTATATGGGTGATCCCAGGCAAGTCACTTAACTTATATTTACCTCAGTTTTCTCATCTGTAAAATGAGTTTAATAATTGCACCTACCTTCCAGGGTCGTTATGAGGATTAAATAAGATAATAATCGGAAAATAGCACAATGCCTAGCACATAGTAAGCTCTATTTAAAATGTATATACTATGTAAATATAATATAGATACCATAATTTACCCATAAATGTTAGCTATTTTTATTATTATTAAAGCACTTAGCACAGTACCTGACCCATAGTAAGTTCTATATAAATGTTAGATAAAACTATTAAATTAGTAAAGATGGAACCAGAACCTTGATCTTCTCTGATTCTCAGTCCAGGGTTTTTCCACAATATTCCTGCTTTGATATTTCTCAGAATTTTTGTGAGAATCAAATGAGATAATGCATCCCAAAGCCCTCTATGTGGGGTCAGATATTATTACTAATTTTTTTTTATTTCTAATCTTTTTCCTATTTGCATACAGGATCCAAAGAAAACAGAGAAAGCACTCCCAGATGCCAGCACGGGGGATGAGAGCAAACAAAGCAAGCACCAACAGCTGAGAAAGGTTTTTAAAGAATATGGAGCCGTGGCTGTTTGCTTGCATATTGGGATATCATTAATATCTTTAGGAATATTCTACTTGGTTGTTTCAAGGTATGGCTCTTTGGTCTTTAAGAATTTCATCAGGAAGAGAGACAAATGGATAGTGACTTAACTGTGCAGTCAGGAAGACATCAGTTAAAGTTTCCTTCTCTGACATACATACTTCTGAGGCCCTGCACAAGCTCCTTAACCTCTTAGTCCAGGAAATTCTCTGAGATCATAAAATGTAAAGAAGATGCTAAATAGAATTTCGTAACAACCAAAATCTCAAGCCTACTTCTACCCACCCCTTCCCCTTCCACCCCCAGGTTATTTAAATATTTAAAGCTACCAGTGACTTTTGACTATTTTTTCACAGTATAGGAAAAAGAGCATGGACATGAGGGCAGGTCTTATGTAGGATCCAACGATTTAAGTTTGTTATTTAGATATTATTTATCATTCTTTAATATATATGTATATATGTCAATGTGTGTATATGTAGCATACACACACACATATATATATATATAAAATTAGTTACATGCTGTTTCCCTTATTAGAATATGACCTCCTTAAGGGGCAAAGACCATGTCTTTTTCTTTTCTTTATATCCCCAATACTTTGCACACTGAGTGCTTAATAAATGCTTATTGACTGCCTATAATAGCATTTGTCTCACATGGTTGTTGTGAGGATCAAGTGAAGTAATATATTTAAAGTATTTTGCAAACCTCAAAGATATATGTGTGTACATATATACATATATTAAAGCTGCTGTTATCATCACCATCTTCAATATTGGTTGGAAGAAGCCTTAGAAGTCATCCAAATTATTTCCTTCCTTTTATAAAGGGAAACACTGAGACCCTAAGATGTTGATTTGGCCCTGGGCAACATAGGAAGCAGAACCAGCCAGAATCTGAACCTGGGTTCTTTGATTCCAAGTCTACTCTGCATCCCACATTTCTACCAGATGTGGACTTGACATAGTGCAAGTGTACTTGCTCCACATCACTCCCCCACTCAACCAACTCCCATCCAGATGTTTGCTCTCTATTTCCAGATGTGCATTTTCTCATATTTCCTCTCTAATGCTTCTCTTAACTTCCAGTCTGTAGCTATAAGATCTAGATTCCATTTGAATCTCACATTTTTCAACTATAAGCACGGATAATATCCCTGCACTCTTTTTCAGAGTGTTATTGTGGGGCATAAATAGGATAATATAATCAAGGTGCTTTATATTGGAAACTTACTCTATTCATATATACTGTTAAAATGAAAGCACCTCTCACATAAGCATATGTATAAACTGAATTCATGCTGACTAGCTTAGTTTTTGCTCACCTGGCTCTTCTCACCACTTAGCACTGCAGGAAATTCTTTCTCCCACAGTTAAGTAACTTCTAATAATAAGTATAATTCCCAAAGACTTAGGGCCCTGCTGTGATAATTACATTTTTTTATCTTTTTCTTTTTCCAGTGGTGTGGACATAACTTCCTTTCTCTACAAACTCGGCTTTGCAGAATCGCTTTACAATTCTAAAGTTGTCGCTGGCACTAGTACATTTGTGATGGCTTACGCTGTTCACAAACTGTTTGCTCCAGTAAGGATTAGCATCACTTTATTTTCTCTGCCACTAGTTGTCAGGTACTTTCGGAAGATGGGTTTTTTTAAGGCTCCAGGGAGCAAGCCTTGATTCATAAACACAACATACAAACTTGTGTCTTAACTCTTAAGCATTTTGTTTGCGTGTGTGTGTGTGTGTGTGTGTGTGTGTGTGTATCATTACCATCCCTAGTTTTAAACAGCTGTACTTGAAAAACGAATCTCCACTTGACACTGGATAATAAGAATTTGATATAAAAGAAATACACCCACTCAAAGACTGCCTGACTGAGATTCAATGACTTTGCTAAATCAGGAACCCAGGTTATGACCCAGAACAAGTCACCTCTCTGGCTTCTGGACTAGATGATTTCTGAGTTTCTTTCTGATTCTGATATTCTGTGATTGAGTGAATATTTATACCTCCTATAATGTCAGCAAAACTTTAAAAAAAAAAAAAAAAAAACCTAATCCTCAAATAGAACCACCAGATAACTCAATGTTGCTTTTGGAAGGAGATTGATGAGTCTGCAAGACTGAAGAAGGGAAAAGCAGCTGATCTCTGAGTGAGTTCAAAAAAACAGTGATTGAAGCTTACTTTTAGAAATCCTGTCTTCTCTGATACTTGGCAGATTGCCTGTGGATAAATGTGGAATATTGTTTGTGCAGAACAGCTGCACTTCTATGATTAATGAAGGCAAATTTGAGGCTTGACACCATATAATCAGGATCCAAATTAGCAGTCACACTTTGGTGACACTCATTAGTTCTGTTTTGGAACATTTAAAAAACAGTTCCTGGTAATGTTTGCACTGATTTCCAACAGAGCACCTTGGAATGTAAACATTTCAGGATGCTGCCTTCCTTTAATTAAGTTTTCTGGTGGATCTTGGCCCAGCTGCTATTGCATTTTTTTATTCAGGCAAACTTAGGAAAGCATTTTTTCAATAGGAGCTATGGCAATATAGGGCCATTGAGCATCGTTTATAGAAACCCTGAAATTAAAGGGATCATAAGCTTATCTGGTTTTGCTGGAATTGAACTTTTAACAGTTTTGAGTTTTATGTCCCAGGGGCTTTTCAACATTAATACATGACCAAATGGAAAAACAACCTCACAAAGTTGTAAATGAGAATTTGACCATGACATTTGCTTTGAACGTTGTTCTTGTCAATGTTTAGGTAAGTTCTCATTTTGCAGCTAGGTGGTACAATGAGTCATCATCTGAATTTCAAAGCCCACTTTAGACACTTAGCTACATGATCCTGAGCAAGTCAAGTCACTTAAGCTTTTTCACTCTCAGTTTCCTCATCTGCAAAATATAATAGTAGCAAACTCCTAAAGAAGACGAGTATCCATGAAATCTACAAAACAAATAATGAGAAAACTTTAGACTCTGAAGGGAAATTGTACTTTAGATATAAAAATTAGCTTGCTAGATTTATAAATTTTTATATTTTGCAAACCTTAGCTCTTATTATTGCTGAAAGAACCATTATGAAGAGTTAGATGACTTTTCTTTAAAACAATGTATCTTGCACTGAGGGATCTTAAATGGCAATAGATACTTGGCATTCTGGATTTCAGGGAATTGTTCTTGTTCTAAAAGTAGGTCCACTAAAATGGATAATTTTTTAAATAGTTTAAAACTTTGAGAATTAGACATTTTCTTTTGTAGAGCAGATGCCTCAAACTCCCCCTTAAAGACTTGGTTTTGCCTGTCACCACAAAAGGGGAATGTATTAGCATAATTAGTGAAATTGTACTTTCTAGCCTTTCATTCCATTCCCATTTTACCTGCTGTACTACTTTCAAATATTCAGATGCTTGAAGAAGGACTGGAATTTTAAAATACCTTGAAGGACCAAGCTGCATCGATTAATGCACAGTATTTTTTTTTTTTTTTTTTTTTTTTTTTGGCCACAAAACAAAGAAAATAGTAGGTTTAAAATAACAAAATTTTTGCATCAACTACAGGCCTGATTCTAATGTTAAGGATTGTTGTGAAGCTCTGGTAAGAATGTGAAATAAAGTATTTTATTTTTCAAATACAGCATAAATTCTATTGTGGTATATTGTGCTTCAGAACCCATCAATGTGGTAGTTACAGCCTCTACTAATGGAAAGCACAATTTTGCTGCATGCTTTGAAAAACTGTTGTGTGAATTTTTATGGCTGAAAAATGAAACACTTGGTAATCCACCCATCAGTGATGACTATATTCAGTCAGGTTTAATCTTCAGATTCACACTCAAGGATTTTCAGCTGGATTGGTACTCCACTGACCCAGCCTTCAGAAAGCCAAGACCATCTTCACATCACTGTGAGACATCAGGTGAAGATCTGAGTAAATGAAGAAGAAAACTCTTAATTGCAGTGGTGATTATAATATTATCTCACCAAGTTTACTGCCATATTACTGTCTAAGCCACCATTCCATTGAATTTTAATTCTCCTTTCTATAGTCAACAAGTAGAACGAGTAATCAAAAGGCTTTGGACTCTGAGGGGAAATTGTACTTTAGTTATAGAAATTAACTTGCTCAATGTAAAATTTTATATTTTCATAGTTGGTTTTGAAGGAAATAATGAAAAAAAAAACTAAACTAAAATTCAGTCTGCTTGTAAGAACAAACTAAGCTGTTTTTTTAAAAAAATTTCATCCAGTCAATTATGTCTTTTGGGGAAAATAGGATGTATAAACTCTTTGAAATATGTATAGAGAAGGCATTTTTGTAAGGCATATTTTGTGTAATGAGAATATTTTTCATCTTAATAATTGTTTGACTTAAAAAGCAGTAGCAAAAAAGAAACTATATTGTACTAGGAGTGTTGCAGAATTATAATAAAATGTTTTATTAGAATCTGTCTGTTTTCTTATCTGGAAAGTTTGGAGTTAGCCTCCAAAAATAATTTAATTCTTATGAAAGCCTATGTGTCCTATACACAAATATTTAAAAAGGGCTGGATATCCATATAGGAGACCTGAGTTGGAATCTTGGCTCAGCTGCTTACAACTAGGAGATGTCATTTAAACTCTCTGGACCTCAGTTTTCTCTTCTGTAAAATGAGAGGATTGGACTAGATGTCCTCTTAAAGTCTCTTTCAATTTTTTAGCCTTTGCTGAGGGATAGCTTAAATGGCGAAGTAGGTAGAGCATGGGCCCAGAAGTCAGTCCTCCAAGTTCAAATCCAATCTCAGATACTTAATATGTACTAGCTGTGTGACCCTAGGCAAGTCACTTAACCCCAACTGCTTTGCAAAAAAATAAAATTTTTCTTAAAGAATTGTGTTAGAGGTAGGGACTGGACCTGTGAGTTCATTAGTATAGGGAAGTCCTAAATGAGAAAATTCCTCCTATCTGTCATTGTAGGTTTTTCTACAACTTAACGTTTTAGAAAGTTTTCTGGCAAGTAAAAGGTCAAGGTTAGTATGTATCTAGGATGTGCCAAAAGCAAGACCTGAATCCAGGTCTGCCTACTTTCAAGTCCAGCTCCTCATTCACTAAACCATACAGCACCATTTTTCTTTTCTTCTTTTCTTTCTTCTTCCCTTCCCCTCTCTCTCTCTATCTCTGGGTGTGTGTATATCTATCTGTCTCTCTCTCCTCTCTCCCTTCTTTCCCTCTCTTTTCCTTTCTTTTTGAAACAATAGGGATGACTTGAGTTGCCCAGGGTCACATACCTAATAAGTGTCTGAGGCAGAATTTCAACTTAAATTCTCCTGATTCTAGGGCTAATCTTGGCTCCACTGTGCTACCTGGATGCCTCACAGTGCATCTTATATGAAAATCTGAAGACAAAAAGGTTACTTCAAATGGGAGAATTTCCACATTGTGATATTCTTCCTTAATCATTACACTATGAATCATCAGGTTCAATTATCAAATCAATTACTCAACAAATATGTTGCTCTCATATATATACATATATATATATATATATATATTAATCACTATTCTGGACTTTGAGGAAAAAGAATAAAACAATTTCTACATCTAACTTCCAAGTTTCTGGTGGATTTTTTGCAGATAACTGATGATAGCTTTGATATCACCACATGTATAGATTTGGAATTATGTCCTCATACATTTTTTAAGCAAAAATAGTAATTCATTGACATTATAGTTATCTCCAAATCATAGGAACTTTAGACAGCATGTAATAAGATCCATGTTATTACAGTGTAAAACAACTGATAATGTCAACATGAGTAAAAAAGCATTTACTAAATGCATACTATGTGCCAGGCACTGTATTAGGACACAAGAAATAAGCATGTCTTATTCCTAATGAACTATTCCATTAAAAAAAAGTTTATGAGTTTCTTAGGTAGAAATAAAGAGGTTTTTTTCTTCAGGTTTAAAAGTAGCAAGCCCTTCACAAGCATAACAAAATCTGTAAAGATAATTGGCATACAAGACCTATTAAGAATTTAAGTAATGTATATCATCTACAAAGTACAAAACTCTTGGGAGGATTAGAAACAATAATGGTATTTACTTAATGAAGTCTGGAATACAGCTGGCAGACAGTCTGCTCCATGTTGTTAGCTTCATGGCATGACTGAACATGTGTGAGCAAGTCCCAAACCTTCCCTGATAAATGGCATAAAGGCTGGAAGCTGACACAGCAAGCAAGACAATTAGTAGCTTCTCACTTGCCTTCTCTAGCTCTCCAAATAAATGCATACTTTATTATCAAAACATATTGTATGATTTATACCAAAATGCATATCAGTCAGCAATGCTGGGCAGCAGAGGAATTATCTGCATTTTCAGATTAGCAATGAAAATATACCTATAAAACACCAAGAGACATCTATGTGGCAAAATATGTGTCTACCAATTAAGTTTACTCTTCTGTTGTGTCCAACACTTTGGGATTCTGTGGATTGTAGCGTCCGTGGTGGAGATACTGCAGTGGTTTGCTACTGGAAGTGTTCTCTAATAGATTAAATTAAACAAAGGTTAAGGGATTTGCCCAGCATCACTCAGCTACTGAGTGTCAGAGGCTGAATTTTCTTGATTGCAGACAGCATTCTATCCATTGAGCCATTTAACTATCCAACAAAGGTTTTTATTGTTATCCACCAAGGAATCTTGTATGATTTTATCTTGTACATGAAAAACAGCATGTGGGAAGAGAGACTTTTAGGCTGCATTCTATCCTCGATCCTTCTCTCTTTCTACCACTACTTCATTTGGTGATTTCATTAACTCTCCTGTTTTTAAATACCATCTCTATGCTGTTGATTCTCAAATCTATCTATACTGCCCAGCCTCTCCAGGAAATCTCTAATCTTACTTCTCCAAATGCTTTCTAGATATCTCAAACTGGATGTCCAGTAGACATTTAAACTCAACATATTAAAAACTATAATCATTACTTTTCCCCTTAAACCCTCCCTCAACTCCACGCTCCTTGTTAAAACAACACTATCCTTCCAGTTTCTCAGGCTCACAGCCTAGGTTTAATCTTTTGACTCTTCACTATATATCACGCTCCCCACCCTCCCATCTATTCTGTTGTTGTTTTAACAATTTCACCTTTGAAACATCTCTCAAATATGCCTTCTTCTCTCCCCTGATACTGCCTTCATCACCTCCCATCTATACTACTGATGTGACTGTAATCTCAGAAATACTGTTTGAAGGGGAAATTTCCCGTAATACTGGACTGAATTCTTAATCTTTCCCAAGCTTGCTAACTTTTAACACAGAACACAGAGTTCAAGGCAGAATCCACAAAGAAATCTATTTCTAGCTTTTACCTACAGATTTAGGTCTGACATACTCAATTAATCCTGGGAGTACCCTCCCAATTTTCTTCCCTTTCTATTTTGATGCTCCAGAAAGAGGAGAAAAGGAGGGTGGTGGGTGCTCCTATTTTACTACCCTGAGGTCTCTTCTTTTCCAGTTCTTATCTTTCATTTTTTCCTTGAGGCAATTGGGGTTACACGACTTGCCCAACGTCACACAGCCAGGAAGTGTTAAGTGTCTGAGGCAGATTTGAACTTGGGTCCTCCTGACTTCAGGGCTGGTGCTCTATACATTGCAGCATTTAGCTGCCCCAGTTCTCTTTCAAGGGAAAGTCCCAATTCAGAGCTAAACACAAAATTTGTCCATATAGTAACACAGAAATTTCCTATTTTAAAAATTCTTTCCCCCAATTAGCCTGGTGATAATCTTCTTACCCTTTTACTATGCCCCACTCTCTTTGGTAAAATGTTGCTTCAACTCTTCCATCTCTTGTTTGGACATTGCTTTAACTCTAGCCCTGTTTGAGCCCCACTTGCCAGTAATTGGTGTGAATGTTGGATGAAGCAGTGAGTGAAGTAAATATGAATGGGACCAGGCTAGTTCAAGTTTACATCTTGGAACTATTTCTTACAGCTTCTCTTTTATATCCCACTATATTTTTCTGTTATACATTACTCAAATGCCAGAAAACCACAGAAAGTATAACCAAAGGCTGTGATGTTTCCTTGTTCTTTTAGTCAAGGTTTATCCTGTTTTTCACTTTCTTTTAAAAGATCCTCTGTTTACAAAATAAAATATATTGATCATTTTGACCTTATCTCCAGTAATCCAAGGGAGCTCGGATATGCATTATTAGCAGTGAAAGTGGCTTACCAAGTCCCCTTAAATTCTCCAAGGGATCTCTCCTTGCTTTGGTCTTTCAAAGGACTTATAGCTGGCTCCCCACAGGAAATGATGTAACTGTAATCCCAGAAATACTTGTGCCATGGCTCTAAATTGTATTAAGTATATACTTTTTGCTTCCAAGATGGCTGGCCAAAAGTATATTTTACACTTATTATTTTTAGATTACAATTTTATTACCAGGATATTGACTTCAAAAAGGACACTAGCCTCCTGGCTATTCGAGGAACAAGTTACTTTATCTCTCCACTCTGGAAATTTCTCTTGCTGTCCTCTCTCCCCCTTATGCCTGGAATGCTCTTCCTCCTCATCTCTGCCTACTGGCTTCCCTGCCTTTCAGTAAGCTCCAACTAAAATACCGTCTTTTAAAAGAAGCCTTTCCTGCCCCCTCATAATTGTAGTGCCATCCCTCTGTTAATTATTTAATCTATGTATAACTTGTTTGTACATTTCTATTTTCTTGCTGTCTCACCCACTGTGAGCTCCTTGAGAGCAAGCACTGTATTTTGTTTTGTATCCACAGTACTTAGCACAGTGCCTGGCACATAGCAGGCATTTGATGTTTGATTAATTGAAATATTTTTTTCCCAGTAAAGTACAGTGTGAGTTTGTATTCCTTCTATATTTTTAATAGTCAGTAGTCAAAAAACATTTATTAAACATCTACTATGTGTTAAGCATTGTTAGGGATACAAGAGACAATTCTTGCCCTCAAGGAGCTTACAAGAAGACAACACACAAAAATATGCTGAAAAGCTGGGGGTGATGGGAAAGATATATCCTACCTGGGACTTGGTAGAACACAGTTCAAGGAGTGTAACTGTCGGGGGAAGGGGGAGAGTGGGGAGACAATGATTGAGCTGTGAACTCTCTTTAAATGGAGACATTGGGAGCCCTTCTTTGTCCTTCGATCAGAGCAGCAGAAAGTGCTAAACATACTAAAGTGATGAGAACAAAGATGATGTAATTTCTCTTCTTGTTACTTTATTTTTAATTTATGGATTAAAACAAGTATTCCATAGCACAAAAAGATGATTGCACATGAAAGGGCAAATCTATTATGTACAACTTGCTATTCCTTTTAAATATATAATAGTTATCATGTAAAATATTTTTTCTTCCTCCTCCCATAGCTATTAAACACACATGTATGTATGTAAAATTATTTTATACATACTCCTACTTATTAATTCTATAGTGTTTTCCCTCACACATCCTTTATAATCGTTAGGTGTTTATAATAGTCAAAATGATTTGGTCACTCTAAGTTGTTTTTAATATTACTGTAGCTACATGTTCTCTTGGTTCTGCTCATTTTATTCTTCATTATTTTATACAAATTTGTGTTTTTCTAAGGTCATCAAGCTCATTTCTTACAGAACAGTGATATTCCATCACAATCACATACTACAATTTGTTGATCCATTCATTCCCCAATTTACCGACATCCTCAGAATTTCCAGTTTTTTGCCACTACAAAGAAAGCTGCTAGAAATATTTTAGAACACATAGATTCTTTCCCTTCTTCCCTAATCATCTTTATAAATAAAACTAGAAGTAGTATTGCCGGATCAAAGGGTATAAGCAACTTAATAACTCTGGGCATAATTCCAGATTGCTCTACAAAATGGTTTAATCATTTCACAAATTCCACCAACAATGAATTAGTGTCCCAATTTTTCCACATCCCTTCCAACATGTCACTTGCCCCTTTAGTCATTTTAGCTAATCTGATAGGTGTAAAATGATATGTTTTAATTTGCATTTCCCTAATCAATAATGATTTAGAGCACTTTTTCATATGACTATAAATTATTTTGATTATCTAAAAACTGCCTTTCATATCCTTTGATCACATCAACTGGAGAATGACTCATAGACATTACAAAGTTCTTTATATAACTGGGATATAAAACATTTGAGAAATTGCCTATAAAAAGTTTTTCCACAGGATTTTCTGCTTTCCTTTTGATCTTGGTTACACTTGTTTCATTTATACAAACCCTTTTTAATTTAATGTAATTGAAGTTATTCATTTTACACCTCACTTTGATCTCTTATTATTTCATAAATTGTTTGCCTATCCATCAGTCTCAAAATTTTTAATGTTTTTGTAAAATCTCTCTTAATATTTAGAAATGCAGAGATGGGATGGTTTAACAAAAGGAAATCTGTTAATATTATATAACAATAGTAAAAAAAAAAATCATGATTTTATCAATAGGTGCAGAAAAAGCTTTTGATAAAGTACAACTCATTTCTATTAAAAATACTTGAAAGTATAGGTATAAATGAACTTTTCCTTAAATTGATAAAAAGATCCACAAACATTATTTCTTGATACTCATTTTTCCTCCACCATCAGTGTTTTGAGGTGATATTCCTCATAATCTTATTTTCCTGTTAGGGTTTATAAATAACTACATTTCAAACGAGTGTAACTTTTAATTCTAATCTATCTTTCTTTGGTAATTAAATTGTGAATTGAGGAAGTTTCTGGGATTCTTTTCATCTCCTCCTGAGTGTCACCTGCCATCAGTTTCATCTTCCCCTAGAGATGGCAATAGTCTGTTAATGTTTTTACTTTTTTTTTTTTTGGAATTTTGGAAAATGGAATTTTACTTTTTCCATTTCACATTTTTCACTAATGCCTTACTATTGCAGTTGTTCACCATAGCTTCTCATTTTAAACCTTTAAATTGCTGTTGACTTGTAGCTTGCCTGTAATAGTCCCTTTGTCTCTCTGAATAGACACCTGATTTTTGAATAATTCCCATATTGATGACTAGCAATTTTCTGTTTGTTATTTTTTATATGGTTGTTTTGTACTCTCCACATTTGGGGTGTTCAGTTTATCTTGTTAAAGGAGCCATATGATTTAAATACTTTAAGGTTTTTGTGAAATCTACAAAATTTTCACCTCATTATTATTAATCTTGCACCATATTCCCAACATTTTTCATGATCTTCTCCTCTGAAATAAACATTAATCTATACACACACACACATATATATATAAAGGCAGTTATCTACACAACAAAATAAATATCAAAGCATTGTTCATGGCTTTGCATATCCTTAATATCCAGCATAATTTTTGAAACAGTTGTTAGATTTGAGCAGTTGTGGGTTAAGAAGGAGTAAATTACTCCAGAAAATTAGATTTGGGCTTAATTTTTTTTTTTTTTTTGGGGGGGGGGAGGCGGGGGGAGAGAGGGTTGAAGTCCAGTATCACATGCTAGGCAAGTACTGGACTAGATAAAGATGGACTTGAATTCAGGTCCTCCTGTGCCCAGACCTGGTGCTTTATCCACTGTGCCACCTAGCTACCTCCTATATTAATTTTAATTTAATTTAAAATGTCTGTTTCTCTCCTTTTCCTCTCTATTTGGATCATGGAGCTAAACCATAACATAAGGAAATTCCTCAAGATAAGCAATGAATAAGATTTAAGAAGCCGCAATCCAACCTGTAGCTGAACAGAAATCTCTTCTACATAATACCCCTATTTTGTTTGAAGACTTCAAATGGCGAACTGTGGGTAGGAGTAAGGGCAAAGTGAGGAGGGAGGAAAACTCACCACCTCTCAAGAGAGCCAATTTTCACTTTCAAATAGCCCTAATTGGTAGGAAGTTTTTCCTTACTTTGGGTCAAAATCCACCTCTGTAATTTTCACCCATTGCCCCTCATTCTAATGAAACAAAACAACCAAAATTAAAGAGCATAAGACCAGAGATGCTTGGGATATGACATTAGAGAACTATCCTTCAACCACACTGCCCCCATTCTCCCATAGGTAAGATCTTTCCATGGGGGTATTCATTTTGGATATGGACCCTGGCTGGTGATGCTTCATTGCCCTCCTAGTGTGCTTCTGACTTTCGGGATTTCGCCACCTTACCTTTTCTCCCAGTCTCCTTTTCAACTTTCTTATGTCTTTCCCTATTAAAATGTTAAATTTCTTAAGGGCAGGGAATTTTTGACTTTCTTTCTATCCCAGGTACTTAACAAATCCACTGGAAGGAAGTAAATGTTTGTTCCTGCCTTTCAAATTAACTGAAGCATTAATTGCTGCCTGAGGTCCAATTATATAGCCAGTTGCAAATCCAGAGCGTTATAATATTGTTTAGTTCACGTCTTTCCATCTTTTCCACAATTAATAATGAAATCATAAAATTATTTGCTACAAAGTAGGTAATGACCTAATATCCTTGTCAAAAAAAGAAACTAAGTTAGCATGGCATGACTTTCTTGATGAGGCCATGTCAGTTTTTCAGTCATTGATTTGCTAAATCAGTTGGATGCACCTTTAATTGTTTGCAAAGTCAACAATATTTCCAAAATCTGAGACATTTCAATTCCTAACAGTAAATATCAATAGAGATAACCTACATAAACATTAACTTTTTGGGTCCTCCACAGTTTAAGTATAAATGGGTCTTGAGATGAAAAATCTGAGATTCATTCACAAACCATCCCTTTAATTATATTCAAGATTTCTCCCAGGAATTGGAACCTAAACTGTTTTAGTAACACATAATAGCAACTCACACTTGACACTTGACAGTTTGCAAAATGTTGCATGCCTTATTTAACCCTTACAAACATGAAGGTGCCATTTTCCTTATTTTATAGATAAAAATACTGAAGCAGGATTCAAATCTAGCTTTTAATGCCTAGAACAAGAACTCCACCCTCTATAACATGCTAATTTCTTTTAGTGATAAGGGTTAACTCAATCTTGTTATAGTTGAATTCCTATTTTCTCTTGTTTTTAGAACTCTTATCTTGCTCAAACACAAATTCAGGGCATTTATATGGACATCAGAAGCAATGGACTTTTACTACAGACGCCTCTTCCTAGATCTTTATTTTTATTATTTTCTTATCTGTGTATGTTTCAACTAATTTTTTCTACACTATAGCTACTTTTAATGCTAGCAGAATATACAAAGTTTTCTTTCTGTCCCTTTTCAGACTAAAGTCTTAGATTTATACAACTTCAGCTAAATAAATACCCTGTCCTCATTTGACATATACCACCTCTGATTAGGTACCTATATTCCAACCCAATATAGAAACCCAAATCCTATTCTTAGGCACCAAGACACCTTAGCTAGGAGACACTTACTTCCCAAATCTAGAGCAGTTCCTCTAAAGTTTTTAGCTTCTTGACCAAGACTTAGTAATCTTTAGCTTTACTATCTGGGTTCTTTCTGACAATTCACCGTTAAGTGTATAATAATATTTCCATTTAACAATTCTTTGAATACATTCTATCAAACAAAATGACAAGATGACAACAAAAAAAATTTGCTAGCAAGCTGGCATATTGCTGACAGTGACACCTCAGCAGAGTCACACTGATCATCATCCATCACTTTTTCCTATGACCCTGTCACCATTTGTAGATTTCACACCACTACTTTAAACTTTTGCCCAAATTTCATTTTATCAAAATTATTTAGCAATCATAAAACTTGTCAGTGAAAGCATTCCCTTTCAGAACTAAAATGTATGTTTGGTATAGTAAGAAATAGTAACCAAATTTTTATTGAACCTTTAATTGCCATTACTGATAACAATCAATAATAAAGCTAAGACTTCAGTTCAAAAGTTTGACTTCATTAGTCCAAGTGAAATTAACAACATTAAAATTTATTGAAATTCTTTTATTTTGTCAGTCAATATTTTTACCAAAACTTATAATCATGGTATAAGGTAAATTACTTTAGCAAATGATTCTAGTGCAGTTATAAAAACTTCAGGAAGTGGTTACAGTAGTCTTTCTTTGCAACAGACATTATTCCTAAATATACGTAGGTAATGATGTTGTTAACTTTCAACCCTGAGCATTTTCCCTGGCTTGCTTAGTTATAAAACATACCAAACCTTTACGTACAACCTTCTGTTGGCTGCCACTATAAGAAAGAAATATCCTAATGAGATCCTTGTTTTTCCATTCATCAAGTACAAAGAATATACTTTGAAACAAGTCTTTATTTAATAAATTGGTAGGACAGTCAACATTCAAACAGAATAGAAAAGAAAATCAGTGTTCATAGAGATTTACCAGTTTTGTTCAGATTCAGACCACATGACAAAAGCCTCATCTGCCCAATAAATTAAAACAACAACAACAACAACACTTAGGGTTATTGGAAAGTTATTGCACTGTCCTTTAAAAGACACCAAGATGAGGACAATTATAGTCCAACTTTCTCAGCAAATTCAACATTCTGTGTCTAGGCCATCTTAACATAGACTCTTTGGCAGCTCCTCTGTGTCAGCCTGCCTCAGAGGACTGAACCAATATGCAACAGGAATTTTTATTTGCTTTTATTCCTTCAACTGTCTTATTTCAGAACATTTAAGTGTAGTTGAGTTTTCTCACTTAACTTACAGAACTGAAGAACAGAATGAGTACAAGTTAAGGTATTGATCATTCAAGTTAATTTTTTTTTCCTTTCAATGGCCCAGAGAGAATGCAATTTCTCAAAACTACTTCCCACTTCAGTAGCATTTCTTGTATGGTAATATAGTAATCTTGGCTCAAATTTCCCAGAAGTTAAGAATCTTAAGACTTTACACTATTTGATTCTTTGCTTTTTTGGTTGCTTGGTGATTTTGAAGAATTTGCTATGATCCAAGGATGTTCAAGGAGCTCCTTTAGTGTCAGCCTTTGGTAAGGATTATGCTTCAAAAGTCTTGAAATGAGATCCCTAGCCCCTTCTGTTACAAAGTCAGGGAATTTATATTCAACCTAGAAGAAAAGCAGATCATATGAATCAACAATTCAAAAGAGTATAGTAGAAACAATTACCATCAACAAGTGTATATAGAATAAAGTGCCAATTCTATAAAGCAGAATTTAGAATAGTAAAAATTTACAGCCTAGTACAAGGCTAAGATGCCAGAAAGTGCTATATAATATTATGAACTTTTGTAAAGTTTATTGTATTTATAAAACAAAGTACTATGAGGTCTAAAGAGGGAGTTCACTACTTCTAAACATCATCTGAAAGAAGAAAGGGAAAAGAAAAGAAAACTTGGGGAAGGATTTCTGGAGAAGATAATTTTTGATTAGTTTTAAATATAAGGAGTTCAGCAGATGAAAATTGTGAAAAAATGCATTCCTGGTGTAAAGAATAATACAAGTAAAGGTGCAGAGAAAATTAAATTAAATTAAAAAAACATTTAGAGAAAAGAGCAATGTCTGGTTAGGTAGGAGAGGATAAGGAGGCAATTAAGTGTTGATTAAGGAGGCAAGTAAGTGTTGATTAAGTTGTAAAGGCAAGGTAAGGCAAAGTGTCACCAGGTTGTGAATGTCCCTGAATGCTAGGCAAAAGTATCCTTTATTCAGAAGGTGAAAAGATAGACAGAATCCAGAAATTTTGAGAAAGAGTAACAAGATCTGATCTCTATGTAAGAAAGAATATTCTTTGAAAGACAGATAGCAAGCCATCGAAGTAGGCTACTTTCATAATTCAAGTACACAGTGTGATAAGCTCCTTAGGGAAAGGAAAATGAGAACAGAAAAGAGTGGATGGATATGAAGCAAAGTACAGATGACAACAAAAGGAACTACTCAAAGATTATATGACTGGTCAGAGAGAAGTAAGCCACAGAGACAACACAAAGTTCCACAAACAGGAGACAAGATTGAGGAAATGTGATTCTTTGGAGACAAAGAATGACATCAGGAGGAAGAATGTGTTATGAAAAAAATAATCTCGATAGATAAAGAAAAATCATTTAACAAAACATAGCACCCATTCTAAATAAAAACACTAGAGAACATAGGAATAAAAGGAGTTTTCCTTAAAATGATTAGTAGAGTCTATCTAAAATTATCAGCAAGCTAGGTGGCACAGTGGATAGAGCACCAGCCCAGAAGTCAGGAGGACCAGAGTTCAAATCTGATCTTAGACACTTAACACTTCCGGGATTCTGGACAAGTCATTTAACCCCAATTGCCTCAGCAAAAAACCCCCAAAAAACACTTCACATAAAGTTAGATCTAAACAACTGGAAAAATATCAACTGCTCACAGGTAATAATAATTATGCCTTCATTAATCTACTTATTCAGTGCCATATCGATCAAACTGCCAAGAAATTGTTCTATAGTGCTAGAAAAAATAATAACAAAATTCATTTGGAAGAACAAAAGGTCAAGAATATCAAAGGAATTAGTGAAAAGAAATCCAAAGAAAGATGACTTACTTACACCAGACATAAAACTCTATTATAAAGCAGAAGTCATCAAAACCATTTGGTACTAAGAAACAGTGGTAGATCAGCAGAATAGGCTAAGTACACAAGATACAACAGTCAATGACTATAGTAATCTGCTGTTTGATAAACCATAGACTCCAGTTTCTGGCATAAGAACTCACTATTTGACAAAAAAATTGCTGAGAAAATTGAAAAATAGTACAGCAGAAATGAGACATACAAACCCTATACTAAATAAGGTCAAATGGATCCATAAGGATACTATAAGCAAATTAAGAGAGCAAAGAATAGTTTACCTCTCAGATCTTTGAAGAAAGGGAGAATTTCTGGCCAAAGAAGTACTAGAGAATATTATGGAATGCAAAATGTATAATTTTGATTACATTAAAATAGTTCTACCCAAACAAAACTAATACAGCCAAATTTAGAAGAGAAGCAGAAAGCTGTGAAACAACTTTTATAGCCAGTATTTTTGATAAAGATATCATTTTTAAAATATATAAAGAACTGATTCAAATTTATAACAATATAAGTCATTCCCCAATTGATAAATGGTCAAAGAATATGAACAGTTTTCGGATGAAAATATTAAAGTCATCTACAGTCATATAAAAAGGCTCTAAATCACTATAAATCAGAGAAATGAAAATTAAAACAACCCTGACATATATTCAAAGCTATCAAATTGGCTAAGATAATAGGAAAAGATAATGATAAATGTTAGAGGAGATATGGAAAAACTTGAGACACTAATCCACTGTTAGTGGAGCTGTAAACTGAGAGGAATTTGGAACTATACACAAAGGGCTATTAAACTGTGCATATCCTTTGATCCAGCACTCTCATTACTAGATCTGTATCCCAAAGAGAGGATACATAAGAGAGGGGAAAGGACTCATGTGTGCAAAAATATTTGCAGCAGCTCTTTTTATGGTGGCAAGGAACTGTAAAATGAATGAATTGGGGAATGGCTGAATGAATGATAGCATATGAATGTAATAGAATATTAGTGTTCTATAAGTAATGATAAGCAGGCTAATTTTTTAAAAGCCTAGAAATACTTACATGAACTGATGCTGAGTAAATTGAGAAAAACCAGGAGAACATTGTACATAGTAACAGCAAAATTGTGGGATGATCATGCTAAACTTAGCTCTTCTCTGCTATACAGTGATCCAAGACAATTCCAAAAAACTTGGAATAGAAAATTCCATCCATATCCAAAGAGAGAACTACAGAGGATGAATGTGTATTGAAGTATAATATTTTCACCTTTAATCAGTAGACAGAAAGGAAAAACGAAAAGACACAAGCAAGGACTGATGAAAAAAATAAAAGCAAGGTACTAAAAGAGGTTAAAAAAAGAACACTGCTGCACTCAAGGTAAAACCTTCTTAAGTAAGGAATGGCTTCTTATGGGAGACCTCTCTGCTTTGAGTGAAGCTCAGGCAGAGAACAAAATGTGATTGGTGAAGAGAAGAGAAGAGAAGAAAAAAGGAATGAGATCACAAGTCAACAAAGTAAAAATGGAAAAAATGTAGAATAGAAGAATTGGCAGAAGTTATGTATCATGAATCTATGGTGGTGAAAAAGCATTTTAAGAATATACTATGTCCTAGCAGACCTGATTAAACAGTGAAGTGAAAAATCATATCACCAAAAAATTACAATTTGAGTGATGGACTCTTTTCAGTTATGTTTTACCTTTGAAATGCTTCTGTAAGTTTCTTGATATGTTTCTGCCTCAAAAGGAGGTTTTCCTACTAGAAATTCATAGCATAGAACTCCAAGACTCCATAGGTCCACCTTTTCATCATGCATTCTGCCTTCAATCATCTCAGGAGGTAGATAGTCAAGTGTGCCACAAAGAGTTGTCCTCCTATAATTGAGAAATTAGTTAAAAAAAAATAGTCATATTGCTAAATTCCATTTTCTTATTCACAGTCATAAAATAAAGACTAAAAAAAATATCTTAATTTCTCAATTCAAATGAACCTTGCAAGTTTCCTAATAATGTTGTTGTAAGTTTTATATATTCCCTTGTATCACAGAATGCTAATTAGCTTGAATGACCAGCTGACCAAACACTGAGCAATCTCTTAAAGAGAGATTTTTAAAGCCTTAACTTTGAAATCCAAAAACTACATGAGTATAGCAGTCATTGAGAGTATTTTACCATAAGCTATCTATTGTACAATGAGGTCACACTAAAGCCAGCCCATTTATCTTTTCAATGCCAAACAAGTTTGTATTCTAGTTTCTGCTCTGCTGCTAGCTAACTGCATGACTTGTTAATCATGCCACCTTTTTGGGCCTCCTATTATAATCTATAAAATTAGGGGATTAGCCTAGAATTTAGGGTTGACAGAAACATGGCATAAAATACAGTGCTCTAGCCTTGGAATAGGAAGACTTCAGCTCAAGTCTTGCATATGGAATAATAGCTCTATAATCATGGCAAGCAAAGCATTTAATTTCCCAGTGCCCTGAAAGATTCTTTAAGATTCTATCTTAGATGAATTCCTGATGGGCATCAGTGGAAGAGTTGTTAAACTAAGCAATTCCTACAAATAATGATGCTTCATATTTTCAAAACACACACACACACACACACACACACACACACACACACACACACACACACACGACTAAAGGTTTAAGGTCATCTCCAGCTCTTATTTTGCACTTCATACTTAATGGTTACTACTAATGATGTTGTTTGAACAGAATTTGCTTTACCAATCATTACCTCAAAAAAGGATGCTTAGGAAAAGTTAAAATCTATGTCCACTTTGTTTAAAAAAATGTCAAATTGTATTCAATGATCCCTCGTTTGAGGTACTTCCAGAGTGAAAACAGAACTAAAGAATTCACATATCCTTTTCATGATTAAGAGGTTATAGTCTATTCAACTTCAAAGTTTGACTATTTGAAGATTTTTTGTTTGACTGTTACAATATCTATCTTCCTGAAAATTTTATTCATTAAGTTTTCAAGTTAGATCATGTTCTTCCTTGTCATAGTGATACTAGGCACATAGCTTAATAATAAAATTTAATAATCCCCCAGTATACCAAGAACAATACAGCACAGTAAAGAGAAATCAAACACAGGAAGGAGAAATGAAGTAGGTAATTTATAAAACGAGGGCCTTAGAAAAACTTGGGTTCCAAGTTCACATTCTAAAAACATACACATTATGTAAAATCTCCATACCAGAGAGCAACTATCAAATCTGCAACTTTAAGGAGTCTCACCCAAAGAAATCACAGGTCCAGAACATACACAATCAAAGAAGTCTTGTGCCAAACAAATCAAGTTTAAGGCCCAGTTTAAAGTAACACTCTTACCTAGATGATGGAGCATGAACTGACCAGCCAAAATCTGCAATCTTCAGCTCGCCATCTGATCCAAGTAGTAAATTCTCTGGCTTAATGTCTCGATGAATCACCTTTTTTGAGTGGCAATATGATAAGGCATCTGCCAGCTCTGTGATATACTAATAAAAAACATCATTGGGAAAGTCAATATTTAAATTATGTCAAGCAGTTTTAGAAACCTCCTCTGTGAAAAAGCTCAATATTACATATTTTCAAAAATCTTGAAAAAAAAAACTAATTAAAAATCATAAATTAACCATAAGCTTCTTGGCCCAAATTTTTGTTAATGATTTACATATTCTTAAATGTTATTTATTAGGAAAATGTACTAGGAATCATTTGATCTTTGATAAGGGAAGGGAGAGTGTAAGGCAGTAACAGGAAATTAATCAAGAATTATATATTTCCCCAAATTTGGGAGAAATGTCCATTTCCATCAATCCCTACTAACATCACAGGATTTTGAACTCTGTCAAATTTCAAATCAGGGACAAAATTAAATTTAAGTTGGCTGTTGCCAAGTTGTACAAAGATTTAAAACAAAGAAGATATTCCCCAACTCTACAAACTCTGAATTGTTTCAAAAGAGACTTTGTAGGTAAGGTAGATTTTTGCTCTTCTAGGTAAGGTAGACTGAATGAATATGTTTACATTCAAATCATTTCTTGAAATGATTTCATTTTGAGTAGATTCAATTAAAAGAAACCTATATAAACTGCTTTGATTTTTCCTAAATTAAAAACTTTACACACGAAAGCACAGAGGGCTGAAACTATTGAATGGATGCACTGAGGTCATGACTGCTAAGCACTTGAGGGTAACTACTGATTGGACAATACTCTATGGGCATATGCTTGGAAAATGGTCCTTTTCGCTATCCGTACTGGCTCAATGACTGGTGTATAGAGGATTGTAGGAGGGACTAGGGGTGGAGTAAAGCTAGTCAGGAACACACACTCTTGGTGGTAGATGAGGGGGAGGCTGGTCTCGGAGATTCTGCTTCCATCCTGTTCAATCCTGCGTCTAAGACCAAGAATAAAGACGGATTTTTGCTTATCCTTACTCCGGCTGATACTGGGGTGTCCTGGGTGCTAGCGTGGTCGTCACATGAAAGTCTCTAATAAAGTCCCTATAATTATTCTGATCAAACTGTCAATGCAGCCATTTTATTATCTTTAGAGTCAGAAGATTTAGATGCAAATCAATTTGACATATTAACCTTCTGATTGGTCTCTCTGCTTTAAGTCTCACAGCACTTCAGTCCCTCCTCTACTCAGCTGCCAGAATTATCTTCCTAGGTCATAAAGTTACATACCTAAGGTACACAGGTGACCATGTCAACTCCACCTATTCAACTCAATGTCTCCCTTATCAGAATCAACTATAAATTCCTGTTTAGCATTTAAAGTCCTTGATAATCTGGCCCTTTCATATCTTTCTAGTCATCTTATAACTTTACTCTTCCTACATACTCTATTATCCAATTTCACTGATCTACTCATCTTTCTTCATACCCTACATTTGGTTTCCTATAACTGTGCCTTTGTGCCAGCTATCCTTCATGCTAGAATGTTCTTTACTTTTTTTTTTTTTTTTTTTTTTTTTAAATCTCCCTGGGCTTCCTTTAACACTCAGAACTAATCCTGCCTTCTGGGTAAATAGCCTTTCTTTGGTGTCCCCATCCCTCCATGCCAGGTCTTTTCCTTTTAGATTACTTCACATTTACACCATACATATAAGTACACAATTAGTTGCATTTTGTCTCCCCATTAGAATATGAATTCCTTGAGTTCAGGAATAATGTTTTTGCTTTTGTATACCTAGCACATAACACACAAAATACATGATGTTTATTGACTGTTTTATATTTATATCCTAGAGATATTATATGTTATATTCTCTATCCTGGAGAAAGCCACTTATGCTCCCTGATTACTCCTCATATGTAAAATTAGGAGGGGAAATGGGGAAAGAGTTTGGACAAGATGGCCTCTGGGGATCCCAAATCTTCTATGGCAACTACTTTGCCTTAGTTTAAAATCAAAACAAAAATCAACATTCTCAAATTAGAGGTTTAGCAATGGAAGATTTAAGAATTTTTTGTTTGTTGCTCAGCCATTTTTCAGTCATGTCTGATTTTTTGTGATCTATTTGGAGGTTTTTTTGGGGAAAGATATTGGAGTGGTTTACAATTTTCTTCTCCAGCTCATTTTACAGATAAGGAAACTGAGGTAAACATGATTAAGTGTCACAGAAGTTAGTTGAATATCTGAGACCAGATTTGAGTTCAGGAGGATGAGTCTTCCTGACTCCAGGCCTGACACCTAGTTGCCCAGATTTAGGAATATTTAGCCTGGAAAAAAAGACCTGTAATTACTCAATATCTTGTATCATAAATAAGAAGGTCTTTTCATGTAAGAATGGGGGTTAAATTGTTCTTGTCACCAGAAACGCAGAAAAAAGTAACTAGGTGAAAGATCCAGTTGGAGTTTATAAATTTTTTCCCTTCCAATTAGTTTTCTTCAAGGAGAATGAACTACCTTGGAAAGTCCTCCAAATTTAGAATATTCTGCCTCATCCCTTTGCTCTTAATTACCTGGCTTCCTTCCAGACTGAACTCAAGTCCCATCTTCTTTAAGAAACCTTGCCTGGTGCCCCCACTAAGGAACTTCCTTCCTTCTTTCCACTTCCCCACCTTCTCCCTATCCCCCACTCAATTTTTATCTACTGTTTTTATATTTTGTATATGCCTAATTTATTTTTTATATTCCCAATGAGAATGTATGCTTCTTGAAGGCAAATAGTTTTTTAATTTTTGTTTCTTTGTGTTTTCTCTTCTTAGCATTGTCCGACACATAGTCAAGACTTAATATTTTTATCTGATGGAGAGGATTTTTGCTGATGTACTAGTTGGACTAGATGATCTCTGAATGCCTTTACATCTCAAATTCTGTGAAAATCCCATTATCACATTAAAATACTTCACAAATTATTTTGGCTTACTCATCTAAAATAATTACCTTTTTTGGGGTAACTAAGCTTAAAATGCAGTTTATTCTAATACAATAAAAGTTATGTTGCTAAAGAACCTAAAAGGGAGGGGGAGGGGGAACTTTAGAAATTATTTAGTCATTTAGGCAATTAGGTAAAACTTACAGTAGCCGTTCTTTGTTCATCAAACTTTGAAAGCTTTTGAAGCTCTCTATAAACTTCTCCACGAGGTGCATATTCTAGAATTAGGTAAACTCTTGTGGCATCATGAAAATAACCATATAATCTCAAAATATTAGGATGCCTGCAACAAAGAATAAATACTCTTCAAAAAAAAAAAGTATCACCAATAAATGGAATCCCCACACTATTAGCTATTTTTTCCTTTTAATAAGGACACAGAATTTAGTATCCTATTTAGGAAAATATTTAGTATTTAGAAAAGATAAACATCAAATTGAGAAAATAATAAGCTAAATAAATCACTCCTGAATAATCTATATTTAGGTTGTGGCAGAATATATGAAACAAATATATCCACATATAGTATATATTTGTATGTAGACAAAGATACAAAAAGAGTTATATGTATTCTCTACAGTGCAATATACATACATTTCAAATGTACATAGGTATCTATAGGCATATAATCATGTTTTAATTTTCTTTCTATATATTCATTTGCATGCTTGTGTATGTATGTATGTGTGTGTGTGTGTGTGTATATATATATATATATATATATACATACATATATTATAGATATATAGCTGCCTATTTTCCTCTTGAAAATAAACTTCAAAAGGAATACAGAGTGAAAACACTTGCATTGACAAAATAAAAATGCCTCTCTCTGTTGGTTTGAATCTATTTGTCCTGTATTTGATGAGTCTGTGATGACAAGGATAATGACATGCCCTGTACTGTTGATGAAACCACAATGTGTGGGTCTGGAATAACTACAAGTCTGGGGTTTTGTATTTTGAGGTTGACTTTTTTTTTATTATTATTATTTGAGCGACCTTTTCTTGTTTGTTTGTTTGTTTTAACATAAACCACTGAACTTCTCTAGTGTATTATGAGTTGTCAACAGATGTCTGACATGCCAGAATAGATTATGATGAGGTCTCTGGATCATCACTACAATGCTGAGGACACAAGGAGGCTTAGTATCACAAAGAAAGGAGTTCAAGTTTACATTAATAAATGTTTGATTTTATAAAAAAAAAAAAAAAGAAGAAAGAAAAGAGCTAAAAATATGATATATTATTTTTGCTAGTATGACTTTTGATACTTAAAAAGTCTTATGGTAGAAAGACTATATGAAACCTCTAAGACTGCAATAGATATGACATATATTCTTAGATATCCCTTAAAAAAAAAAAAACCAAAATTGCTTTTTAAAAACAATTAAAAGGTAGCATACTTTTAGTATTAATTTTTTTTTTCAATTAACAAAACTCTACCTCATCTCTTTATCCATTGAAAAAGTAAAAGCCAATATAAATTCTGGCACTAAACATGTCCAAAAAATATGTCAATCTGCACTTTGAAGCCATTACTTCTCTCAGGATTTGAATAGCATTTTTCATTATGAATCCTCTGGAATCATGATTGGTCATTGCACTAATCCAGTTAAAAGTGTTTCAAAGTTGTTTGTTATTACAATGTGGTTTTTCTTGATTCTATTCACTTTACTCTGCAATTTATACAGTTAAAATGCACTAAAACTATCTCCATCATTTCTTACAACAGTATTGTACCACATTCACATGCCATCATTTCTTCATATTAACACAACTAGTGAGCACACCCTTACCATTAGTTTCCAATTCTTTGACACCATAAAAAGAAGTACTCTAAATATTTTTGTACATATTGGTCCCTTTCCTCTTTTATAGCTTTGGTATACTGAATAAAATAGTATATTTTGGGGCAATTTCAAATTATTTCCCAAAATAAATTAATCCATAGGTCAATCAACAGAGCATTAATGTTTTCCCACAGCCCCTTCAACATTTGTCATTTTCCATTTTTTGCATTAACTTTACACATTTGATGGGTATGAAACGGAACCTCAGAGTTGTTTGTTTTCATTTTCTCTATTTTTTACAAGACTACTGACAGTTTGGCCAAAAACCGTCCTTTCATATCCTCTGACCACTCAGCAACTGGGGAATGGCTCTTATTTTTTACAAATCTGAATTAGTTAGAAATGAAGGCCACTATCAGAGAAATTTGCTGTAATGGTTTTTCCCCTAGTTATTTGCTTCTCTTCTAATTCTAGATGTACTAATTTATGCAAAAAAATTTAATTTCATGCAATTAAAATTTTCCATTTTACCTTCCTATTATCCTCTCTTTGCTTTGTTTATTTGGGACAATAGATCTGAAAGGTAATTTTTTTCATTCTTCCTCTAATTTGTTTATTTAACCCATTATGTCTAAGTCACAGGCCTTTCTGGAACTTCATCATGTTATACAGTGGGAAATATTGCTTTATACCTAGTTGCTACTTGACCATACAATATTATTTACATTATCAAAGAGTATCTTCACTTTATTTTCAGTGAATTCCTTAGTCCTATAGGTACAAATGTGATTTATACATGACTTTTAGAAATAGTAATTTAATAAGTCAAGGCATGCCATAACTTTTAGTGAGCCATGAATAAGACAGAATATGCATTAATTTTTTTTACTCTCCTTTTCTTACCAATATTCTACAACACTTACCTAAGATGAGACTGTATTTCTACTTCTCGCCTCAGTTGATGTTCAACTCCTGCTTTTTCCAGTTGGGCCTTAAAGAGTACTTTAAGAGCCAGGATAAACTTGCTCTGCTTCTCTCGTGCCAAGTAAACATTTCCAAACTTTCCTTTTCCCAAAGGGCGACCAATTTCAAAGTCATCCAATGCCCACTGCCTTCTACAAAGAGTATTTAAATATATTTCAATTTAGAGAAACAAAACTCCTTTCTTACAAATAAGTGGTATGCACATACATGATGCATTTTATACATTATGAAAAATATCACTATCTTAAAGGGGCAAATTATTTATCAACCCTGCCTGCCATAAGCAACAGGGATTTTTAACAATAATTGCCACTTATGAACATCAAAGAAGAAGAATTGATTCTTCTCTAGCTTCCAAGTACTTATAATTACTCTAATAATTATATTAATGCCAGAAGCTAAAAAGCTTTAATCAGAGACCTAGAAAGAGCCTCATGAAAGAATCCAACCCCTAACTTTTAGAAATGAGGGTAAACAACTCGGCTAATGTTATACAGCTAGTCATTGACAGAATCAAGGATAGAATTCAGCACTGGACTCTCACAGTCCAGTGTTTATCATATAATGCAAGAATTGCCAAAGTTAACTTAAATAACTATGCCATTTAGAGCTGGAGGAAAGAAGTGGTCATTGAAATGTCCAACTTTTGTATTTGATAAATGAGGAAATCAAGGCCCAGGAGTTACTTAACCAAAGTAGCTGTGGCTGTCCCATGATGTTTTTGATATGTGCTTACTCCTTATATCCCTTTTGTAGTCAAATCTTTTCTTTTCTATCTCTACAACATCTCTTTTATGTCTCTTTTGCTCCATTCACATAACTACAATTGTAATTCAGGCCCAAAGCATTCCCACCTCCACTAATCTAATTCTAATTATGTCCTCTAACTGGTCTCTCTCTTCCCTAATCCATCTTCCACTCAGTTGTGACCCTCTTTCCTCCCTCTCTCCTCCCTCCCTGCTTCTCCCTCTCCCTCTCCCTCTCTCTCTCTCTCTCTCTCTCTCTCTCACACACACACACACACACACACACACACACACACACACACACTCTTTATTGAAGGAAAAACAATTTTGGATCATAGCTAAATAGTTTTTTGATAAAAAAAATTATACATTATTTAGTTCCTATTTCCTATAGGATGGCCACCTATGTTTGTAAACAAATTATAATAATTATCTTCCCCAAATTCACTAACAGACATTTAAAGAAAAATGGATTACCCCAGCAGTACTCATTTAGCCTAAAAAAAAAAAAAAAAAAAAAAAAAAAAGTAAATCTTACTTTTTTGTTTCCTCGTTTTTCTGCTTTGGTGTTTCTCCCTTTCCAGGAGCACTTGCTATTTATAAAACAATTTTTAAAAGTCAATACATTAAAAAAAAAAATTTAATAGATTAAAATTTTTTTTTGCTACTCGTTACATGTAGAATTTTTAAGATTAATGGGATCAATAGGAACAAAGTTAGAGCCTCAGAGGGAAAAAAAGGAAGTTCAGGAGAAATACAAAGTTAAAGCCTTAGAAAAACCACTACTATATCTTAGGATCAACATCCGCGTCATGGGATATTTAGAGAGTAAGCTATTTTGCTCTTGAATCTTTTCATTATCAGGCCTATATTTCTAACTGTATAAAGCTAGGAGATTTTTTTTAAAAGTCATCCAATTTAAGTGATTTCTAGCAAAGTTACTAGATTTGAGGAAAGGGGGGAAAAGATAAGAGAATGTTATAGATATATATAAATAATCTAGCCCTAAAAAACAAATTTTTAATCATGTCTATAACCACTTCCTCCACAACAAATTGCCATAGGGAAATATAGAAATCAAGAATATTGTGACATACCAGAAAGAATATTTTACATACCAGACACTGCTGTCTGAGACTGCTCAGTGTTTTGAGTGTTATTTGGTGGTCTTGATGTAGGAGGAATTACCGCTGCTGGCTGTAACTTCTGTGACTGTTGAGTCTGAACTGCTTTGTGACTAGAGACATTCTTTTGTGTCTGAGAAGAAACTAGAAGAGTATTTGAAGGACGTAAGACTCGTTGAGCTTGCCCACTGCTTGCAGGTAACCGATTCTGGGAAGAAATATGCTGAGTTACAGGCACACGTTTTGGACCTTCTCCAAGTAGAATTGTTGTCTTTAATGTAAAGAAAGGAAAAGGAAAGTTTAAAATTATGCACTTAAGACAATTAGACATATCAGATTTAACAAAAATTTCTGCAGAGAATGATACCACTGTTACTAAGTGTCCTGTCAGGACAGATAGTATACTATTGCATTTTGGATATTTTAAATTTGTTTTTATAGGAAAAAGATGTTTTAAAAAATCCCTTAGTTTTCCTTTGGTTAATATGAAGTATATGTAAAAATTGATTATGTGAAAAAAATTGAGGCTCTAATTAGAGAATAAGCAATTAATGTCATTTGTGATGTTAAAATGGTGCTTCAAGTTTTCTCCAATTTAACCAGAGAAATAAATGATTAGGAATAAAATTTTTTGGAAATCAGATAGTAATTATCATCCTCTTGGCCCTGTCTGCAGACTGGGTGATTCATGATATAGTAAAAAAATACTGCCCTATGAATTAGGAGACCCGTGTTCTGGTCCCAATTCTGCCATCAAGGAATTAATTAGTTTAATAACCCTGTAAAAGTCATTTCCAACTTAAAAATTCTATGATTCTAATTTCCTATGTAGAAATTTAGCTTTGCATACTGTAAAAAGCTGCTATCCCTGAACTGATTTCAAGAATACATATAAACACAAACACATATTCTATTGTAAAAAGAAAAAAAAAACATAAATGGGTCATATTTTTAAATCTAAATTAAGACTAATACTTCATTTACTTGTTTTAAAAAATTAACTATACATTACTTTTTTCTCCTTTCATTGATGTAGTTTGTTCATAAGAACTTATGCAGGGTTCTTCCTCTAATGAACATGTAAATATCATATTACATAGAAAATGGAATTGTATTGGGAATTCCTTAGATCTCTCAAATTTATATTATTTCCAGAAGCACAGTAGATGGAAACAATCAAAATAAAATCTACAAATATTATTAAAAGAAAATGAGGTGTGGTGGGGTGGGAGCAAGGGGTAGAAGTTACTGTTCAAGTTATTCTTGAAAAGCTACTATTCTACCCTTCATCACATTTTCCTCCAATCTGCTGACCTGCACAAGCAATGACAAATAAAACCACTTCCAACTTTAGGAACCTATAGATAGTTCAATTAAAATGGA
Source organism: Sarcophilus harrisii (assembly GCF_902635505.1). Lineage (NCBI taxonomy): Eukaryota > Metazoa > Chordata > Mammalia > Dasyuromorphia > Dasyuridae > Sarcophilus > Sarcophilus harrisii. The sequence goes on from NC_045427.1 coordinate 232,432,813, forward strand.
ATTAGTAAGTGAAAGAGCTCAAAATAGAATCACTACTATGTATCATTTTGTGGCTAGAGGTTTCATAACTGCTACTGCAAAAGTTTTGATGTTCTAATAAAGTTTTACCTTGTTGCTAGGTCCTGAAACACTGTTTTCTTTAGATTTGTCCATGTTGCCTGAGGGGGAAAGTTTTAGTCAAAGTTTAGAGACAGAAGAGATATAAAACACAGCATATACTATGCCTTACAAATCAAGGGGAGGGAGGAGTGGAGATGACAACACTATACTCACATATATGAGTTTTTATGTGTCTCCTTCATAAGGGAATACTGTGTAAAAAGCATTTCCCAAGGAGATAAAATATGCAATGGTACAGCTTATTTTTATAATTTCATGATAAAAGTTAATTTTTATAGTACAGTGGCAGATTTTAAATTTACAATGCAATTTTATAAAAAGGTTGTAATCAAAACTAGTCACCATAGTGTTGCTCAATTATTCCATTGATAGTATGTGTTGTGTAAAAACCATTAGGAGTATAAGGAATCATTTCAAATACATTCAAGTTGTAAATGATGAAGAAACTTTCCCTTTTATACAGGTATTTTAAGGATTCCTTCAGGTATCTTAATATTTTAAAAGTACATCTTCACTCACCCATGCCCAAATTTAATTACTTCACACAGAATTATATTTTCTAGGAACAAGTACATCTTCAATTTTTTTCCATTTTCATTCTTACTTCATTCTAGAATTATAGACTTCATAGAGCTCTACAAGACTTTAAAGATCATCTAGAACAATTCTCTCATTTTACAGATAAAGAAAAAGGCTACTACTACTCCTTAGATAACAAAGTAAATGGAATGGAAGTTGATATATGTTAAATATAATTTTAATGTGTGGATGTGGGCAGTTAGGACTTAAGCATGAAAGTAAGCATATGATTAAATATCTATCAAGTTATGACAATAAAAACTATAGGAATTAAAAGAAAGATCACTGTGGATCTTTAATGATGCTCCCTGAAATACAGACATGAAGAGAGGAGGAAGAAGAGGGTTTACCTTATACTGGATGGCAGGAACAAACCAGGATACTTTGTGGAACAATCAAGAAATTTAGACTATCTAAAACTGGATCATTCCCTTAGGGGGAAGATGGAAAAGAATCTCACACTATAAAAATGCATGGATAGAGGTAATAATTACAAAATAAGTTTAGGTTTCAGCCATACAGAAACATTCATCAAACAGTTAAAGAGTTATACAGTTGGAACTAGAAAAGGATGCAAAGAAAACTAAGCCGAGGAAGAAAAACTTGGCTGGTAGTATTAGAGTATAGGAAGAAAACTTTTAAGACTTTAAGATTGCCAAATATTGTACAAAGAAGAGGTTAAGAGGTTTGAGAAATGACTTAGTAAATGGAGATCTCTAAAAAATATAGTTTCATTATAGTGGTAGGAGTGAAAGCCAAATTTTAGAGAGAACAAGAATTATTTGCAAGAATTTATTATTTTCAGGACTACTTAATAATATTGTATTTTAGGCACCATTTGCTTAAAATATATAAATACACAAAATGCTAGGTCCTACCACTATAACCCATGAGACCAATACCATGTATATCTGATATTTCACAAATAGGGAATAGTCATCCTTTAATATCACTTTATGGTCCATATTTGTCAAGTTTATTTTTCCTAAATAGTACTTATAAACCTGAAAGATGACTCTATATTAACACAAATTTTATATTACTTTGATAGTTTGCAGCAAAGATAAGTTCAAACATTATCTTTAAATTAAAAACCTATTTAGTATGTGTTTAGAACAAATACTTGCTCAACTTGCAAATTACTGGATTTAGGAAATCAGCTTTTCTGATCAATTTTCCATGGACAGAAGAGCTATGAAATTAATAAAGTATTTGCATATATTATTTGATATGCTCCTCAAACTTTGTGAATGAAGCATTACAAATATCATCCCCATTTTACAAATAGAGAAATTGAGACTTAGAAAGGTTAAATAATTCTAAGGTTACACAAGGATAAGCTGGAGCATAAAACAAGTTCCAAATGCAGTGCTCTTTCTACTATGCTACATCTGTTCTTTAATTTTAGAGGCCTACTAAGCACAAAATGTATGCCTTTTATCATCTGAATTGTTTTTTCTAAAATTATCAGCTTAAGTGTGGCATTGAAATCTTGGAGGTGGCATGAAAAACAAATAAATTTTTGTTAATCAAAATAAAAATTTTTTTAAAAGTAAGTTTGGCACAATGGACATTAGCAAAAAAATAAATAAATAAACCTAGAGCCAAGAAATTAGTTTTGAGATTCAGTAAATTACTATAGGCAACTAGATTTGTGTCACGAAAGACCTAATTTCAAATACACTTTATGACACCAGCTGTGAAATCATGAGAGGGGTTAGTCACTCTGCAAAGCAGTAGGGATAGAAAAAAATGGCATAATAACCATTCCCAAGAAGCTTATATTCTAGGAGGAAGTTCATAAAATACAAATATATAAAGGGAATGCAAATAGTTATATACAAAGTAGTTTGGGAACAAGACATTTGAAGCTGGATGGTAGAAATGGCTTTATGTAGAAAGTAGTTATTGAGCTGCATCTTAAGAAGGGAGTAAATTTCAGAGGGGCAGTAAATTATAAAAGCAGAGATGGAACCAACATGTGGATTTTCAAGTGTGGCAAAATCTAATTTGGTTGGGTTCCAGAGTAGGGGGGAGGAGGGAAGAGGAAGTAACATCAAATGAGACTAGAAAGATAATCCTGAGGCATGGTTATAAAGTTTTAAAAGTGAAACTTTGTATTTGTTCCTAGAAATCAAATAGAGAGTTATTGGAGTTGACCAAGTAAAACAGTAATATGATTTGCAGATTTGTACTTAAATGAAAAGAAAACTTACTTTGGCAGGGGTTTAGATGACAGGAGTGGGGAGGGATTTAAGGCATAGTAAATAGGAAATTATTGGGGCAGCCAGGTGTCAAAGTGGAGTTGGAAGATGCATCTCCCTGAATTCAAATTCAGCCTCAGACAATTACTAGCTGTGTAACCCCAGGCAAATCACTTCACCCAGTTTGCCTCAATTTCCTTATCTGCAAAAAGAGCTAGAGAAGAAATGGCAAAGTACTCCAGCATCTTTGCCAAGAAATTCCCAAATGGGGTCACAAAGAATCAAGGCAGCACTGAAACTTGTCAGTAATAATCAGGAAACCATTACAATTATGTAAGTGAGAGTTAATGAGGAACTGAATTAATCTAGTGGTTGATTTAGAAAAATTTAAATGCAAGAGATGATACAAAGAGAAAAATGGCAATATTTGGCAATTTTTTGTTGAGGAGATAGAAAATGTTAAGTAGAGGAATAACAACAAGGTTACAGAACTGGTAAACTGGAAGAATAGAGGCGCTTACTTACTCTAATGGAATCCTGTATCTATTTTAAATGCAAAGTACCTTATAAATAATAAATGTCAAACATTTATTATTACTAATTGTCATAAAAGAAGAAAAATTACATTGTTATATTCAAATCCATCTTCTATTTCAGAATGCTGCCATTTCCTCCCAATTTCTCCAAAATAGCTTTGAGAAACAAATTTTAGAATTTGAATTCATCTGAATTAACTCTGAGGACAATGACCTTAATCTCATCATTTTAAAGATAAACCAATCGAGACCCAGAAAAATTAAGGGTCTTCCCCTTGGTCATATAGTTAGTAAACGGCAGTGGCAACAGTCAAAACAAAGCCTCCTCGTTCTTGGATATTCTATTCACTGCAACATGTATTTTGCCTCCCAATCATAAAATGCACATAAAGCAATTGCCTGAAAAGCTTCAAATATCTAGTGTTATGTGGTATTAATAAATGAGAACCAACCAAACAGTGGTAAACTAGGTAGGATCCTAGAGTTATTTTTCTGCGCTCCCCTTTCCCCATCTCAACATCCAAAATAAGGCCTTGCACAATAAACGTTAATTGGATTATCTGTAGACTTGATGAACAAGGTCGGTAAAAATGAAAATGGAATAATGTATGACCAAGGCCAACTTCCGATGGATATAAGATACCCATATGTAAGAAGTTATCTTATAAAAGTCCTTCTATTTCCCAGAAGCACATCTGCTTTCTTTTATAGTCCTAGAAAGCCTTGTCTTCATCCCACCCTAATAAATTCTGGAAAGCAAAACCGTGGGTTTGGCTTTAACCCCTTCCCCCACCTTTCCGGGTGCCCGTCATTTCTTGCCCAGTGCAGGGATTGAATAAATGCTCGATAGAATTCCATCACCTCCCCTTACATACACCCCTAAACACTCCCTTCCCGGCACCGTCCTCACAAGAAGGGCCTTAGGAGATTCACCACTTTAAACGCTCAAGAAAAACAGCTCCCAAGGCCCGTAAGGCCTTGTGCCGAGCCCAGCCTTTAGCCTCTCAAAGGGCCCGACGCTCTTCCCCAAATCCACGCGGCTCCCTAACCCTGCGCTCCTCTTCCATGCATCCCAGTTCCCTCAACAAATACTTTTCCCCAGAAAGAGTAAACTCCTGGAGGCTACAAACCTCCCTCTTCCTTAAGCCTGGTCCGTTCAGAAGGTTGCCGGAGAAATAAGACAATTTCTACCGTTTGAATTCAAATAGTCCCTCTTTTAAATACACATTTACGTCCAATGCAGAACGAGCGCTGATTGGACGCGGTCCCGAAAACGTCTCCTCCTATTGGCCACGAGTTGGTCCACCTCGGATAGACGTCCGAGACGCTGCGCAGGCGTATAATAAACGCATTAGGGTTCCCAGGTACAATATCACTAAGTTTTCTAATTAACATGCTGTGATTCTGGGTTTCCCATACTCTCCAACATTGTGACTGCTAGTGAGCTCTAAATGGGGAAATATTTACTCCCGAACGTCCCCACGGTTGCTAACGGGATGAACCCGGAGCAATGTCACGAACCACGACCAAACATGCCAGGACCAAAAATGGCAGCCTAAGCGGAGGAAAGGAAAAGGGTGGGACTCGGCCCGGCTTGTCCTATAGGTATCGAGGCGCACGAACTCCGGCCTGCACGCATGCGCCGTGGGGGTGGTGCTAGGAGGCTCGTTCGAGCCTTTTGCCACCATTTTACAAGCTCAGTTCTTGGCGCTACTTTAGCCAGGCGGCGGCGGACCAGTTTCCGGAGACCAGGTATGAGCACCTAGCCGCGAGCCGGAGTCGCAACTTCTGCAACGCCGGGGTATGGGGGGTCCAGGATGCCGGAGAAAGGGTCTGGAGTCGTACGTGCGCTGTCTGGAAGTGGGAACCGAACGAGGGGGCGTGCCGGGCCCGGGGTGGCCGGGTGTGTGAGAGGGTCCGGGCCGAGGCCCGAGTCCAGAGAGGCCCGAAACCGGCCCCCCGCGGTGTCCTCCAGAGTGGTTCCGAGACGGGTCACACGAGGGGGCCGCAGAGCGGAAAGGTAGGGGCTGCTACGGGTTTGGCCAGATTAGGGAGGCAGCTGCCCGGGACCCGGCACGGTCGCGCCTTCCTGCCTCACTTGCGGCCCCAAACAAATACCAACCACCCCAACCTTCGTCTGTTGTCGGGCCCCTGGCGCATCCCGACAGATGCAGGTTCGCCGTACTTAACGTTGACTCCCCCGCCCGTACCCAGGGAAGTAGTTTAGTCCAAAGTTTGGTAAACTGTGGGTCGCGACCCCATAACCGTATGTGAGGGTCTCGAGAAATTTGGCAACAGTAAAAGAAAGTAACACATTTTCCGACAAGATTTAATTCTTTTTGTAAAAGTAAACAAGTATATCCATTTCATTAGTATGCAAGTTTGTTTTAGCCTTTAATAAATGGTAAATTTATGTGCAGACTAGATAATTTTTTAGAAATAAATTTCTTTATATTTTGTTACCAGTAAACGTTTGATTTATAAACCAACTTATTATAATTATATATTTGTAAAAATTTCTCAGGCGAAAAGGTGTCCAGGAGTAGAAAAATTTTAAGAAGCTCCGGTTTAGTTAACAGGAGGCGTGTGTTATGATTTTAATATTTGAATTGAAGTTCCTTCTTACCCATCACTACCATTATCATGCCTGGCAGATATTCGCTGTGTACTGGGAAGGAACTGGGGATAGAAATCCTACATGGGAATTAGGAGTTCTGCTCCTTGGTGCCTCTGAGCCCTTTGCCAAGGTTACTTTCCTCTCTCTGGGCCATGGTCTTAAAAGTTGTCTGACAGATGTCTATTAAATTCTTACTCTGTGCTAAGTGTACAAACACAAAAGTCCCACTATCAAGGAACTTAGATCTTACTAGTTTGTGACAGTAACCTGTAAGGTGTGTGATTTCCTGTGGCTTAAGATACCCTGACCCAAGAGAGGAAAGAGAATCATGATGCTGGTCCAGAAAAGAGCCATGTTTCCTTGTCTGCAAAGGGAAGCTTATGACTTCTCATGATAATGTTTTTAAATGGGTAAAATAAGATTTCAAAGAAAAATAATTATGTTGAGATGCATTTGTCAAAGGTCCTTCCTAACTCGGCTTTCTTGTTGTTCAGTCATTTTTTTTTTCAGTCCTGTCCAACTCTTCATGACTTCATTTGGAGTTTTCTTGGCAAAGATGCTGGAGTGGTTTCCCATTTCCTTCTCCAGCTCATTTTACAGATGAGGAAACTGAAGCAAACAGGGTTAAGTGACTTGTCCAGAGTCACAAAGCCAGTAAGTGTCTGAGGCCAGAATTGCACTCAGGAAGATGACTTCAGGCCAAGACTATCCATTGCACCACCTAGCTGACCCCAAATTAATTTAGCACAGGACAAAAAATGGTAGATTTGAATTCAGACTGTCAAATCCCTATTTTGTCCATTGTATGTCACTTCTGGACCTTGGACAAGTAACTTAATCTTTCCATGGCCTCAGTTTCCTTATCTGTAAAATGAGGGAGTTGGTCTAGATGGCCTTTGATTTTTTTTTTCCAGCTCTAGGCTTATGATTATGATCCCTACCAGCCTTAATTCTCTGATCTAAACGATCTTAGGATCCTGGCCATCTAATGTTTCCTCTCTAAATATACCAACTTAGGGTTGTCAAAATCAAAACTCCTAAACCTGCCATAATTTTCTTACTAGTAAGAAGTAATGAGCAAAACCGTCCAAATACCACCCAGAAATAAGCTTGTTCTCCCTCTTAATAGATTAAAACCCATGTCAACTTATTCTCCTTCCTTGTTTCATCCTCTAAAAGTCTTTTCCATTTTCCTCTAGTCTGAGATGATCCCATGTCATCTTTTTTTGCCTTTCCCAGATGGTCTCCTGCCTGAAAGTGGCCACTTTCATATATCTTTTTACTTCCCCTTAGTAGTACCTTAACCTGACTGCTTTCCTACCTGTAAACACTTTGCCCTAGGGGATAGGCAAAACTCCCTATTGTTCTGTGTAACTGTAACGGGGGATCTTAACCTTATTTTCTGTCATAGTCCCTGTTAGCAGTATGGTGAAGCTTTAGGACTTCTCAAAATAATGTTTTTAAATGGGGGAAAAAAAGATTACAAAGGAAAAGAATTACATTGAAATGTAATTTTCAGAGTTTGGTGAGGTTTTGATTTTGGTTTAGTTTGATTTTTTGGGAATCCCTGCTCTTTAACTATCATTACCTTGAGATGAGTAAAGTACCCAATACTACAGAAGTTATTCATCTTTACTTAAATGGTGTAAGGGCTTATCTTAATTTAGAAAAACAAACTAAGTATATGAAACAAATAAAGATCATATTTTGGTTTTGGGGGGGTGTTTTGTTTGTTTTCAGTTTCTGGCTTTTTTCATTTGCAGGTGAAAGGTGATTGTCACCAAAATGTACAGGACAAAAGTGAGCTTAAAAGATCGCCAGCAACTCTATAAACTGATCATCAGCCAACTGCTCTATGATGGGTATATCAACATTGCTAATGGTCTCATCAATGAAATCAAGCCTCAATCTGTGTGTGCACCCTCTGAACAGCTCCTTCATCTCATCAAATTAGGTATCTTGCAAATTGGAGTGTGGGTTTTTTAGATGTGCATTTGAATGTATATTTATTGCTCTAACTATGTAATGGGTATAAGAGAATATCACTTCTCGAAGAATATTGTGGAAACTGAGTTCCTGTAGCTTTTTTAAAACTTGATTTGATGGTGATCATTGTAACTGATTCCCAAACAAGGGACAAAAGAAAACGGGCTAGAGAAAAGCAAAGCACTTCTCAAGAGTATTACTATCATGGTGGCAGACATTTTGAGCTCTAAATGTCTCCTACCCACTATTAACTGGGCATTGTCACTAAGAATATCAGAGAAGAGCTCTAGAGAAGGAAAAAATAATTTCACTCCAGGTGTGTTAATTGTCATTTTTGGTTTTCTTTTTATCCTTATTTCCTTAAGTTGTCAGCCAATAGTCCTTTTTATTCCTGCAGTTTGGGAGCCTATAGGTTTAAAATTTTGAAATAAATGTTTTCCCCTCAATATTCTCTTTCAGGAATGGAAAATGATGATAGTGCTGTTCAGTATGCAATTGGACGCTCAGATACAGTTGCTCCAGGCACAGGAATTGACCTGGAATTTGATGCAGATGTTCAGACCATGTCCCCAGAGGCTTCAGAATACGAAACTTGCTATGTCACATCTCATAAAGGACCATGCCGTGTGGCTACTTACAGCAGAGATGGACAGTTAATAGCTACTGGATCTGCTGATGCTTCAATAAAGATACTAGATACAGAAAGAATGTTAGCAAAAAGTGCTATGCCAATAGAGGTATGGTCATAATATTTTTACCAGATGGAGCCATAATTTAAGACATTTTAAATAATGTTTTTTTTTATTTTTTGGCTAAAAGTTGTTACTTCATTTATATAAGGATTCTATAATAGTAGGAATTTTTTTTTACTAAAAGTCCTTTACTAAAATAGACTGATACCTTCCCTGCTGCTACTGAGATTACATAGCTTGAACCCAGTTTTCCTAACTTCTAAAGCCAATAAAAATAAGGCCATTCATAAACATTGCATCATATTGCCTCACAGATATGTTTTAAGATTGTATAATTTGTTTAAATATGTCTTTGTGTATGTGTATATACACACACACACACATTCTGCTTTTCTGGATGATTTTTTTTCCCCCTTTGCCTCTAGGTAATGATGAATGAGACTGCCCAGCAGAATATGGAAAATCATCCTGTCATCAGAACTCTATATGATCATGTGGATGAAGTTACATGTCTAGCTTTCCACCCAACGGAGCAAATTCTAGCATCAGGTTCAAGGGACTATACTCTTAAGTTGTTTGATTATTCCAAACCATCTGCCAAAAGAGCCTTCAAATACATTCAGGTTGAAAAATGTTTGATACTTGTTTTGGGTGCATATATTTAAATATTAAGTACACTGATGACAGAGGCGTCCTTTTTCCCCCTCAAGTGATTAGATAATTAAAAGCCATCCATAGTGTCCAACCTTATAACCCAGGTTCAGCAAAATATCAAAGAAATTCATTTGCATTTCACTTTCTCATATTGATAAGAACAGTAATTAGCCTTAAGAAAAAAATTTTTTGAAAGGCTGGAACCTTAGCATTTTAAAAATACTATTTCTATCACCATCATCTCAACTCACCTTCTGTGTACTATATAAACTTAACTATAAATTGGGTTCCTCGCTACAAAGAGACCAGAAAATAGGTTCATTTGAAACCAGCAAACTTTTTCTGAAAGGTGACATCAGTTTATGACTAATCAGGAAATTGATTATAAGAGGTAAATAACATAATGTTTACTCAATAATTCTTTTCAAAGTGATCAATACTCTATTTAAATTTTGGGAAGTAATGGGACCAAGTAAGGAAACAAGTAGATTTGGAATATACACTTAAGAGTTGGAAAGGACCTAGAAAATTAATCCAACTTCATTATTTTATGGTTAAGGAAACAAGTTGAGAGGTGAAATAACTTGTCAAAGATCACACAGCTAGTTAAGTGGGAATGTCAAGGTTTGAAGCTTATTCCACTTTTCACTGTCATAACATTTGACTATCTTGTACCAAAGATACTTTATATCTACCAACCTAATTTTACTCAATTGGATAGTCCTTTGCCTACAGTAGTGCTTGGGAGAAATTGTTTAATAAGTTTCGTTCTAAAGCAACATATTTCCCATAATTAACATTTGTGTGCCACCTAGTCACATAAGTCTAATGTTCTCTTTAATAGGAAGCTGAAATGTTACGTTCAATCTCATTTCATCCTTCTGGAGACTTCATACTTGTTGGAACCCAACATCCAACCCTTCGGCTTTATGATATCAATACATTTCAATGTTTTGTGTCTTGCAACCCTCAAGATCAACACACTGATGCAATATGTTCGGTTAATTATAATCCTAGTGCCAACATGTATGTGACTGGTAGTAAAGATGGCTGCATCAAATTATGGGATGGTGTCTCAAATCGTTGTATTACTACTTTTGAGAAAGCACATGATGGTGCTGAAGTCTGCTCTGCAATTTTTTCCAAAAATTCAAAATACATTCTTTCAAGTGGAAAGGACTCTGTAGCTAAACTATGGGAGATTTCAACAGGACGAACATTAGTCAGATATACAGGTATGTGCAAATACATAATATCACTACCATATGTTTGTCATGTGTTTTAATGTTTCAAAATACTTTCATATTATTTTGCTTGAGCTACACAGCAACCCTGTGAGTTTCCTGATAGAAGTATTATGTCCGTTTTATTTTTTCAAACTTTTTAACATTTATTTAAAATCTTGCATTCCAGATTCTATTCCTCTCTCCCTCACTCTCTTCCTCCCCTCCCTGAGATGCAGTTAAATATATGTTATACATGTGCAATCATGTAAAACATTTCTATATTAGTCATTAGTGATGATTCAAATAAAAGGAAAAAAGAGTGAAAAATAGTATGCTTCAGTTTGAATTCAAATATCAGTTCTTTGGAAGCAGATGGTATGCTTCATCATTAGTTCTTTGGCATTGTTTTGGATTCTATTGCTGAAAATAACCAAATTATTCACAATTCTTCATCAAACAATATTGCTATTACTGTATAAAATTGTTTTTCTGGTTCTGTTCACTTTGTATCAGTTCTTGTAAAGCTTCCTAGGTTTTTCTGAGATCATCCTACTGGTTGTTTCTTCTACACAATAAATATTCCATTGCTATCATACATAAACAGCTTGTTTAGCCATTCCTCCAATAGATGGACATTAACTTCACTTAATAGTTCTTAGCCATCACACATTTTTTTAACACATAGGTTTTTTCCCCCCCTTCTTGTGTCTTTGGAGTATAGACCTAGTAGTGGTATTGCTGGATCAAAAGGTACAGTTTTGTAGGTTTGGGGGCTTGGTTCCAAATCACTCTCCAGAATAATTGGATCAATTCATAATTCCACCAGCAGTGTGTTAGTGTCCCAGTTTTCCCACTTCCCCTCCAATGTCCAACATTTTCCTTTTCTGTCATTTTAGCCAATTTGATAGGTGTCAGGTGGCACCTCAAAGTTTTAATTTGCAGTTCTGTAATGATTTAGAGCATTTTTTTTGTGGTTATAGGTAACTTTGATTTCTTTGAAAACTGCCTGTTCATATCTTTTGACTGTCAATTGGGAAATGACTTATAAATTTGACTCAGTTCTCTATATATTTGCCTTTTATCAAAGAGATTTGTTAAAAAATAAAAAAAAAATTTCCCCCATTTTCTGCTTTTCTTACAATTTAGGTTACAATGATTTTGTTTTGTGGGGGGGGGGGATTTAATTTTATATAATCAAAATTACTTATTTTACATTTTGTAATGACCTCTTATTTTCTTTGGTCCTAAATTCTTCTCTTGTGTATACATCTGACAGAAAGTGTTCCATGCTCTCTTAATTTCCTAATGGTGATATCCTTTATGTGTAAATTATGTACTCATTTTGAACTTTTCTTGGTATGTGGTGTGAGATGATGGTCATTCCCTAATTTCTGCCATATTGTTTCCCAGTTTTCCCATTAGTTTTTTCAAATAAGTGTTTTTTTCCACAAGTTTAGAACTTTGGGTTTATCATATACTAGATTACTATGGTCATTTGCTATAATATAATTTGCACCTAATCTAGTACCCTGATTCACCTTTCTTAGTATCAGATAAGTACTTCTTTATAATGTAGTTTTGAGATCTGGTGGGGCTAGATCTCCTCTTTTTATATTTTTTTCCCTTAGTAATTCCCTTGATATCCTTGAGCTTTGGTTCTTCCAGCTTAATTTTGTCATTTTTTTCAGCTGTAGTTTCATTAATATTGCACTGAATAAATAAATTAGATGGGACTGTCATTTTTATTATATTGGCTCAGCCTGTCCATGAGCAATTAATATTTTTTCCAGGTGTTGATCTATCTGTGTGAAAAGTGCTTTATAGTTGTGTTCATTTAGTTTCTGGGTTTGTCTTGGCAGGTAGACTCCCAAATATTTTTATATCTTGCAACTTTGTAAAATTTGTTAATAATTTCAAATAATTTTTTAGTTGATTCTCTAGGATTTTCTAAGTATATCATCATAGCATCTGCAAAGAGTGATAGTTTTGCTTCCTTATTGCCAATTCCAATTCCTATAATTTCTTTTTCTTTTGTTGCTACAGCTAATAGATCTAGTATAATATTAAATAATAGAGATGATAATGAGCATGCTGGTTGTATTGATATCCATTGTATAAGTGAGAAAACAGAAGTGATTTGCCTAAGGCCACACAACTAGAACATAGCAAAACTAGACTGGAGCACACTTTACCCCGTAATACCATTGATTAGATCATCTAACTACTCTGATTAAGATAATGATCCAAGACAGTTCCAAAGAACCAGTGAAAAATGCGCCATCTCCAGATAGAGAACCTAATGAATTCTCAGATTGACGCTTGCTTTTTGTTTACCACTTTATTTTCCTTGCTCCCCTCCATCCCACAATCAATATGGAAATATATATTACATTATTTTGCATCGATATCATATTGTTCACCATCTCAATGGATAGGGGAAGGGTTAAGGGTATAGAAGGAAGGAAGGAATATGGAGCTTTTAAGAAATGAATATTAATATATTGTAACAAATTTAACATGTATTGGTCTACCTGCCATCTAGGGAAGGAGGGAAAAATTTGGAACAGAAGGTTTTGCAAGGATCAGTGTGGGAAAATTACCCATGCATATGTTTTGTAAATAAAAAGCTTTAATAAAAAAAAAATCATTAGGGAAAAAAAATTAATGTTAAAAGGCAGGGAGGGGAGGATTACATATAGAATTATAGTTTTAGAGCTGCAAGGTACCCTTCAGAGATTTAGTCCAGCCTCCTCTTTTAAGTTAAGGAAACAAATCCAAGGTGGTTGCGATTGCCCAAAGTTAAGAGTGTACTGTCAGAACAGAAGTTGGATTTGAATCTAGATCCTTTTAACTCCAGTGCTAATGCTCTTTCCATTATGACACATTATTAGAATTGAATTCTGCTCAGTCTAAGATGACATCACTCATTTTAAAAACTTGGTAGTGTTTTTATTCTTTTCTATAAAATATAATGGATCAATCAGAAGCCAGAAAGTACATGAAGTATTGAAATATGATCTTAAATTTACTGAAAGTATGAGTAACCATTAAATAACTGATATAAATAACACAAAGTAATTAGAATAATTCAAAAGAATTGAATCACAAAATAACCAATAGGGGAGGAATAGTGGAAATAATCATCTAGCATCTGTATCACATAATAGTGTAGTATTTAGTATTTAATTCTGCTTATTTTCTAATAAAATATGTGCAGGGCACAGAAATGTGCCCTATTTCTGCATAGGGCTCTTAGTTGAGTTGTTGGTAATCATTTATCCTGTGATCCTCATTTTATAGATGACCATATAATCATTAAAATCCTTTATATTTTCAAAGTACTGAGACCATTTTATTTATTGGGTATTTATTCATGAGTTTTTTCAGCCAGCAGGGTGCAGTATTTCTTAAATTGGCCAATTCTTTTTATAGTACATTATTAGTATTGTGCATTCTGATTATGTATGTTTATCATATCATTATATATCATTAAAAGAAAGTTTGTTGTTTTACAATGAATAGCTAATTTTTTGGTGGTAGGGGTGTAATTGAACTCTTTTGCCCTATGAGAATATTTGAAATAGCCAGTTGAAATTGAAAGAGCTGATTAACTCTAATGTATAATTTTGAAATGATGAGCTTTTATGGAATTAAAGTGCTTTAGTGCTTTGATCATGTATGAAGTTATTTCATGGCAACTTAACACATCTTCAGAAGCTTAACAGTCTAATATTTTACAGGTGCTGGCTTGAGTGGACGACAAGTACACAGAACTCAAGCAGTCTTTAACCACACAGAAGATTATGTATTACTTCCTGATGAAAGGACAATTAGTCTTTGCTGCTGGGACTCGAGAACAGCTGAACGAAGAAATTTACTTTCCCTGGGGCACAACAATATTGTTCGTTGTATAGTACATTCTCCCACCAACCCTGGCTTCATGACTTGCAGTGATGACTTCCGTGCTCGCTTTTGGTATCGGAGATCAACCACAGATTAGAGATTCCTTCTTTGAATATTCTTTTCTCTCCTGCTCCCCAATTTGCCCTGTTACTTTACATAGTATATATATATATATATATAACTTTTTAAAGTATTTCTTAATTCATTGTACCATCTTATGGCAATCGTGGTGCCAACACTAGAACCTTCCTGAATTTGTACAAAATTTTTTTTTACCTTGATTTAGAATCATGGTGGAAAAAGTTGGAAATGCTGATATATATATATATATGCAGTTGTTCCACATTCACTGATTATTACAGTGTGATCATCACTAAGTACAGTACTTATCATTTGCTCACAATAATTAATCCTTTTTATAAGGAAAAATTTTTACATTTTTTCTAGTTCTTGAAAAATCTGTCATCAAGAATTTTCTTTTGGCCTAATTGTCATCTAATGCACTATTATCCCGTTACATTGAATTACTTTAGGGAAAAAACAACTTTGTTAGCTGCATTGGTGCGCTGGTGGTCCTGCATTTCTGAGAACAAATAATTGTGCCATATTTAAGACCTCTTTTAAAAATAGCAATTCTACCGAAAAATATTGTCCAGTAATAAAACTCAGATCTGCAATACCTAAGCGTTACATTTTTTACTTCATTACAACGAATTTTTGTCCAAGATAGATTTTAACAATACCATCCATGTGAAATTTTTATCTGCAGTTTTTGCTTTTCTTTGTAGTATCTTTAATAAGGCTATAGTATGTGACCATGGACTACAAGTTGTAATGTCAACATGTTTTTAATATCTGGAATACAGTAAAAGTTAGGCATTAGAGATTATATTAATCTCTGTAAATTACAAATGTTGATTGGTCTTCCTCATGAAACCTTTAAATGATATTTTTCAGTTGTTTTTCAAATGAACCTTAACTATCTTCATCATAGAGGCACATAATACCTACCTCCTATCTTTAAAGATTTGTGCAGTTAACCAACTCTCTTTTTCTTGAAACCTTTTGAAGATAATTTCTACTGAATTTAGTTAACTTTATTAACAAGATAAAAGACTAATCTTGACCTCACTATTCTGTCTTCCAAGTAATTGCTTCAGTTTAGGTTGTCCCAAATATTAAGTGACACATACCAAAGTGGGGACATAGAAAAGTGCTTTTGACCAAAAAGCATTTTACAAATATAGGCAAACAACCTTATAGGACTTAAAACTTGAGAACAAAGTCCCTACATAAATTTAACATGTTATAGCTTTTTGTTTTAAATTCAGTTTTGTTGGATATGGTAGTACTTCTAGACTACTAAAGTGCTCATATGAGAATCATTTCAAACAAAACTGTTTTGTTTTAAAGCATTTCTAATAGAGGGTTGCAATAAAATCACAGAGGTCTTGTTTTTGGATTGGCATAGAGTTCCCAAAGATTACACATTAAGAAACTACCTTCTGTCCTCAAACTCAATAACTCAAGGTTTTGTTTTAAATCTTGGTGTGTAAATATGTAAATTAGCTATTATCAATAGATATTCTGAAGGATTTGAAGCAAATATATTGCAAAAAAAATCAGAATCCAGAACTACTGAATTATTTTTAAAATTTTGCTTTACAAGGTGATTTTTTAAGGAGAAGATGTAATTTATCTTCATTTTTGCACTTCTTAAGGCATAAATACTTGAACTGGATGATCACATTGAACATCTAACAAGTTTATTTGAATGTTCAGGTTCATAAATTATACAATTTCTTGAATTAAAATGATTCGTATGTCTGCACTTCTCGAAGCTTCATGTGCTTTGTTGAATCTGATCACAAAATATTTTTAAATATACAGATTCACTGAAGAGTTTAAAATATATTAATGCTCTGAAGTCATACAACTACCAGGAGTTATTTTATGGCATGTGTCATCATGATTTATACCACATAATACTAACATTCAACTATTGAATAATATGCAACCAAGATATTACTGTCATATTACATTTTTTAAGACTAAGAATAAGTTTCATTTGTATGATTCCGTTTTGAACTCAGTTCCTTGAAGAAATTCAATTGGCCAATATTGTAGAAGCTAGATTTGTTTAATACTTTAACTATTTTTGTTAGATATGTATTATTAGTACCTACATGTGTGTATCAAATTTTAAGTGTAGAGGAGACTGGCCCCAAACATAGATATTTTTGCTAGAGCATTTGGGTTGGGAATATGGAGAAGTGAATGGGAATTGTAATCTTTCTTATTTGCCAGAGATGTTATATTGAAAAGTTATATAAATATAATATCAAGTCTCAGTTCTCTATAAAATGAAGACATTACCTAGACAGTCCCTATGGTCTTTTTCAGCTCTATTATGTATATAATAAACCATGCTGGGAAATTCTACTGATGACAAAGTTCTTCCATACTTTAGATGAGTTTATGGTTATTGTGACCAAACTTTTAGAAATAAGTCTTTGAGGTTAGCTAGGCTATTTTGTTGCACATAACTCAAGCCTACACTGAACTCTCACCAGTTTAGTATAGAACCTATCACAATTTATATCCAATTAGAATAACTTCCAAAAACTCAGTGTCATACTTATATCATAGAGGCTTTTGGAAATTTCAGCAGAGGAATATTTGGTTATATTGCTTTCCACCTAACACTCCTTAATGTGTTTTTAAATGTCTTCTTTCTTTATGCCTTCTACCTCTTTACAGACAACCCACCAACTATGCTCTTAATCTTTCTCTTGGTTTGTTTGGGGTTTGGAGTTTTCTGGGTTTTGTTGTTATTGTTTTTGTTTTTTTAATATTAAATGCTTGCTTTTACAGAAAACTTTTTTCCACTCCTTTACTCTCATCTTTTTGATAGGTGAAAAATGACAGGAAATTTAAACTGTTTTTTTTTTCCTGCTCTGTGTTTCCTCCCCCCTTTCCCCCATCATTTTCCTATGTTTCCACATTCATCCTTTCTGTACTCTTCTTTCATATCTGCCTTAATCCCATCCTTCCCTTTCCCCAGCCATTGTTTTATAAACCTTTACTATTACTTTTTTATTCTCTCATCCATGGGATTAGATTAAGAAATCTAAATTTCACAACAATGACTGAAGGATCCTTATCTACTCAAACAAGCATCAAGAGAAGGGGCATAGCTACCACAGAGATAATACTTAAGGTTTTTGTTTTTGTTTTGACCTGACAACTCTGGATTTGGGCTATAATATTCCTGCAAGTTTTTATTTTGGTATTTCTTTTAGGAGGTAACCAGGAGATCCTTTGTTTCTAGATCTTTATAGTTCTCTTCCTCCCTACCCCCACCCCACAATATAATTTCCTTAAATAGCATGTTCAGGTTCTTTTTGCAGGTAGGAAGAGGATGTCATATCTTTCAAGTAGTCTAATGATTCTTAATATTTCTTGCTGACCTGTTTTTTAGGTTAGATACTTTTGATAACTTTACTTTGTTTTCTACTTCTTGTGTCAGACTGTTAATTCTTGTTCCAGTTCTTTTTTCTATAATTCTTATCTATTTTCCACCAGCATCTTGATTTTCTTTCCAATTGTTTCTTCTAACACTTTCATGGATAAAATCATTTTTAGTTCTTTTTTTGAACCTTTATTTAATCTCTTCTAAGTATTTTAATTGATCTTGTGGGAAAGCGCTTTTTCCTCTGAAGCATTTCTTGTAGATGTTTTAGAATCATTCTCTTCTGGGTTTGTGTCTTTTAAGTCTTATGTTGCCTTTTTTTTCCCTAGTAAATTTATTTATTTTTAATATACATTGCTTTATGAATCATGAGAGAGAAAAATGAGAGGAAAAGGGAAAAACCATGAAAGACATTAAAAAAACAGGAAAAAAAAGTGAATATAGCATGTGTTGATTTATATTCAATCTCCTTAGTTGATACAGATGGCATTTTCTGTCCAAAGTCTATTGAGATTGATTTGGATCCTTGAACCACTAAGAGGAACCAAGTCTTTCATAGTTCATCATCACACATTCTTGTGATGATGTATATGTATACAGTGTATCCCTGTTCTGTCCCTTTCACTCAGCATCAGTTCATGTAAATCTTTCCAGGCCTTTCTTAAATTAGCTCGTTCATCAATTTTTATAGAATGGAATTTTCATGCTTTACCACCACCTTGAGTTACATTTCTTTTCAATCTTCATGACAGTTGTTATCCAGCTCTGAGGAATGATTAACATCTGTTTCTAGTCTCTGCACAAAGTCAAGCCCCTCATGCTGGTTCTTGGACCTCTTCCTGCTCTGGTGTATAGCTTTCTTTAGTGCCTACACTAGAAGTTTCCACCTGTGCTGCTGGCTAAACCATCAATCCCCCAGTATTCCCACACCTTCTATCTCCTTAGGCCAGCCTAAACCAGAAAAAGGACAGTGACTTTTTTTCTTTTGGATTTTGTGATCAGGATTTAGTGTGTTGTCCTATTTTGTTTTTGTTTTTTTTCTGATCTCTGAGAAGATGGCTTAAGGATTTTTGTAGACTGGTTTGACAATGATTGTAAAACTAAGAAAAGATGTAAAGCACTAAATGACTAAAATTGCTAAAAGGAAAACAACAAAAAAAGCACAAAAATATTGGATGGATTTTTAAAGATGTTTTATAAAGCCACCAGATTTCCTAGAACAATTTTGTAAAATCCCAACAATATTCAAAGCTGGCTCTTAAGGATTTTTGAAGATAGTAATTTTTCTCATTCTAGAGAGATTTCACCCCTCCCAGATTTCTTGATAAATCTGGGAAGTTTGAATTTTTCAAAACTACTTAGAAATGTAAATGATTCATTGACATTGGGAAAATACTTTTATAGAGAATTTTTGCAAAGGGACTATAAAATTCTCCCAGACCAGTCAATATCCTAACAGAAGATTTACTGATGCTCAATTTTTATGCTTTCAGATAAGAAAAAATTTACAATATTTAGCGATATGGGGCTAAGCACAACTTTGTGAAGGAAGACATTTATCATTGACCCCATTTTACAGGCCAGAATACATGACTCCAGTGATGTGACTTTACTGCAAGGTCACACAACTAGTAAATGTCACAGCCAAAATTTGAACCTAGTACTGATTCCAAAACTATAGATCTTAGCACTAGATCATTATTCCTTTTTTTTTCCCCTCTTTTCCTTTCTCCCTTTCAATATTAGGTATATGTCATGTGCTGAGACTATTCTAGGAGCTAAGAGAGTTTAGAATAGGAACTTTTTATAAGGTAATCAGTGACATAAATATGATTCATGTATGAAATTGAATAAATAAGTAAAAAAAAAAAAACAGTAAGCATCTATGTGTGCTAGAACTACAAATATAAAAAGTCTGCCCTCAGTTCAAGAAATTGCCTGAGACTAGGGAGAGAAGTGAAATATGACTAAGATTGCCAGAAGAGAGTGCAGATGATACACAAAGCAGAGCATCAGGGCCCGCCCTATGGTCAAAGTTCCAGAAGAATATGCTACATGTTTGATAAGTCTAACCAAAATAGAATTAATTGTAGAAACAAGTAGAATGCTTGCAATGTGCAAAACATAAAGCTCTACACATTTTTTTATGCTTAAAAACCAGTATAATCAGATTCCCCTTTCCCTTACCCCACACTATCAATAGATGCTCCCTTCACTTTCAGATTTACTTAGAATAACTAGAGATCTTTTGCCTAGTTGCCTATATACAGATTTACATTATTATTGGGATGTATACATCCAATTAGATAGCAATAGAATCTAAGGCTGGCCCATAGACATTTTGGAAAAGAATGAATTATAGGACAATGTTTGAACTGATCTCCCAATTGTATTATTATTCCTCACAGATAAAAAAAAAATCAAAAAGTCTAAGCATGAAAGGATTTCTACATATTAAACAATCATTTGGACTTCTGATGAATAATTTAATTAGAATATAGCCTATTCTGAAAAATTTGGCCTTGCTCATGAATATTGTATTGATGAAGTTGTAAGAAAAAATTAAAAGAGAAAAGGGAAAGGAATGTTATTCCAAAAAGATGTCTTGATACAACTCCAGATACATTGAAACATTATCTGCTACTTTACTGTTGCTTTATGTTTGCTCATAAAGTATTTCTTATATTTTAAAAAGATCCATGAAGTCATCACTGTGGCAACTCTGCCTCCTGTGCAACTTGATAGGTTTTCGAAAAACATTTACATTTCTACTGTGTGCCAGACACTAAGGATACAAAGAAAGCAACAGTTCCTCTTCACAGGAGCTTAGGGAGAGGCAAATACACATGAATAAATGGCATAAATAGAAAGTTAATAAATACAAATGAATGTCCAGTTGTACCCAACTCTTCATGACACCATTTGGGATTTTCTTGGCAAAGATAGCTCATTTTAAAGAGCAGGAGCAAGTGGGTATAGGTGACTTGATCAGGATGACACAGTAAGTGTCTGAGGCCAAATTTGAACTTGGAAAGATGAGTCTTAACTAACTCAAGGGCAGATGCGAGATCCACTGTGTTATGCAGCTGGGCCTATTTTTCTAGTGATAAACATGAAGGGCAAGCACTAGCAGTTGGGGAGGGAGAAAAGATCAGGAAGTTTCAATTGAGTAATAAAAGTCAGAAGCAAGATTGCAGAGTTTAGACCCGAAATGAATGCAGCAAGTGTAAACAGCTTTTTCAAAGAGTTTGAAAAAGGAGAGATAGATGGCATTAGCTTGAATGGATTGTAGAGTGTAGTGAAAACTTTGGGGTTTTGTTTTTTTAAGGTTGGAGAGAATTTGGGGGAAATGGAAGAAAAGTAAGGAAGAAAACAGTTAATAGAGCTTGAAGATTTAAGAGGAAAAAGATGAATGGTTGAGGATGCAATATACTGGGAGAGAAAGGAGCAAGAGGGATCAAGTGAACAGTGAAGGCTTAGCAAGAAGGACCAAATTCATTGTCAGACTGGGGAATGGGAGAAAAGAGTAGGAGATGATGTAAAGGGGATTTGAGATAAAGAGAATGGGAGAAGAGGGAGCTCACATTGAATGGTTTCAGATCATTGGTTATAACCTGAGAAAGTAATGAGAAATAGGATTAGAAGAGATTTAAATGAAATGGAATGACAGATTTAAAAGGAATGAAAATGATCAGAGTTTATGGACATAAAAGAGGTATGTCAGAGTTTCCAACAGTAGAACATATGTAGATAATATTGAAATCTAGGTGTAAGGGTGGGGATCATTGAGTTAGTTGATCAATTACCTACCTTTATTTTAAAGAATAAGAACTTACACCTTGTTACCTTAACTAAGCAAAAATATGTCAGATTTTTGTTTAGGCAGGTAGGTGGCATACTGGATATAAAGCTACATTTGGAGACTGGCTGATGTGAATTCCAAACCTGTCTCACTTGTTATGTCAACCTCTCCTAGTCTTGGTTTCCTTATTTGTAAGTTACTCAGGTTCTCTTGACTCCTGGGCTGGTGCGCTATCCATTGTGCCAGCTAGCTGCCCCATGGCTCATGTTTTGAAGAAATAAAATCCTAGTTCATGAACAGGTTTCCTCAGAAAATCTGAATATGTTTAATGTTTCTACAATTCATCCAGTAGCTTTCAAGGGTTTTTATAATTAAGATTTATGTAGTTTTAAAGCTTATCAAATGCTTCACATTATCTCATTTGATTCTCACAACTAACTAGTGAAGAAGAAACTATTACATCATTTTCTCATCTTTTTTTGTTTGTTTCTTGATTTCTCAAGGAGTCATTGGCTTCCATTGCTATGAGATTCTTAATACCTACTAGCTGTGTTGAACTTCACTTAATGCCAGTTGCCTAAACAAAAAAAACAAACAAAAAAGAGCCAGCTTTGGAACTGAAACATTTGCTGTGAATTATGAAGGACCTTTTCAAGAAGTGGGTGTGGGGTGGAGTGGTCAGGGAAGAAAAGAGCTTGTTTTTGATTAGGCTTCTCTTATTTCTCCATACCTTAGAAGATTTGGACTTTTTCATTTTTATACTAGCAGTATCCCTAGGATAGCAACACTTGGAATCAGTAAATTAATAAACATTTAATTGCCTACTATGTACCAGGCACTGTATTAAGCAGAGATACAAAGAAAGGTTAAAAGATAGAGATCTTGTTCTAAAAGAGTTCACAATCTAATGGGGAAGTCCCCCTCTAGAAGGTGGCACTTAACTTGAGCCTTAGAGAGAGATGAAGAGTTGAAGGTGAGTAGCATTCCAATTAAGGGAACTACTCAGTGCAAAGTCCCAGAGGCAAGAGATGCCTCTTGTTATTGTGCTAATAACAAGTAGACCTGTCTGGCTATGTAGATTGCTATCTTTCCATACCTTCTCATCCTATATTAATTTCTGTTCATATTTTCCCATAAACCTTCCATAAAGGAGCTACCCAAACCTTTTGAGACTCTTTTGTTCTTTAAATGTTTTTGTAGACAAAAGTACAGAATGGAATCCCTCATCTCTTTTTATGCTTCATTCTTGTAACATGTCCCTACTGATATCTTTTTTTTTAACCATTTTTTTGCATACAAGTTATCCTTTATAATATGCTTTGTTCTTGCTCAGCCTATCTTTAAGACTTTACTTTGTCTTTCAGAAAACAGAAGAGAGATTATTCTGTCTAGATTTGAATGTTAATATTTAATAGTGGGAAATTATATTGGATCAAGAGCATGGGACCAATTTGATTTGTAATGTTCAGGCTAGCTTTCTGGAGGTCCTCTAGAAAGGCCTTGGTCTCAGTAGGATAATCACCATGAGGATAGAGTCTTTATTGGATGGAGTCTAAGTCTTTATTGTCTCCTTCACAATCTGTCTCCATCACAGTTTGTGTCTGTCATAGTCTGACCCAGTCTGAGTCCGACTTTGTCCCCAATTCTTTCAGCCCTTAAATACCTTACAATTACATCACATACCCAGTACAGTATACTGGGTATAAGTCAATATCTAAAGTGATTATATTATTATATCAAACTAGAATGATTATCATATCATACTAGATATATGTGAACTAGAGAGCCATTATCTCATCAATTCTACTGAGTGAGTTAACACCTTCTTTCATGTATACTTCTCCAGAGTTCCAGCCCTCAACATATTTGCTTTTAATATTTCCCATCAATTTAATCAGTGTAAGATACTCTCTCTAAGAGTACAGATTATAACTTTTCCAAGCCTTCTCATTCTTTCCAATTCTCATCCTTATCTTTTTGAAAATTTTTGATTCACATTATATACTGAAGGCCTTTCTCTAGCTCTTCCAACAGTTCAAAAATGCCCCTGTGATATTTAGAAGTATCCTCTATCCCCTTCTCTGCTCATCAAAATTGTAAGATAGAAAAAACAAAATCTAAGAAATATAATATTAAAAACATGTAGAAAAATCAAACACTATATTACTAATAATAATATAATAAAAATTATTCTCAATAAAAAGCCCTTGGAAATTAAATACCATAATGCTAAAGAACAAGTGAATCATAAAGTATAGAAATAATAGAAAACCTCAGAATTGAGCAATGGAAGCCAATGACTCTTTGAGATATCAAGAAACAAATAAAAAAGGTGAGAAAATATGTGAAAATGTTAAATACCTCAAAAAAACTAAACTAGAAAATGGGTCAAGGAGAAATAATTTAAGAATTATTACCTGAAAGGCATGGTAAAGAAAAAAGAAAAAGTCTGGACATAATACTTAAATTATCAAGGAAAACTGTCCTAGAATCCGAGGGTAAAATAGAAATTGAAAAAAATCCACCAATCACCTCCTGAAAGAGATCTCAAAAATGGAAACTCCCAGGAATATTATAACCAAGTTTCAGAACTCCCAGGTCAGGGAGAAAATAAAGCAGCTAGAAAGAAACAATTCAAATATGGAGATATAGCCAGGATTGTATAGGATTTAGTAGCTTCTACAATAAAGGAATAGAGGACTTGGAATATGATATTCTAGAGGGCAAAGGAGCAAGGATTACAACCAAGAATCATCCACCCAGGAAAAACAAATGTAATCCTTCATTATAAAAAATAAATCTT
The DNA here is from genome assembly GCF_902635505.1 of Sarcophilus harrisii. Lineage (NCBI taxonomy): Eukaryota > Metazoa > Chordata > Mammalia > Dasyuromorphia > Dasyuridae > Sarcophilus > Sarcophilus harrisii. Next base: position 232,457,407 of record NC_045427.1, read on the forward strand.
CAATGAAATAAAGGACTTTAAAGCATTCCTGATGAAAAGACCGAAGTTAAACAGAAAATTTTATTTTAAAATAAAAAACTCGAGAGAAACATTAAAAGGTAAATAGAAAAGAGAAATCATAAAAGGATTCAATAAGACTGATTTTACATTCCTACACAGAAAGATACTTGTAATTCTTAATTTTTATTACTATTAAGGCAGAAGTATGCATAGACAGAAAGTGCAAGTGCGAAAAAAAAAGCAAATTAAAAATCCCCAATTAAACACCAAATTGAAAATCTTAAAAACCAAATAAGAGATTAATAAAATTGAAAGAAAACCATTAAACTAATAAGTAAAATTAGGAACTGGTTTTATGAGGAGAAATTATTAAACTATATACATTACTAGTTAATTTGATTTTTTAAAAAGTAATAAGAAAACCAAATTAGCATCAAAAATAAAGAGGATGAAATCTCTATTACTAAGGAGGGAATTAAAGCAACTATTAGGAATTATTATATCTAACTATGCCAATCTAACAATCTAAGCAAAATGGATGAATAATTATAAAAATATAAAATGCCCAGATTAACAGAAAAGGAAATAAGAATACTTACCTATCTTAGGAAAATAAGCCATCAAAAATAAGCCAAAAAAATCCCCAGGGTTAGATGGATTCACAAATTGATTCTACCAAACTTTTTTTTTAAATTCCAACACCATATAAACTATTTGGAAAAATAGGCAAAGAATGAGTCCTATCAAATTTTTCTTAAGACACAAATATGGTAATTATATCTAAACCAAGAAGAGAAAAAAACCTGTGGCCTAATTTCCCTAATGAATATTGAAGCAAAAAGAATTAAATAAAATAGTAGGAAAGACATGGCAACATAATTCAAGGATCATACACTATCACCAAGTGGAATAACAGAAATGAAACTCTTTTTGTAGTGACAAAGAATTGAAAACTGAGGGAATGACCATCAATTGAGGAATAGCTAAACAAGTTATGATATATGATTGCAATGGAATACAATAATGCTATAAGAAATGACAAACAGGATGACTTCAGAAAAATTTGGCAAGACTAATAAGAACTGATGGAAAATAAAGTGAGTAGAACCAGGAGAATATTGTACACAGTTACATCAATATTGTATGATGTTCAAGTTTGAATGATTTAACTATGCTCAGCAAAGACAATTCCACAGGACTTGTGATAAAAAATGCAATATGCTTCCAGAGATAGAACTAATAAATTCTAAATGCTAATCAAAGCATATTATTTTTCCTTTCATTTGGGGGAGGAAGAGTTTGTGCCTTCTTAGACAGCATGACTTAATATGGAAATATGGTTTACATGATATATAGCCTCTATTGCCAGCTCAAAGAGGGGGCAGAGTACAGGGAAGGGAAGAAGGGAAAGAATTTGAAAATCATTTTTAAAATGTCTAAAATCATTTTTACATTTAATTGGGAATAAAATAAAACATTTTGTTTAAAAAGAAAAAAATTCATCAAAGAAAATAGCAATATTAGAACAACAAAACAAAACTTAAAGAATACAACAAGGGCAGCTAATTGATGCAGTGGATTGAGCCCCAGCCCTGAAGTCAGGAGGACCTGAGTTCAAATTCGGTCTCAGGCACTTAACACTTCCTAACTCTGTGACCCTGGGCAAGTCACTTAACTCCAACTGCCTCAGCAAAAAATATACATATACATATATATACATAGCAAAACTATTCTGGGGGAAAACTACATTTCTAAATGTTATCACAAGAAAACCATAATGAACTGAGCATGCAATTAAAAAAAAAGAATTGAACAACAGCAAATAAATCTAATCAATAAAAAAGAAATTATTAAAATTAAAATTTTAGTAAGACCATTGAAATGGCAAGTTAAACTAAAAAGGTCTTTAAATCAAAAGTATTAAAATACATAGCTAACCTGATTTTTTTAGAAGAAAAATTGTATTAAAAAAGAACTCTCAATAGCAGTAGAAGAAATAAATTACTTTGCACAAAATTAACAACTTATGAGTACTTATAAAAATCTAAAGTACCTGAATTAACAAAATGAAAAACAAATTCAATAACATAATAACAGAAAAAGAAATTGAACTTCCAAAGGAAAAAACTTCAGAACCAAATGGATTTTCAAATTAATTTTAACAAAAAGTCAAAAAAATTCTAATACTACATAAATTATTTGCAATAACAACAAAAGAAGTTATCTCTCCAATATCTTTCTATGATATAAATATGGTATTGATAACAATCAAGAAGAGAGAAAGTATAGAACACTACTGACTAAATATATCTAATGGAATATTGATGGAAATTTTAATTGGAAAATTTTAAATAAAATATCAGGAGGCTACAGTAGCAAATTAGGAAAAGTATATACTATGATCAGTTTGGATTTATACAAAGAATGTAAACTTGGTTCAACCTAAGGAAGACTATAATAAACTTAAAAATTAAAATAATGAAAGCCATATATCAATAGATGCTGAAAAGACTTTTTGTCAAGATAAATTATCCATTTTAATACAAATTCTAGAAATTAAAGGAATAAATGGATCTTCCTTTAACATAGTACATAGCATTTCTCTAAATCTAAGGGGGAAAAAAATGGGAGCCTTTCTGTGGTCTTTTCTTTTCTAAAATATGATCGTTCTCTGTGGAGCAGGTTTCTTGGGGAGGTTTTTCTGGAGGCAGCCTTAGTTTTGGTTCAAAGTAATAATCACTTGAAATACAGCCAAGAGTTGTCTCTTCCAAAGTAGCCTGGTTAGTTTTCTTAGAGGCCTATCTTCCTTGGTTCCAAAAGTTCTTGCAACTTGTCTTTTGTCGCCTCCAGCTCCCTCTGAATCTTGGTTCTACTCTGAATCCTTCGTTCTGCCCGACTGCAGTCTCTAGCTTGTCAATCTCCTGAACTGACTGAATGACTGAAGCTCTAAGAGCTTCTTATATATGATCTCTTAAAGGTGTGAACCCAAAGGTTGACTCCTCCTCTGAGAGAGTGGGATTGTGGGTTTCTGACTTGTAAATCTCCAGAACTTGTGAACTCCAATATATGAGCTAATGTGTGAACTCTCAAAGGTGTAAGCTCTAATGTGTGAATTCTCCCAAAGGTGTAAATCCTAAGCACATAAGCATTGTGTCTATCAATTCCAGTGAGTCAACATCTTGTTTCAAGTTCTGGTCCATAACATCTCCCGCTTTCTTTTGATTTGGAACATAGGTGGTCTTGACCTCCCTGACTTCTCAAGGAAGTGAGAACCCCAAAAAGAAAGTGATCACCCCTTCCCTGACTGCTCAAAAAAAGAAGTAAAAACACCATAAAAAGAAGGTGGTCACACCCTCCCTGACTTCTCAGGAAAGGAGATGAAAACACCAAAGGAAATGGGAAATCAAATCAGATTAGCGGGTTTCTGAAGGGGCTCACTTGAAACAGGTATACATAAATCCATTAATATGGGTGGCATTACACATAATTACATAATCACATAGCAATATAACACAGGCTAGTAGTAATGTAACAAATAGCATGAATCAACATGAGAATTTATACATTTCCATAAGTTCTAGAAATAGTCCAAAAGAAATCCATTGTCCATTAGTTCATGTGCCAGGAATCCAATAATTCCTGCAAGCTTTGAAGTATTGCAATAGTCTCATCAACAATTTTTCATCTCAAGGAATCCAGTGATTCCTGCTGGTTTTCAAGTCCTTGAAACAGTGTGTTAGGGAATCCAATGATTCCTGAAGATTTTCAAGTTCTTTTAACAGTCTCATTATCATCCATGCTCTTTCAGTTCCAGATGTTTCTTTAATCTTCTCCTTTGTTTTTGAGGTTTTTCTCCTTTTCTGTCTCTCTCCAGGTGCTCGTTGCCACCCATCTGTTTCCTTCTCTATTTGTAGGAACACAAGCAAACCCTCTCTCCCTAGCAATTAACCTATCTAATTCCCTTCTTTTTTTTTTTTTTTTAACCACTTTTGGGATTTCTCATCATCATCTGACAATTTCATTGGAGCTGTTTGCACTGGACACTGCTCTGTTGGGTTAAAAAACCTGTATTCTCCCCAACTGTAATCCTGATTGTTTTTCTGTTGGTTGATCACATCAGAGTCCTGAACTTCTAAAGACTCTCTGGGTGTAACCTCAGCTGCCATCATGCCTCATCTATCTTTTGTATATCTTGGAGCTGGGCCCTGCCTCTCATTTCCTTGGGTCAATCTGCATTCTGAGGCCCAATGGAAGCCTCGGTTGCATTTTGGACATGGGGTTTTAGGTTTTCTCTCACCCTGTCTTCTCACTCTATCTCCATATCTACAATGAGCTCTCAAATGTCCAACTTTTCCATACTGAAAACATCGACGAGTTTCTCAGAATTCCTTTGCCAAGAAGGACCCTGTCTTCCCATGTTCATCATAGTCTGGGTATAATAAGCATTTGTGCCCACTGTGGCACAGCATCTTGTGATCTCCTCTAAAGGAGCATCTTTATCTAGTCCCCATATAATTCTTTTACAAACCTCATTGGCATTTTCCTTAGCCAGATGTCTGGTCATTATTTCTGTGCTGCATCTTCTCCAATGGTTCTTATTACAACTGTTTGCAAATGTCCACAAAATCTGCAAGAGGTTCATTGGGATCTTGCTCTATTTTTGTGAAGGCTTTACTTCCATCTTTCTTTCCGGGGAGGGAATCCCAAGATTTTATTGCAGCCTTAGAAATTTGCTCATACACTGTTCTGGGATAATAAATCTGTTCTGAATTCTCTCCATACTGACCTTCACTTGCTAGTTGGTCAAAAGTGATTTATACATTAACTCGTTTGCCTGTTGTGTTGGGCTTGAATCCTACATAATTCATGATATTCCGAAAGCCACAACAAATTTTGTCCAGGTTCTAAACATGTCCTAGCTATGGATTTCCAATCACTTGGTGTTAAGATTTCATAAGACAAATTATCTAGTAACATTTTAACATAAGATGATGTAGCCCCATAAAGAATGCAACCCTTTTTTAAATCCTTAATTTTTTCCATATTAAAAGGAGTGTATCTTCTCCCTTTTTGACCTGAAGAGTCAAGCTCTTCAATCACAGGATATGCATTTATAAAATCAGATACAACTTGTACTTCATTTTTTGCTTTAATGCCTTTTCTAATCTTGTCACAGGCTCCTTAATAGGTGGTTCTAATTTCATTACTGCCTCTCCCCCTCCTCCTCCCTCCACCCATGAAGGGTTAATTGAGGGGGGACCATCATGAGATGAGGAATGATCTAAGTTCTCCTGCTGTAAATCTGATTCTTCATCCTTTTTACCTAGTTTAGTTGCACCTTCCCCTCCTGCTCTTTCTTCTTTTTCCTTATTCTAACACTTATATAATTTCCTAAAGCCAGTTGTATTAAATTATATGTATTAAGTGTGTCTTTGGAAATTGAGTCAGGTCTATTTTTATTGTAGAATTGACAAAGATCCTCTCCTACTAATTTCCACTCCTCTAGATCCAATTCTTTTTCCATAGAGAAACAAGGACATATGTGCTTTACAATTTCTAAAAGTTCAGTGATCTGCTCCAAAATTATAATCAAACCTTGATTTTTCATAACTTTGACAATGCTCTCTAAACATTTTCCTTAAACAGAAACAGAAGCTGTTTTCTAAACATCTGTCCCATCTTAGCTGAAATTCTACTTTAACTCTTTTAACAAAATTTCTTTGTTGTATTCACAAACTCTAATTTCTGGGTTGAGGATACTTTTCCACTGGAACAGGATCAGCGGTTTTTCCACTGAGATCAGGATCCTGTCAGTCCCATGTTCAGGTGCCAAAATGTGGTGTTCTTTTTTTTTTTTTTTTTTTTTTTTTTTTTTTTTTTTTCTTTTTTTTTTTTTTTTTTTTCCTATATTATGATGGTTCTCTGTGGAAGCAGGTTTCTTGGGGAGGTTTTCTGGAGGCAGCCTTAGTTTCAGTTCAGATCAATAATCACCTCCTTCCTTGATTCCAAGAGCTCTTGCAGCTTGTCTACAGCTTCAGAATCTTGCTTCTCTCTCTCCCAACTGACACTTCCCTCTCAATCTTTTCAACTAAACTATCCTCAGCTCAACTGTTTTTATGCTGTCTTAGAGGTGTAAACTCAAAGGTTGACTCCTCCTCTGAGAGTGGGATTATGGGAGGTATAAATTTGGTTATCTCATACTGAACCCTGAAATCTCCCAAATGTGTGAACTAATGTGTGAGCTAATGTGTGAACTCTCAAAGGTGTTAAATTAAGCATTGTTTCTATCAATTCCATTGAGTTATCACCTTGTTTCAAGTTCTGGCTCATAACACCTTTCTAGTAAGATTAGAAATAAAGCAAGGATCCTTTCACCACTATATTTAACATAGTGCTAAAAGTGCTACTAGTAGCAAGAAAAAGAAATTGAGAATAAGCACAGAACAGAAAAAATTATCATTTTTGATGAAGATAGGATGGTGTCCTTAAAAAACCTTAGAGAGTCAACTAAAAAATTAATCAAAATGAGAACAGCAAACTATAGCAGCTCAAAAAACAAATCCTCAGCATTGCTATATACAACCAACAAAACCCAGCAGGATGTGCTATAAAGAAAAAATTCATTCAAAAAACTAGAGAAGCTGTAAAATATTTGAGAGAATATCCAATAATGCTCTCCCAGGGACTAGATATATGTATATATACATATACACACAACAATAAATATAAAACCTTTTTTGAAGAAATGTAGACAGAATAATTAGAAAAACATTTATTGTTCATGAGTAATTCAAGCAATATAATAAAAATTTAAAACTACATAAATTAATTTATTTATTCAGTGCTATGCCAGTCAAACTCTTAAAAGAATATTTTTTGGACTTAGAAACAATTACAAATATTAACAAAATTTATATGGATGAATAAAAGGTAAATAATCTCAAAGGCAGCAATTTTTTTTTTAAAGTGGAAAGAAAAGAAATCTATCAGTATCAGTTCTCAAATTGTTCTACAAGGCAGTAATCATGAAAATGATTTGGAACTGGGGAGAGGGTACTGGGAAAAGAAAAGGAGAGATGAGAGAAAGGAAGGAAGAGGAAGAAAGAGAGATGGGGGTGGGAGAAGAGAAACTTGATCGGAGGAATGGATTAAGTATAATATGTCTAGAAACAAACAATAATATAGTGTTCAATAGAATGTTAGATTTTTACTTCTGTTGGAGGCATTCTTTTGACATTCTTGGTATTGACAATGTTTAGCACAATTTCTGGCTTGTACTAGATGTTTAATAAATGCTTATTGACTGACTGACACAATACCTCAATCTCTGGGAAACATCTGTGAAAATTGGATAGAAGTCTGGCAGAAAATAAGTTTAAACTAACTCTTTACCTTATACACCAAAATAGGCTCTGACTGGATATGTGACATGATTATTAAAGATCACATAATAAAATAAAGAGTAGGAAAAAATTATCTCTCAGATCTATGGAGAGGGAAAACATAAATAAATGATAGAGAAGATTATACAAGATTAAATGAATGACTTGGATTACATAAAATTCAAAATTTTTTTGATTTTTTTTTCCCCACAATGTAATAAAAATTGGAAGGGAAATAAATAAGGAAAAACTCGGGTTTGGTGTAATTTATTTCCCATTTATATGATTTTCTTTTTTTATATATTTTAAAAGATAACTTTAATTGCAATTTCAATACTTTTCTGCACATTTTAATAGCCTCTGAACTCTCATTTTAAAGGGTAAATATTATTTTTCCAGTTTAAAAAAGTAATTGCTTTAATCTATTTTATCCAGTATTGATTTATTGTTGACTATTTGTTGATTGTTTTGATTGAATTGTATGTTGATTGATTATTATTGATTGATTATCCTTTTTTCTTCTATTATGATATTTGATATCACCAATTAGACCATAAAGGTTCTTTTAAAAATATCAATTTTAGATATACATATATTTTATAACAAATTATACTGCTAAAGAACTAGGAAGGTTTAGAAAGTAATAATAGGGGGCAGCTCAGTGGTGCATTGGATAGAGCACCAGCCCTGAAGTCAGGTGGACATGAGTTGAAATCTGGCCTCAGACATTTAAGACTTCTTAGCTGTGTGACCCTGGGCAAGTCACTTAACCCCAGTTGCCTCAGCAAAAAAAAAAAAGTAATAGAAGAATAAACAGGAATAGTAAGGATAGATTGAGGTAAGGGATAGCAAGTAAGTAGGGATTATTGATTATTTGGGGGGAGGTGAGGGATATGGTTAGATTTAGCAAGAGGAGTAATAGTAGGAAAAGGAATTAGAGATGGATTTTTAACTGAAAGGATTAAATTAGGAATTTACTAATATATTTTGAAATAGCTTTCCAATAATCTAGGGCTGGCCAGATTGAGAAATACCACATTGTCTACCAGCATCTGGCTCAGGAAGGTTATAGAGTATACTGTACTATAAGGCACTTATAGTGCGAACCTTAGCAGGACAGGATCCAAGTTAATGGCGTATTATCTAAATAAAACACCAATCCAAAGTATGCAGGTTGGATGAAGGAGTTGATGGTATGGAACTCTATTAGTAAGCTGAGACATAATACACATATAAATCATATAAGAAGTTATGCAGTATTCAGAATGAGCTGCTGGGAAGAATATAATGAAAAGCAAATTTGTCTTTTTATTAACTTATTTATAATGACTAATCTATATGATGATTGAGTTGTACCCAAATGATGTTTATTTCTTTAGATTTTATATTACATTCATATTTCCCTATAAAATATATGTGATCAAACTACTTTTAATCCCATTTTACTTAAATATTAGCTGTAGTATGCACAGTGGCTACACCCAGGTGAAACTGTCTCAGCAGTTGAGGGCTAAACTAGATTAAGGGTAACCAATGGCTCACAAATTCATCAGTGAGCTAGGGAAATGTCTACTTCAGGCATGTAAAAACTCCTCTTTGTTCCCCTTACCCCAAATGGGGGAACGAGAACCATTTGTTTCAATGACCATGAGGCTAGCTGAAGCACGAGTGGTGGAAGAGTTAGAATTGGATTACATCTTGATGCCAAGGTCATCTGCTGCATTCTGAACTATCACCATGACTTCTGTCATATCACAGGACCTCAGTGATTCTGGAAAAGAGTGAGGCTACTGGCTTTATGCATCTCTGCCTCACTTAAATTCACTTCAGACATAAGTCAAGCTACTACCTATCACTTTTTTCTGTACCCCCACTCCAATATCTTGATATAATTGGTCCTCTTTGAAAATGAAGGATCAACAAGTTGATAAAGTAAAAATTAGAAGGGAAATGGATAATTAGGAAAAATCTACTCAACTAGTTTTTCTGATAAAGGTGTCATATCCAAGATATATAAGGAACTGGTTCAAATTTATAAGACTAAGTACCATCCCCCAAAACATAAATGGCCAAAGGATCTATGAGGCAGTTTTTAAAGAAAAAAAAAAATCTAAACTCTCAATGATCTTATGAAAAAATGTGCTAAATCACTCATAATTAATGGAATATAAATTAAGGTAACTTGAAGATTCTGTCTTACACCTATCAGAATGCCAAAGATGACAAGAAAGGAAAATTACAAATGTTGAAGGAATAGGAAAACAGGTACAATAATACACCTGATAGAGTTGTATATTGGTCCAGCCATTTTCAAAAATAATTTGGAACTATGCCCAGGAAGCTTCCAAACTGCAACTTTTTTAGTTAGCCACATCACTTCCAGGGATAAGCCCTGAAGACATCAAAAAAGGAGGAAAAGGACCCATATATGCAAAAACATTTATAGCAGAGTTTTTTGTGTGTATGTATTTTCAAAGAATTGGAAACTAAGTGGAGTAAAGAACTGAAAACTTGGGGAAGAGGGAGGTAGAAGTGGAGTGCCTGTCATTTGGAGAATGGGCAAATGTAACCTCCCCCTCAGAGGTTACTGATTGCCAGTCTTCTCTAATCCCAGGGCTTCAGAAATCCCTGGTCACTGCCTCACCAATCAGTGGTTCTATGTTCAACAGAATGCCTGTACACAGCAGCTTGCAAGCCAAGACTTTATTTCACATGATCACATCTTACACTCCTCTGCACTCTATCTACTTCCTGGTCCCCACTACTTATATTGGGTCTATGAAGTCACACACACAGCCAATAAGAGAAGAGACGTTTCTTGTTGATGATACGTCCTCAAAGCGACTAGAATTCCCACTCAGGAGGAGGTACTTACTAGCTGCAGAGATCACATCCAGGTGTCTCAGCCATCAAAGCCTTTTTTACTTCCTTATTGCGTTATGCGAAGTTCCTCTCAGGACTCTTACAGCTAAACAAATCATGTATAAGAATATAATGGAATATTATTCTGCCATAAAAAATGATAAAATGGACAACTTCAAAGAAAACTGAAGAGATCCACATAAAACAAAATAGAGCAAAATGAACAGAATTAGGAGAACAATTTATATGATGACATTATAGAGAAAAAATAGTTTGAAAAACTTTAGAACTCAGATCAACACAGTGCTAAACCATGAGTACAAAAAAAAAAAAAGATGAAACATGTCTCTTGCCTCCTGATTTAGTATGTAAAAAGAGACATATGTATTCAAATTTGGTTAATATAGGAATTTGTTTTCCCAACCTGTGCAGCAATATATGGAGGGCTTTATTTTGGACCTGTTTTTTGTTTTTAGTTTGCTCACTAATTATAATTAGTGGGGAATTAGAGGGAAAGACAACAAAAACAAATTATTCTTTATTTTAAAAAATGAAAACAACAAACTTTTTTTTAATAGCTTTTTATTTACAAGTTATATGCATGGGTAATTTTACAGCATTGACAATTGCAAAACCTTTTGTTCCAATTTTTCCCCTCCGTTGCCCCATCCTCTCCCCTAGATGGCAGATTGACCAATACATGTTAAATATGTTAAAGTATAAGTTAAATACAATATATGTATATGTGTCCAAACCATTATTTTGCTGTACAAAAAGAATCGGACTCTGAAATAGTATACAATTAGTCTGTGAAGAAAATCAAAAATGCAGGCGGGCAAAAATATAGGGATTGGGAATTCTATGTAATGGTTCTTAGTCATCTCCCAGAGTTCTTTCGCTGGGTGTAGCTGGTTCAGTTCATTACTGCTGCATTGGAACTGATTTGGTTCATCTCATTGCTGAAGATGGCCACGTCCATCAGAATTGATCATCATATAGTATTGAACAACAAACTTTTTAAAATGAAACAGTGAATAAATGGAAAGTCTTATTCTTAGGTTAAAAAAATCAACTTCATAGCATAAGACAGAAGAGAAATGGAGTCTGTGTGAGAAAAGACAGAGAATTCTTAATGGACAGCAATAGTAACAAATCAACAGTATGACAAAGAAATCAAAAAAGATGCCATCATTCTAAGCTAGGTAATTATAAGCAGTAGTGTCCAGGGGTAAAAAAAAAAAAAAATAATAAAAAAAATAAAAAAAAAAAAAAAGGGCAGATAATAATCCTACTCTTCTCTATTCTGTTCAGACATTAGCGAGAATTTTGTGTTCAGTTATAAGCATCACATTTTAGGAAAGACCACTGATAAAATGAGGAGTATCCAGAGGGATATTCAGGATATCAAAGGATCACACCATATAATAATCATTTGAAGGAAGTAGAGATGTTTATAAGAAGAGAAAATTGAAGTAGAACATATACAACTATTTGAAGGAAAAAGAAACTATTAGATTTATGACTGGCCTCACAGAGCAGAATGAAGATCAATGTAGGGGAGTTACAGTGAGCCAATTTTGAGTTCAATAAAAGGAAAACTTCCTAAAAATTATGGCTATACCAAATGAAATAGATTGATTCAAGAGACAATGGATACCCTTTCACTGGAGTTATTTAATCAATCAGTAAACTTTTTTAAAGGGCCTATTATTTGCCAGTTACTGTGCAAAGTGCTAGGGTTACAAAAACTATCAAAAGATAGTCTCCCCTTACAATCTAATGGGAGAGACAACATGGAAGCAAACATATACAAAGTGAAATATATATGGAATTAGTAGAAAATAATTAAAAGAAGGAAGGCATTATGATTAAGAAAGGTTGGGGGAAACTTACAATCTAATGGGAGAGACAATATGCAAGCAAACATATACAAAGTGAAATATATATGGAATAAGGAGAAAATAATTAAAAGAAGGAAGGCATTGTGATTAAGAAAGATTGGGGGGAAATTCCAGTAAAAGATAGAATTTTAGTTAAGACTTAAAAGAAAGCCAAGGCTGGAGAGACTTACACGAACTGATGCTGAGTAAAATGAGCAGGACCAGGAGATCATTATTATATACTTCAACAACAATACTATATGATGACCAGTTCTGATGGACCTGGCCATCCTCATCAATGAGATCAACCAAATCATTTCCAATGGAGCAGTAATGATCTAAACCAGCTACGTCCAGAGAAAGAACTCTGGGTGATGACTAAAAACCATTACATTGAATTCCCAATCCCTATATTTATGCCCACCTGCATTTTTGATTTCCTTCACAAGCCGGTTTGGTCATGTATACTTATTGTGTATCTAATTTATATTTTAATATATTTAACATCTACTGGTCATCCTGCCATCTGGGGGAGGGGGTGGAGGGTAAGAGGTGAAAAATTGGAACAAGAGGTTTGGCAATTGTTAATGCTGTAAAGTTACCCATGCATATAACCTGTAAATAAAAGGCTATTAAATAAAATTAAAAAAAAAAAAAAAAAAGAAACTGAAATTCAAGGAAGTAAGTGACCTTCCTAGGATCACACAACTAATAAGCATCTGAGACAGAAGTTGAAATAAGGCTTTACTGACTCTGAGACCAGTTGCCTAGACATTTTCCATGTGTCCTCTCAAAAATGCATGTGCCAGTTAGAAAACTTGTCAGAATGTCCCAGAACAATATTTATTAAAACACCCACTGATAAAAAAAAATTGTCCTTTGAATTATATTGTATAATTGTAACCTCAATATTCCAGTTAAGAGTAATAAACTCAAACTAGTCTAACTGAAAAAAAAAGAAAGAAAGAAAGCCAAGGGCAGCTAACTGGCATAGGAATCAGAAAGACCTAAGTTCAAATCTTGCCTCAAACGATAGCTATATGATCAAGGGCAAGTCATTTAATCCTATTTGCCTCAGTTTCCTCATCTGTAAATTAGTTGGAAAAGGAAATCATAGTATCTTTACAAAACAAAACAAAAAACAAATGGGGTTGTGAAGAGTTGGATATGACTGAAAATGACTGAACAACACAAAAGAAAGTCAAGGTCAGTAGATGAAATAGGGAGGTTACATTTCAGGCATTCAGAATAGGTAGAAATATTGCCTGGAGCTGAGAGAGGGAGGGTCTTGTTTCTGAAACAGCCAAGAGGCCAATATTATTGGGTCAAAGAATTGAGGGATATGCTATAAGAAAACTGGAAAGATAGGAGGGAGTTAAGTTATAATGGTCTTTGAATGCCAAACACAGCATTTTGCATTTATTCCTGGAGGTAAATGGGAAGCCACCTGAGTTTATTATATGTGTGTGATGAAATCTGATCTGCATTTTAGAAAAATCACTTTAGTGAATCATGAGTATACTGGAGTGAGAAAAGACTTGAAACGGAGAGACCCACCAAGCAAAGGTTGCATGTCTTCTTATATGGAATGTTAACGGAGAACTCTTGTTTAGATAAAGGAGGAAGTCAATTGTCTCAAAAGTATCTTCCAACTCTGAAATGTGATATACTTCACGACAATGGCAAACATTTTAGATGAGCATGTACTCTATAATTTATACTTCACTTGATATTAATAATGAATCATTGAAAAAAATTGCTTTCTATGGTTATGACTGGCATATTTTCTATGGTTTTAACTTGCATTATAGAGGAGAAACTTAGAGTATATTTTCTTTTATCATGTCGCTCTCTGCACTTGATCAGGATCTGTCCCTATAGAGAGCCACACACAGTGGGGGAACTCCGAGTGAGGTATAAAACCCTTCAGCCCAGAGGGAACTTGCTGACAATGTCTGGTTTAGCTCTCACTTTCCCTGAGAAGTGGGGGAGTGAAGGGAAAAGATCGGGACCACCTGTTTTCTATTTGAAGCAGGGGTACTTACAGTAAAGAGAGTCATTTACATATTAATAGCAGGGTGCTTACTTGCACAGTAGGCTGTGGTGATATAATGGTACTATAGTTGGCACTTGCTCAGTGTGCTGTAGGTAATGTAATTGTACTAAGGTATTTAGGGGCTGAGAGGACTTGAAATAAATAGACTCCATCTTTGACCATCCCAGCTTCATCACTCCACTAAGACTAAGGACTCAGGCTAGTCCTAAGAGAGCTAGCATAGATGGTACATTTTGGCACCCCAGCATGGGGACTCTAGAAAGAATAGTACATATTGGCACCCCAACTTGGGGACTCTAGAAATCACACTACATGCCTTTCTTCCCAATTTTATATTCTTCAATACCATTGCCTCTTTCTGGTATAATACCTGAATAAATACTGAGCAGTAGAATCTAAGTATCATGCTTTCATAATTGATGAGCACAGCTCAACATAGAAATGCTGGAAAATATTTCTCCTCCTTGCTTTGTTTCTGTGCCTCTGGACTTAGTCAGCATGTTTCAGCTGCCTTCTCAAACTGCAATATCCCTCTGTTCCTGTGGCCCCTCTTTCTATTGATGACTTACTCCCAGAATGCCCATTTTGAAAAAGGGTCCAGGGGTTAGATATTTTCCACTCTTCCCTGGACAACTTGTCTCCAAATGGATAAGCTCTTCCTTATCTCTGTCTCTCCCCCCTTTCATGAATCTCCCTTTCATGTGTTGTCTTCCCCAGTTAGAAAGTAAGCTATTTGGGGGCAGAGATTTTTTTTTTTCCTACTTATTTTTTTCTTTTTGTATTTTTTCTTAATTGTATTCCCACTGCTTATCACATAGTACATAGTAAGACCTTAATAAATGCTCATTTTCCTCTATAAGCACTCTCAAAATAATCTTGCTTAAGTATATATCTGAGACCAGCCTCTCTGCAAATTAATTATCTGTTAACATTTCTGTAAGTATTCTTTATGCTCTCACTGTTTTGTTGAAGCAATATTACTCAATTTTCCATCCTCCTCTGAAATGTTTTGTAAACAAGTTTGTATGCAAAACAATTTTAATCTTAACTGTCTTATGTCTGCACTTGGCAATAAAATAAAATGTTCATTGGATAATGCTGTTTCTGAGTTCTTATAGCTTCCTTGTACTTAATATTTCACATCAATTAATCTCTAATAAATAGTGATAAATACAATGTCTTTATCATGTAAATAATGGGAAAAATGATACCTCTTTGAAAAGATTTGAAAAGATTCAGTTAGAATTGCTGCAATCACACATGTCTTATTTTAATGTTTATTTTTTGTTCCAGGTTGGTTTTAATTTACTCCTTTATTTCAACCAGTTAATAACCAAACTATACACTGAAAACAGTGTATAGCTGTCTCAGAAATTATTCCAATGTTCATGACCAGACTTGCTGTTTACTAAAATATAATAATTTTCACTTTTTGGAATTATTACTTGATGTTTTTATATCTAATGTTTTACAACTTTCTTCCTCTAGGAGGTATTCATGATTTATAAATATGAGGCATCTGAAGCATCTGTAAGTCTTTTGCCTCTTTCATTTCTTGAACTCACATATTTTCCAACATAATTTTCACCCTGCTGTTCACTTTGCTTTGCTATTTTAATGTGCCAAGATACAAATTGATTTCTATGGAAGATCTTTTCAAAAGTTTGATTGGCTTTTCAAACTTCATAGTCAATGTTAGTGTGGTTGTAGAAAGATAGGTACACTATTGCATTTTTGGTGGAGCTGTGAATTATTACAACCATTTTAGAAAGAAATTTGGAATCAGATAATTAAAGTGATGAAAACATACATTCTCTTTGATGCAGAGACTTTGCTATTAAACATATATTCCAAGAAGTCTTTGATAAAAAGAAATCCTCCACATAAACCAAATATTTACAGTAACATTTTTTTTTTTTTTTGTGGAAGCAAAGACTGAGAAATAAAATAGATGCTTGAGGGCTGAAGAATGGCTAAACAAATTGTTGTACATATTGTACATGGAATATTACTGTGCTATATGAAATGATAAATATACATTGAGAGGCATAAAAAGATTTACATGAAATAACAGAAAAAAGTAAGAAGAATCAAGAAAATAATATACATAATGACTAAAACAAAGTAAATGTAAAGAATGACCACCACAAAACAATTAAAAATAAAATGTCATAAAATTACAAAGAATAAGCATGACCACAAAGAAGAAATGTGAGAAAACACCTCCTCCCACTTCTTTGCAGAGGTGGAGGAATTTTCCATTAAAAACAAAACAAAACAAAACACTTTATTATATGGGATGGCTCTTTGGAAGAGAAATGTGGAGGAATGTGGAGAACTTAAGGTAATTTAATAACAAAAGATACCAATAAAATTATATTAAAGATTTTTTTTAAATCTTTATTTTCTACAACAGATGTTGGTAGATGTATGGTTTGGTCTTCTTGCTTATGCTCATCATGAGCTAGCCTACAAGGCAAGATGCCCAAGTATCCAATGAAGTGATGTTACTTCTTGCCTTTGGGCATATGATAAACCAACTCTGCCAATTTCTCTCTGTGTTTCTATATCTCTATCTCTCTTTTTCTCTACATATATCTGGTTCTCTCTGTATTTCTGTCTTTGTTTCTATCTTTCTCTCTCTCTCTGACCTTTTCTCTTTCTATCTCTTTGACTCTGCTTCTATATCTCTCTTTTAATCTCTTCATCTCTATCTTCAGTTTCTGTCTCTTTAATTCTATCTCCCTGTCTTTCTCTCTGTGTCTATGTGTGCTTGTTTCTCTTTCTCTCTGTCTCTGACTGTCTCTTTGTTTCTTTCTCTGTGTGTACCTGTCTATGTTTCTAATTTTCTAAAGACATTAACAAAGTCATAGGAAACAGGCAGGTATGGATTCTGATCTGTATCATTGGAAAAAAAAAAACACCCCAAAACATTCCCATTGATGAGATCACAAATCTATTTGAATATTTGAGTACTGGGTTTTTTAATGATCCAATAATCTTACAATTATGAGTACCTTCTGCTCTCTTCCTACAACTTCATCAGTATAACTATAGAAGAGGAAGGACACAAATGGTTTCATGGGCTGTCATGGTCAACATATTCATCTTATAGTGGTCAGTGTTCCACCAAAGAGCTTTCTTGTATTTAAGTGGGCTGCAACTTAGACACCAGACATGCAAAGTCCCTATTCAAAGCTTTTCCAGCATAAGAACTTCCCAAATTATTCCATTGATATAGCCTTTAAGAGCTCAGAATCACTTCCATGATGTGATGATGATGATGATGATGATGATGATATAGTTAACATTTGTCAAACAGTATTTATTAAATACCTACTATGTGCCAGGTACTAAGCTAAATGTGGAGGATACAAATAAAGGCAAAAGACAGTGCTTTCTCTCAAGGAGCTTATAAATCTAATGGGTGAGACAACATGTGTGAAGGTTAACAGAGGCAAACAACACTGTTTAATGTTTGCAAAGCACTTTACCTAAGTTATCTCATCCAACCCTTTAATAATGCATCAGAGGAAGATTTTTAATGTAGAGTGCCTGTAAAATTAATCTTTTCTTCTTTTCAGTGGAGAAAGTTTGAAGAAGTAAGTCTGATTCATCTCACCATAGTATGAAAACTATTGGGCTTTGGCATGCAAAAGCCAGAGCCTATAACTTTTTTCACTGAGCTATCTGAAGTAGGAACTTCTGTGGAACAGTAGGCTGGCTTTTTTTTTTTTTTTTTCCTTTCATTGTGTGGGTGGTTTTATGAAGTAAGTTTGTGACTCTCAACAGAGTCAGACAATCTCTGGTGTAGACAGAAAACCAGTGAGGAGTGAGTATATATGACTTTATATATATTCATCTCATTTTACACTTAAGAGCAGTTTTAGAAATATTGTTTTTGGGGAGATTCCTTTCACCACCTTCCTGTGTATTGTCAGATGACGCCTTAGAAGTACACTTTTGAGAAGTGACATTGCCTAATCATCCATCCTCCTCCTTAACCCACTGTGACTGTCTGTCATACTACAAGAGATACTATTTGGCATGACAAACCTGAAAGGAACCAGCAAAATGAACAGTTCTCCAGAGGTAAGTGAACCCCAGTTATTTAAATGAGAAAGAGGAAAAAGAAAGGGAATAGCCCTTCTGAATAGGACATGGGTACTTATAATTTGGCTAAATGTAATAATTCATCTTTACCACAGAAGAGATACAAATGCTCTAATGGAACCAGGGAGAGTCATGGTTTGTTTGGCTATCAGCTCAGTTAATTAAAACCATCTGTTACTTAATGTGAGGGACACCTGTGCTTTGCAATTTTTTGCCAATGATTCATCCCCACAGAAACCATATGAAGTAATATTTGAATAAGAGAATCCTTCCCTCTTAGCTGTGTGTCAGATAAAAGGAACAATAGCATTTCTCACTCACTCAATAGTCATTTGGCAAGTATTTATTCAGCCTCTGCTGTATGATCAACATTGTGTTCTCAGGTATCATCTCCTAAATTCGCCTAAAATTTCACTTAAGCTTTTAGGAATGACTATTCCAAATGCTTCCCTGGTCCACCTTCTACACGTAAAAGAACTTTTATTTCATTTAAAGCCAGCACCTCACAGTTAAACAATTACTCATTCTCTTGCTGGTTCATGTAAATTAGTTATTCTTTCTAATTGTAAATTCATTGAAAGGCAAAATCAAAAAGAGACAATCTGATGTAATCCCTTAACCTCCATTTGCCTTAATTTCCTCTTCTGTACAATGGGGATAATAATAACACTTACTTCTAAGGATTGTGAGAATCTAATGAGATAATAATTGTGAAGGGCTTAGTATAATGTCTGGCACATAGTAAACATCATATAAATGTTGGTTATTATTATTATTATTATTGTTTAGAAAATTATCTAGATTTACAGTCTAGAATTTAAATCCCTTCTCTGATAGAAGGTTCATGATTACAGGAAAATTGTTTTATCTCTTTGAGCCTCATTGTCATAATTTATAACATGGAGGTAATTATGCTTGTAGTACTTTGATTCATGGGGGTTTTGTGACAATAAAAATGAGATCATAGATAGAAGGTGTCCCAGAAATCTTTGTTCAGTTTTAGGTCATGGCTTTTGGAACATTCGGTATAAGGTACATTGAAAATCTTGTAAGTGACAGGCAAATATCAATAAGTGTTCTACTTTAAAAAAAAAATCTCTAACATCTAACCCAGTGCTGAGTACCTAGTATATGCTTAATAAATATTTATTAGCCAATAGCTTCCTTTTGAAGCCAAAACTCATGATTCAGTGCACTACTTTTATTTGTTCTTAATGTTTATTGTAAACTTAATCATTTACAAAATATTAATCAGTTAATAAACTTTTTAGTTATCACTGAAAACAAATGTGTAAAATTTTATGTAAACCTTCAACAAACTAAAACCAAAGAAACAATGCTTTTGTTCTGTGTTCCATTCCAAGGCTGCTACTCAACTACATTTGGCTCTCAAATATAGGCATGTACATGAATGCGTATACATGTGGAGATAAAGATATATGTGTCTATGTGTGTGATTTGTTTGGATCTATTTTATTATTGTAGAGAACCCCTTCCTGGTAAAGAAAGTGCCTTCCCCAATGTAAAACTATAATCATTCTGCAACTTTCAGTCTTAGAGAGCTACTTGGAGCAATGAGAAATTAAGTGACTTTTCTGTCTCTGTCTACTCTGCTACCTCACTATGGAATCACTAGATCTAAAGTTATAAATAGTTGAATAGACCATATTACATATTACTAGATTGCTCTTTGAGATGTTTACCATAATTAGCATTCATATTAATAATTCGTTAGTTTTTATTTTATTTTAAAAATTTTATCAGAATCTGTTTTCCTATAGCCCTACCGACATTAATTTACCATTTCTAGGATTGTTTTGTCATTAAAGTAGATATAAAGTAACCTCTTAAGGTTGTCTTCATTTTCATTTCTCTGTTTATTAGATAATTTAGGTATCTTTTGCTGCATCTTCAAATTTTGTATTTCTTTCTGTCTATTGCTTTTTATGCGAAATCTCTGAATAAAATCAGGATATTCTCACATATTTACCTCTGCGGGCTTCAGTTTCCCTATTTATAAAGTGAGAAGGTAGAGATCCTTTGCAACCTTGAGTTTTTATGATTTTAACTGAAAAAATAATTACTTTTTTGAAAGTTGTTATAGCAACAGAGAGGATATTACTCATACTTAAAGAAAGGGAAGCTCACAGCTCAAGTTTTCACATTTTCCATAACTTTCAATTTTGTATTTGTTTTAATTAGGAGTTTGAAACAGTGACAACCAAATGAACACACTGTTTCAATTTTTTTACTTGAGTGCATAGAAGAAATACTACAACAGCACTTTATATTTATTGCTATAAGCATGAATGGATACAAGTCTAATCCATGTTAACGTTATTTATGTGAATCACATGCAAACATCTCATGGCTGCCCCAATTATCTAAATAGTAGTGATGCTTCAAGTGTGTGGGTGACAAGCATATACCAAGAAGTCAGGTAAGCCCCTCCCTATTCATGCACAGGGAATTCTTGAGACACAGGCACAAAAGAAAAGCTGTTTAAGTATAATATAGCAATACTGTGGCAGCTGTGTGGTGCAGTAGATGGAGCACCAGCCCTGAAGTCAGGAGGATCTGAATTCAAATTTGGCCTCAGACACTTAACACTTCCTAACTGTGACCCTGGGCAAGTCACTTAACCCCAATTGACTCAGCAAAAAAAAAAAAACCCAAAACAAACAAAAAACAAGATTGTCTTTAGATCAGTCATCATGGTGTGGCTGCGCCCCTGGGATGGCATAAAGAGACTTTCTTAAAGTCTCCATAAAATTGTATCTGGAGATCCTGTTAGGACCAACACTTACCAGAGCTCCCTTCTTGGGGCAAATCTAGGATCATTCATTTGTATGGGAATTTAGGTGCTGTGACCTTTCCCTACTGGTAGCACCTTCATGGGGCAGCTAGGTAGAGCAGGGGATAGAGCACTAAGCTTGGAATCATGGAGATTTATCTTTATGAGTTCTAATCCAGGTCAGGCACTTCCTAACTGTGTGACCCTGGGCAAGGCACTTAGCCCTGTTTGCCTCAGTTCCTCATCTATAAAATGAGCTGGAGAAGGAAATGGCAAACCACTCCAGTAGCAAATCCCAAAATAGAGTCAGATGTGACAGCTCAGCAACAAAAATGGCCATATGAGACAGCAAGTTTGGAAGTTACAAGTTAGGAGTGAGCCATGAGCCAAAGCCTAGGGAACGTTTTAATTTACTGTGTTGCTTTTAGGAGTGAATGTTCACCCCAACTCTGATTATTAGAAATCTTGCGTACTATGACAGGTATAGATTAAGGATTCTTCACTTTTGTAGAAGGGGGACAGAAAGCTATTATAGTGTGGACTTTGGTTCAGGAAGACAGTAAAGTTGTTGCTTTGTGTGAGCAACTTCCTAGGTGCCTTCCTAGGTAGCCACAAAGGATACTTTGAAAAGAAATGACTTAGAAATTGGTGATTAAAATCTCTACTTCTGAAAAAAAACTGCTAAACAATTCCTCAAAAAGAGGAAGGGTAAATTACAGATCAAAAAATAGAGAAAAGAGAAACATTAGTAGGAACAAATTAATAAACAAAGAAAAGCTGGATTTGACTAGATACTATCAAAAAAGTTAGATATTGTTAAAAAGTTTGAGAGAGATAATTTCTGGGTAAGCAATCATTTTATTAATAACTCTAACATTTTTATTACTAAAAGCAATGGTCATTTGGTCATCTTTCTTGGAACAAAGATGAGTCATGGAGATGGGCTCACAACTTATATGCCTTTGGAGAAGTGGGTGTTTCTGAGAATGGCAATGAATTCTGATTGATTAATAATTAATGAGAATGAATATTACAATTAGAAGTGGATCTATTCTAATGAGAAACTATGGGATATAATTTGATTATGTAATTTACTTCAAATTTCCCATACTTGAGAAATCTAATCAAAGAATTTATCCCCACCCATACCTGAGTAAATAGAGCACAATAAGCTTTCCTAATTTAGATCAAATTCCTAGTAAAGTTGGGTGGAGTCTAATCACTAGGAGAAAATTAATCCTATCTGCCACCACTCTCTCCTGCTGAGGCTTGAGAAAAGGAGGGAGGATTCTAGGTCTCCCCAAATAACTGGTTGTTAATAATCATTTCTCTCAATACTAATATAAGAGACATAAAAAGTTTTTTTAAACCTTCTTGCCACTGAAAAAGAAAAAAAAAGAATATCATTATTTTCAAATAATTTCTATATGCTGTGCTTTCTGTTATTGCTTTAATGTAAAAAATTAAAAGAATAATTTATTATCCCACAACTACTGAGGTTAATTCTATTCAATTAAATGAATTTTTACTAAACACATATCGTGTATCAGGAATTGTGTTGAGTTGGGGATACAACTTATTGTGTATCTAATTTAAATTTTAATATAGTTAACATCTACTGGTCATCCTGCCATCTAGGGGAGGGAGTGGGGGGAAGGAGGGGAAAAATCGGAACAAGAGGTTTGGCAATTGTCAATGCTGTAAAGTTACCCATACATATAACCTGTAAATAAAAGGCTATTAAATTTTTTTTTTAAATTACTATTAATAACAGCAAGAAAAAAAAAAAGAGTTGGGGATACAAAGACAAAATACAAGGTTATCCCTGCCCTCGAGAGACTTTCCTTCTATTAAGGAACACAACATGTACATGTAAAAGTAAATGAAAAATTACAGAAAAAGGGCTAGGGGGAAGACAGATAGGGGAAAGAGGAGAGGGAGTCTTGAAGACACAGAGACAGGAAACAGAGAGAGAGCGAGAGAGAGAGACAGAGACAGAGAGACAAAGAGAGACAGAGACAAAAGTAGAGACAAAGAGACAGAAGCAGAGACAGATGAGAGAGACAAAAACTAAGAGACAGAGAAAAAAATTTTTTTTTTGCTGGGGGTGGGGTGGGGTGGTGAGACATAAACATAATAAGAAGAGCAGTTTTCTAACGATAGAATGGAGACTCCAGAGGGGCTCCACAATAGGAGAGTAGAGATGAAGGGGATAAGGAAATACTCTATACATGAGACTGACATAGATGAGTATGAGGGAACAGAAAATAGTGGTCATAAAAGAAAACTTTAATCTGGGTAATCTATCAAAATTAAAGGGATTCTGGGTAGAGTCATAAGTAAAAAGGCTGAAATAAAGGGTAGAGAACAGATGTCTAGTTCCTAGTCTTTCCTGAAAGATAGGATGAAAACAGGAGTTATTATGTTGTACTATATTATACTGCGCTGCATTACATTATGCCACACTTACTTTTAACCAGCTTAATTTAGACCAATATTCACTCCATGTAAAATAGATGGTCTCCTCAAGGAGAATACATAAAACTTTACTTTCACAAAAGAATAAGATTTTCTGGAACACATTCCTCCCCTCCATTAAAACCATCTTCAAGCAATTTCTCCTATAATTCACATTACATGAAAAAAAATGTGTACTACTTTGGATAGTTTTCTGGAGGAGTTTTTAAACTGGTATGCTTGTGGCATAGTGTCTTGCATATAGACATTTAAATGTTTTGTTTGTTTTGTTTTCATTTAGGAGGAGCCTTCTGAGCCATAAAACTGATTTAACAAATATTGGTATCTTAAAATGAGTATCTTATTCTTCACATTCAACCCTAGCCAAAAAGCAAATGACCTTACAATACTTGATTAACACTAAGGAAAGAACATTGTTTAGGTCCAGGAAGGAAGGTCATGTCCATAGGGCCTATTAAATAACAATCTTGACACATAGTGGAATGAGGGGCATAGCAGCACACCATCATCAAAATGAGTGAAGTAAATTGCAATGACTGTCAAAATTCAGTAATCTCTGGTTTTGATTCTGAAGGTAGTTTATCTGTTTCTTGATGACTAGGTAGTTCATACCAAGACCCAGTTTTAATTTAAACTTTATTCTAAATCATATTTCTGGTTTATGCTTTTGATCTGTTAATTCTTCCTTAATAATTTGCTTCCAACTCAAATACTTATTCAAACTTAAATCTTTCTCAGATTTTGTTTAGGCCTAGTCTTAGATCTCCCAGTCTCTTATGCTTTTTTAGACACTGGCTGATCTTAGAATGTTCTTGATGCTGTTCTAGTGGCAGTGCAGAGAGTTGATGTGAGAATCCCCTCTTTGGTCGGAGGCACAGGTCCAATATAAAAAGAATCCACAAACCCAAAAAGTTTGAATAGCAAAAGGGAAGTTTATTGGCACTGAGAAGTCAGCTTTGTTAGGAAGGCAGACTTCTCAGTGGTGAAATCCTTTAGGGAATAAAGGTTAGCACTGGTAAGCAGCTGTGCTAAGAGGAGAGGTCCCTTGGCAAAAGCATAATTCCTACCCCAGACTTCTGCAAAGATATGGAGTTTAGAATTGTGCTTTAAGGCTTCCAGTTGAAAAGACAGCTAATGCCCTCAGGCCTAGATACTTATCTTGGAGTTTCAAGCCACTCAATGGGCCCAGATCTCCAATTGAATGAAATTCCTGAAGATCCAGCTACCCAAAAGATCAATGAGGGTGGAGTGAGGTGGGGGAGGGGTGGTGATTTGCCTGAGATCTCCAGGTAAATGAAGCCGATTATTTTAAGAAAAGGTTTGTCTGCAAAATATGTCTTCTCCTAGACTCCCGAATCAAAGGGGACACAATTTCCGAGTGATTATTTTACAGATTAAAGGGGACACAATTTCAGAGTTCACCCGCATCATTCTGACCCATGTATTTCTGTATTCTGATGAACTTTCATTTTAGACAGTTTTCTACTATAGGCAAAATGTTTCTTCTTTTCCCTGTACCATTTCCTTCATAGTAGGTACTTGGTGCCTATTCTGTATTCCCTGGACAGAGTTGGATAAGACAGGAAAGGTCAAGACAAAGGCTTTAAATGAAAAACCAAACAAAATGTTTGTTGTTAACTCAATATGCAAGGAGCACCTTTTGTGTGCAATGCCCTGAACTTGGCCACTGGGGAAGATGCAGAGATAAATAAGATGTGTTTCTCACCCTCAAGAAACTTAAAATAAATGAGAAAAATGAAAACTTTACACAAATAAACATAATAGAGTTGAATTAGCACCAAGAAAAGGTACCAAAAAAAAAATGTAAAGTCAGATATTATCTTTGGGGTAAGGATGACTCATGGAGCTGATAAAATTTCAACATGCAGAAGTAAGAAGTAAGTTATTCTTTCTTGGCATTATAAGCATAAAAAAAAATTTTTAGAATATGTTGGTAAGGAAAACGCGCCAGAAAGGTTTGAGAGAAGGGAGCATGAGTAGCTTAAGATTGGACAGAAGTGTGATAATACTATTAGAAAGATAGTTTCTGCTCTAAAGAGGTAAGGAGTCCTGCTCTAAAGAGGTAAGGAGTTTGGATTTCATTTTTTAGCTGGTGGTGGGGAGGGCAATTGAAAGTTTTTTGTTTTTTGTTTTAATGTAGAAGTGATATGATTTGATCTAGTAGTGATATATATTCTGGATTAGAAGTAGAAAAATCAGTTACTTGAAAAATCAAGTTACTAAACTAATGTAGGGTATAGAGATAACAAAGGATTGTACTTAGGTAGTTATAGTAGGAAGGGAAAGGAGGAGATATGAGAGGTGATACAGAGATAGAATCTAAGAGTTTTCAGAGTATTTAAAATTTGGTCAGAGTAAAGAGATGTCAAGATGGTATCAAATATTTCTCTTCCTCTTTCAGAGTCCTATTTTTTAGAGTTTCCTTTAGGAGTGAGCTTTTTTGAGTTTTATTTGCACAGCAAGTACCTGTAACAGTTCTTAAGGTAATAGGGGAAATACTTTTGAATTATCTTTTTTTAAAAAGAGGAAAATAAAGCTTTGAGGGAAAAGAAACAGTGATCCTATATTACCCTCTTAAAGATTAGAGATTACTAATGTTTCTGTCTTGAAGCCATTGTTATGAGTGTAGGAAACAGAACTATATACTTCAGCAGATCAAATCTGAATGGTCATCCAATGAAATCAATGAGCTTGAAGGTATTTTGCAAAATAGGAGGAGATTTGAATGGGAGGCACCATGATGGGGGAAAAGTCACAGGGATGGGACAGGGAACAATGGTTGAGCTTCTGCAATCTTTTGTGGAAAAATATGCAACATTAACACTTCCTGTTTCTGAAAATGTCTGGGAGAGTAAAACTTCTCTAACTCCCCAGTTCTAGCCTGATCCTGATGTGACAGCCTCTATCCCTTTTGATCTGAACTCTGGTTGTCCCAATATGGAGTTCTGAAAATTATTCAATTTCTTCCTTGTCTGTTAGCCTTGTATTTGTACCGCTCATTAAAAGTTTGTACAACTTCATTAGAAGCTGGTACAAAGACCAAGGTCATTGTTTTGACTACTATATGAACTTGGTTCACATGATTCCAATCCTTAAGTCTTACCCTTAAGTCTAGGTGGCCTTCTTAAATTGCTTTACACAGAATCACTCTCAGAACTAGAAGAGACTTTAGAGGCCATCTAAGCCCACCTTGGCTTGAATAATTATTCCTTTTTCAGAATAACCAACAAATTGTCTACAAGTTTTTACTAGAAGACTAAAAGGGACCTTCCAGAGTTAGCCCATTCTTTTTAATAGCTCTGATTATTGGGAAGTTTTTTTTTTTTCTTTCACATTATTGTTTTGGTTTCATTTTCTATCCATTGCTCCAATTTTGCTTTTTGGGGATAACTAGAACAAATCTAACCCCTCCTTCCAGGGATAATCCTTCCAGCATTTAACCACAGTTTTCTCATTCCCCTTGTGCTACTATAGATTAAATACCCCCAGTTCCTTCAACAAATACTTATATGACATGAATGTTAGGTCCTTTTCCATCCTGTTTGTCAATCTCTGTGTTCTCTTCAATTTATCACTGAGCTTCCTAAAATGTGTTATCCAGAGTAGAACATAATACTCTAAGTGTGAACCAGCCAGGGTTGAATACAGAAAATCATCTTTTCCTTGATCCCTCAATAATCTGTCTCTCTTAATGCAGCCCAAGACTACTTAGTTTCTTGGATCCTATTGATTCATTTAGCTTGCAATTCATTAAGTCTCTAGATCTTTCTCAGATCTGTTGGAATTTTTACAAAGTGTTAAGACATTTCTTTACAAAGTGTTAAGACATTGGAGTTGATTTGATCTTAGAAGAAGATATTTTGGGCCAGAACTTGAACTAGGTACTAAGTACAACTGATGGAAACAATGCTTGTGTTCACACCTTTAGAGAGCTCTAAGAACTCAATGGAGTTCACAGTTTGGGAGATTCAGGGTCTAGAAAGAGATATCTGAATTCACACCTTCCTTAGGACCAGAAAGCACTCTGGGATATAACCCAGAATCCCTCTCCCTCTAGAAGGTGGAGTTAACCTTTGGGAGATCACATAAATATAGGGAGCTTTTGAAGCTTGAAGTTACTTCTTCTGGTGGAACTGACTGGAGGTACAGAGAGATTCATTGCATCTTCCAACTTGGTGCTGGCTGGAGGCTGAAGAAAGCAGAGGCAGAAGCCAAGGACAAAGCTGCAAGATCTCTTGGAGCCAGGCAGAGAGATAGGCCTCAACTAACCAGGCTAATTTGGAAAGAGAAATAAACGTTTGCATTTTCGCCCAGCTGGCTGCGATTTTGGAGTAATTATGTATTTCAACTGAGACTAAGGCTGTCTCCAAGAAAACCTCCACACAGATCAACTTTTTTTTCACATCCACCACCATTAGGAAGTTCTTCTTTCTACCTATATGCAGGCTCTTTCTTTATAATTTGAGTCCTTAACTCATTTCTGAATGTAGGGGAAAAATAGGCAGTTTTCTTCTACCTTCTGCATATCAACTATTTGAATGCTTAAGCAGTGATGTGTGGTGTGGTGCATTACATACCTGTAATGCAAGGAACATGAGGCTGACTGATCTCTTCAACTCAGGAGTTCTAAATTAAAGTGAGCTCAGCCAATCCCCTGTTGGTCCCTGGGCTATGGTAGCAACCACTAAGTTGTTTAAAGTTAGAAATGGAGCAATGGAATAAGTCAAAGATCCCAAGTTCATCAGTAAAAAAGGTGAAGAGGCAAAAAATATTGCCAAAGACATTTATGATAGGGACATATACATTGTTGGTGGAGTTGTGCACTAAGCCAACAATTTGAAATCATACCCAAAGGGCAATAAAACTGTACATACTCTAACTCAACAATACCATTTTGAGGTCAGTATCCCAAAAAGATCAAAGAAAAGGACCTGTATCTATAAAAATATTTACAGCTTCTCTTTATGGTGGTAAATAAGTGGAAATTGAGATGATGTCCATCAATTGAACAAGTTATGATATATGATTATTGAAATACTATTCTGTGATAAGAAATGGCAAGGGGAATTCAGAAAAACTTGGAAAGATCTATATAATTGATATAATCAAATGAGAAAAATCAAAAGAACATACTACACAGTAATATCAATATGATAATAATAATCAACTATGAAAGACTTGCCTACTCTGATTAATACAATAATCCA
The DNA here is from genome assembly GCF_902635505.1 of Sarcophilus harrisii. NCBI lineage: Eukaryota > Metazoa > Chordata > Mammalia > Dasyuromorphia > Dasyuridae > Sarcophilus > Sarcophilus harrisii. The sequence continues at coordinate 232,486,200 of NC_045427.1, forward strand.
AGACAGTTCTAAAGGAATTATAATGGAAAATGCTATGTACTCCCAAAAAGAGAACTGATAAACTTTTGAGTGTAAATAGAATTATAATGTTTTAAACTTCATTTTTCTTGCCTTTTTTTTTTTTTTGGCAACATGATTAATATGAAAATGTTTCACATGATTTCACATGTATATACTGTTGATATTATCAGTATATCAGTATTTGATATACTGATTGCCTTTTCAATGAGTGGGGGTGGAGTTGGAGAGAAGGGGAAAAGTGGAACTCAAAAATTTTTTTAAAGAAACGTTAGGGGCAGCTAAGTGGTACAGTGATAAGTGGATAGAGCACCAGCCCTGAAGTCAGGAGGATCTAAGTTAAAATCTGGTCTCAGACACTTAACACTTCCTGGCTATGTGACCTTGGGCAAGTCATTTAACCCCAATTGCCTCAGCAAAAAGCAAAAAAAAAAAAGTTAAAAATAAATATTAAAAAAAGAACAATAATCATCAAAAAGTGGGCCTATCATATAACAAGAATAAAAGAAAACAACTAGACAGCCCAAGTGCTGCAGTGGCATCTACCAAACATTAAAAAAAAAAAAGTGATGTGCTGGAGCTCCTTATTAGTATTTACAGAAAGACAAAGATAAGAATTAGAATGAGAAGATTTGAGGGGTTGCAGTCTGTACTGCTAGAGAGAGAGAGTGCTCATGATGATGAGAACTAGGGAAATAATGAAGTAACTGAGGCTCTATGGGCCATCTAATCATCCTAATCTGAAGAAATGTCTCAAGATATCTTTGTAAACAAGATGGAGAGATGTAGGTCAAATAGAATGTCAGCTGTTTGACAGAAGAGGCTCTTTATTTTCTGTTCCTACTACATCCCTATTGTATAAAACATAGTAGTTGTCTAAATTGAATTCAATTAAATTCATTTGGATAGACTAAGATGGTGTGAAGATACTGCCAAGATATGTAACAGTGAGTATTCACATTAATGACACCATTGGTCTTTTGTAATACTAAAGTGAATGCTATTTCTATTCTCTAAACTTAATAATCCAAATATATTACTTTCTTAGACTCTGAGTGTCCACACACACACACACACACACACACACTCATATGTGTTATATACACAAAACCTGAGAAAGACTGATAAATGAAATTTCAGAGAAGGATAAGCTAAATGATAATAGAATGGGGAAGAAGCTGCTGTAATAATATGGTAATTTTTGAGTCAAAATGATAAAGGAGGAAGAGACAAGAAACTTGAGAGGAAATAGAAAGGAGGAAGACAAGAACCTTATTTTAAAGACTTTCCCTAAAGGTGATTTGACAACAACAACTACAACAACAACAAACCAAACTAAAATTTATTTAGTATTTTTCAAATGCAACTCATTTAAAACCTCATACCACTTTCAAAGGTAAATGGTGTCTAACTCACAAGGTTGTCATAAGATTTAATTGTGATACCCCATCTTTAAAAACTTTAAAGCACTATACAAATATTCTTTATTATTGTTTAAGATTTCTTCATTTGTAAAATGGGGACAATATTTAAATTACCTACTTTATAAAACTGACGTGAGGAACGAGCTTTGTAAACTTTAAAGCACTGTAAAAGCAAGTTATTTTTATCCTTAGCTTTATTCCTATTCTTCCCCCCTCCTCCCCCCCAGGAAAGAGTGTTAAAGATTCCAAACAACAAAAAGCACATAAAATAAAAATAATGCTATGGGACAAACTTCCATGTTTATATAAACCTTATTTATCTTTTGGCTTTTGGATATATATAAAAGCATCTTAATAGTTTTTTTTCAAACAGTGATCTAAATCACTTATTTGCAAATTTTGTTTTCCTATCTTATGTCTCCTTCTATGACAAAGGTGATGGAGTAGGTTTGGATGTGACATCAAGAAAATCTGAGTTCAAAATCAACCTCAGATAGCTTTAAGAGAAAGCTAATTAGTATTCTTGAGCTTTAGTTTCCTCACATGATAAAAAAGGGATAATCATGATTGCACCATTTACCTTGAAAGTGGTATGAGGTTTTAAATGAGTTGCATTTGAAAAATACTAAATAAATTTTAGTTTGGTTTGTTATTGTTGTAGTTGTTGTTGTCATATCACCTTTAGGGAAAGTCTTTAAAATAAGGTTCTTGTCTTCCTCCTTTCTATTTCCTCTCAAGTTTCTTGTCTCTTCCTCCTTTATCATTTTGACTCAAAAATTACCATATTATTACAGCAGCTTCTTCCCCATTCTATTATCATTTACCTTGGTATAGCTATTTTGTTGTATAATCTTTTAAGTTATGTCTGAACTTCCTGTGACACCATTTGGGGTTTTCTTGTCAAAGATACTGGATTAGTTTGCCATTTCCTTTTCCAGTTTGTTTTATTTATCTATTTATTCCTTTATTTGTTTGTTTGATTTTGCTGAGGCAGCTGGAGTTAAGTGACTTGCCCAGGGTCACACAGCTAGGAAGTGTTAAGTTTCTGAAGCCAGATGTGAACTCAGGTTTTCCTGACTGCAGAGCTGGTGTTCTATCCCCTGCGCCATCTAGCTGCTCCTTCTCCAGCTTATTTTACAGATGAGGAAAGTGAGGCAAACAGGGCTAAGTGACTTGCTCTAAGGGTCAAGTAAGAGAATGAAGTCAAATTTGAATTCAGATTTTCCTTACTGAAGACCTGATACTCTATCCATTGTTCCATCTAACTGCCTTGTGGCGATGAATTGACGATAATACTTTTAAAAAATATAAAATACACCCTAGCTTCCTCTTATGTAAAATGAAAAGGATGGAATAGATGGCTTCTCAGTTCACTCTAAATTGATGATCTTAAATAATCAGTGATTTTATTCATCTAGGGAATTCCCCAAGTAGAACTTGTTCTAAGAATGAACACAGGCTGGTTCTTTGGGAGCTGCTTGAGGCCCTAAGGGATTAAATAACTTACACAGGTTCACATAGCCAGTAATTATCAAAGGTTGGGCTTGAACCCAGATTCTTCTTGAATCTGAGGTCAGTTTTCTGTACATTATATCAACCTTTAATCCCATGATTCTAATAGGAAGGGAATAATGCATGGGTAAACTAATTTAATTTAAGCTGTTATATATACATGTATGTATATACATATACATGCTATATATAATAACACATTCTGTTATATGAGGGAAACCTGGATTATAGTTCTAACTTATCACAATCTAAAGTAAGTCATTTTCTTATCTTTGAGCCTCAGGTCCTTGAGCTGGAAAATGAGAGAGCTAGATAATCTCTAATATTTCATCTAGCTCTAGCATTCTGTCTTCTGAGATCCTTTCCAACTGTGATATTCTATGTTCTAAAGTTCCTTCCAGTTACAACAGCCTTATTCTAACAGTAATTCTAAGAGGCCCCAAGAAAAACTCCAATATTTAGGCATCAAGGAAAGTGTTTTATTTTCTGCTGTTGATTCCTGGAAATTTTCTTTTCTGATCAAATTCATTTTCCCTCAAATTGCATGATGGCATAATGTCTTCTGTGATTTCAAGTGTTCCTTTATTGTATGTCCTTTCCACTTGAGTGGTAATGGAGAATTTGAAGCATTCACAAAAAAGGAACTTGGACTCAATCCAGGAGGGAAAAACAATAAATTAAAGTTGCATTTGTTCACAATATTCCACATGAGTCCAGGGATATTTTTAGAACTTTTATTGTTCTTTTCCATCCATCATGATATAGTGGGAAGCATATTAAACAGATTTGGGAGACCTCAATTCTAGTACCAGTTCCAATATTAACTCACTGGTAAGCTTTTTATGACATTACTTTTCTTTGGATCTCAGTTTCCTGATCTAGAAAAACTAAGCATAGGTTGAAATGATAAGTTCTTTAATATCTCTTTCAACTCTAAGATTCTATAAATTTAATATTATAAGCTCAATTTATCATGAACATCATTTGCATACACTTGACTAGGAGCCAACCAGAATGTTAGAATTTCTTATGTAACTAGCCCCATTCATTTACCAGTGGCTGTTGATTTCAGACTGTATCTCCCAATATGAACAGCTGTAAAGAGAGCATAGTCCAGGGTGCAACTATTTGAGATTCCAAACCAACCCTCACAGAATTTCCAGTGCAAAGTAGTGTAGGAAGCTTTCCCCATTTGAACAGATTTCTGCTGGGATTTTCCAGGAGATGGAATAGGCATCCCCCCCTTTTTTTTAAAGTGGGGGCAGGATGAAGGTCAATGTAAGTACCCAAACTTATTTTTTCTGACATATTTTCTAGAATATTTTGAATTGCCTGGGATAATGAATTTATAGAGTTGTGTTTCAATTTTTTTCTTTAATTTAAGGAAAAGTATAATGATTTTTTCCATCACTCAGAATCTAAAATTGAGTGGTGTTGGTTTGATTAAATCAAGTTTTAAAATACAAATATTACTAGGGCTTGAATAAAACTTTATTGTACTGTAAAATGGTTTCAAATATTCTGATATTCAGATACTTCCTATCTATGTGGCCACATGGAAAGGCACAGTTCACTGAGACTCAGGTTCCTCATTTATACAACTGAAGTAATAGTTGTGGCATCTACCTTACAATGAGATAATATATGTAAGATGCTTTTGCAAATTTTAAAGAGTTAGATAAATACATATATTACTTGTCACATATACATCCAGTTATGCTTTTTATAATTCCAAGAGAGGAAACTGAGCCACAAATAGAATAATCTTTTCTAAGTTGTTTAACAAGTCTGTGTTAAACTCAAAGAGGACAACAGAGTTTTACCTTTCTGTCCTTCATTTGGATTACTTGGTTTTTGAATAGCTTTAAGAATGCAATAAATTGTATTCTATCCTAAAGTACAAGATACAAGAAGTAACTATTTAGCTGTCACCTCATTAAAAAAAAACAAAACAGCAAAACATTCTAAATATAACAGTGAAAGAAATGCAGATTGCTGCAACAATCCTGAGTGATCAATGCTATTCTGTGAATACCATAGTCCTCTTTGTTTGACATAAATTTGCCATGACAAGGGAAAGAAAAATAATTCTAAATATTACATATTTCTGTTGGTTTCCTAAGACAGAAAATAAAAATCAAAGTAAGTACATTTTTGAAGGAAAATAATAAAATATCACATTCTATCCAATTTAAGTAACATTCAGTTCTTCATTACTAATTGCATTTTACTTTTAAATGCAGATATTAAAATAGACAAACATATTGAGATTCTTACTGATCTAGGACAACTCAGATCCTAAGAAAATTCAAGAGGAGTATTTTTTTTCTCTTAGAAAATTATTCCAAGGATGAGAAAATGGAAAAGCAGGAGGGAAGGGTAGAGAGAAAAAGACAGAGATAGATGAAGACAGAGACAGAGTCAGACACCAAAACATAGATAAAAGTAACAAATGGGATGGATGGGGATGGGGAGGAGGGTGTTTGAATAAGAACATAATCTTCAGAGGAGATTGAAAATTCAAAAAATCATTGTTTAATCCCTCATTTTACTGATGACTTACCCAGGGTTTCTCAGTGAGCTAGTTCATGGCGTTCAGGACTCCAAGTCACCCTGACTGCCATTGTACTTTGAGAGAAAAGAAAAAAGAAAGGGGGACGATCTGCAGACTAAGAGAGAGGAAAGAGTAAGGAAAGGAAGATAGATGAATAAAGAGGGAGTGAGGGATGTGATATAAAAGGATTGCTAAGACTGTTGTTGTTGTTATTTGTCTCTCATTCTAGAAGAGAACCATGACATCAAGGAGGTCACAAAGAATTGAATTGGATTTGAGTGAGGGAGAACAGTGCAAGGTCACCTGTCTCACTTTCCCCTTCAGAGCCACCTGGGTCCAGGGGCCAGATATTGATCAGGATGACTAGTCCTCGATACATTGGGGGATCTTGACCTTTAAGGAAAAGAAAGAAGATAAATGAGAAAGACTGAAATAAGAAAAAAGGTCTGGCAGGATTCCCTTTAGGTAGTATAACCTTAAATGCTTTTGAAGAGGAACCAGGAAATGGCTAGATTTCCTTCTTGAAATATGCTTTAACTCAGGTCCTCCAATCAGACAGTCAATAAGAATCTATTAAATGTCTATTGTGTGTCAGGCACAACTAAGCGCTGGGGATGCTAAGAAGGGCAAAAAATAATCTCTACACTTAAAGGGCTCATAATCTAATGGGATAGACAACATGCAAACAAATATGTATCAGTAAATATTGTGCAAATAAATAGGAAATAATAGAGGGAAGATCTTAGAATTGAGAGGGATTAGGAAAAACTTCTTGTAGTATAAAAGGTAGAATTTTAGTTGTGACTTGAAGGAAGCCAGGAGAGACAGAAGACTCCCCTTTCAGCACTTTTTCCATTGATCCTGCCAAGTTTTATTTCCAAAGAGTTGAGATTTGCTGAGAAAGTTGTTCTGTGTACCATAACTCAGGGGTCATGATCATTTTGTGAAGTCTGAGTAGAAAAACATGGAGTAATCATTAAAAGTAATTTGTTTATTAGCTGAATACATGTTGACCTGAATCCTGAGAATGGCATTTGTTCTGGTTGTTGAGTAATTTTTCAGTTGTATCCAACATTTTGTGACCTAATTTGGGGTTTTCTTGGAAAATTATTAGTGTTTTGCAATTTTCTTCTCTAGTTCATTTTAAAGATGAAAAAACTGAGGCAAAGAGGGTTAAGTGATTTGACCAGGGTCACACAGTTTTCTGCATCCAGATTGTAACTCAAATTTGGAATCTAGGCCCAGTGTTTTATCTTAGGTATCACCAAGCCACCAGAAAATGGAAATATACCATTTAATTCCCATAGAAGCACCTTATTAGCCAATTCTTATAATAGAAACACCTCCCCCCCGCCACCTTCATAGCTCATACACTTTTTGTTTTTAACCAGAATGACCTCCTTTTCCCAGAAACATAGAGTTGGGATAATCAATACATTTGTCAACATTCTTCATAGCATAATTATTCTTAATCTTCTGCAAAATTAATAAATTTTCTAACTGGAAGATGTATCCCAAATATTCTAGAGATTGGCACTATTATAACCTTCTAAGGTTTTTGAGAGGAACGGGCTTTATAAATCATGAAATATTACATAAATGTGAATTATGGTTATTTAATGTTTACTTTGAATAACAATAAGATAACCCTGAGTGATCACAGGTGACTTAGTGTTATGACACTCAAACATATCTATTGATACAAGGCATAAAACACTTGACCATATCTATTGTTAAAACCTAATGAAGTCTTTAAAAAAGAGATTTTTGAAAATCTTCAAGCTTTAGCAGTCTATAAGGAATTATGCAATTGAGAGTATGCTGAATTTATAATTCAGCATTTATAATTTGACAAAACTGCTTTAAATCCAGGCCCTGCCACTTAACTCCCTATGTGACTGTAAGCAATTCACTTCTCTCTCAATTTCTTTAATTGTAAAATCAAGCAATTGGACTAGATGATTTAAGCTCTCTTCAATTTCTAAATCTATTATATATATAAAATCTATTTCTAAATCAATCAAACCTTTGACACTGGATCAGACCAGGTAGTGGCAGAATTAACTGTTTGAAAGGAATATAAAACTGTGAAGCAGATGATTGAGAAACTAGAAGGAATCTGGTTTGGGAACGCTTAGGAAGGCTCTTCAGAGGGAGCAGAAGAGTAATGGACTGGGATAATAGATGACAAGAGTTTAGGTCTTAGTTTTGCCACCAATAGTTGTATGATCTTAGGAAGTCCCTTTCCTCTTGAGGTCTCTATTTCCACATTTCTCCTTTCCAGTGCTAAAATTCTATATTTTAAAATCTGTCCTGTGTAATCAATAGACAACAGTCATTCTGTGATCATTTAAAAAAAAATTTTTTTTTTGCTTCTGTAGTGTCTCCCTTTTGAGCTCATGAAATATTCTGCAGAAGGTTGCCCATCAAAATTCCCCAGAGAAATAATAGTTCCTCTGGGTTTTTCCTCCTTCTCCTCTTCCTTTTTTAGGGCACGTAAGTAGGAATAGTGGAGATAATAAGAGGATTTTAAAAAATACTTCAGAAACTTTGCCTTGCATATGTTATTTGGAAAAATAGCAAAAGTCAGCTAATGCAAACAACACAATTTTCTATGCTTTGATCTTTCCTGGCCTATCTTCATATTTACATAATATAAGTTATTCCCAAATACATTGAAAGGAAGACAAAATTTAATGAAGATGATCAAAGGGCCCTACACAGCTGCCCCCATCAGTATCCCCTGGCTCTAAGAGCCTGTTTCTGGTTCTCTGATAAGAATGAGATGAGTAAATTTTTCATTAATATTAGGAAGGAACATTTTTTGAAGGGTTTCCATGGACTTTAGGGATTACTCTGACAACATAAACATGACCTGCGTTTAACATACATAAAAAGAATTGCAACCTTAAGTATCAATAGTATATATGGCTCACTATTTGTGACATTTTAGTTTTGAAAAATAATCTGTATAAAATAACTAAATAGTCTGTCATTTAAAGGAAGTAGGAAAAAACTCATCATTTTTGCTTGAAAGTCATAGTGAATTCTTGGGACTGATAGAACTTGTGAAAAGTTAAAATTCTGAATAATGGTGTCATGTCAGAAATACTGATGATAAGCAGGAAATTCAGGAATTTACTGATGGGATGGGAACTCTTTCCACTAAGGCAAATTTGGAGCTCCCTCTTATTCACATTCATGTCAGAAAGAAGGACTTTGATTCAAAATATGCCATTCTATATCATATTAGATCTAAGTATTTTAAAGGAACTTTAGATAGAAGTTTTTTCCCCCTCCCCTTTTTTAGGGAATGCATTATCCTTCATTTGTAGAATGTTCCTTCTCATCTCCATTTCCTAGCTTCCTTCAAGACTCGGGTAAATCCTTCTTTCAGGATTTTGTTACAGAATGGTTCAGGAAACATTCAGGAAGAGGCCTCTTGATGAAGGAGTCTTTCCCAGTTCCCAGCCTCCTTCCTCAAAATCACCAAGAGTCTGTTGAGGGATATTACCATGGCAAAGAATATTGAGTTATGAGCAAAAAAAAGTTTGAGAACCTTTGGTTTAAATAAGAAGAGAAGAAAAATAAAAAGGAAAACAAAGAATAGGTGAACAGATTTTTTATTTATTTATTTATTTATTTTTTTTTTTTAGAAAGAGAAAGGGCAGCTAGGTGGAAGTGTGGATAGAACTATGGAAATCTGAGTTCAAATCTAATCTCAGATCCTTACTAGCTGTGTGACCCTGGACAAGTCACCTAATCCCAATTGCTTGCAAAAAAGAAAAAGAAAAGAAAAGAAAAAGGGAATAGGAAAACAGAGGTGAGAAAGTCCAATCACTTGGGCAATGAAAGAATGTTCCTATCCTTTAAGGCCCAGGTCTTTCTTGAAGGATTCCATGATCATTTTAGCTCAAACCAATTTTCCCTTCTCTGAATTCCAAAAGCACATCTTGTCTGGACACTTCTTTTTGCACTTATATCCTACTGTATTGTTTTTTTAATGATTTCATGTGTGCATTTTACCTATATAGTTTTCTTTTTTCAACATGGCATAGATATCTCCAAAACCTGGCCTAATGGTCAGACTTAAGGACTGATTAATGATAAAAATAGAGATATTAGAGGCCCCACTGAGTCCCATCAATCTGTTCACTTGCGAGGACTAAAATAAAGGAGACTAAGGAAGGGCTCATATTCTCACATCTCCATTTTACTTTTAGGGCTCTGTCCATAGTTGCAACAAACTTGGGTTTTCCAAGTAAATAGAAGAAAATTGTACTTGTAAGTTGTCAAACTAAAGCACTCCCACTCTTGTAGAATCATTGTGGGTAACCACAACCACTAAGGAAATAGACAAAAGTGGGGGGGGGGGGGAGGAGAAAGGTGCTTACCATTCTATTAATAGTGGAATAAAGGAGAAGCCTGAGGTCATAGCTCAGAACAAGAATGAAGGGATAGCAAGCAACTTTCTAATGTTCTGTTAAGTACTTGAAACATTTGTTGGTTCTTTTTCCTTTAGAAGAAACAGAGGGTTTCCCCTTTCTCTCCTTATTTCTGTTCATCCCCAGAATAGCACCCCAGGAGCGACACCCACCCCACTCATCATGCTCATTTCTCAGCTCCTTTGTTTCAGCTGCAGATCAGGACTGAGTCACTTCCTTTCTCTGGGCCTCAGTTTCCTCCCTAGATAAATGAGCAGCTGAGTGCTTCTAGGTCTAAATTTCAATGATCTTCTATAATTCTTGTACCAGGGAATTTTCTTTTTATGTATTTTAATGACTGCTTTACTACTTCTTTAATACACATCCTATAGAACTAAGATTGCCAGAATAGCCAACTTTCCACTACTCAGCAAGATCAGGAAAGTGAGATGTTTTGGGCAAACCAGGATACTATATATAGAGTGTCACAACAAGATTATATGATGATCAACTGATGGACATGGCTTTTTTCAACAATGAGGTGATTCAGGCCAGTTCCAATAGACTTGTGATGGAGAGAGCCATCTGCATCCAGAGAGAGGATTATGGGGAGAATGTGCATCATAACATAATATTTTTACCTTTTTTGTTGTTGTTTGCTTACATTTTGTTTTCTTTCTCTTTTTTTTTCTTTTTGATCTGATTTTTCTTGTGCAGCATGATAATTGTGGAAATACGTTTAGAAGAATTGCATGTGTTTAACATACATCAGATTACTTGCTGTCTAGGAGAGGGGGGATATGGGTAGAGGGGAGGAAAATTTGTATCACAAGATTTTGCAAGGGTGAATATTGAAACTATCTTTGCATGTATTTTGAAAAGACAAAAAGCCATTATTATAAAAAAAGAGAAAATTTTAATGCGACTTAAGATTTATTTTTTCTGGTAGGGTGGTACAGCAAGGGGGTACATTCTTGTCTATTCTCTTCCTGATTTGGGGGGCTTTTTGCTACTGAGTCATTTCAGTCATGTCCTACTCTTTGTGACCCCATTTCGGGTTTTCTTGTCAAGGGTACTGGAGCGGTTCACCATTTCTTTCTCCAGTTCATTTTACAGATGAGGAACTGAAGCAAACACATTTAAGTGACTTACTTAGTCATAAAACTAGGGTCATAAGTGTCTGATGCAGGATTTGAATTCATGAATATGAGTCTTCCTTATCCCAAACTTAGTGCTTTATTCACAGGGGAACCTAGTTGCTCCCTTTCCTGCTTTACTACACTCTAAAGAATTAAAATACAATAAACGAATTCTGATTTTAAAAGATGTGTGCAATTTCATCAATTATCCTACTTATATTTTAACCAATTAATTCACTTAGCAGTAGTTAATGACTACAATTATATACAAGGCATTTCAATAGGCCCTATGAAAGATTTTAGACAGACTACTTTATTAAAAAAAAAAAAAATAGGTGAGAGACAGGAGTGGTATAAATGTAACAGATGGATTTGGAGCCTTCTGCCCTGCATTCCAATCCTGAATCTGACACTTACTAATTATGTGTCTAGAAAGAAAGTTACAATGTGTCCGTTTAATCATCTATAAAAAGTCATTATAATATTTACAGCACTGTTCCTACAGTTGTTTTGAGCAAAGCATTCTGTAAATCTTAAGGTCTTACATAAAATACAAGCTGTTACAGTGTAGATATAGCATATATACAAATAACTAAAACATAAGGCATTATGTGATAAAGAGCAGTATGAATGATGCAAACCAGGTGTTTGGACTTGGAATCAGGAAAACCAGCTTTGAATCCTGCTTCAGATGTTTTTTTAGCTATGTATACATACACATGCCCCTGTGTCTGTATGTGTATATATATAAAATTTTCACCCCTCATAACATATATGAACATGTCTATACATGTATATGTATATGTACATGTAAACGTATGTGCATAAAACACCAACTTCAAATCCTTTCTCAAAGAGGCCATAAATATTTTAAAAGGAATGAAATCTTGGATAGGTTGCCTATCATTCTACTCTTTGTGAAAGACTGAAAGTTTAATTGTTGCAGAAGAGATTGTTGACTGTGGTGGTTAAAGAGAGGTTAAAGAAAAAGAATTACGAGAACTTATTTCCTGAGATAATTGAATTTAATATTTATTTTATCTTTATCTTAACAAAATCAGGAAGAGAATTTTTCAAGAGACTTTAATTGATATCTTGAGGGAAGTGAAGATTGAAACTGTGTACCCAAAATTGATAAGTCAGCAGTTGTAGTGATAAGAAGTATTTGAGCTGTGATCTGTCTCATATCTCAAATAGTGTAAATAATTGCTTCTTTCTTTGTTTTACTGTCTGTTATACTGTTAATAAATAATACAATCAGTAACTATGACATTTAGGCCTAGGAAATAAGTTGATTTGATATAGAAATGAGCACTGATATTTAATAAACTGGAGTGGAGGCCCTGAGCTAAATGATTAATCAATAAGAGGAGATGTTGTAATGTTATTAATGTGAAAATTAAAAAAAAAAAAAACACTCCTTAATTACTTAAGAATCCAGGGTGAGAATGAAGAAGGAAGATGAGCTAGCAGAAAGCAGAAAGGATACTGATATCTCTACCTGAATTATACATAGAATATGTGTAATGTAATAGTCTTTAGCCTAGACTTTCTATTGATTTAAGAGATATATGTCTAGGGATGAAAATTACATTCATGATCACTAAAAATGAAGAGAAGATTGCCAAAGACTGAGTTCTAAAGACATGTATGCATAGGAGACAAAGCATGCACGATATCCTATAGAGACTAAGAAACTGAAACAACAATTAGACTTCCTGAAATTATGTTATTCAACAAGCATTTATTAAGCACCTATGTGCTTAGTATATACAAGGCTCTTACTGAAAATAGAACTGCAATAAAATTCCTAAGATTAACTAGGAAGCTTAATAAGAGAACTGAAGAAAAACATAAGAAGGGAAATGAGAACTGTAAGAATTTGAAAAGACAAATGAGAAATGATGATATAAAATATATACAGAAAACATTATTAAATTTTGGAGGGGCTACAAGTAGACGGGTATTATCATACTTGTTCACTGTTTATGAAAGTGACTCAGAAATTCTGTGTGGCAAGAAGTAACTTCTATATGTTACAGAAATTTAAAGGGAAGATAGATGAATTATGGCTAGAGTGGTCCTACAAGGTTTCATGGTGAAGGTGGCATTTGGGCTGAATCTTAAACTGATGGATAGGATTTCAAGGCATAAAAGGGGAAGCCATTCCAGATCGAGTGAAGAGAATGAGCAAAAACATAGAGCTGAGAAAGGTGCAGTCAAAGAATGAAGAGTAGTTCATTTGGCTAAATTGTAAAGGAATAGTGAGAGGCTGGAAAAAAATATAGAGGCAAAAGATGATGAAAGCCTAGTTAAGGAATCTATATTTTATTTTGTAGGCAATGAGAAGCTGCTTAATAAGCAGATTTTTAAAAAGAGAAATGTCATGGGGCAGCTAGGTGGCTCAGTGGTTAGAGCACCAGCCCTGAAGTCAGGAGGACCTGAGTTCAAAAGTGACCTGAAAAACTTAACTCTTCCTGGCTGGGTGACCCTGGGCAAGTCACTTAATCCCAATTGCCTCAGGGAAAAGAGACAAGAGACAAAATTGTCATGGTCAAAGCATTGTATAGTGTAAAGGAGGATTGTTTTTCTTCCCAAATCAGTTGATGAAGGGTGGGTTGTAGTCACAGATAATGAGGTGTGAATGTAATAACAAGGTAAGTTTCTTTTACCAAAATGTTAACTCCTTTCTCGGGGAAAACTGATCACAATCTAGGAGGGACTTTAAATAACAGCCCTGGACATAGTTGGCTATGAAGCATTTTTGAATCATCACCACTGGTAGCTCTCTTTTGTCTATAACCATTGGTTCTCTTCTCTACAGCCAGGGATCATATTCTTTGAAGATGATTGTCTCTAATGCCTGTTTCTTTATATGGATGTCAGTCTGAGAAATGTTTCTGCTTCCTCAATCATAATTCAAACTATCTTGAACTAACTCTTCATGTACTGTGTCTCCTAGATGAATAGCAAATTATTAGACACCATGACTGATGGAGGTGATCTTCAGAGAAATTCTCCTGCAGCCATCCCTCATCCTATTGGATGACACTCTTATGAAAGAGTCTCAGATAGAACTGATTCCAGTTGCCTGACTGTGGGTCCAGAGCAGGGTATAGCTATTTAAAAGTTCCAGGGGCATGGCTAATTTTAAACTTGGCCATTGACATTTTACCATCACCATCCCTGCTCTTTCTAATTCAGTTAGAGAAAGGCGCTCATACTTAATAAAAAGACAAAAAAGTGTTAACTCATTGTTAATCCATTAGCACCACTTTTGTGCTTAAACCCTCTCTACACTCCAGAGCTGGGAGGAAAGAAACCAAATCTCTCCTCATCTACTACTAGAAAGATTACTCTGCTGATGTGGGCTGTTTTTTGTTTGTCCTCCATTAAGGGAAGTGATGCTACAATATGCAAGTGAATTGGATTTAAGTAAGGGAGAGCTGTACTAAGTCGTCAGCCTCACTTTCTCCTCCAGAAACATCTGGGTCCAGTAGCCAGATAATAGATTTGGAGGACTGCAGATGGTCCTGGATGGGAGACCTTGACGTTTTTAAGCTAAAGTCTTTAACAGGTCTCAGTATGACTGAGGTAACCGTGAATCAGTGATTAATGCTAGGTAAGAAATTAGGTGGAAAATGGCCTCTTTTACCTAGTCAAAAAAATATTTATCTGGGATGGGAAAACCCTCAGAACAGAGACAATTGTTGTTTACATTATAATGTAAACAACAATTGTCTCTGTTTTGTAAAATGTAAGAAGACTAGAAAAAACGAAAGGGATTAAGTTCTGAAAGGCTTTGAATATCAGAATTTTATATTCAATCCTGGAGGCAGCAGGTCACTAGAATTTATTGAAGAATGGCAAGGAGAGTAGATAACATACATGATCAGATTACAGAGATTATTTTATTTGATCCTCACAACCCTGTGAGAGAGGCATTTTCATAACCCTCATTTTACAATTGAGGAAACCAAGACAGACAGTGATAATCTAGGGTCAAGCCTAGGATCAATCAGCTAGTGTTGGTATCTGAGGCTGGGTTTGAAATCAAGTCTTCCCTGCTCTAAACCTACTGCTTTCTTTCCACTGAATCACTTAGCTGCTTCAATTTTTGATGGTTCAAAAAGCAATGTTAAAAGGACATCTATCATGTAGTGTTGTCACATGAGTGCTCTCCTATCTAGGCTGATGAAGTCTCTCTTGGATGGTTCTTAGCCAAGTATTTCTGCCCAGCCTTCTGATTTCACCTCTATATATCTCTGGAGATCAGTCAGTGTCAAGTCTGTAAAAAGTTGAGATTAGGCATCCCAGAGGTCACAGATTTCTGACTAAGTATCTTCCCTAAATCATTGTATTTTACTGATTTAAAAAAAAAAAAAAAAAAAGTTTTCCTGGAGGCTGTAGTATTACCTAGTTGATCCTTTTGACCAGTGTTTGAAACTTTTTACCCAGGGGTTAACATAGTTCATCCTTCCATTGTGGAATATACCAATTAGGGAAATGCTGATTAGTTAGCTGATGGTAGGCTATGGTCAATCAAATTGAGGCAATAAGAAATGAACAATACTGGACAATGTTGAATGTTTAAATGGTGCAAGCACCACCATAATGTGATAAACTGAGACCCAACCAGTTTACTGGTCCAATATAAGGATTTTTTTGTGTCTTATAATATTAGTTTCTCTTCTCAATGTTATAAAAATTAAACAACAATATTAACACTACTACTAATATTTTACTAAATATTATTAATGATCAATTATCTTTAAATTAATTAATTTAATACATTCTAACAACAGCGAACATTTATATAGTGCTTACAATGGGTCAGGCACTGTGTTAAATGGGATACAGTTATTATCTCATTCAATCTTCACAGCAGCTTTGTGAGGAAGATATTATTACCCCCATTTTATAGATGAGGAAACAAACAGAGGTTAAGTGATTTGCTCAGGATCACATAGCTAGGAAAAGTCTGATGCTGAATTTGGACTCTGGTCTTCCTAACTCCAATCTTGGCACTCTCTCCACCATGACGTCACACACAGATGTCAGGCATCTACCCTCAAAGAACTTAAAAGTTTTTCTAAGGAAACTCACACACACACACACACACACACACACACACACACAAGCTAGAAGTGGAGTAAAGATTGATAAAAAAAAAAAAAAAAAAAAACTTTGGGATACACTTCAGGATCTTTGAAATCTGGGGGTGCTATCAGTTATTTGTGGTTGAATATAGGCCTACCCTGACTTTTCCCCTTTTTTGGCTGTAATAAGATACAAAGCCATAATTAGAGGCAGGTGACTGGAGCTTTGCCTAAGGCACAAACATTTAGAGGCCACTAATAGCATTTTCACTTTTTGCAAAAACAACTGAATTTAGCACCTAATTACTAAGAATATTGAATTAATATAGGAAGCTACTAGATGGCACACTTCCTTCTGTTGGCACCTCAAGTTTTGCCCCAGCTCACTCCTTCCTTCCCCTGCCCCTCACCCCACTTCCTGTCCTACTTTTATTTAAAAGGCAGCTAATATGTCTGATAGGGGCCCTCAGTTCTTTTCCCTATTGTTCCCTTCCTCACATCTGAATTTGTCTTTAAAAGTTTATTCAGAATGGGTTTTGTGTTTTTATGAAAGAATTTTTAAAAAACCGATCTAGGGAAGTAATGAGAAATCCTGGCCTATTATTTTATACTAGCAAATACTTTGCTGGATGGGAGGAACTCTCTACCAACTGGCCCTTCTAAACATCTACAGTATAACGGCAACTGCTGTACCCAAGTTCCAAATATCCAAGCTTAGTACTTTCTTTTTTGATAATTAATCTACATACTCCTTGTCGAATAGACCATATAATACTTCTTCATGTAACCCCTGCAGTTTTTAGTACAGTGATGAATTGATAATTCAGTTCTTATAGCATTTTCCTCAGATTAACATTATCAGGTAGATTAGTATTTCATAGGTGAGGCTATGGAGGATCAGAAAAGTTAAAGTTGTCTAAAATCACATAGATAGTAAGCCTAGCTGCTGATACTTGAACCCAAGTCTCCTAATTTAGTGCTTTTTTTTTTTTTTTTTTTACTGTGCTGTTCCTCAAAGTAGACATTTAATAAAAGTTATTAATAAATATCATAAAACATTTTAATGAGTGTGCAGTTTAAAATTAAATATATTTTCCAATGTTTTAATGATTATTCAGTTTAGTAACAAATACATTTTCAAATATTTTAATAAATATGCTGCTTATTTGGTGACATGTACCAAAATTTCACCTAGAGTGGGATCTTCTTTGTAATATGATTTTTATATAATACTGATAGAAATGTAAATATTTAAAAGTCATCTATGTCTTAGAATCAAGACTTGAGTTAGTTAACACATTCAAAGCTAAGAAACATATTAATGAAATATGCTAATCTTCAAGAGAGAAGAAGAGATTGTGGATGGCTTTCCATAACAGCTGTGGGATGAGAATGGGCTGGAAGGATAGAAAGAGCTCATTGTTCTGTGGCCATCACTGAGGAGGTGGTCTTGCAATCCACAAGTCATTTCTATCATCTGCCACAGTTCGTTTTTCCTGATGCACTTCAGACCAGCTGTTGCTTTGTAGCAATTGCTCTTAATAAAGGCACAAAGTCACATTTCCAGGGCACGTGTTATCTTTTCTGTATGTTCTTTGTGGGCTGTAGTCTTTTCCTCAACCCACTTTGAAATGCCTTTCATGGAAAATTCAGTAGTTGGTTTGGGTTTGTGGTTTTCTCTTCTCCCAGGATGTATTTATTGTACAATGCAGATGTTAAAATCATGTTCCTTTTTAGTTTTCTACCATGCCCCCTGAATTGGCCTAAATGAGAACTCTATTAGACCACACTAGTCCTCAGTTGTTTGGGAATTGGTGACCCTCTTTGTAGATAATACAATGACTTGCCCATTTTTGGGCAATAAGAATAAGAGAATAAGAAAGGAATGGGAGATCAGAAGCCACATCATTCCATTTGTTAACTGGTCACTATTCTCATTTTAAAAAGCAGGAGGGGAAGATAAGAGCGTGAAACAAAAGTCTGAACTGCAAGTCTGGGATTACTCAGAGATTTCAAAATTGATTAATCTGTTTTATGTTTTATTTCAGTTACTCCTGATTTTTCTACCTCCCATTACTAAAAATAATTAAGACATGTGAACACTTATTTGTACATGGCTGCCTCATTAACATTTCAACATGAAGGGATACAGACTGATGGTGCAAAACTGCAACTTCAGTGAAATTTGCTTTTGATATCTTTGGGTTCCCCTCCATGCTTCTTTTGAGTCTCTCCCCCCACCCCCAGATTTCTGTGCCCAGGAAAAGCCCTGATGGGCTTCCTGTTTTGGTGGACTACTTGGTGAACCTACTCTCTGTCTGAGCAGTCTCTGGCTTAAAGCAAAAGTGGCACAGTAGACAGAGTACTGAACCTGCAATCAAGCAAAACTAAGTTCAAATCTAGGCTCAGAAATCTACTGTGTGAATCTGGCCAAGTCAATTTCCTCAAATGTAAATAGAGATAATAATTTTCCACCTCAAAGCTATGCTTAGCACAGTACCTGGCACATTTTTGTTCTTCAATTATTTTCAATCATATCTGCTTCTTCCTGCCCCATTTGGGAACAGAGACATTTCCTATTTCCTTCTCCAACTCACAGATGAGAAAATTGAAGCAAACAGGCTTAAGTGACTCATCTAGGGTCACACAGATAGTGAGGATCTGAGGCCAGATTTGAATTCATGAAGTTGACTCTTCTTGACTCTGCCTGACACTATGCACTGTGCTCCTTATCTTACCCTACCTGGCACACAGTAAGCACTCTATATGTGTTCATTCCCTTTCTTTTTTGTACTACCCCTTCACCATTCTGCCCAATCTATTCCTCATGCATTTCTCCC
Organism: Sarcophilus harrisii; assembly: GCF_902635505.1. Lineage (NCBI taxonomy): Eukaryota > Metazoa > Chordata > Mammalia > Dasyuromorphia > Dasyuridae > Sarcophilus > Sarcophilus harrisii. Next base: position 232,505,210 of record NC_045427.1, read on the forward strand.
TGCTATTTCCTAAGGTTACAGAGTTCTGTTCTCTGTGTTCCAAGTTAATGTGTTAAGTAGAGCTGTGCTAAAATGTTAATAGAAAATAGAAAAAAAAAAATAGAAAGCCAGGCCTGCTTACATATAAATACTTATATTGGGGCTCTTAATCTCTTAACTCAAAAGATGAGCCTATCCACAAATTGTTTCCTCTTTCATCCATCCATGGGCTTAATCCTGTGTTAATAAATTAATAAAGATAGTTTCTCACAAATTTGGGATATTTTCCCCTAAATTATGGCCTGATGGAAAGAGCACTGGCTCTAGAGTGAGATGTCAGGACTTGATTTGAATGAGAGGACCTAGATTTGAATCCTCTGACATTTACTATATATATGAATTTAATCTCTTTGGAACTCTCTTCTCTCATCTGCAAAATGAAAGGTAGGACCAAATGGCACTAAGTCTATGATTCTTTGACTACTGTGAAATTTTCATAGATTTCTATTTTTGTCTAGCCCTGTGCTAATGAATTAATGACTAGATAAAGACAGTCCCTTCTCACCATACAATTTGCAGCTTTTATGTTTAACATAAGATATTCAAGGCAATTCCAAAGGAAGTGGAAAGTGCCATCTGCATCCAGAGAGAATTATGGAGACTGAATGTGGATTGAAGCATATCTTTTCATCTTTTTGTTTGTTGTCCTTTTGTGTTTTTTTTCCCTCTTTTGTCTGATTTTTCCTTACACAACATGACAAAAACGGAAATATCTTTAAAAGGATTGTACATATTTAACCTATATCAGATTGCTTGCTGTTGGGGAGGGGAGAGGTTAAGGGAAGGAAGAAGAAAAATTTAGAACATAAAGTTTTACAAAAATGAATGTTGTAAACTATCTTTATATGTATCTGGAAAAATAAAATATTATTTTAAAAAAACCCAACAAGATATCATAGTGCAATGGAAAGGGGATTAACTCTGAAGTCAGAAAACCAGAATTCAAATACCAATTGTCACCTACTACCAGTGTGACCTTTGGGGACTCTAGGGTAGGGGGGGGCTGACTAGTTTTTAGATGATATAATAGATAAACACTATGTCTGAAGTCAAGAAGATGAGTTCAAATTTGTTCTCAAACATTTATCTCTGTCACTTAACGTCTGTTTTTGCCTCAGTTTTCTCAGCTGCTAAATAGCACTTTCCTCCCAGAGTTGTTGTCAGGATAAAAAAAGAAAATGATTGTAAAACACTTAACACAATGCCTGACACACAGAAATATTAGCTACTATTATTATTATATCCATAATCCTCAGATCCTATTGTAGCATGAAGTATGTAGCCTGGGAAAATCTGGATGCTTCCAATAACTTGATCCCATGTTCTCTAAACCCCTGAAGAAATTAAGGCTTAAATTGGTGCAGTAAACCACAGAATCTCAGATAGACTTTTTTTGGGAATGGGTACAGGAAGTAGAGACTAGAGAGAAATACTCCCCTTACCAGAAAAGAGGATGTAATACCATTCATTTTCACTTTTATTAAGTTTCATTCCCAGAAATAAGTACAGTAGTAATTAAACTCAATTCTGTATGCCTTTATTAAGTATCTATTGTGGCAAGACCCTATCCTGGGCACTGCTGATATAAAGAAAAAAGGGGAAGAGAGAAATGAAAAACTATGTCTACTTCCATAGATCTTATGTTCTAGTGAGGAGGGGGGCAATCTTAGGGAGTGTTACGGAAGGGAGGGAACAACAACATTTGAGTGGTCAAAAAATATATTATTTGAAGGAGAGAGTACTATTAGGGGGATCTAGGATGTCTTCTTGCAGGAGAAAGTACCTGAGCTACACTTTGAAAGAAACTAAAATTTCTGAGAGGTAAAGCTGAAAAGGGAAGGTAATTTACTGATAGCCTAAAACTCTCTTAATGCAGATGGACATAACTTGGTATATGTGATTATATTCATTATGAAATTTCAGGATCTGTGATTATACTGTATAATCAACCAAAATTCAGTCTGGGGCAAAAAAGAAAGCCTCATCTCTTGGTGATCAGTCTTCTTAGCTGATGAGCCCCTTTGAACTTAACAAGGTTTGTCTTTACATTTATAGACAATGTCACTTAGTTTATACAGAAAGACTGTAGCTTCTCAAGACTTGCCGGGATTTGTACTTCCAAGGTTATCTCCATACTTTGGATAAGACAGTGAAATAGGATTTTATTATAATTATGATTATGTTTATCAGCAATACACAACTAACCCTAAAAACCACATTGTCTATTGGAATTGGAAAATATGGGCACAGTGAGATTTATTCATTGTAACCTTTTGAAATAATGTGTTTTAATGAACATTGGACAGAGTAGTATGGAACACAATGACAATAGCATAAATCTGGGAGTTAATGCCCTGCAACTGAATACTTGTGTGATCTTAAACAAATGACTAAGCACTAATGCCTTAGTTTCCCCTAGTTATAATATAGAAGTTACTTCTTGCCACACAGAATTATTGCCAAAATAAGAGAACATATTTGTGAAAATCTTTTAAAAACTTAAACCAGGCATTATTAATTTGTTCTTTTTTCTTTCAGCAGTGTATCTTGGCGAAAGCATTATATGATAACCATGCTGAATGTGCTGATGAGTTGGCTTTCCGGAGAGGAGACATTCTGACCATTCTGGAAAAGAATGTCCCAGAAAGTGAGGGGTGGTGGAAGTGTTCACTTCATGGTCGACAAGGGCTGGCCCCTGCAAATCGTCTCCATCTCCTTACTGATTCTCAAGAAGGTAGAGTTTCTCTCTCCCCCCAGAATAATTTGGAAGAATTATCCAGCAGTCCAGAAAAGACTTGCCATGTGTCCTCTGAGCTCAACAAACCTCCTCCACCAGGTGTATATGAGCAAATGGTTGGTTGGGTTAAATCTCAGCCTATAGTTTCTTCCTCTGCTGATCAAGTGTATGAACAACCTGCACCACTGACCACAGCAAAAATTTTCACTGAAAAGACTCTATCTTTTGCTAAACAGGTATGTACCTTGGCATACATATTAAAAAATATTCAGTATCGAACTTGAGAAATTACATTTAAGAAAATCTATTGATTGCTGTATAATCTTGAATGTAATTGGTATTATTCAATAAATTTTTAGAAAATAATATATTGCTCATAGAATTAATACTGTGTGCTACTCATTAATTTTCTTGTCTAGGCTAACAAGTTCAGTTGGTTGTTATTATTCCTAAACACCACATTATATTCCTTTTTCACTTTACTCACATTGTTTCCCTTCCTATTGGAATTGTCTTTCACTATCACCCACTTATCCAAGTCTTTCCTTTCCATATCAACTCTGTTACATCTTAGGCTCTCAAACATAACTTGCCATGAATGGGTCAGAGTCAGAAATGTATCCCAGTTGTCTCAGAATAGTTTTATCATCACACACTCATCAGTACCAAAATTCTAGACACCAAGAAGGTGTCAAGTATAGCTATAGCACACAAGACGTTCAAGAACAAGTCAGGAAACGCATACACAACACTGTCCCACTGAGCACTTTCTCACAGGCAAGTACACTGGAAAAGAAATAGTGACATAGCTATATTAAAATATTTTATGAGAATAAAAAATAATACATTCATATCCCTTCCAAATCTCTATAGGTTTAACTGAATCTGAACCTTTTGTTACAATCAAGTCTTGCTTCCATTATTCTTCCTCCTTAAGTCTCAAAACTTTATATTGCCCCCACATACCAATAACAGGTTGGCCAACTTTGCTGTTTTCTTAGGTTATAGTGCTGAGAGAATGAGTTGCTATTTTCTCTATTTCTCCCCCAGCTATGGTGCTAATAAGCTTTCATGAAACTTTTCTGTACTGTATATGATCATTCCCGTCTCTGATTTCTCGCATCACTGATTGTACCTGATATTTCTATGGCATTTAATTTATGTTACCTTCTATCATCATTTGTCATTTTTGTGTTATGTGTCCTCAGTCAGATTGTAAGTTTCTCAAGAATCTTGCTTTTCTTTCTTTCTTTTTTAAAATTCCAGTCTTATGAATCGAGTGATTAAGAAAATTTTTTTTCTGCTACTATTGGTGATAGTAAGGATGATAAAATGATATAATAGTGAATTCAATCCCTATTTAACACAATATTGGCACATAGTTGGTGCTAAATAAATGTTATTGATTGTTTGGATATTGTTTTATTTGAGTTAAATTCAACAGATATATCTCAGGCATCTAGTATATGCCAAATGGTATGCTAAATAAAAATTCTATTTCCTAAACACAAATTATTTCCAAAAGTCTCCCCAGGCTTGTGGACAAGTATCTTATGAACACATGAGAAAGTAGAGATCATTCAGTTCACTCTTTTACCACTATTAGAGAAAACAAAATAAGAGTACAAAATAGTCCACACACAGGACAGATTGACATTCAGCAAAGTCATCTGCTAAGAGGGAAAAAAAACAGCATATTTAAAGTATGTACTGAAGCTAATATTTTTCCTAATGATTGTTAACTTTTCTTGACATGTAAGTTTGATTGACAAGTTAAAAAAATGTTTAACCATCTACTTGAAGTAGAGCTTTACAACACATTTCCATTGTTAAAATACATTCTATGAAGTGCTACATTTATTTCTAAACCAGATGAGTTAAACCATAGTCACTGATATTCTCTTCGTACATGAATAAGTAAGAGATAGTAGGATGTATTTGGAATAAGGACTGATTTTCATTTGCTTTGCCAAAATGGTATCTTATAGGGTATCACAAAACTTGAGTTTTTAATCTCAGCTCTGTCATAAGGGGGAACTGTGGGAAGTCATTTATATTTGTAAGCTTCAATTTCCTCCATTAGAAAGTAGAAGGATTGAACTAAAAATTAATTTATGGGCCCTTCTATCTCTATTAACTTACAATTAACACTTTTTTTGTTGTTTGAAAAAATGTTCTCCTATGCATTTAACAAATTTCACAGGAAAGTGAATGGTCTCTTAATGGCTTTTTTTTTTTTTTTAAGCTTTTGACTTGTTATAGTACCAAAGACATGTTCATGATATTCATTATAGAGAGATGATAGCCAAGATTCCATTTCTATTGATTTAAAGGGAAGATATACAAAGGAAAGGGGAAGAAAGACCATAAAGTATTTTCCCTCCAAAAAACAAAGCTTCATCAAATACTGAAAATGCAAGATAGATTCAGATGTCCTTATTCAGAATTATCATCTCCTCCTTTGTCATCACAGACTCATATTTCTTTCTTTTTTTATTTTAAAATTTCATTTATTTAAAACTAGATACAAAATAAGAAAAAAATAGAAAAATAAAGACAGAAAAGGAAAAACAAAACATTGTCATGTGCCCAGCAAAACAAGGGGGGGGGGGGAATTCAAAAGATGTAACAATAAATTTTCATTTTAAGAAAGTACATATAATAATAAAAGAGATTATATATTCATTATAACAAAAGAGAATATATATTCATATACATTCAATCATATATATATATGATTGCCCATTGTGGCTTCCTTGTAGGGTATGCTTTTGTTTTCTGATTACTTTATTATTTCCCCCCCTTTTATCCTCCTACTTCCCCCTAGCAGGCTACAGTTAAGCACTGATATATTTACTTATACAAATATATTCATAACCACCCACCTACCTATCCACATACATATATCAATATATATTTATATACATACATACATACACACATATATGTACATTTACTCATTATAGATATGCATCTAAGAATTTTAATATGGCTGAAATATAGCATAGATTTCTCTCTTAATTGACTCTTTTAAGTTTGATTTTGTCTGAGATCAATGATTACTAATTGCCCTTTTTTTTTCTCTACTGAATTCTCTTGATCCTTGTTATAGTGTTTGTGTATATATCTTAATTCCTATCCCTGCTAACTGTTCTACTTTAACTCTACTCCTTAACTTGCATGGCTAATACTTAACCTCTCCCCACCTATGGATCCATTCCTTATTTTTCTCCCCTCTCTTTGCCCTCCCTTTTTATTCCATTCACATTACAAACTCACATTTCATACCACATTTATTCCAGCAAATGGCGAATGATGCTACTTTTGAGAATATGCTAGCCTAAAAATATTGAGTTGAGAGAATAGAAAGATTTTCAGTTTATGATCTCTTTGTCCTACTAGAAGTCTAATGATTTACCAATTTACTATCCCAATGCTCTTTTCACAGTCAGCATCAGAAAATGGAGGCTATTAAAAGATTCTGAATAGTTTGCATTTCATAAATCCCTGAGCTACATTTTAAAGAACAACACAGTTGTTACAAGAAACAATTGCATTGTGCTTCGGCATTTGGTACAAGCATCATAAAGTTGTCAGTTGTCTTACTGAAGTAAGCAACTCAGGCAACCCAGATCATTTCTCTGAAACAACTGCCATGGAATCCAGACTTTCATGTGCTCAGCTGTTTCCTGGACAGCTGAATAAAGTTACCAAAAGGTTGTCCTTTAGAAAGAAACCAAGCCACTATGAATGTAATTTAAGTCCTTTCCATATTTTTAATTTCTTTACTCAACTAACAGAACATGTATAGCATGGAGTTTAAATCTTGCCTTTGTGTGACCCTGGATTTCAGTTTTCTTCTCCTGCAAAATGAGGAAATTAGACTAAATGGTTCTGAGGTTGCTTCTAGTTCTAGCTTGGGGGAGGGGGCACTGGAAGGGGGTATTCCTCTGCCATCTCCCTTAACCAACCCAAATATGCCCTGGGGCATAGTACCATGTAAGTGGCTTAGAGGTAGGGACTGGTTTGCACATAATAGGTACTTGATTAATATTTATTGTAGTGGATTAAATTGGACAGTTGATCTCCAACTTTAGTGCCCTGTGCTTAATCTACCATTCTTGGAAGCACTTCAGAAATGAAAAAAAAAATTAAAAATAAAAAACTTTTAAATTACATAATCGTTATTTAGAAGGCATAAGGCATCATTACTTTTAAAGTCATTCTCTTTGGGAAAAGTCCTTAGACTTTAACATGTAATTATACCATAATATTAAATAACATTAAAATACTTTACAAAGCACATCCCTCACAAATAAAATAATATCAGTATCCCCACTTCACAAAGGAGAAACGTCTCAGAAAAGTTATAAGAATTGCCCATGAACACATAGTAAGTATTAAAAAAGGAACTTAAATTCAGATCTCCTGGGTTTTGTTTTGATGCTGGATCGGTTGTCTTTTCTTGTTTTTTTGCATGTTTGTTAATCATTGACATGCAACTTGTAAAAACATGCTTTCAGTAGTGGCAACAAATCATCTGAAACCAAAAGGAAACTAAAAACTAGAACTTCCTAGCAGCAGGCTTTCAGTTCTACTTAGAGACTTTGGAAATATTCAGGTCTTTCAGTGTTTTATTAAGTTGTGTCTATTTTCTTTCCTTTTCTCCATATTTGTGATATCATAGTATCATAGTTAAAGAGCTACAAGGGATCTTGGGAGCCATCTAGTCCAACCCCCACATTTTACAAGACGAGGAAACTGAGACTCAGAGTGGTTAAGCAACTTGTATGAGGTCATATAGGTAGTGAAAAAAGAAGGGATCTGAGCCTTGGTCCTCTGATTCCAAATCCAACACTCTTTCCACTGCACCAATAGGAGATGATAATGATTTCTCTTGCTCCTAGGTGGAAAACATGCTAAAGGTTTCTGAACTCCATATTTTAAGTAACTACAAGCAAGAAAATGTAAACATTTCTCAGAACATTTACTAAGGGGAACAAAGAGGTACAGATTATAAAATTAGAGTTAGATGACACCTTAAAATCATCTAAGTCTAGCCCCTATCCTCATTAATGGAACAGCAGTAATAAGATGGGAGCTTCAGTTATGTTGTTCTGAGTTTGTTAGGGGATGGCAGTGATTATCACTGTCAGTTCTATCAGATAGCTTTTACAATGGAATATTTGTTTTAAAGATATAGCAAGAAGAAATATCATTTTCTCTGATATCTCTAGGACATCATCTTTCACATACTATCTGGTCTCTAGGGCCAGGTCAGGGGAGATGGGGACTGAGTTTATAACTTAACTCAATTCCCACATATTGGTTCCACCAAGTTCAGGCCAGGCAGTACTGCTGCTAAATGAGTTCTTCAATTAGACGGGAGTCCAAAAGATCACTCCCAAAGGAAGATACCTCCTGAAAATCTTTTCTCATTCCTTGGGGGCATCAAGGTTGTGTTGCCTACAAAGCCTAACCTAGTTTCCAACTTTAGGATTCCATTTTCTCTTTCTCCTGGTCTTTGAAATTCCCAAATTCCCCATATTAGAAACCACATTCCATATATCCAAATGGAAAAAGAACCAATGGAATGGCCAAGGAAGTCCCTATTAGGGGCCATGTGGTCTTAAAGGGGGAAGACCTCATAGCCCTTTATCTTAAGCATAGTCTCTCCATCTGATTCATATATCATCAGTGGGCAGAAGAAGACAAGAAGAGTATATAAAGAAAAATCACTGAAGCTAAAAAACCCTCGAACTTCCACAGTTCTGGCTAAAGTAGCCCATAAAAAAATGTTTCCTCCCTATCAATGGTAGGTCACCTGGAACCAGTTATAGAATATATAACCCGTGAATGCATGTCCTTTACTTATCATCACCATTCTCCTGGAAAGAGTTCCTTAGAATCCACATGTGGAGCTATCATCTTAGCAAGCTGAAGGAGTCTGCATATGTCAGATCTCTAGTACACATATGTACATACATATTCTTGTAAAGGAATAGTAATAGAATTATAGAAATCTCAACCACTAATTTCTTCTCCTTTAGCTACACTTATGCTGTTAGGCCTACCCAGAGTGCAGCAGCAAGGTGGCACAGAGATGGAGGGCTTGACCTAGAGTCAGGAAGGCTTCAAGTACAAATTTGGCCTCTGACAATTACCAGTTGTGTGATCTTGGGTTAGTCACTCAACCGCTGCCTGCCTCAGTTTCCTCATACGTAAAAATAGACATAATAATCACATCTAACTTCTGGGGGTTTTTTTGACGATAAAATAAGACCATATTTGTAAAGTACTTCACAAACCTCAAAGCTATTCTGATGACAATCCCATGTTATTGTTCATATCTTAAAGTCATTAGGCACTTTTAATTTAAGAGTTATTGAAAACTAAAAAAGACAGAAGTCTTAAAATGAAATCCCCAATATAACATTTGGGAGTAGTGGGCCTATATTTAACTTCCCTGGATCTTAGTTTCTTCATGTGTAAAGCAAGGATAATAGCACTTGCATTTATTTCACAGAATTATCATAAGGATCAAATGAACTAAGGTATGTCAAGGTCTTTGCAAATTTTAGAAAGCAATATAATTACTATCAATTTTTGGTCATTATTGGATGTAGTGTATTGGAGGGAGAAGAATGTTAGATTTGTAATCAAAAAGCCCAACTATGAATCTCAGCTTTCTAATTTTCTATCTGGGTAATCTGGGGCAAATCATTTAACTTATTTGGGTCTCAGTTTCTTCATCTATAAAATATTGGACTAGATGAAGGAATGATCAGTTTGTGACAATTGTCATGAAATATTATTGTGCCATTAAAAAAATTAGGGCTATGATAAATTCTAAGAAAGATGGGAAGATATGGATAGACTGATAAAAAGTGAAGTAAGCAGAACCAGGAGAAAAATATGCACAATAACTATAATAAAGTAAATAAAAAGGACACTAAAATGAGCCAAATTCTAAGTAATTCTAACAACTATTCATTGCCCCAGAAAGGGATCTGGAATTACTTCACCCTCTTTTGTAGAAAGGTGGTTCAGAAAATTGCATCCATTCACTGTAGTTGTTGCTTTTAACATTTTTTTTTTAAAAGGAAGAGAGATTCTCATTTACTCATCTAGGCGATATCATTAATATTACAGACGTGAAAATTGAGGCCTAGACATGTAAAATGCCTCGCTAAATTCAGAGTGATCCAGTTACAGAACTGGATCAAAAACCTAGGACCAGAAATCTTGTGGTTATTTTAAATACACCACCACCACCACTCCAGTTTTCTTAGAATTATAAACTGAGTTGATTTCCTTATTTTAAATTATGTAAAGAACTTAACTGGTTTCAAATTTAAGTTCAGGGTAAAACTCTAAAATGAGGAAAGGGGCTTTTTTTTTCATATTTCACAGTATGTATGTTTCATGGGTCAACTTTGCTGGGAATATCCTGATTTGGATTGTTCCTGATTTGGAGATTCTTATACCCTATAACCCCTTGTTTTTCCTTTTGCTTTTGACTTTATATACTTCTTGTTCTCTATTGCATTCCTTCTTTAAGCCTATTTTCTGAGAAGTGGGCATTTTGTAATATGTTCATTGTGTATGTATGTATTTCCCTATTAGAAATTTTCTTATGAAAATTCTTTTTTTTCTTTGAGGGTTTGGGGCCTCCATAGTGGTTATTTAGCACATATTTGACAAAATTAGCTAAACCACAGGAACTGAAAACACATCAGGGCCATTAGTAACATCTTCACTGGGATAAATTTGAATGAAAATATATTGTTAGTTGGTGAAAAAATCAGAAGACTAACTATCTTGCTTTTAATTCATCTGATTGTGATCCCAAAGTCCTTCTAGATAACAGAATGATCCAATGGTATTTTATCCACAGTATTTAAAAACTGAAAAATCAGACCTTTTCCAAAATCCTCATGAATTCTCCCCTAACAATTCTTCCTCGCCCCACTGATAATGAGCTTCCCTGTTCCTAAACTTCACATAATATTTTTTTCTCCAAGATTTCTACACACATATTAGGTATTATTTTGTACATAGTTATCTCTCCTTACTAGAGATATTAGTAAGGCACATACGTATTCAGATGAGCGCTGACATCAGCTTGTAAGGACTCATAAGAGCTAATTGCTACATATTCTTTCTTTTTTTTCTCAATAGTATTTTATTTTTCCAAATTCATGTAAAGATAATTTTCAACATTCATTTGATAAGACTTTGTTTTCCAAATTTTTTCTTCCCCCCATTTTTACTTCCCCTTCTCCCCAAGATAGCAAATAATCTGATATAGGTTAACCATGTACACTAATTGCTACAATTTCAGTGTAAGCATTTAAACCTTAGAAATTGGTAAATGTTACAAATAAGGGCTTAGTTCATTTTTTGTTGTTGATTATCTAAATTTACAATGATGAAGAAGATGAAGACCAAACACAAAAGTATGTCGTGAGTATATTTTTCCTTCAGACAGCTAGCTGGGAAACATTTACTAGCAACCCCCTGAACATATTTCATCTAAAGTATATAGATCCACTAATGGTGAGAGCAGTGGTATACATACAGTAGATTCTTAGTGTTAGTTGAATTCATTTAAATTTAATTCTCTAACCCTTTCCTCTTCTGCCATATATGCACAATAATCTCATCCTAATTTGACTATTTTAAAATCTGGATTTTCATAGAAATGTTGAATCAATCTTGCTCATTGACAATTCAATTAATCGATTGATCATATGGTTGTGATTTTTACAAAGGAGGAAAAAAATCCCAGAGAGGGGAAGTAACTAAACCCAAGTCACATGACAAGGTACTGAAACAACAGAGACTAAAAACCAGATTTCCTGACTCTTGGACTAGGTTCTTTTTCACTAAATCACACATCCTCAATATTGGTTTACATAAAACAAGATGCAACTGAGAAAGATTTAAATCTTTCAGTTAATTTTCAATTTCAATAAAACAATCATTCATAATTTTGAAAAATTTACTACTGTCTACTTTGGGAATTAAGGACAATCTAGACACTCAGAAATTTCAAAAAGCCCAACAAAAAAATTCATCATCCCTAGTGGGAATATCTTGAGAACTCAAGCAAAAACATTTCTAGGAGCTCTGAATTACTTTTTTGTAACATGTATTCTTGTAGCTTAAGCCCACTTTCCTACTGAAATCTGTATATAGTGATGGGGCAGTGTGTCACATGCTTTAGGGGACATATTTCATACCAATTATTCTTACTCTAACACCTTTGGCTAATTGATATCAAATGATCAACATGGAGGAAAGCTTAATATTAGGACCTTATGTGCTATGTTGTATTAGAAAACTACCATAACCAACATCTATGGGCTTCTTTGAATCCAGATAGAAAGATATACCTTCTGGTGCCCTCACTTATCAGTGTGACTGAAAGTTAGAGTACTTCAGAACATGTACTGCCTTTGTAAGAGGAGTTGATAAGGTTTTGCTAGTCATGTGTTTAATGAATTAATGAATAAATAGGGGATATAAGGCAAATATTTACTATCCTACTTATGTAAATGAAGAAACAGAAGCTCAGAAATAACTATCTTATTTAATAGTCCTAAAATTCACAGGAATAATAAATATCATAGAACTATTAAGTATTAAAATAAATATTTTAATCTAAGACATGATTCCAACTAGTACTCTTTCCATTACACTACCATCTCTCTACTTTATTTGGTTACACACTAGAATAATCTTTATCAATTAGAAATTAATTTTGAATATGTATTTTAATATCCAAAGTTTTTTTTTAATCATTTTCTCCTTCTTCTTCATTACCAGGACCTTTTTACACTTCCCAAACCAATCTCAGTATCAACTTATAATTCACAAGTTTATGATGTTCCATCCCCACAAAACCAAGGTCGCTTGATTCCTAAGGTGAGGCTATCTTCTTTTTTTTAAAATATTCTTTTTTTAAATTATAGCTTTTTATTTATAAGATATATGCATGGCAATTTTTCAGCATTGACAATTACAAAACCCTTTGTTCCAATTTTTTCCTTCCTTCTCCCCACCCCTTCTCCCAATTTTTCCCTTCCTTCTCCCCACCCCCTCCCTCAAATGGCAGGTTGACCAATACATGTTAAACATGTTAAAACATAAGTTAAATACAATATATATATATATAACATGTCCATACAGTTATTTTGCTGTACAAAAAGAATCGGACTTTGAAATAGTGTACAATTAGCCTGTGAAGGAAATTAAAAACGTAGGCAGACAAAAATAGAGGGATTCATTATATTTAGTTTCCAGTTTCTGGCCACTACAAAGAGGGCTGCCACAAACATTTGTGCACATACAGGTCCCTTTCCCTTCTTTAAAATCTCTTTGGGATATAAGCCCAGTAGCAACACTGCTGGATCAAAGAGTATGCACAGTTTGATAACTTTTTGAGCATAGTTCCAAATTGCTCTCCAGAATGGCTGGATGTGTTCACAATTCCACCAACAATGTATCAGTGTCCCTGTTGTCCCACATCCCCTCCAACATTCCGCATTATCTTTCCCTGTCATTCTAGCCAGTCTGACAGGTGTGTAGTAGTATCTCTGAGCTGTCTTACTTTGCATTTCTCTGATTAATGATGACTTGGAGCATCTTTTCAAATGGCTAGAAATGGTTTCAATTTCATCATCTGAGAATTGTCTGTTCATATCCTTTGACCATTTATCAATTGGAGAATGGCTTGATTTCTTATAAATTAGAGTCAATTCTCTATATATTTTGGAAATGAGGCCTTTATCAGAATCTTTGACTGTAAAAATGTTTTTTCCAGTTTATTGCTTCCCTTCTAATCTTGTCTGCATTAGTTTTGTTTGTACAAAAATTTTTCAATTTGATATAATAAAAATTGGAACAAAAGGTTTTGCAGTTGTCAATGATGAAAAATTACCCATGTATATATCTTGTAAATAAAAAGCTATAATAAAAAAAAGATTAGTGATCATCTTGCTCTTCTCTGTTAAATTTATCTTAGGAACAGAAGCAACAAGTGTATGACATTCCAGCCAACTCTGAAAAGGGAGGAAACCAAGTTTCCAAAAGCCATGTGAGTATGATATAGATAATTATATAAATATTTTAAAATAGTTTTATGAAGTTATTAAAAAGCTTTAAAGCACCAGAAGTTATATTAGATTGACTCCAAAAGAAGGAGGCAACTATACCAGGGCAATAAGAATTGTATTTGAAATCAAACCAGTTAGGTTCAACTCATGGAATTACAAGTCTCAGAATTAAAAGGGTGATCTGGTTCAGAAATGATTGCTGTAAAAACAAAAGGCATCAAGAAATCTGAAAAACAAATACAGAGAGAAATGATTGATTGTGGTGGTGCATCTCTATAATCTCTGATACTTGGGAGGCTAAGGTTGGTGGTTTACTTGAACTCAAGCACTGAGAACAATATTAGGGATAAAGCCTACTGAATTTCTACATTTAGTACCATAACAGTATGAGGAACTAAGACCACCACTCTAACTAAGAAAGGGTAAACTGGGCCAGGCTGGAGAAAGAACAAGTCAAAATTTCTTACCAATCAGCAATGAGACTGGTCCTTAGCTGCACTTCCACACTGGCCAAGTTAAGAGAATAGGTCTAGATCTAGAGGCAGATAAGATAGATAGATGGATATGAACAGAAAAAGAGAGAGAAAGAGAGAGAGAGAGAGAGAGAGACAGAGAGAGAGACAGAGAGAGAGAGACAGAGAGAGAGAAAGAGAGAATATACATAAAGTATGAAAATCTTGTAGGGGAAACAACCACTCAACATTAGAATGTGTGATAGAGTCATAGAGGAGAGAAAAGCTGGATATACTTTAGATTTTTAAGAAATAGATCTTAAAAGGTTAAAAGAAAGGAAAGATGGCCTTTGACTGAAAATACTACAAGAGAAGTCAGCTCAGGAATGAGGGGAAGCACTCATAAATGAAATTCTGAAGACATAAAAAGAAACAACTCCAGTGAAAAAGAAAAGAAAAAGTTGTGTAAAAATACCAATATTGATGCTTAGTGAACTTATTAACCAATTTAGATTTTTTAAAAGCACACACAGAAAATTGAAGAAAGGACAACAGAAAAAAGTTAATAAAGGAGAAGGAGTAAAGTGAGACATGATCCTACAGAGTTCCAGTAATGCCAAAACTCATAATAGGCTGAGTTTGGCAAAGAAATCTAAATATAACAAAAAGGGTGAAATATTTTTTGTCTTGTTTTCTTCTCTTTTAAAGGGGAAAAAAAGGAAGATTAAAGAAAGAATGGGATCACTGTTCTATAGTACATCTTATACTCACTCACCTTTGCATTGAGGTGACTCAATATCAAAATACATGTTGCTTTAATATGGAGGAAAATTGATTATATTTTAATAGACAGAAAATAACCCATAAGCTCTTTGTAGAGTCAGGGCATTGATTTGTTAGAAGAACAATAAAAATTAATGCAAAACTAGGATAAAAAATAAAAATGAAAAAGGATATAATATCTAATTAAAACAATTCTGGTTTCACCTACTTAAACATATTATTAAAGCCAACAAATGGGACACTGGTAGAAGAAAGGGCATTGACAGTAATTATAACAATTTCATATAGAAGCTTATCTAATGTAAATCATAGTCAGCAAATAATCTGATACTTACATAAATGTAAATTTCATAATGAAGAAAACAAAAGCACATACAAACCACCTTAATCAACAAACACTTGACTTGACAAAGCAAAGAGCCAAGTTTAGAATATAAAATTGCTTTTAAAAGCTTAAGAAAAAAAGTGGAAGATTATAAGCAGCACCTTATAAAATAGCAATAAGTAGATGAAAAAATATTTTAAATAAACTTTTTGGAAAGACAGCCAACAAAATTCTTTTTTTCACATCGAGGACAATGGAAGTAGTATACTTATACTCAAATCTTATAGTCTCAAATACCATTGGAAAAAAAAAGAGGGAAGAAAAGCAGTTGTACCAGCTGAACAAAGATTTACTCTAGAGGTTAAAGATTTACTCTGGAAGTTAAAGATTTTGAAGGTTCTAAGGAATTAATTTCTAAGAGATCTGAAGAAGACTCCAAAGATGGACTTTGTTAGTCTTAGACTTTGTTTACAAAACAAGATGACAGAGAGAACATCAATAACTACTTATCCATAAACCTAGTTTCTATTCTTTACAATTTTTTAAGATAATTATATGTACATCAAAAAGCACAGTCAGGTTTTTGCAAGTGATATTCCACTATAAACTACATCTTTACCATCATATAATTAACAGAAAGATCTCCTCTGATAAACTAATGGAAGAACATGAGCAAGAGTCACAAATAATGAGTATGCATAACTAAATCTTGACCTTCATGACTGGCAGGAATATCCACATGAATGAGATCTGTCAGTCAGTCAATGAGCATTTTTTAAGTATCTGCTGTTTACCAGGCACTATGTAAAGTGCTAAAGATAAAATGAAAGTCAAAAACAATCTCTACTCTAAAGGAACTCATAGTCTATAGCTAGCTAGCTAGATGATACATCTAAGTTATAAGAATCTTGAGGGGGAAGTAATCACTCAATGTTAGAATTTGTAAAAACAAATGGGTGAAACATCATGAAAACAATTACATTTAAACCAGATATATACAAGATAAATTGGTGATAATCAATAAAAGCATTATAATTAGGATTAAGAGGGAATGTAAAAGCTTTTTAGAGAAAGTGGAATTTTAGCTGGAACTAGAAGTTAGGGAGTCCAGGAGACTGAGATGAAGAAGGAGAATATTCTAGGTATAAGGGACAATCAATGAAAATATCCACAGTCTAGAGATGGAGTCATGTAGGAGCAAAAGAAAGGAAAGCAGTGTCTCTGGATTGAGTACACAAAGCAAATAAGGTGTGACAAGACTAGAAATGTAAGAGGGGGCAGGTTGTAAAGGACTTTGAATGCCAAATACGGGATTTTAAATTTCATCCTGGAGATGACAGGGAACCACGGAAGTTTTTTGATTGTGAGTAACACAGATTTGTGATTAATAAGATCAATTTGATAGCTGAATGGAAATGAACTAGATCAGGAAGAGACTTGAGGCAGAAAAACCACATATTTATTAAAGCATGCTATTATAAGATAGCTGCTGACAGGCTTTGTAATTATTATTGGCTCTATAAATCTATATCTTTTGGCAATACCTAAGTTGAAGCAAAAATTCATGGTCAGGTGCTCTTATACCTGTTTGTTCCATACAACTGTTAAAATCAAGAAATGGGAAGAAAGTGCTTTATAAACCTTGAATGGGAGCCATTGTTATTATTTTAGACTGTTGCAACATTTTAGCTTTTAGTTTAGTATAGGCAAAAGAGCAAAAAATTTAGGAAAGGAGAACTGGGAGAGACTGTCAGTCTTACTCCTGGCACATAGAAACTATCTAGTAAATGCTTTTAATAGATGTGCAGATTTAGACATACCAGCTTAGGTAGTTATCTGCACATCAATCAAGGAGCATTTATTAGTCACCTTATATTTTTCAGGCAGTGTTTTGGGCAACGAGAATACAAAGAAAAAAAATGAAAAGTCCTTGATCACAAGAAGCTTACATTCTAGCAAGAGAAACAATATGTACATGTAGAAGAATAGACAAAATAAATAATATAAATACAATATAATTTGGGAGGGAGAGCACTAGCATCTAGGGGGACAAGAAAAGGCTTCATAGAAAAGAAGGTGCTTACATTAAATTTTGAATAAAGAGAAGGATTCTTTGAAGCAGATATAAGGAAAAAGCATATTCAAGTCATAGAGGATAGCCTGTGTAAACAAAGGGATGATGGAAAATGGAGTACTACTATGTTTAAAAATCTGGCTTTGTTAGGTTGTGAAGTATGAGAAGGGTAGTAATACTCAGTAAAGAGCCTGGAAAGATAGGCTATTGCCAAGCTACAAAGAGCTTTAAAATTTACCCAAATTATCCTAGAAGCAATAGTTACTACTCAGAGGAATGACATGGTTAGACTGTCACTTAAGGGAAATCATTTTGATGGCTACATGGGGATGACTGGAGTGAAGAGATACTTGAAGCAGAGTGACCAATTAGGAAACCATAATGGAATTCATATTTGTCAAGGCAGTTAGGTGGTATAGTGGACAGAACACTGACTCCCATTAGAGTCAAGAAGACCCGAGTTCAAATTTGGCCCCAGACACTAGTTCTGTGACCTTGGGCAGTCACTTACTCAATTGTTTCCTTACACCACTACCCCCCTATGAAAAAAAATTGTCTTATCATTTCATGTTATTTCACAGTAAAACTGTGAGGTTCAAAAGAGATATTGAGTTATTGCATAATTAAGTGATCAGTCAAGAAACATTACTACATAAAGATTCTGTGTTAAGCACTGGGAATCTTAAAAAAGGGCAAAAAACATCCCTGCTCTCAAAGATCTCATCTTCTAATGGAGAAGATAACAAATAATAAATAACATTCATACACACACACACACACACACACACACACAGATATACAGGGTAAATTGGAAATAATCACAGAGTGAAGGCACCAGCAATAAACAGAATAAGAAAATAATTGGTAAAAGATAAGACTGTAGGGTAGCTAGTTGATGCAGTGGATAGAGCACCAGCTCTGAAGTCAGAAGGATCTGGGTTCAAATCTTCCTCAGACACTTAACACTTACTGCTGTGAGACCCTGAGCAAGTTACTTAACCCCAATTGCCTCAAGAAAAAAAAAAAAAAAAAAGATAGTACTTTAGCTGAGATTTGAAGGAAGCCAGGGAAGCCATAAGGAAAAAATGAATGAAAGAGGGCATTCCAGGTCTGAGGAGAGTCAATGAAAATTCCCTAATCAGAAGAAATCAAAGTTATCTAGTCACAAGAAAGAATTCTCTAAATCACTACTGATTAGAGAAATGCAAATTAAAACAACTCTGAGGTAACACTTTAATTTTAATCAAGGTAACCACTTGATTAGATTGACTAATATGGCAAAAAAAGAAAAAAAAATGCTGGACATTGGAAAAAATATGGGAAAACTAGGGCATTAATGTCCTGGTGATGGAGTTGTGAACTATTCCAACCATTCTAAAGAGCTATTTGGAACTAGGTCAAAAGAGCTTTAAAACTGGGCATACCCTTTGATCCAATATAACTTCTAGATCTATATTCCAAAGACATCAAAAAAAATGTACAAAATAATTTATAGAAGTTCTTTTTTGTGGTGGCTAAGATTTAGAAATCCAGGGGATGCCCATCAAAAAAACAGCTAAACAAGTTGTGATATAGGATTGCAATGGAGTATTATGGTACTATATGAAATGACAAGAAGGATGATTTCAGAAAAATGTTGAAAAGACTTATATGAGCTGATACAAAGTGAAGTGAACAGAACCAGGAGAATATTATACAGCAATATTGTTCAATGAAGAACTGTGAATGACTTAGTTATTCGCAACAATACAATGATTCAATACAATGATCCCAAAGGACTAATGAAGCAGAGTCCTTCCACCAGAGAAAGAACTAATATTGTTCGAATACAGACTGAAGCATGCCATTTTTCATTCTCTTTCTTTTATTCAAGTATTCTGATACAAAATGACTAATATGGAAATGTTTTACATGATTACACATATATGATCTATATGTGATTGCTTACCATCTCAGGAAGAAGAGAAGGGAGGGAAGAAGGGAGTACAGAATTTGAAATTCAAAACTTAAAAAAAACCCCAAATGTTAAAAACTGTTTTAACATGTAATTGGGGGAAAATAAGATATATGTTAACTTTGGGGGGAAAAAAGTAAGCAGGCTGGAGAACACTAAAGAAAAAGTAAAACATCTGACAATTACCACAAATAATTTTTCACTTGTTTGCTCAATAAACATTAAATTGGGCCTAGCCAAAGCGAAAGAAAGAAAGAAAGAAAGAATGAGAGAGAGAGAGAGAAGAAAATGCCCTAGTCAGGAGATGGAATATATTATAAAAGACACAATTAGCTTTTGTTTATGGGAGGTATTCTTGTTATTAAATCTTTATTGGGTTCTTTCTTGCATAGGTTTATGATGTACCCCCTCCAACTGCAAGAGTCGTTTCTATGCCCTGCTTTGTTTCTCCATCAACAAAATCTGTTAAAAAAGGCTGCTATAATACTTTGCCCAGTCCTCAGAAGCCTGAATGGATTTATGACACCCCAGTGTCTCCAGAAAAAACAGATTTGAGAAAAGCATCCCCATCAAATTCCCCAGAACAGAAGGTGCTCTATGATATCCCACCTCCCAGGTGTATATCAACCTTAGAAAATTCACCAAATGATAAATCAAAGACACTCCAACCACAAAATGATAACCAGTACAGAAATATATGCCCAGTTCAGAAAAAAATCAGTGCCCCAGAAATACCTGTATATGCATTTCCACCCTCGCGAGATGTACCACCCTTGAAACCTAGAATTGAATATGCTGTTCCCCCCAGTTTTCTGATTCCTCGGGTGGAGCAGCAGAACACAAAGCCCAATATTTATGACATTCCCAAAGGGAATGTTCCTCAGCTTGGAAAAGATCCTGAAAAGAAAAATGATGCTTCAGAAAACTGTGTTTATCGTGTTCCCTCTTGGCTACCAAGACATCCAAGATCAATATCCCCTGAGCTCTCCGAACAAGACAGATTATCCATTTCCAGTATAGATAGCAGAACTAGTATATCTTCTTGCTCCTCAGCTTCTACTGATCCCTCATCTATTTCCTCATCAGAAGAACCAGGCAAAGAGATTATGTTGGACCTGGATTTGGTCAAAGAGATGGTAACAGATCTACAGCACAGAGTAGCTAGCTCTATAGCAAGTCTAATGATCTTTGTGAGCAGTAAGTGGAGATTCAAAGAATACTTGGAAGCAAACATTGATGGGATCCATAGAGCTGCTAATCACATCAAGTCATCACTGGGAGAATTTCTGGATTTTGCCCAATTGGTCAGTGTGAATGCTAGCAATCTCACTGACAATAACCTTCAAGTCAGGATAAAAAAGCAACTACAGATTATTTCAGATTCCTACCAGATTCTCCTAGAAACAAGGGAAGCTCTGAATAACTGCAATTGGTCTCTGGACATTCTTATTACTGACAAACTTCAGAACAATCCTGATGATCTGGACAGATTTGTCATGGTGGCTCGGACAATTCCAGAAGACATCAAGCGCTTTGTCTCCATCATCATTGCAAATGGGAAGCTCCTTTTTAAACAGAACTATGATAAAGAAGAGATGAAAACAGATCATAAACTTGAAACATTCACTCAGGTCCCCAGAAGAAAAGATTTTGATTTGTACCAAGGGACTATTGCTCTTGGTAAACCAAGGGAAAGCAAATTTTCTTCTGAGCCATCAAGTAGGAATATGAGGAATGTCTGTGACCAAGATATATCACAGGTTAGTGAAATTTATTGAAATTTATTTTTAAAAAAGAAGAAACAGATAGCTTGGATTGTGACAACTAAATTGGATACAACTTAAAGAATCTCTTTTAGCAGAAAAAAAAAGGTGTAGTTTATTGTTTTAAGAGTAATAGGGAATTGGGTGGGGAGACACACGAATTAATAAAATGTGCTAGAAAATAAAATTGATAAAAATGGCACTAAACTAGAAAACTCAATAATATTTGTTTATTCATTCACAGGTTTTTATTAAATAACTACTAAAGGGGTAGCTGTAGCTAGTTGGTGTAGTAGATAGAGCACCAGCCCTGAAGTCAGGAGGACCTGAGTTCAAATCTGACCTCAGACACTTAATAACTGTGTGACCCTGGGCAGATCACTTAACCCCAATTGCCTCAGCTAAAAAAAAAAAAAAAAAAAAAAAAAATGGAAAAAAAGTCTCCAGTCTAAACAACTACTATATGCAAGGCTAGTAGCAATTGGGAATCAAAGATTACAAATGAAACAGTTCCTAAACTCAAAAATTTATAGATTACAAAAGAAACAGTTTCTAAACTCAAAATTTTATTGAGGGTGAGGGAATTATATGCATACAAATAAACAAATAAACCAATATAAAACATATACTATACAAACTAAATAAATATCTTCAACTTATCCTGTAAGTATCTTGCATATATAAAGTTTGCATTTGTCTTTCTCCATTAGACTGAAATCCTTGAGTTTTTCTTTTATATCCCCAGTGCTTAGCATAGTGCCTGACACATAGAAGCTTAATAAATGTTTATTGACTGACTAAATACAAAATTATTTCAGGTAGAGAGCCACCAGCACCTGGTGGGATGGGAGTAAAGAAAGTAAAGTCTCATGTAGAAGGTGGGATTTCAGCTAAGCCATGAAAGAAACTAGGGATTCTAAAAGGTGGAGGGTGAATGCAAACTGCATTTATGTAAGGAGAATAGCTTGTGCAAAAAATATTGAGGAAGGAGATGGAATGTCATGTATTGGAAGAAGGAAATAGGACTGCTTTCACAACAATGTGGAGTGCATGAGGGAAGTCCTGTGAAATCAGTGTGTAAAGATGGGTTGAAGTCAGGTCACAAAGGCCATTAAACATCATAAAGTTGAAGGCCATAAAATGTCAATCAAAAAGTTTATATTTGAATACAGAGGCAAAAGTGAGCCCCTGAAACTTCTTGAGTAGTGGAATAGGGTGCTAATCTTTGTGCTTGAGAAATATCGATTTGGCCACTGTGTGGAGGATGGATTGGAAAGGGGAAAGGCTTGAGGCAGGAAGAGTAATTAGGAGGATGTTATAGCAATCCAAGAGAGTGTTAATTAGGGTATGGACTAGGGGATGATCTTAGGAGTTGAGGGACAGGGAAAGATTTAGAGATATTTGTAAAGGTATTTGTCAAAAGTTGACAACAGATAACACATGAGTTTAAGAGAAAGTAAAGAGTAAAGGATTACTACAGGAGTGCCAACCTGAGTAATTGAAAGGATGGTGGTATCCTGGATGGAAATGGAGCAGCTTAAGAAGGATAGTAAGAAGTTGAGTTCTGTTGGACATGTTAAATTTGAGATGCCTATAAGAAATCCAGAAGTAGGTATCTAGTAGGCTGTTGGTGATGCAGAATAGAAGGTCAGGGGAGAAATTAATCGTGTATACATGGTTCTGGAAGTTAGATTTCTTTCTTAAGGACCAGGCCTTAAACCAAAACTAATCTGATTCTTTGGCCACCAAGAGGTCCTAGGCCAAGCCCCATTTGTTCATTGTTTGAGTTCTGATGGACTCAGATTGAATGTAAATAGCAATCATTTCTGCTTTGGGTAGAAACCCTAAGGTCTTCCCCTCTCAGATCCATCCATTTATTTATTTAGCTTTTTTTTTTTTTGGACTAGATGAAAGAGGAGATTCTTTGCCTCCATTGCTACCTAGCTTTAACTGAGATCTGTGGAAGACCTTAGTTTAAAAAGGCCAAGGTCTCTTATTGCATCTAAGGCCATCTCCAGTCGTCCTGATCTAAATCTATCCACTGGATTCAAATGGCTTAGGAAGGAAAAATGAGGCAGGGGACCTTGCATAGACCTCCCTCATTTCAATCCAACTCACTTGCATGTCATGTCATGGCATTCCCTCCCAGATATCATGTCCTGTTCCAGACGGAAAGACAAACAACCTTTGACAAGTGCAGTTGAAGGGCTAATGAGATTATTGAGATCGATGGTATAGAACCACAGAAGAGAAAGGGGAACAGTGTAGAAACATGAGGGATCCTCTGTATATGATGGACATATTTTTAACATTTAGGGAACAACAACAGATTTCTACTAAAAATTAATGGAATGCAAGTTCCTTTTATACATTGGCCATAGGTAACTTTAAAACAAGTGTAGCCTCTGACAATGTTTTGATCCTTTCTATATAAAAGTCCTAATTTCAATACAAAATTTACACATATTTCTAAAAATCTTCAGATTTATACAATATTGTTTAAAGAAAACTAAAAGAAAGGGCTAAAAGAAAAAAGAAAGGGCAAATACTACATTAAGCTATTAATTCCTCTATCTGAACAGCCTGTGATTTCTCCTAAAATAAGCTGAGTTCAGACAGTAAAAAGGTTGCATGAGAAGTATCTCAAGGTTCTAAAAATTTAAAGAGATTGTAACAGTTTTGAAATAAATGAATATTTTAAGGCATATTTGCATTTCAGAAGACAATGAACCTGGAAGATGTACAGAAACCATTTTTCAAACAAGTAGAAAAGAAAAAAGACTTTAAAGCAAAGGTACAGTATGATACTTATTTTTCCTGTCAATGTTTCTATCCTTGAACAACACTTCAAATGCTATGAACAATCCAACACACTAACAAAAAGATAGATTAAGAGATTTTTTTTTTTTTAAGTTCTAAAAAGACCTTTGAGATCACAGACCCAGCACTGAAAGGGACTTTAAGAATCATCTGATCCAGCTTCAACATTTTACTAATGGGGAAATAAGAGGTCCAAAAAAGCAAGAGGCTTATTTAAGGCCACATATTTATGGCATCTCTAGTACTAGAACCTTGGCCTTTTGTCTTTTAAATCTGTCTTCCCAATGCCACACTGCTTCATTTTTTAAAAAATTTTATGTTCATTAAATCTTAAGCCATTAACACAGAGAAGTCTGCTCTATTGATTAGGTATTTAAGCTAATAACAAATTTCAAGCATCTCAAATCACAAAAAGAGGCACTACATACAAAATGTTATGTCTTTTAAAAAATAGTTATGACTAATATAGAAATATACTTTGCACAACCATGTAATCTATATCAAATTGCTTGCTTTCTCAATGAGCAGGGCTAAGAGAGATAGAGGTAAGGAGAGATTTTGGAACTAAAAAAACTTTAGTTCCATCCCCCTCCCCCAGTTACATGTAAAGACAATTTTAAACATTAATTTTTTGAAAATTTTGAATTCCAAATTTTTTCCTCCCTCCACAACCCTGCTCCGTGAGACAGTAAGCAATTTGATATGTTATACATGTTCAATCATGTAAAACATTACCCTATTTGTCATGATGTAAAAGAAGACACAGACCCCAAGGGGTGGGGGAAACACCACAAAAAATAAAGTAAAAAATAGTATGCTTTGATTTGCATTCAGATACCATCAGTTCTTTCTCCATAGATAAATAGGATTTTTGATCATAGGTCTTTCAGAACTGTCTTGGATCTTTCTTTTGCTAAAGACAGCAAAATCATTCACAATTGATTGCTGTATGGTATTGCTGTTATTGCATACAATGTTCTTCTGGTTCTGCTTGTTTCATTTTGCATCAGTTCATATAGCTCTTTTCAGGTTTTTCTGAAATCTGCCTGCTTGTCATTTCCTATAGCATAGTAATATTCTAATATAATTATATACCACAACTTGTTTAGCCATTCCCCAGTTGATGGGGATGCCTTTAATTTCTAGTTCATCGCCTTTACAAAAAACTGCTATATTTACAAATTTTGTACAAATAGGTCCTTCTCCCACCACTTTTAAAAATCTTTTTGGAATACATATCTAGTAGTGGTATTGCTGGACCAAAGCTCTTTGTAAAGCTCTTTGGGCACGGGAACGCAAAAATTTTAAAAACAAATGTTAAAAATGTTTACATGTAATTGGGATTTTTTTTAGTGATTGTTAATTCAAATTTTATCCATATGTCAGTTTTTATCTGTGACCTTTGGTGTTTTTAAAAAATATTTTGAAAATTATTTAAACATAATTGGTTTTCTTTGTAATTTCAAGTATTTTATTTTATGCATTTGAAAATATTATTTTGAGAAGAGGTCCAATCAATTTTGCCAGACTGCCCAAGGGATCAATGACAAACACAAAAATCTTAAGTATTCCTGGTATATAATGATGTCCTAAATCAGAAAGTTTTTAATATCTAGATGCAATGTTCACTCATCATAAATGACTATTTTACTTTGGAGCTACCTGTTTTGGGATATATATGTGTGTATGTATGTGTGTATATATATATATATATATATATATATATATATATGTAACTCATATTTGCATAGTGATTTACTTGTATTCATGATCATGGATTGGGGCATTGAAATTTTTTTATTACCTTCATTTCATGAATGAGAATTCCAAGACAGAGAAGTTGTGACATCCCCATAGTCACATCTCTATGAGAATTCAAATCAAGATGTCCAGAATCTATCTACCACTCCATATTATGTAGTCACAACTTTATTTGGGGAATAACATAGTATCTCCTTACACTGATAAAACATATTTCTATAGCCATTGCCTTATTTGATCCTCAAAATTATCTTGTGAAGTAGGAATGATAGAGATTCTTCTTGTTTTATGCATAAGGAAACTAGTGTCTAGGAAAGAATAGGTCTTCTTAGACAATTCATTTCTGTTTTAAGGCTTATTTTCTCCTGTATAAGATGACATTTTATGAACTCATGGCACTGGATCAAAGGTTGATAACCCTTTGTTGTAGGTTCTACTTGGCAGTCTGGTGAAACCTTTGGACTCCCTTTTCAGTATAACATTTTTAAATAATTGAAGTGCTAAATTTCAGATGGAGATTAATAAAAATAAAAATGTGATACCCCCCATTTAATTTTAACTCCTCCTCTCCCCCAATGAGGTTAAGAAGCCCTGTACTAAATCAGTGATCTCAAACTCAAATAGAAATTGGGCCACTAAATCTTATACAAAGAATTCTGCCATTTGCACATTGACTTGGTAAAAAGCATATATTAGAATTATGTCTTACTGTATTTTTATTTTGGTTAAATATTTCCCAATTGCATTTTACTTTGCTTCTGACTCTGTTGTTATAAGGCTCATCCTGATTAGCATGTTTGTCTCTATATTTAATAATCTCAGAACTTAATTAAAAGAGTTGTGAGACCATTTAACCATCTGACCTTAAATCAAAAATATTGTCTATAACAATTTATGTTCTTTAGACTCTTGTGGCCCTAATATTCTTTGTTCCATAGGTCCTCACTACTCTGACACTCTGTATTTTAAAGTCCCTTTGAGCAATAATATTCTAGCTGTGGTCCCTTCAAATTTTAAAATTTTATGACTATAAAGACAGGCCCAAAACTGCATGACTGGCATGTACTAGCCATAGTATAACTAGAATTATACTTAAATTCAAGTCTTAAAATGTTCATATATCTGTTCTTTTCACTATATATCATATCAGGTCTCCTTCTTGAATATTAAAAAGATAAAAATTAATTACTTTTTAATAGAAGCATGTTTTTTTCTTTCCTTCTAGAGTTTTTCTTCTACAAACCACAAACAACTGAATAGTCAGGATTCAGAGAAGAAAATCAACCTTTCAGAACACTGTAGACTTTACTTTGGTGGGCTTCTTAAAGCCATTGGCATATTTAATACCAGCCTTAGCAATAATCAGCCACCTGAAATTTTTATCACTCAGAGTAAATTGATCATCATGATAGGCCAAAAGTTGGTGGACTCCCTTTGTCAAGAAACAAAGGAAAAAGATGTTCGCAATGAGATTCTTTGCAGTAGCAGTCAGCTTTGTGGCTTATTGAAGAATCTGGCTGTGGCCACTAAGAATGCAGTCCTCAAATATCCTAATGATGCTGCAATGAAAGAACTTCAGCAGGAAGCAGAGAAGCTGTATAAACACACACGACAAGTCAGAGAAACCCTGGAATGAGATCTTAACTTCAGTCCTGGATGTATTACAAAGCTTCAGCAATCCTTGCTGGGTTAGTTTTACTAATAGCTTCTGCCCATACACTTAGGTGTTGGTATCAACACCTACAGATTATGGTACATATGTTGCTAGGAATTTCCAGGACATTGGTTCCACATGAAACCCTGGCACAAAGTGAAGCGTTACTAAGCAAGGATTTTAAACATGTCTGGGATCAGCATGTAAAGTAATTTGATGCAAGTTTTTTCTATAAACTATTAGTGGGCATCTACTGTATGCAAAGCAATGGGGAAGATATAAAATTAGATATAGTTCTGGACCTCTTAGAGTTGATAGTATAGGAAATTCTTATTTATGTAGCCCCTGAAAGCTTATAAAGTATTTACCTCACAACAACCTTGTAAAGGAAGCAAAGTATTATTATAACCAGACAGGAAACTGAAGTTCAAAGCAATTAAATGGTTTGTTCATAGTGAGACAGCTAATGACTATAAGGCCAGGATTTAAAACTAGATCTTGTCACTCTAAGTTCTATGCTTGTTTTATAGAAGTTAATTTTTATATTGGTTAAAATGTTTAAGTCCATTTTTCTTTTGTTTTTTTATGAAAAGCATACTAGACTCCCCCTCTCCCTCTTTGGAATTTATTTTGTTAGGAAAAAATACAAACTTTTTTATAATTGCTTGTTACACTAAAATGTCATCCCCTGAAGTTTTATTTTAATCAGTTTAAATATTCATGCTATATTCACAAAATCCATGGATTTTCTTATCTTTTGAATTTCTTGTTAATTTATTTTGATGTGACAGTTTGATGTATTGTGCACACATTTTTATATTTTGTTAGTCATCACAGTTCTGTATATTTTATAGTTTTATTTAAATATAACATTTAAATAATATGAGGCAAGAGCATTAATTATAGCATCATTTTTGTCCTTTGGAGAGATCTATGTCCCAAGATGTTTGATCTCAAACATAGGTTAAAAAATTCATTTAGAATAATTAAAAAAGGGATCATTTTCACATTTGGTATTTTATCTGTTTCCAGAACATGTCCAAAAAATTGACTTCTTTGTATTGTCTCCATTTGCCATAATGATAAACTGTCTTTGAGGCCTTTGAAAGTACTGTTGATTCTTTTAGACAAATAGAAGTATAGCAGGGAAGTAGTATAAAAGCATTCTCAAGTAATCTTCACCACCTCTAAGAAAGTTAAAACTCTTGCTCTATGAAACTCTTGATAAAATTCTTCAGGCTATGGTCACACCCTTCTTTGAATTTCTCCAGTATAAGAACCATGCCTTATTTATCTGTTTTGGCCACATATGCATATAGGGAATAGAATCATAATACATACAAAATAAAGATTAATTGCTAGAATTTTGCTGATTCTCATTTAGCTAAGTCTCTTGGAATGGAAAGAATTCTTTCTTCTTGTGAAGTTTGTTCCATAAATTTGAACAGTAGAATTAGGGTGGAGATGGACGATTTTTAAAACTGACATGTGCCTTTGAAACCTACGTGTAATACAAAAGTTCCTAAAACGAATTTACATCTTCGATTGTATTTGCATTTTTTAAATAAGAAAAATAAAAGTTCAAATCAAGGTTCTTCATTCCAAAGACAAAATACAAACTGAAGAAGTAAAACCACAGTAGAAAAAGGCTATTCTTAACTAAATGTGTTTCCTTCCCTTTTTAAAAGATGGAGATGGTGGAGGAATTTTTCAATATGTAGATTCAACTGCACGATTCTGAATTTTAAAAAGTGGAAGGAAAACTATTTTGGGGTTATTACAAAAACACAGTAAGAAAACATACTTGACCAAATATATGTTTGTATCCTTGGAAACAGCACAAATGGAAAAAGGGAAGGCTGTTTTAATAGCAATCAGAAATGTAATTCCAAACTTAATGGAAGAGTAGGGACTTCTATAGGGAGACTTTAAGATCTTTGCTACTCCCACCTTTTTGTTTCCTTTTTTGTTCCTTTGTAGTGGCTTTTTGTTTCAATGATGCTTCATTGAAAGAAGGTAACCTTTATTTCTAAAACATTTGTCCTTGTCCTACCAACCTACAACCTGGCAATATCTTTGCCAAGAAAACTCTAAAAGGAGTCATGAAGTACTGGTTATGATTGAACAAATTTCCTAACTTTCTCAAACTAGAAAGACCTTGAATATGACCACTTATATATACAAACTATGAGTTTCAGATAGGTTCCTGAGTAATGAATTATGGAACCACCACAACTAGCAGAATCCAAATACCATCTATCCACCAAGTTGTAAAAGAGTTGAAATTTTTGGTGGTTGGAGGAAGTAACTCCATAGGAAAAACCATGTAATCTTGGTGCTTAATAGATTAAGATAATAATAGTTATATTATCTATATGGTAATTATTATCATTTTAATCTATTAAATTCCAAGGATCCATAAGACCAGATCCTATATCCCAGAGTTGCTATATGGGTAAAATAGTTGTAAAATTTTGACACAAATGATCTCATTTTATCCTTACAACAATTCTGGGAAATAGGGTCTTTTATTATCCCTATTTTACAGATGAGGAAATTGAAGCAGGCAGAGGTTAAAGTGACTTGCCCAGAGTTACAAGGTAAGCACTTGAATCCAGATTTGAACTCAGTTCTTCCTGACTCCAGGTCCAGTTATCCACTGTGTCACCTAGTTGCTTCCAATAAAGTATATAAAGCACTATACAAGTACTATACAAATGTCAAGTTCTATTATTGTCTCAAAAATTTTGGTTATTTAGTTTGTTGCTTCTTCATCTTATTAAATTTCATCTTATTCTTAAATTTAGAATTGAAAAGAGACCTCAGTAGTTATCTAGTTCAATTTGTTCATTTTCTAGATGAGAACCAAGAGACCCAGAAAGTTATTATGCCTGTGATCTTATAGGGAGCAAGTAATGGAGCCAGGATTGAAATTTAAGTCTTCTGACTCCAAATTCTTTTCTTCCTTCCTCCCCCTATTCTACTATGCTGCCTGAGTAAACTGTTGTATCATCTATACACATAAAAGTAATGTTAAGAATCCAGCTGTTACTTGCATCAATTTGGCACTAGAAGAACTTGTTCCCACAACAGCAACTCAAGACAGGTGACAAGGAAGTATGTAGCTACATATTTTTAATCACCCGGTGTTCAACTACTTGACATTTCTTCCCTTGTTCTGTCTGGAAGTTACTTGATGGTCATGACTTATTAGCTCCTATAGCCCCAATTACTCATCAAACATTTCCTTTAACTGGTAGTTCTATGATACTAACAGTAAAACTTGAAGTTTGTAGTTAAAACTATTTAGAGAAATTAACACCAAAATCCTCATTTAGAAGAGACAAATTCTCTAATTCCTTTATATTAACCATCAACCTCTCTTACATCAACAAAAAATTTTAATCACTTAGGCAAAAACCCTTTATCTACTATCCTACCCTCTTCTTCCAAATTGGAATTCTTTCCCAAAACTATTTTCATATGCAGTGAACAGAAGGACATACAAGGTTCAAGAGCCACTACAAACATTGGTAATGGGTCCTTAATTGGTCCTTAATGTTGCTTGCTTTGTGAGTGTTCAGGAGCTCACAGGATCATAGATTACGAACTGGAAGTACCCTTAGAGGTCATCCAGTCAAATCTATAGGTGAGGAAACTGACATTCAGAAGATTAAGGAACTTTCTAATGGTCACACTAATGACAAAAGGTAAAATTCAAATTCATGTCCTCTGACTCTTAACGCCAGTGCTTTCAAGCCCATCACACTACCTTTCTAGTTATAACTGACGGTGCTGCCTCTATTGATGCCAGAAAACTGGGAATCTGTTGCTATGTGTGTAGTGGACTGCCCTATTCCAGAAATAGAGAGGGCTCAGTATCATGTCATTGTCTAGGTATGGGTACAAATGATTCCTGTCAGAACTGAGTGATATTAATTATCAATGCATTTCTTCCAATGGGGAAAATAAAACTTTTCTAGCTGTATCTCCCTAGACAATACTATCCACCAGATGGAGATCTTCAGTCTCTTTTCTCTTTCAAGTGCTACTGAATTTTGCAGTATTGTCTATAAATCCATTTAATTCAAAGTCATACTCTAATAATCTTATGAAGAAAGGGCAAGTGTAGTTATACTGGCAAAGTACTAAAATTTTCTTCTTTATATTTGGATAGTTCTTTTTATACTTCATTTTTAATTGTTTTCTTTATTTTTCTGGTTATACATTTACATTATTTTTTTTAATACATCTTTATGAATCATGTTGGGAGAGAAAAATCAAAACAAGAGAAAAACCATGAGAGGGAAAAAATGAATATAACATGTGTTGATTTACATTCATTCTTCATAGTTCTCTATATGCAGATGGTGGTTTCTATCCAAAGTTTATTGGGATTGCCTTGGATCACTGGATCACTTGGATCACTAAGAAGAACCAAGTCTTTAATAGTTGATCATCACACAATCTAACTGGAACCATGTACAATGTATTCCTGATTCTACTTGTTTTGCTCAACATCACTTCATGTAAATCTTTCTAGCCTTTCTAAAATCAACTTATTTTTTATAGAACAATAATCCATTACCTTCATATATCACAACTTATTCAGACATTCCCCAATTGATGGGCATCTACTCACTTCCAATTCTTTGCCACCACAAAAAAGAGTTGCTACAAGTATTTTTGCACGAGTGGATCCTTTTTCCTCTATTATTTCCTTAGGAAAGAGATCCAGTAGTACTACTGCTGGATCAAAGGGGTTGCAGAGTTTTATAGTCCTTT
Source organism: Sarcophilus harrisii (assembly GCF_902635505.1). Lineage (NCBI taxonomy): Eukaryota > Metazoa > Chordata > Mammalia > Dasyuromorphia > Dasyuridae > Sarcophilus > Sarcophilus harrisii. The sequence continues at coordinate 232,537,477 of NC_045427.1, forward strand.
GGGCATAGTTCCAAATTGCCCTCCAGAATGGCTAGAATATTTTACAACTCTACCAACAATGCATCCCCTCCAGTTTCCCCATATCCCCTCCAACATTTATCATCTTTTCTTGTCATGTTAGCCAATCTGAGAAGTGTGAGGTGGTACCTCAAAGTTGTCTTAATTTGAATTTCTCTAATCAATAGTAATTTAGAATATCTTTTCAAATGACTACAGATGGCCCTAATTTCATCATTTGAAAATTATCTGTTCATATTCTTTGACCAATTATCAGTTGGAGAATGTTCTTTAAAAAAAATTTTAATCTGAAAAATTCAGACACTGAAGAACTCCACTTTCTGACATATAATAGCTTTGTGATCATGGGTAAGTTACTTAATTTCTCAGTACCCCCAGTCAACTCTATAGGATGAAAGAAATGCAGATCTGTATTGGTAGAAGGACTTTTTACTCAAGAAGATCCCTACACCAATGAAATCAAAAGTCCTAGGAAAAAATTTATTCATTTAAAAGATAGTTACCACATACATGAGATATGAGATGGAGAAAAACAAAGATTAAATTCCCAAATGTTTTCATTCCCCAAAATGTTAGAAAGACCTACATGCCTACTTACTGAAGTATAACATTATAAATGTCTAATAACTGATCGTCCCTTAATTTTCCTTACCTATACCATCTCTCAAATTAGTCAAATCATTGCTGTATCAGGAGTTATGTTAGGCCCCAAATGATAACTTGGTTTTATACTTTGTAGTTTATGAACTTCTAAATATAGTATTTCATTTAATCTCATTTGACGCCTATGAGTGTTACCCAAGGTTCAGTTTTCTCTTTTCTTTACACACTTCTTCCATGGATTTGATTATCATCTCTGTGCAGACGATTTATAACTGGTGGTCTTAAACTTTTTCTACTTGAGACTCTTTTTGGTATGAGAAATTTTCACACTCAATTACAAAGCACTTCTCACATAAAGTCAGATCTGATCAATTGGAACAAATATCAAGTGCTCATGGGTAGGCCAAGCTAATATAATAAAAATGACAATTCTATCTAAGTTAATCTACTTATTTGGTGCCATAACAATCAAATTTACAGATCTAGAAAAAATAATAAAGTTCATCTAGAAGAACAAAAAGGCAATAATTTCAAGGGAATTATTGAAAAAATGCACATGAAAGTGGCCTAGATGTACCAGACCTAAAATATTATAAAGCAACATGATCAAAAACATTTGGTACTGGCTAAGAAATATAGAGATCAATGAAATAGGTTTGGTTCACAAGACACAATAGTCAATGAAAAATTTTCACATGATACTGGGTATATAGGTATGTAAAATATTATATTTAATGATGTCATAATATCATGACACATTCAGTTTTGAGATCCCATATGGGGCTGAGAAGCTAGGATTTGTAAATCTATAAACCCAGCCCCAGTCTATTTCCTGGCTTCATTCAATTCAGTTCCACCAACCATTGGACATTTTTAAGTGCCCAGACTTTTATTTGCTATTCCAAATTTTCCTCTTTCCCACTTTTCCTCCCCTACTCATTGCAAAGGCAAGAAAAACAAAATGTATTGCAAATATGGTTATAAAACAAAATTATTCATCTTCTAAAAAGGAGAAAGGAAAGAAAGAAGGAATAAAGTTAAGAAAAGGAAGAAATATACTTAAATATGTATTTTGAATCCTTTAGTTCTCCATCTGGAATGGATCATATATTTCATCTTAAGTCTTTTAGAATTGGGTTCTGTCATTGTGTTGATCAGAATAGCTAAATCTTTCACAATTTATTACAATATTTTGTTACTGTGAAGATTGTTCTCCTGCTTCTGTTCTCTTCACATATAAGATCATATTAAGTCTTCCAGATTTTTCCTGAAACAATCTCTTTCATCATTTCTTATAGAACGACTACTATTCCATCACCTTAATATGTCCTAATTTGTTCAGCCAATATCCAGTTAATGCATTTCCTTTCAGGTTGCAATTGTTTGCCACAACCAAAAAAGATGCTGTAATATTTTTATATAAATGAGCCTCTTCCCTTTTTCTTTTTAAATCTCTATATAGACTCAGTAATGGCATTGATAGTCAAAAAAAAAAATGCAGAGTTTAATAGCTTTCTGTCAGTCTCCTATGAGACTTTATAGAATGGTTGGACTAATTTACAATGCCACTAACAGTACATTAATGTACTCATTTTCTCACATCTCCAGCATTAGTCATTTACCTTTTTTCATTATCTTAGCCAAGATAGGAAAAATGATACCTCGGTGTTTTTGCGTTTCTCTAATTATTAGTAATTTAGAGCATTTTTATATGAAAAGCTTAGATTTCTTCAGAAATCTGTCTATTCAGATCTTTTTGAAGAAATGGCTTTTATTGTCATAAATTCAGCTTAGTTCCCTATATATTTTAGAAATGCGATTTTTATCAGAGAAATTACTGCAAACATTTTTCTGTTTCCTGTTTTTCTTCTGATTTTAGCTGCATTGGTTTTACTTATGTAAAAACAATTTTATGTAATCTTAATTATCAATGTTATCTCCCACAAATCTATAGTGGTCATAAACTGATAGGTAATTTCTTGTGTACTCCACACTTAATCTTCTCATATCACCCTTTATATCTAAATCATTAACCCATTTTAAGATTATCATGGTATACAGTATGAGATATTGGTCTATGCCTAGTTTCTGTTAAGTCTATTTTTCCAGTTTTCGCAATAGATTTTTGTCAATTAATGAGTTCTTGCTCTAATAGCTAGGAACTTTGGGTTTATCAGACATTACTGTGTTCATTTGCTTCTATCTATCGCATTACCTAAACTGTTCTACTGATCAACCTTTCTATTTCTTACACAGTACCAAACTGTTTTGATTTTAGCTTTGTAATATAGTTTTAAAATCTGGTACTGCTAAGCCCCCTTCCAATTTTTTTTTTTTTTTTTATCCTCTTGACATTCTTGACCTTTTGCCAGATGAATTTTGCTATTTTTCTAGCTCCACAAAATAATTTGTTTATTGGTGTGGAACTCAATTAGTAAATTTAGATAGTGTTGTCATTTTTGTTATATTGGTTCAGCCTAGTCTTGAACAATATTTCTCCAATTATTTAGATGTCTTTTTTTTTTTTTAATTTAATAGCCTTTTATTTACAGGATATATACATGGGTAACTTTACAGGATTAACAATTGCCAAACCTTTTGTTCCAATTTTTCACCTCTTACCGCCCTCCCCTCCCCTAGATGGCAGGATGACCAGTAGATGTTAAATATATTAAAATATAACTTAGATACACAATAAGTATACATGACCAAAACATTATTTTGCTGTACAAAAAGAATCAGACTCTGAATTACTGTACAATTAGCTTATGAAGGAAATCAAAAATGCAGGTGTGCATAAATATAGGGATTGGGAATTCAATGTAATGGTTTTTAGTCATCTCCCAGAGTTCTTTTTCTGGGCATAGCTAGTTCAGTTCATTACTGCTCCATTAGAAATGATTTGGTTGATCTCCTTGCTGAGGATGGCCTGATCCATCAGAACTGGTCATCATCTAGTATTGTTGTTGAAGTATATAATGATCTCCTGGTCCTGCTCATTTCACTCAGCATCAGTTCGTGTAAGTCTCTCCAGGCCTTTCTGAAATCATCCTGTTGGTCATTTCTTACAAAACAGTAATATTCCTAGATGTCTTTCTGTGAAGTGTTTTGTAATTGTGTTCACATAGTTCCTGTGTATACCTCTTGGCAAATATCTTTCTAAGTATTTTTAAATGTCTGTAATTATTTTAGATTGAATTTCTCTTTCTATCTCTTCATGCTAGATTTTGTTGGTAATATACGAAATGTTGATCTTTTTAAAAAATTCATATCCCCACAACTTTGCTAAAGTTAATTGTTTCAGTTAGTTTTTTAATTGAGTTTCTAAGTTCTCTAAGTCATATAACCCAAAGAAGTGATAATTTTGTTTCTTCATTGTCCATGCTTATTCTTTTAATTTCTTTTTCTTGTCTTATTGCTAAAACTAGCATTTCTAGCACAATACTATTTGGTACTCACTTCTGATCTTATTTGGAAAAGCTTCTATTTTATTCCCATTACAGATAATGGTTGCTTTTGGTTTTAGATCAATACTACTTACCATTTCAAATAAAGTTCCATTTATTCCTGTACTTCCGAGATGTTTCTAACAGAATGGATATTCTATTTTGTCAAAAGCCTTTTCTGCATGTATTGAAATAATCATGTGATTTCTGCTGTCTTTGTTATTGATGTGATAAATTACACTTACAATATTACTAATATTAGGAATATTCCTAATTCCTAATGCATTAATAATGTTTTAGATATAAAGGGTAATATGAGAAGATTAAGTGTAGAGTACACAAGAAATTACCTTGGCATAAAACCAAACATTATAATCTTTCTGATGAGATGCTATGATATTGCCTATTGAACATTTCAAAGTAGATGTTTCAGGGACATTTCAAACCTAGCTTCCGTCTATAAAAGAACTTATACTATTTTCCTCCACTTTCACCCTTCTTCCAAACATGCTTGTTTCTGTCAAAGGCACCTCCCTAACTCCCACTTTTGCACCATCTATTATCCTGAACTCCTCACTCTCTTAACCTATATATTCAACCAGGTGTCAAATCTAGTTCCACATCTTTTTCAGTGATTTCTCTCTATAGTCACAAAGACATCTTAAAGCCCTTATCAACCTCAGGTTTAGATTATTGTAATGTTTTTCTGATTGGTTATCTTCCCTTTAAGTCTCAATCCTTGTCAATTTATCTTCTTTATAGATGCCAAGATAATTTCTCTTAAGAGATGTGATCGTGTCTTTTTGTACAGCAAAATAACGGTTTAGTCATGTATACTTATTGTGTATTTAATTTATATTTTAATATATTTAACATCTACTGGTCATCCTGCCATCTGGGGGAGGGAGTGGGGGTTAAGAGGTGAAAAATTGGAACAAGAGGTTTGGCAATTGTTAATACTGTAAAGTTACCCATGCATATAACCTGTAAATAAAAGGCTATGAAATTAAAAAAATAAAATATATAATAAATAAATAAAAAAGAGATGCGATCATGGCCTTCACCTATTCAATCAACTGCAGCGGCTTCCTATTGCTTTCTTGGATTAAATATAAAAAGGCAGTAATCAATCAATAAACATTAAATAACTTATAGGCCACATAAGTCCTTAAGGTACAAAAAATCAGCAAAACATAGTCCCTGCCCTCAAGGGTCTTACAATCTAATAGGGGAGATAACATGTAAACAAGTATATACAAAGCAAACTCTATACAGGATAAGTGGGAAATAATTAACACTTGGGCTTTTTTGGATCAAAGATAAAAAGGCAGTAACCAATCAACAAACATTAATAACTGTCTATGCCACACAGCGTGCTAAGCTTTTATGAAACAAAAAGCAACAAAACACAGTCCTTACGCTCAAAGGACCTTACAATCGAATAGGGGAGACAACATGAAAACAAGGATATACAAAGCAAATTACAGTGAGAAATAGCTAACGCTCAGGCTAAGAAGAAAATAATTAACAGAAGGAAGGTATTGAAACTGAGGAGGAAAGAATTCTTGTAAAAGATGCGATTTTAGTTGATTGTTGAAATCAGGAAAGTGCAATAGGTGGAAATGAGAAGGGAGGGCGCTCCAGGTAGGAGGGACAGTCAAAGAAAAACCACAGGAGCTAGAGCTAGAGCATCTTGTTTAGGGAAGAGCCAGGACGGCCAGAACACTCTACTTGTGATCCTGGAGGTAACAGGAATGGCACAACTACCTACCAATTCTGTGAGGTAGTCAGGGGTTGGTTATCATCATTTGGATTAAAAAATTTCATTGCTAAAAAGACAGGAGATGATTAGGTCCGACTCGAGAGGGAGGGGACTCATCTAAAATCAAAGATAATCAGAGGCAGAGCTATAAATAAAACCAAGACCTTTTCACTTTCCGTCCAGGACTCATACCTGTGCCTCTGTCTATGATTATTGGAGCTGGAGAAGACTTCTTCCGGATCAAGAGTAAGCGTCCAAGGGCTCTTAACCGGAAGTTCCCAGTCTCCCAACCCTCTAGAGTCCATGCATTTAAATGGGGGGAGGGGGGAAGAATCTATTTTTAACTAGTCTCTCATTGACATTTTGCCATTTCCTTCCATTACTTATTTTGAGGAGAGGTCCGTAAGCTTCGCCAGATTGCCCTGAAACAAGGTTAAGAACCCTAGGGATTGTCCAGCTCCCTCATGGTACAGATGGAGAAACTAAGGCAGAGGAGATAAGGTGTAGTTTGAGCCTTAAATTACTCAGATCTCCCCCAGAACGAAAGGGTTCCTCCAGAAGAAAAAGAAGAGATTAGCGACCAGGCTGGATCACAAGATCCTCGGGAAAGATGGGAGGGAAGCAGTGACTAGGGAAAGAAAAGGAAACAGAGGCCCCGACAGGCATGGGTGGAGCAGAGCTGGGAGGAAAGAGGATCAAAGCCGTGGTGAGCCGCCCGCTTCCTCATTTCCGCAGCTACCTCGCCTCCCTTCTCTTTCCCAGGCAGACGCCCAAGGACAGAAGGCGCGGCTCCCTGGCAACGGTCTCCATAGGAACCATACACTTCCCCAAACGAGTTCCGCCCCGCCCCGCCGCCAATCAATGTCGTCATGTCAACGGCAGTCTCTTGCGTCATTTCAGTGCGCCGGAAGTTTGTGTTCTTGACTCTGGCGACGACCGGTGGGGCAAACTGTGGAAACGAATTGTACTGAAGAGAGATGGGCTGCGATGGGGGCACGATTCCCAAAAGGCACGAGCTGGTGAAGGGGCCGAAGAAAGTGGAAAAGGTCAGAGCCGGGTCATAATGTCAGGGAGGAGAATCAGGTGAAGGGCCACCTCCCGGGGGAGTTTTGGGGAGCGGAGGTTCTGAAATGTCTTGGGGGGGACGGAGCTGACCACCACCTTTTCCTCCCTTCCCCCCCTTAAGCGTCATTTTCTTAGGACAATTCCTCCTGAGTCCTTCTGAATCTCGGCCTGGGATCATTCCCTGCTCTTGTTTTTTCTTACGGACTGACTCCTTTCTGGGCCTACAGATGTGCCCTGGTTTCCTCAAAACTGAGAAAAATCAACAGCACTCGCTTGAGTTCGCTGTCCCTTACGTTGGCATCGCGTGTTTCTTCCTCCTTTCAGAGCCAGATTCCTGGAAAGAGTTGTGCGTAGTCGTTACCTCAACTTCTTCACTACCCTCCATTTCTCAATCCTTGTATAATACGGCATCTAACCCCATCACCACCAATTATAATGGACCTTTCCCCTCCCCCCCTCAAAAATCAGCGCTTTTTTTTTTTCTATTTTTTTTTTTAATTTAATAGCCTTTTATTTACAGGTTATATGCATGGGTACCTTTACAGCATTAACAATTGCCAAACCTCTTGTTCCAATTTTTCACCTCTTACCCCCCACCCCCTCCCCTAGATGGCAGGATGACCAGTAGATGTTAAATACATTAAAATATAAATTAGATACACAGTAAGTATACATGACCAAAACGTTATTTTGCTGTACAAAAAGAATCAGGCTCAATCAGTGCTTTCTTAATAACTAAATTAAAAAGCTTTTTATCAGAATTCTTTTTCTTTGATACTAGTTTTTGATACTGTGACCATCCTCTTCTTGAATGCTTTCCTCTATCTTTTCTTTTATAACCTTCCTCTCTACTGTTTGTCCTCCTTATCTTTTCTCCTCCTCCTTTTCAGGACCATCATTTGCTGTCGGTGTAAATGACCTTCCTTCAGGTCTCTATATGAGAGCCCCAATCCTTGTCGTGGGCCATATCGTTTTCTGTTAGTCTCATAGTCTCATCATCTCTTCTGAATTCAGTTTTCTCCCTGCTTATGATTCCCAGATTTAATTTCACCACAGGACTCCAGCCCCACATAATAATGACTAACATTTGTCCTGTGCTTACTATGTGCCAGGCACTTTACTTTGGTAAGCACTTTACAATTATTAGCTCATTTGTGACTCATAGCAACCCCCTGGGGGTAGGTGCTATTACTATCCCTGTTTTACAGATGAAAAAACTGAGGCAGAGAAGAGGTTAAGTAACTCACTAAGAGTCATGTAAGCTATTAAGTGTCTGAGGCCATATTTGAATTCAAATCTTTCTATTTCTAGGCTCCAGGCTCTCCTCACTTTGCCACCAGCTGTTCTCCCACACCCAGGCTCACACTCACAGCTCTAGTTACCTGTTGGGCATCTCCATTTGAGAGTCCTATGAACATCTCAAATGTGTAGTTTTCAAGGTGAAACTTAGTTCTTTTCCTCTAAATATTCCCAATCTATTTCTGATAAGAACATTGCCATCTTCCCAGTTATCAGGTATCATTAATGCCAATTCATCCTATACTTTTCCTTGTTCTTAAATCCCATATCCATTTTTTTTTTTTGGCACAGTCTTGTTGCTTCTATATCTATATCCTTTGCACCTGCCCTTTTCTGCTCTATTCCTAGCCTTAATTCAGCCCCACATCACCTTTCAGTGAAATGTTGTTATAATTTCTAACTGGTTACCCCAAATTCATTTGTCTCCTTTATCTAATCCATTCTCCACATAGCTGACAAAATCATCTAAAGCATAGATATGACCTATAACTTTCTTATTCAAGATTATCAATGGTTTACTATTCTCCTCAGAATTCCTTGTCGAAACAAGACAAATACCTGAGCTTGGCATTCATATATCTACCTCTACAATCTGACACTGACCTACCCTTCTAGTCTTATTTTACTTTATTTCTTTTTCAAAAGCTTTCATCCAAAATTGAGCTACTTATTACCTGTTCCCCAAACTTGGATCTTCCATTTAACCCTTCCTTGTAGTTGTATAAGCTATCCCCCATGCTTGAAAATTCTTCATCTCTGCCTTTGAGGACCTTGACTTTCCTTCAGGACTCAACTCAGACATCAATTCTTTTGTGAAAACATCCTTGCTCTCTTTCCTATTAGTTGCTAATGTTTGACAGATCCAAAGTACTTTGGATCATCTGTATCCATGATGTAAGAGTGAAAACTCAAAAGCAGGGACTTGTTTTTTATACTCAGTGATAGATACTGATAATATTATCACTCTTTTGTTTTTACAAAGAAACAACTAAGATTCATAAAGGTTTAGTGACTTTTCCATGATATTACAACTAGAAATATCATTCAGCATTTTCAGTTCAGTTACTTGTGCTCAGTAACACTGAGATGAAAAAAATTTACATAAGCCCTATTTTTATGGAACTTCCATTCTGAGAGTATGAAAAGTATACAAATAAGTGGAACATGAGAAAAGTGCAAAGGAGAAACCATAGATTGATGCAATTCTAGTGTTATGAAACCCATAACAATCTTATAATTCATAGGCACATAAAGAAGATAGTGAGTTGCTCATGGTTACAGGAATTTTCAGGACAATTGGAACCCAAGCCCAATTTTCTTGACTTTTAGTTTAGTAATGTTTCCATTGTGATCCTTCAGGCAAACTGCTCTGAAGCACTGAGAGAGATTGCTCTCAGCTGTGTGTTTATCTTGGAGTAGGGAAGAAGGAGGAAATTTTATAGAGAAGGTAACATCCAAATTGGACCTTGAATTAATTGGAAGGGCCATAAATAAATGAAGATGAATGATGGAAAAGATCATTCCTGGTGCATAAGATCATATGAACAAGGGAATGAACACAATGATGAGGCTGAGAGTAATTTGGCCCAATTGTAGAATATTTAAGGGGGAAAAAAGCATTTATTGTGCCTGTTACCAGACATTATAAGTGCTTTTCAAATATTATCTTGTTTAATCTTCACAGTAATTCTCCAAAGTAGACGTTATCAAGATCCTCATTTTAAAGTTGAGGAAACTGAGGCAAATAGATTCAATGACTTGTCCAGAGTCACATAGCCAATAAGTGTCTTAAGACTTGATTTGTGTAGCAGGTCGAAACTCTGAAAGGGTGTACTTGAATCTAAGACAGCAGAATGGTTATTAAGTACCTACTTGGTGGGAGAGGGTGGTTGTCTAAGCACATACTTGATGTAATGTAATGATGTGGTCAGTCTAGTTCGCGCTAGTGGATGTAATGTTCTACAGCTGCTCATGCCCAGAGTGTGGTGTCGTAATGTAGCTGTGCCGGGGGTATTTAAGGGAGTCTCAGAGACAGGGGGCTCTTGGCAGCAGTGATCACAACCACAGAGAAGACTTCAGGCTCCAGATTCCAGAGACTAGACTCCATCTTTGACCAGCCATGTGTCTGCTCTCCTATCTCCATCACTTCATTCCCCGACTAAGCCCAAGGCCTCAGGCTGATCATGAGGCACACCAGAGAGCTGATTTGCCCTCAAGTCTTCCTGACTTCAGGCCCAGAGGCTTTTTTCAAATAGTGAGCTTTTGTCCCCAAAGTTTGGATATTTAAGGTTTATCAACATTATTTGTCCAAATAATAATTTGTATTCTTAAGACAAATAATATGGTTCATCCAACCATATATCATTATGGTCATTTACTACAATGTATTGTGCATCTAATTTATTCCTCTGGTAAACTTTTTCTTAGCCAGTAACAGACTGTTTTGATGATTACTGTGTTATAATACAGTTTGAAATCTGGTACGATTTGATCTTCCTTCACATTTTCCCCACATTAATTTTCTTCACATTTTTGACCTTTTGTTCTTCTAAATCAGTTTTCTAAAAATTTTCTCTTTTAGCTTTATAAAATAATTTTTGGTAGTTTATTTGGATGATATTAAGTCGATTAACTTAAGTAGAATTGTCATGACTTAGCCTATTCATGAGCAATTAATATTTTTCCAGTTGTTTAGATCTGTTTGGGTGAAAAGTATTTTGTTAACTGTTCATAAGAGTTCCAAGGTCTGTCTTGCAAGCCCTGCAGCTTTACCCACTGCAACACCTAGCTGTAGATAATAGATTACTTTCATTAGATGAGACACATAAGGTATGTCAGAGCCAGTGTGTGTATAACCTTGATAGGCAAAGTGGTTTTGGAAGATTACAACTATGAGTGTCTATATGGAGGTTAAGTGACTTGGCTTTGGTTACTAAGTGTTGGAGTGTAATTTGTCAGTTCTTTTCATACTCCTCTGCCTCTAGTATCCAGAGATTTATGTGGAGGGATAATGAGATGTCCAGAGCCAGGGAAAGACTGAGTGAAGGGACTGTAGAGCAGTCCTAAGTCCTAATGTAAGTCAGTAGTAATAACAATGCCTTATATATAGTCTGATTTCATAAGGGCTTTATTATTTTTCATCTCATTTTATTAATGTATAAAAATGAAATCAAATTAATCATTTTCTGGCTTAGGAAAACTCGGTGTAGTGACGAGAGCTTGTTTTGGACAGAAATTCGAATATTGGCTTTGTCACTCATTATTGTGTGATCATAGGAAAATCATTCAGCTATTCTGGACTTCATTTTTCTCTTATTCGAAATCGACAATTGATGTCAGCTAAGATCTCTTTTGCCTCCAAATCCAAATCATAGCATTGTAACATTGGAGCCTTAGGATCATAGCATCATCCTTGACTTATTTTTTCCTTCAAACTCCCATATAATATATGAATCTGTGGATTTTGAATTTAAATTGATATATTGACTTATGATTTAAAAAGTAAATGCCGTCATTTTTAAAAGTACACATTATTTAAATCCTTGCCATATTCAGTTCAGTAGACATGTGATTAATTATCACCTGTTATATGCCCATATGGCTACAAAAATGTTTGAACACTGTTAAATGTTCAGAACAAAAGATATGGTAATCTCACTGTCTGTAATATTGGCAGCTAGATGGTGCATTGTGCTAGGCCTGGAATCAGGAAAACCTGAGGTCAGATCAATCCCCAGAAATTTACTGTGTAATCCTGAGCAGGTCATTTAACTTGTTTGCTTCAATTTTTTCATTTGAAGATAATAGCAGCTATCTCAAAGGGTTGTTGTGAGAATCCAATGAGATAATTGTAAAGCACTTAACTTAGTGTCTGGCACATAGGACAATATAAATGTTATAAATGATAGTTATATCATTGTTATTATCTTAATGGATGACTACTTGTTGAAGCTGTTTAAAGGGGATTATATGATTTTTAAAACTAATACAGCCTTTCCACTTCCCCCTTCAAAGAAATCATTTTGCATATTGGGGATTGAGTGTATTGAGATTTGGGAGGAGGAGACTATATCATAAACAAAGATTAACTTTCAGAGTGTACAGGAGCCTTAGAAATTAATCACACCAAGCTTCCTTTTTAATGGAGGCTAATATCCCACAACCACTAATTCCAATATTGTCATCCCTGTTATTCCTATTTAAATAGTGAGTTTTGCCTGAAATATTCAAAGCAATCAGCTGACATAAATTCAGCAATCTATTCAAACTGTGATGAAGTGGATTAAAGGCAACTACTGTTACCTATATTTTACAGAAAAACAGATAATGGAAATTAACAGACTTAAAATACTGCATGAAGTCAAGAATCACATTGCATAAAGGGGAGAAAAACAAACTAGATTAAGAGTTGAGGACCTAGTTTTAGGCACAAATCTGGAAAACTACCCGCCTGGTATCACACTTGTATGAGTCAGTGATAGACACTGGACAACCATCTAGTCTCTGTAAACTGGTAAAATATTTGAGTATCTCTATCTTTTCTTACTTTGCCCAGATATCCACTGGTCTCTGCTGAACTCTTAACGTTAAGAAGTTCAAAACAATGCCTTAATAACATTTGAATTTTTTAATTTTAAAAGATACATCAGACATAGCATGGAAGAATGTTTAATCAACAGTGCTGTATCAACTCTAATAAAGTTTCAGGCGCCAGGGGGAGAGAATGTGTGGGAAAGACTTTTTTGATACTTTATCTACCCGTTGTTTTTCTGCTAGATTTATTCTTGAGGTCCAGTAATCTTATTCTTTTGAATTCTTCTAATGACAAAGGAGAGAGATTGATATCTGGATAAGTATATGAGTTCAGTACTATTCAAGATTTTATATTTGTATTTTATATATTAAATAATACTTTGGTTTACAACTCAGTGTCAACATTAATCCAAATTTAATGCATGATATGCCCCCTGGTGGTCAAATTATGACATACTTAATTAAATTGATGGTATTGTGATTTTAATTGAACCTAAAAAAAGCTATGCTAAAAGAAAATAATAATATTTTCTTATAATCTTTAAAATCTGCTATTTTTAATCTCTTTTGTTTTCATACATTTTATTGCTTACTCCATTTTCTCAAATATTTACAGAATCATAGATTTAGCAATAGAAGGGATCCCTGAACTGTCTAGACTAAATCTCTCAGTCACAGAAGCTAAGGTGAACAGGAAGTAAAATTTTAACCTGTCCCCGTGCAAAGAAATAGCTTGCTAGGAAGATTTTTTTTCCCTTAGCATTTTAAGAAACTTTTGTTTTTGACTAGTTATATAACTTTGGTGAGAGATGATGAGGGTTTAAACTAGGGTTCAAACTTTGTGATGGGGAAAAGGGGATGGTGTGAGAGGTGTTGTTGAGGCAAAATCAGACAAGATTTGACAAGTGATTGGTTATATCAGATTAATATGAGCGAAAAGTTGAGGGTAATCTTTTAAACTGTGTAGCATGTTGGATAAAGCATAAGACTTAGAGTCAAGAAAATTCAGGAGAACTGCCAAAACACTTATTAACAATGACCCTGGGCAAGTCATGTAACCACCCTGTGCCTTTTTCCTTATCTGTAAAATGGGGATCATAATGGTGCCTACTTCACAAGATTACTGTGAGGATCAAATGAGAGAATATGTAAAGTGCTTTGCAAACTTTAAAAGTGCTATATAAATTCTGGATATTAAAATAGTAAAGTTGAAAATCTGGGTTACTAAAAGGGTGGTTGTGACCTCAACAGTTTGGGGAGATTTAAGGGAAGGGAAAGTTTGAGGTATGGGAGAGGAAGACTAAATTCTGTTTGTCTGAATTTGAAATACCTGCAGGATCTTTGCTTCAGAATTGCTGAAAGGCAGCTTATAATGCAGGATTGGAGTTCAGGAGAGAGATGAAGGCTGCATGTATACATCTTGGAATCATCTGCTATAGATAATTTAAAGATAATTGTTCCTATGGGAACTCGTGTAGAAAGAAGCCTTAGGAGATATCTACAATTATTGAATATGACTTAGATAATTGTCCAGGCTAAGAAGGATCAAGGAAAGATTTTGAATATGGATGATCCTAGTGTCAAATGCTATAGAACTATCAGGAAGGATAAGAGTTCATTGGTCACTTTGAATAGGAAGGTCAGAAGCCAAATTGCAGAGGGTTTATACAAGATAATTGGAAAGGAGAGGAAATAGGAGAGGAATAGACCATATGTAGATGGGGTTTTTCAAGAAGTTTAACTGAGATGCAGAGGAAAAATATATGATAGACAATGGGAATGAAGGCTCAAATGAGGCTTTTAAAGGTGCCAGGGAAGGAAAGGGGAAAAGAAAGAAACATAAGATTAGAGGGAAAGTAAGAATTATAGTGATGATAGTCTTTTGAAGATCGTTGGTACATGAACAGCCGTTAGCTTTGGCAAGGAGAGAATCACCTTGAAAATCCTTTTAAGTTCAAACATTGTATAATTATAAAATTCTATAATCAAGTCTTTATATTCATCTATCAATTGACAAATATTTATTAAATGCCTCAAACATTTTGCTCTGTGCTGAAGATATAAATACAGAAAATGAAACAGTCCTTACTGTAGAGCTTACATTCTAGTGGGAGAAACAAGTACATACAGAATAAATATTTATTTGCTACTGGGGAAGCAAATCCTTTGAAGGGCCAGTCATCCCCACCAGCTGCCAACTAATTGCCATACACAAAGCAGAGGAGCCAGCCTAGCTGAAGTACCTTGGCACCCTCAGGAAGTGATAGGAGCCAGGTCTAACTACCACTACCACCTTGGCATTACCCCCTACACACACACACACACACACACACACACACATACACATACATACACACTACCACCTTGGTATTACCCCCTACACACATACATACACATACACACACACACACACACACACACACACACACACACACACAAAACCCTCCCCAGACCTCAATGGAGACAGCCTAGAAGCCAAAGCCTAAGAACTTTGGGAATAGCAGTGTTTACAGCCCACTGCTTGACATAAGGAAGCAACTTCTTTGAGATGAGGCCTAGCAATTGCTTTTTTCACTGTTACAGTCACATCTGTTGGAGACCCAGAAAACAAAGTTATCATCAAAAACTTTGGCATTTTAAAATGATTTAACATCAGAAACCTGTCTGATTTTTCAGTGGAAATGACATTAAAGAAGCAGCATTCCCATTTGCTTTGCCACTAGTTCCTAAAGACTCTAGGATCTTTGTAGCTGAAACCTCCTTCATTATTATATGAGCTCCTTGAGAACAGGGACATTTCAATTTGTATCCCTAATACTTAGCACAATGCTTTACACATTGTAAATGCTTAACAAATGCTTTATTCATTCATTCATTCATTGAAATATGAAAAGAATGAAAAAACAAGCAAATACAAAGTAGTTCAATATGGAGAAAGTCTAAGAAGGGGTATGCCAGTTAGTAGTTGTTGGATCAGAAAAGGCTTTCCTATGGGAGATAGTGCTTAAGCTGTAATTTGTTCATATCCTTTGACCATTTGTCATTTAGAGAATGACTTGTATTTTTATAAATTTGAGTCATTTATCTCTATATTTTAGAAATGAGACCTTTATCATAGCTTTTGGATGTAAAAAAATTTTTTCCCAGTTTTCTGCCTCCCTTCTAATCTTGGCTATAAGATTTGTTTGTACAAAAGAGTTTGCACAAAACCTCTTTAATTTAATTTCATCAAAATTAGCCATTTACATTTCATAATGTTCTCTAAATCTTCCTTCTTTCTCCACAGATCTGACAGATAGTTTTACCCTTTATGTCTAAGTCATGAATCCATTTCAACTTTACCTTGATATAGGTGTTAAGACATTGGTCAGTCCCTAGTTTCTGCCATACTATTTTCCAATTTTCCCAGAAATTTTTGTCAGATTGTGAGTTCTTATTCCAAAATTGGATTTATCAATTATTAGATTACGATCATCATTGACTGTTATGTCTTATGAACCAGACCTATTCCAATGATCCACTGCTCTATTTCTTAGCTGGTATCAAATGGTTTAGAAGACCACTGCTTTATAGTATAGTTTTAGATCTGGTATAACCAGGCTACCTTCATTTGCATTTTGTTTCATTAATTCTCTTGAAATTCTTGACCTTTTGTTCTTCCAGATGAATTTTATTTTTTCTAGCTTTGTAAAGTAACTCATGGCAATTTGATTGGTATGGTACTGAATAAGTAGATTAATTTAGGTAGAATTGTCATTTTTATTATATTAGGTTGGCCTGCTCATGAGCACCTGATTTTTTTTTTTTTTTTATTTAATAGCCTTTTATTTACAGGATATATACATGGGTAACTTTACAGCATTAACAATTGCCAAACCTCTTGTTCCAATTTTTCACCTCTTACCCCCCCATCCCCTCCCCTAGATGGCAGGATGACCAGTAGATGTTAAATATTTTAAAATATAAATTAGATACACAATAAGTATACCTGACCAAAACGTTATTTTGCTGTACAAAAAGAATCAGACTCTGAAATATTGTACAATTAGCTTGTGAAGGAAATCAAAAATGCAGGTGGGCATAAATATAGGGATTGGGAATTCAATGTAATGGTTTTTAGTCATCTCCCAGAGTTCTTTTTCTGGGCATAGCTAGTTCAGTTCATTACTGCTCCATTAGAAATGATTTGGTTGATCTCGTTGCTGAGGATGGCCTGATCCATCAGAACTGGTCATCATCTAGTATTGTTGTTGAAGTATATAATGATCTCCTGGTCCTGCTCATTTCACTCAGCATCAGTTCGTGTAAGTCTCTCCAGGCCTTTCTGAAATCATCCTGTTGGTCATTTCTTACAGAACAGTAATATTCCATAATTTTCATATACCACAATTTATTCAGCCATTCTCCAACTGATGGACATCCATTCAGTTTCCAGTTTTTAGCCACTACAAAAAGGGCTGCCACAAACATTCGAGCACCTGATATTTTTACAGTTGTTTAGATCTGACTTTATTTGTGTGGAAAGCGTTTTGTAATTTTGTTTATAAAGTTCTTGACTCTGTCTTGGCAGGTAGACTCCCAAATATTTTATATTATCTACAGTAATTTTAAATGGAATTTTTCTTTGTGTCTCTTGCTGCTGGACTTTGTTGGTAACATATAGAAATGCCAATGATTCGTGTGGATTTTTTTTTTTTTTTTTTTTTTTTTTTATACTTCAACTTTGCTGGAGTTGTTCATTGTTTCTGGTAGTTTTTTAGTTGATTTTCTAGGATTCTCTAAGTATACCATCATCATTTGGAAGGAGTGATAATTTTGTTTCCTCATTACCTATTTTAATTCCTTCTTATTGCTAAAGCCAACATTTTTAATACAATATTTAATAGTAATGGTGATAGTGGGCAACCATATTTCATCCCTTATCTTATTGGGAATGCTTCTAGTTTTTCCCCATTATATATAATGTTAAGCTATATCTTGAAGAAAAAAATAGAAACACATGAGGCAGAGATGAGGAATTCATTCTAGCCATAGAGCCAGTCAGTATAAAGACAAAGAGGGCAGGGTATGAGGACTGGTAGACTAGTTTGACCAAATTCCAGTGAAGCCAAAAAGGTATTTGGAAAGAGATTGTGAATAATTCTAAAAGTTGACTAGAGGAATTTTGTATTTGATTGTTGAGGCAATAGTCAGTCACTCCAATTAATTGAGTAGGGGAGTAAAATGATCAGATCTTCATTTAAGGAAAATTTCTTTAGCAGCAATATATAGAATGGGTTGGAATAGAGGACTCGAGGCAAGGACACCTTTTAGAAAGAAGGCTGTAAAAAATAATCTAGGTGACATGATGAAGGTCTGAATGAAACTGCTAGCTGTGAGTAGAGAAAGAAAATAGAAGTGACATATTGAGAAGGTAGAAATGCTAAGATTTGGCAATTGATTTGATATGTGGGGTGAGGGGGCAGTGTGGTGAGATACTGAGGATGATAACAAGTTTGGAACCTATGAGACTGGAAGGGTGGTGGAACCTCTTTTTTTTCCTTTTATTTCTTTTTTTTTTCTACAAATGCTTCTTTTTCTTTTCTTTCAACAATGTCCTTAGGAAATGATCTTTGTGTTTTGTTTTTAATTTTAACATACATTACTTTATGAATCATGCTGGGAGAGAAAAATCATGGGAAAGAGAAAAAAAAAAACCCAGAAAAAAGTAAGTGAATGTAGCATGTGCTGATTTATGTTCAGAGCTCCTTAGTTCTTTTTCTGGATGCAGATGGCATTTTCTATCCAAAGTCAATTGGGATTGCTTTGGATCACTGAACTCCTGAGAAGAATCAAGGCTTTCGTAGCTGATCATTGCTCATTCTTGCTGTTACTGTGTACAATTTATTCCTGGTTCTGCTTGTTTTACTCAACATCAATTCATGTAAATCTTTCTAGGCCTTTCTAAAATCGGCTTGTTCATCATTTTTTATAGAATAATAATATTCCATTACCTTCATATACCACAGCTTCTTCAGCTATTTCCCAATTGATGGGTATCCGCTCATTTTCCAATTTTTTGCTAGCACAAAAAGAACTGCTACAAACATTTTTGCACATGTGGGTCCTTTCCCCTTCTTGGGGATTTCCTTGGGATACAGACCCAGTAATTACACTGCTGGATCAAAGGGTATACAGAGTTTTATAGCCCTTTGGGCATGGTTCCAGATTAGTCTCCAGAATGGTTGGATCATTTCACAACTCCAGATGGTGAAATCTTTCATTGAAATAGGAAATTTTGGAAGAGGACAGGGTTTGGGGAAAATATAATGAGTTCCATTTTGGACATGTTGAAGCCAAAATGTTTGAGATGTCTTTGAGACATTTAGTTTAAGATTAGTAAGCAACTAGTGATACAGGACTGAAGCTTAAGAAGATATTGGAACTGAATATATAGAGCTGCAAGTCTTCACAGGAATGATTTTGTTAAGCTTACATGATCCAGTGAGGTTACCAAAAGAGAAATTGCAGGGAGAGAAAAGGGCCTAGGTCAGTACCTTGGGGAATACCCACACTTAGGGAATTTGATATGGATGGTGAACCAGCAAAGGAGTTGAAGAAAAAGAATCAATTAGGCAAATGGGATGAGAAACAGGAGAGTAATACATGAAAACCTAGATTGGAGAGAGGATCCAAGGAAAAGAGTGGTTAAGCATTGTCAAATAGAGAAGGTTCCTTGAAAGGAAGAGAACTAAGCAAAGGCCATTCGATTTTAACAAATCTTTGATGACTTTGGAAAAGGCAGTTTCAGTTGAGTGATGAAGTCAAAAGCCTGATATCAGAGGATTGAGGAGTAAGTGAGAAGAAAGGTAGTGGAGGCAGTGAGTATAGAGTGATTTTTCTATTAGTTTGACTAAGGAAGGGAAGAGATATATTTAATGATAGCTTTAAGGGAGTGGTTGAGTTAGTGAAAGGTGGTTTTTTTGTTTTTTTGTTTTTGCTTTTTTTGAGAATGTAGTAGAGTTGGTCTTGTTTGAAAGGCAAATAGGGAAGGAACCATAGATTGAGAGAAGTTGAAGATTCAAGTGAGTAAAAGACAATCTACTGAAGAAGAAAGAAAGGGATGAGGTCAAATGTGCCTGTAGAGAGGCTGGCCTTGAAAGAATAAGATCCACCTTATTGTCATATCTGGGCATGAGTGAAGGATAAATCAAGGAATTTTGAAATGAAGAGAATGGAAGAAGAGGGTATTCATGTAAAATGGCCTCAATTTTCTCAGTAAAGTAAGAAGCAAGGTTTTCTGAAAAAAGTAGGGAAGGGGGAAGTATGTGAGATTTGAGGAGAGAAGAAAAGTATCTGGGGAATAAGACAAGGAATTTAATAAGAGAAATAAAAGGTCTGTCTTGCTGCAATGAAGGTCCAGTTGAAATTGGGTAATATGAATTTATTTGTTTGTTTTTGCTGAGGCAATTGGGGTTAAGTGATTTACCCAGGGTCACACAGCTAGGAAGTGTTAAGTGTTTGAGGCCAGATTTGAACTCTGGTCCTCCTGAATTTAGGGCTGGTGTTCTATCCATTGCACCACCTACCTGCCCTAGTAATATGAATTTATAATATACTTTTTGAGTACAGTTGTATTATTCCCTTAAATTACCATTAAATTACCTGTGAAAAAGAATAAAGGAGTAAGAATAGCTATCCAGTGCTAAGGTTTGGAAAGAGATGTCAGGGTAGAACAGGGGATTCCAGACTAGAAGAGAAAAATGTGCACTATATATCAGCCATATTAATATTGTTTTAGAAGGATGTATATATCTGTGTATTTGTGTATGTATATATGTGTGTATGTGTGTACATGAAGGTTTTGTACATATAAATGTATATATAAATGTATCTAAGCTTAACTGCAGCCTGCTTAGGGAGAAAATCTAGGTTTTTCCCTGAAAGGGGAAAAAAAAAATAAAGTAAACATGCATAGCAGAAAACAAAAGAAAACTTAACAAGGAAGCAAAGATAAGATTGGCAGTTATACAGTGTCTTCTTTTATTATGTATGCTTTCTTGAAATGGAAATTCCTCCCTGATGTGCTGCTGAGAACATGATGTGTTTTTTCTTTCTTTTTTTTTCTTTTTAGTCTTTTTCTATTTTGTTTTTTCTAAAAGGAGTAGTAGTATGGAGTTCAAATGGATAACTATAGGGTTGAAATTGGAAAAGGGAGTTAGAGAAGCACCTAATGGTCTAGGAAAACAAAGAGATTGGAGATGTCAGTGAACTTATGAAGTATTGGTTCAGGAGGGATAGAACAGAGAGAGATAGAATTATGGAATATTGTGGTCAGATAAAGGAATGTCAGAGTTTCTAATTAAGAAAGTGAAATATTTGCGGATAGTGATGAGATCCCATGTGTCATCATTCTATGTTTGATTGAAGTGGAGTAAATAAATAAATAATAGAAAAGAAATCTGAACCACATATCAAACAGAAGATGGAAGTAATTTAAAAACAAATGTATTTTTTTTTCTTTTTTCATTTCTTAGGTTGACAAAAATGCTGAATTAGTGGCCCAATGGAACTATTGTACATTAAGTCAAGAAATTCTAAGAAGACCAATAGTAGCTTGTGAACTTGGCAGGTATGCTTGTATTATTTGAATTATCACTTTCTTTAAAAAATGAATTTAAGGTAAATTTATATTTGTAAATAGGGATATTGTCTACTTGTAAATTTTCATTTTGTATTTCTTTTTTCACAAGTATATTTGAATCAGATTCTTCAAATCCAATCCTGTCCTAAAATCACTTTTTAAATTAGTTGCCTTTCTTGAACACACTACACACTATACACATAGTTACTGATAAACAATACATTTTTGTTTATATTTCTCTGAAATATTTTAAAAAGAAGCATCATGCTGAGTGAAACGAGCAGGGCCAGGAGATTATTATATACTTCAACAGCAATAGCATATGATGATCAGTTCTGATGGACCTGGACATCTTCAGCAATGAGATGAACCAAATAAGTTCCAGTGGAGCAGAAATGAACTGAACCAGTTATGCCCAGCGAAAGAACTCTGGAAGATGACTAAGAACCATTACATTGAATTCCCAATCCCTATATTTTTGCCTGCCTGCATTTTGGATTTCCTTCACAGGCTAATTGTACAATATTTCAGAGTCCGATTCTTTTTGTACAGAAAAAATAATGGTTTGGTCATGTATATGTGTATCTAATTTATACTTTAATATATTTAACATCTACTGGTCATCCTGCCATCTAGAGGAGGGGGTGGGGAGAGGGAGGGGAAAAATTGGAACAAAAGATTTGGCAATTTTCAGTGCTATAAAATTACCCATACATATAACATGTAAATAAAAAGCTATTAAAAAAAAAGAAGCAGCATCATATAATCCATTCCATTGTCAAATGCAGTTTTATGCCATCCTTATTACTGTTTTAAGTATTTGATGAATCTGCCTCAGCACAGATATTGTCTATAATTATAACTTTTTACTACTTTTTATTGTTACAGACTTTATAACAAAGATGCAGTCATTGAATTTTTATTGGACAAATCTAATGACAAAGCTCTTGGACAGGCAGCATCTCACATTAAGAGCATTAAGGTAATACTAATAATTCTGAAATAATTCAAGGGTCACAAATGTTTACTTTCTTACTGGTATGCTTAAAGATATGGGAATCATAAGAGGTGAGTTCCAGTAACAGTTTTATTAATTTACTGTGTAACTCTAAGCTAGTCACTTAATGTCCTCAGAAATGGCGCATACTGAAAATGGGCATAATATTTACCTTCTTTACAGAGTGTTTGAGATGGATTAAATCAGATAATAGATGTCAAAAAAGCTTTTAAAGTTATAAACTATCATATAAATACCAGGTAATATTTGTAACGGTTAATGGACAGTTCCTATTGTTTTAGATGTAGAAAATAATTTTATGAAATTTTAGATCAGAAATGGAACATAAATATCAAATGCTTCCCTTTCATTTTGCTCAGGAGAAAACTGAGGTGTAAGAATTGAGTGACTTGCTTTAAAGTCACACAACTAGTCAATGGGAAGGTTGGGGTCTGGGTGGTCTCCTAATTCTCAGAATTCTCTCTTTTTCTTGTTATGTCATACTCTTTCATTTTGTCTTGTGGAAATTATTATTAGTGATATTTCTTTCATAAAGAGAAAAAGAAAGTACTTTTATTATTAGAATTAGTGGAGTTTTTGTCTCAAGATTTAATTTTTAATTATGAAAGTTATGTCTTTCTCTCAAAATATAGTAAAATAGAGCTTTGCATTTAGCAGATATTCACTATGTTATTTGGATTAAGTTGAAAATTGAAATTTAAAATGATTAAAAATAAAATTTAAAAAATTCAAATGTCTTTATTTAGTTCATCTTTGGATAAGTAAAACACTAATTCCTTTCCTAATTTTAGAGTGATATTCTTTGCAGGTTTGGAGTTACTTGGATGATCTGATTCATTTATTCATTTGGTAACATTTAATATTCATTTAGTATGTTCCAAATCTATTATTTATTGGTGATAACAAAGTTGGTTTTTTTTTAAGGCAAAATTATCCCTATCCTGAAGGAGATATTCCTGTGGGTGGAATAAGAAACAACACACAAATATAAGTAAATATGGAGAACTTCTTTGATGGAGAAAAAGCATTAACAATTGGGAGATTAGGATAGTCCTTATATAGGAGATGGCATAAGAAGGGAGAGAGCAAAATAATAATTTTGGTGTTGATTTTATTAATTATTAAGGGGAAATAGTATATAAACTGACTATTTAAAATGTTGATTTTTTTTTCTCCTAGAATGTGACAGAGCTGAAGCTCTCTGATAATCCATCCTGGAGTGGTGATAAAGGAAATACAAAAGGTGATAAATATGACGACCTCCAGCGTGCTCGATTTATTTGCCCTGTTGTAGGTCTGGAGATGAATGGTCGGCACAGGTCAGTAATTCTGAAATAATTGGCATAAAGTCCTGCCTTGGATTTTATCTTCTAAAGGTGCTATTAAGTCACAAATGGGTATTTACCATTAATCCATTTGTAATGTAACTTCTAACTCCAATCAGCATTTTTTGTTTTTTTGTTTTTTCTTGCTTAATAGTATTTTTCCCAATTACATGTAGAGATATTTTTCAACATTAATTTTTGGTAAGATTTTGAGTTACAAATTTCCTCTCTCCCTCCCTTCTCTCCTCCCTCCCTAGGACAACAGGTAGTCTGATATAGGTTATACATATACAAACATGTTAAAACATATTTCCATTATTAGTCATGTTGTAAAAGAAAAATCATAACAAAAGGGAAAAACTATGAGAAAGAAAATTCAAAAAAGAAGTGAAAATGGTATGCCTTGATCTGCATTCATTCTTTCTTTGGAATGAATAGTATTTTCTATTACAAATCTTTTGGAATTGTCTTGGATCATTGTATTGCTAAGAAGAGCTAAATCTGTCATAGTTGATCATCACATAATATTACTGTTACTGTGTATAATGTTCTTCTGGCTCTGCTCACTTCCCAGTCAGCATTTTATTGTAGGAAAGCTTAATGTTGGATTTTAGAGTTCTTTGTACATTTTAAAATGTTCTCTTTTATACACTAGTTTCCACATGTGACACATTTAAAGCTGTTTGGTTGCCTGATATACTTGACCCTGGGAAAGGAAGTAAAGGGCAAATGTTTCCCATAAAGTGATTTTGTTTTCCTTGTAATTACAACTACAATTTACCATAGTGGAAAAATGTTATAGGACGTGTGGTTGGTGCATTGGCTCTTTGTCCAGCAGATAATAATAAAGAAATAGTCTTGAATTTGTTCTCACTTCAGTACTTAAAAAGGTAGTCATTTCTTTCATCACATAGGTATTCTTTTCATTTTTACACATCACATCCCCTCTAATGAATTAGTCAAATATCTTTTCAAATTGCTGTAGACAGATGTCTTCACAACTCTTCAGCCGAACTGTTAATTTATAGTTACTTAGTGAAACAAGCAGAACCAGGAATACATTGTACACAATAACAGCAAGAATGTGCAATGATCAACTATAAAAGACTTGGTTCTTGTCAGTGGTTCAGTGATCCAAAGAATCCCAGTAGACTTTGCATAGAAAATGCAGAGAAAGAACCATGGAAATTAAATTTAAATCAACACATGATATATTCACTTCTTTTTTCTATGTTTTTTTTTTTTCTCTCCCGTGGTTTTTCCCTTTTGCTCTGATTTTTCTCTGACAACATGCTTCATAAAGCAATGTTGTATTAAGAATAAATAATTTTTTTTAAGTGCAGACACTTTTATTGAAATGAGAATTATGGAAAATCTAGGATGAGTGGTTTCTATAAGGAAAATCTTTATGCATATGCCTTTATGCATATACTATGCCTAATATATGTCTTTCCCCAATCAGCCACAAGGGATCATGTGGAAAGGAGGCATCTAGTGTCTCATTACAAGATATTAACCTTCTCTAGGATACAGTGTGTTTTCTAGCAAGATTATTAAAATACATTTAACCCTCAAGGATTTATAGACAATTAATTCACAAATTTAGAAACTGTAATTCCATAGAATAAAATAGAATTTCTAAACAAAAAAAAAGGAGATGAATGCTCTCTCTTTTTGACATGGCTCTTTTCACAGGGCTTGTTTCTACATATAGAATCAGTCACTTTAAACTGTGATATTGTAAAATGATATATGTGGATGTATTATAGGAATGCAAATTATGCTCAACAAATGTTAGGTAATAAATATAATTATCAAATTTATAACATAATATTTTATGTTATGTGTTTATAATTTATTATAATTGTAATAATATGCTGTTACTTTGCAATATGATGATATTGTGATTATTATTTATAGTTAAGTATTAATAATAAATAATTCTTATATTTAATTTTTAAGGTTTTGCTTCTTACGCTGCTGTGGTTGTGTATTTTCTGAACGAGCCTTGAAAGAAATCAAAGCTGAAGTTTGTCATACAGTAAGTAAATCCTATGAAATCCATTATTTCTGCCATATAGTCTATTGAGAATAGCATTTGATTTGACACAGCATGGTTCTACAACATTATATAATTGAGGAGTCACAAATAGCTCTGTGATAAGCCAGGAAAGTTCATAAGTGTTGATAGTGGTAATATCAGTCAAGAAAACAGTAAGAACCTAGTGTGCCAGACAGTCTGCTAATCATTGGGGATACACAAAAAAAGCAAACAATAGTCCATGCTCCCAAGGTGCTTACAATCTTATGGGGAGACTTATGCAAAATATATGCAAAACAAACTATGTTGTAGCATAAAAAGGAAATAATTTAAAGAGGAAGAGTGCTAGAATTAAGAGTATTTAGAGAAGCCTTCCTATAAAAAGTAAGATTTTATTTGGGAACTTAATGGAAACCAAGAGGGTTTAGATCAGCAGAGGGAAAGCTTTATAGGCATGGGGAATATCCAGAGAAAATGCTTGAAGCTGAGAGATTGAGTGTCTTGTTTGGGAACAACCAGCAGGCCAGTGTCACTGAATCAAAGGGTATGTGTTAGGGAGTAAGATTTAAGAAGACTGAAAAGGTAGGATGTTGGTGTTTTTCTCTTCTTTAAAATAATAATGGTTCTCTCTGGGGGAGAAGGTTTCTTGAGGAGGTTTTCTGGAGGCAGCCTTAGTTTCAGTTCAGATCAATAATTACTCCAAAATCGCAGCCAGCTGGTAAAAGTTCAGATCTTTTATTATGTCCTTCAATATAGCCCGGTTAGCTCAGGCCTATCTCTCTGCTTGGTTCCAAGAGCTCTTGCAGCTTTTTCCTTTGCTCCTGCCTCTGCTATCTTCAGCCTCCAGCCAGCACCAAGGTGAAAGTTGTAATGAATCTCTCTTGCCTCGGACAGAGGGCTTGTGGGCTTCCTACCAGAGTGCTCCTCTCTGACCCCTGGGAATGTTCCCAAGTAATTCTTTCAAGCTCTAAGAGCTTCCTCTATATATATGATCTCCCAAAGGTTAACTCCTCCTTCTGGAGAGAATGGGATTCTGGGTTATCTCCCAAAGTGCTCTCTGGCCCTAAGAACTTCAAGGGAGGTGTGAATTCCCATATCTCTTTCTAAACCCTGAAATCTCCCAAAGGTGTAAACTCCAATGGGTACTTAAATACTTATGAGCTCTCTAAAGGTGTGAACACAAGCATCGTATCTATCAGTTGTACTTAGTACCTTGTTTCAAGTTCCGGCCCAAAACATCTCCTTCCAAGATCAAATCAATCATTGAACCATGCCAAATTAGATAATTATTGTCTCTATCAACTCTAATGGCTTAACAGTTTGTAAAGATTCCAACAGTAGGAGAGGGCTGGGTTATAAACGTTTGAAAGCCAAACAGATCATTTTGTATTTGAAGGCAATAAGAAGCCACATCAGTTTACTGAGATAGTCATCAGATTGTTTGATGTGATCAGATCTGTATTTTAGGAAAATCATTGTAGTGGCTGATTGGAGTATGGTTTGGAATGAGGAGAAACCTGAAATAGCATCCCTATTAGTTCATTATTGTAGTGATCAAGAGGTGAGATGATGAGGGCTTGCACTAGAATGGTGTCACTGTCCTTGGAGAAGGCAGCAAATTCAAGAGATGTTGCAAAGATGAAATCAGTAGTCTTTGAAAACAGCTTGAGAGTGTGTGTATGTGTGTGTGTGTAAGATAGTGAGAAACCAGGATGACGCCTAAATTGGAGCCTAAGGGATCGAGAGGACAGTAAATTTTGAGGAAAAAATGAATTTTGTTTTGCACATGTTAAGCTTAAGATGTCTACTGAACTTCCACTTTGAGATGCTTAAAAGGTAGTTGGTATAGAGAACAGGAATTCTAGAGAAGTCTACATGAAACAAGGTTTAACTCAGTGGAATTGATGAGATGATCATTCTCCAGTTCATGTTTTTACTTAGTGCTTAGCATGATGATGTAATGGTTCTCTAAGTTCCCATATAATCAGTATGCCGTAATGAGATAATTACAATAAGGTATGTATTATAAGGGCTAAGAAGGACTGGAAGAGAGACATTGACCAGCCTTGTGGTAGCTCTCATGCCTCCTGCACTAAGATCAAGACTGGGTCAGAATAAAGAATCTAGATTCTATTCTTGACCATTCTCATGGTGTCTGAGAATGCTGAGACCAAGGCCCGTCCAAAGGACCTCCAGAAAGCTAGCCCGAACATTACAGTTGGAAATGTCAGATTGGAGTTCATCTGACTATTATTATAATAATATTGCCAGGAGGCAGTTAGGGGGTGCAGTGGATACATCATCAGCCCTGAAGTCAGGAGAACTTGAGTTCTAATCCAGCCTCAGACACTTAACACTTCCTAGCTGTGTGACCCTGGGCAAATCATTTAACCCCAGTTGCCTCAGCAAAAATAATAATAATAATAATAATATTGCCAGGAAAAATAGCCTTAATTTGTTTCCCATTCATTTATTCTACATACATTTATCACAGCTGCTATTTGCGAGGAAAACTACTATAGTGGGAGAATACAAAGTTTTGGTAAGACACAGTATATACTCATTATAAATAAATGAATGCAAAAGTATTTATTAAGGTGTCAAATTACTATCTATCAAGTAGTATGCCCGATATTGGAGAATGCTAATAAAAAGATGTGATTTTGTGTTTTGCATAGTCAACAAAAGTATTGCCATATTGGCAGTGTCCCCAAATTTGTATTTCATTCTATATGTTAGTCCATTACTTTCTTGTAAAGAAGTTCATTCTTCCTCATTAATTTTTTGGATTCAGGATTAATCAGATAAGTCTTTAAAAATTATTTTTCCAATATTGAATATTCTCCAGGTTCTGTTCACTTCACACTGCCATAGTTCATACACATTTTCCAGAGTTTCTCTGAAACCATATTTCTTAGCACAATAGTTGTCTATTAAATTCATATGTTACAATTTGTTCAGCTATTCCCCAGTTGATAGGCACTTCCTATTTTCCCCCCAGTTTGCGACCACAAAAAGAGTTGCCATAAATATTTTTGTATATATAGATCTTTTCCCTTTTTCTTTGATTTCCTTAAAGTATTTCTTGAGGTATACCCTACAATAGCTTATAGGTCTAGTAGTGGTTTGCTGAGTCAAAGGCATATATGCACAGTTGAATAATTTGGTGGGGGCCATAGTTTGCAAATTTCTTTTCAAGATGGGTGGGGGCAGTTCACAGCTCCATTATTAGTACATTAGTGAACTTATTTTCTCATAGCTCTTCTAACTCTATTCATTTTCCTTTCCTCCCCAAATTTACCAGTCTGAAGGATGTTATTAGTATTGCTTTGATTGGTATTTCTTTAATCGTTAACTGATTTTGAGCATTTTTTTCCCTTGATTGTTGATAGCTTGAATTTTTTCTTATGAAAACTTCCTGTTCATATCCTTTGGCAACTTATTAGATGGGGAGTAACTCTTATTCTTATCAATTTGAATCAGTTCCTTACATATTTTAGAAATGAAACTTATCAAAGAAACTTGCTGCAGTTTTTTCCCCCATAGTTAATTATTTCCTTTTGAATTTCAGCAGCAATGGATTTATTTATGCCAAAGCTTTTTAATTTTCTGTATTTCCCTCTATCCCATTGTACCTCCTTCTTTGCTCCCATCTCCCTCTTTACATAGAAAAAGAGGGTGTTAGAATAGGAGTGTGCTCAGCACCAGTGTTCTGTTTGATGAAAACAGTTTCTTGAATCTTGCCCTATTCAGTTCCTCTCATCCATATCCCTTTCTTTTTTTCCTTCTAAACCTGTCATCAGATCATTCCTCTATATACTTAGAGTTTGTTTTGCTTCCTTTTTATTTTAACCTTTCCTCTCTCTTCGTTCCTGTTTCTCTGTTGAGTTGAATATATTTATGTACCAAAACATTTGCATGTGTATATTCTGTCATTCCCTGAACAGTTCAGATGAAAGTGAGAAAGTAATGCTCAGCTACTAACATCATTTTCCCCCTTACCCTTTCCTCATTTATATACACTTCAGCTTGTGCTTCTTGATTGTGAAAGAATAAATGCCTCCCCCATTCCTGTTTTTCTTCCCCAGTGTGTGCTTTTTTTTACTTCCCTTTCAAGATCATAAAAACATAATAAAAATCACTCTTAAGACCCCTATTTATTCAATTCCTTCTCTTCACTCTTGATGATATTATAGGTCTTAAGTTATGCTTATATCATTTTTTCTCTTCCCCCTCTCACCCTCTCTAATACTTAATATTTTCAAAGTATTTTCTGATTGCTTACTTGTATTTACCTTTTTATTTTTCTTTTTACTACTATACTTGCATTTTAGTTACTTGTCATTTCATTAGGAATGCATATAAGTCCTCTGTTGTATTAAAATTTCACCCCCCCCCCCCCAAGGTTATAACTCAATTTTGCTATGTAAGTTATTCCTAGTCATAAACCTATATCTTTTGTCTTTTGTAATATCATAATCTATGCTCTCTATTCCTTTAAGTTGTATCTGCTAAATCATGTGTGATCTTAACTAGTTCTTGAGTACTTGAATGTTTCCTTTTTGAGTGCTTGAAAAGTTTATTTTGTAAAATCCGAACTTATGCATGTTTGTCATCCTGGCAATTTCTTCTATTTTTCAAGGTTTTGAATTGCCTTGGTTACTATTTGCCTATAAGTTTAATTGGTGTCCTTGGGATGGAAAGGTGACTTACTATGGTTTCTCCTATTTCCCATTGACTGCTTTGTCTGATGTTCTTAGATTATTGTTGTGAGGGGCCTTGGACTACACGATTTTATTCAGTCTACTTCTTTCTGGTCTTACAAATCATGTTGTCTCATCAACCTCGAATGGTTCCTAGAGCAATTTAGCTATCCTTTTGGACTTCTCAGCTTGGAACATCCCTTCATAAGCTCTACTCAGTTTTTCCCATTAACGCGTTACTCCTGAATCATTCATTTTGTGGAGGGGGCCTTTATTCTCCTCCCAACCCTATTCTTGGCTTCCAGATATTGTATCTATCTGTACTGGGTGTCTTGTTTGTTATGGTGTCACATTTGTTGTCTTTCCCCATTAGAATGTAACAGTCATCACAGACATATGGAGTGTCTTTTCTTTTTTCTTGTATTTTTATTTCCAATGCTTAGCACAATGACTACCACATTATAAGTGCTTATTAAATGCTTGTTACCTTCCTTCCATCCTTCCTTTTAATCAGTGAAGTGGAATACTTTTGGATAATGGTGAGATCAATAGTATGACAGTCTTTGTTTTTGGCTGATATAGTCAAGAAGTAGGTGATAAGAGTTGAGAAGATTAAAGAACAAGAAAACCATGGTGTTTGAGAGAACATCAACTTGTATGTTGAAGTGCTTTTATACAAGAGGACTAATTGGTGTGGAGAGGAAAACTATGAGCCTAATTCTGAACTCTTTAGAAAGGAAAGAGGAGGACCTAAGGTTTAGTATATACTGATAGAAACAGGATATTATTGACTAAGTGCTATTTCTGACTAGAGTAACTTTCAGAAGAGGAAAGATTTCTGAATGATAGGAGAATCTGGATGTGGCAAAAGGAAGAAAAAAATTTGCTGATTCTTCCTTCCTGACTATAGTGTTCTTGTTTAATTTTCTGGAGGTCTTGGAGCAGCCTTCCTTTCAACAGAGTAATCACCATAAGAATAGCCAGGTTGTTAAAGTCCAAAAGTCTTTATTGCCTCCTTCCCCTGGTGCTCAGCTAGGTTTCTTTTGGCCTTCAGAGGTGACTTGGTTTCAGTGGAGAAAATGCAGGAGGCCAGGCCAGCCACCATAAGGCTGATGAAGATGGAAATGAATTTCTCTCTCCTTCGCTCCAAGAGCTTTAGCTCCCTTCTCCAGTCTGCTTGTCTTCTCTGGTTCTGTCTCCAGCCTCCTAGTCCCCCAGGAGAGCTACCAAGAGCCTGATGGAAGATGGAATGAATCTTGCCCAGTCCTTGCTGGCTGTTAAATACTCCATTATCATAGGTATGAATCTTGTGGAACTATATTAATTACTAAATACATGTACTAAACTAGAGAACTATTAAACACCACACTAAACTAGATAAACATTGTCTTAATCAATTCCACTGATTTAACACCTTCTAAGAATCCTTGTTTTAAGTTCTGAGTTCTGGCCCATAACACCTGACCTGTCAGGGAACAGGAAAGAAGGTACACCCAAGCACTGGGAAAAGTGGTGAGAAATGACGTGTCTTTCTGTGCAAAGCTTGATCTTCTTAAACATCAGAAGATGAATGGAACATAAAGGGTAGAGGTTTAAGTTGAAGGCAAGTTTGTTGATAATGGAAATAGCCATTAACCAGCTCTTTTCTGTCAGCATAGTCAGTTTCATTTTTTGGTGCTGATTGGTGCTTGCCCTCTCCTGTACTTGTATGTAGTATGTCAGTACATTACAGAAAATTTATTTTAAATATAAAATTGTGTTTTGAGTTGGTTGACTTTCTTTTCACTTTATTTCACACATGTTTTTAAATGCTTATTATATGTCAAGCACAGTGCTAGGTGTTGTTATGAGAAAAGATATGCAATTTAGATAGAGATGAAATTTTTAGAGTTGACAGTAATAGAAGAAAATATCTAGCAGAAAAATTCTTTACAGATTTTTTTATTTTATATATTCCTCTAATGAAGATAAAGGGAGTAAGTATTCATTTTTCTAGGTAGAATGGGTTTTAATTTATTCCAGTTGAACTTTAGAGAAGAGAAAAACTTAATTTATTAAAAAAAATAGTTTGTATTTGAATCAGGAAGTAAATTAGATATAAGGATTTAATCTAAAATTTTTTTAATCTTTTCAATAATTTACAT
Source organism: Sarcophilus harrisii (assembly GCF_902635505.1). Classification (NCBI taxonomy): domain Eukaryota; kingdom Metazoa; phylum Chordata; class Mammalia; order Dasyuromorphia; family Dasyuridae; genus Sarcophilus; species Sarcophilus harrisii. Next base: position 232,570,057 of record NC_045427.1, read on the forward strand.
TTTTAAAAAATGGTAGGATATGTTATGCTTCTAGTCTTCAGTATTTTGAAATACTGAAAAAAAATCTGAAAAATTAGTGCCTTTTGAATATAATTTCTTGTTCTCTTGGTCACAATATAATTTATAATTATCTCGATATTTCTTTCATCAATTGATAAGATTTGGCAAATGACTAGGTAGGTGGTGAGTAGAAAAGGCCCGTAACTAAAGGTCTTCTTGTCTCCATCACTCTCTTTTGGACTATGAACAAGGCCCTTGACCTCCGTAGGCCTCAGTTTCTTAAGCTGTAAGGGAGGGAGTTGGACTAGATTTCTACCTGTGAGATTTTTTATTTCTGTAAGAGCCAAAATTAAATTGTCTAAACAGTATTTTCTTTCAAATAATACCAATTCTAGTTCCAAAAACCAAAATTCTAGTTCTATAAAGTTTCCAAATTTTAAATTCACTAATATGGAAAAGCTCTCCAGTGTGTATTAACTACACTATGTAATAGTCATTATGGTTTTTTTCCTAAGATTTAATCTTTGTATTTACTACACATATTTGTCTCACATAGGCTACAGTGTTTATCTTTGACAGTGAATTAATGAACCATTTTATTCTGTCACCTCTACCAGAGAAGCTTCCAAATCTTGAGTGTCTCAACCTCAGTGATAGTTGACAGGTGAATGACAACTTTCTTATTCATTCTACCATTGATTATCTTGATAACCAATTTAATACACAAGACTGTAATGTTTGAAATTGTTCTAGTTCCATATTTTGAAGCAGATAGGATGAGCAATAGTTTTAGAAAATGGGTTCCTAAGAGATGTGGTTGCTAGGTTTTCTGTTTGCTAATGATTTGTTTATATTAAAAAGAAAATTTAATTGTATTCCCCACAGTTTTTTGTGCCTCATGTAATAATGAGAAACAAATTGGGGTGAATATAAGTTGCACAGCACTAAACAATGCAGCATTCTATGATATGTTAGTAATATATTTAGTAATAGTAAACTTAACTAGTTTTCCAGACTGCTTAGGTTAAGAAAGTGAAATATTTGTAAAATGATGTCTTCTGTATTATAAACAAAAAAAAAAAAAATCCTGCTAAACTAACAACTTATAGGTAGGTGAGTGCATTTTGTTAGGAGAAACAACAAATAAGGTATAACCATATGGACTACAGATTTTAGGTGTGTGTGCATATGTTTCAAATAAGAGAAGAAACCTCACTGCAGGTTGTAAAGCTTATTCTAATTTCCAGGTTCTGTAGTGAATATTATTATCCAAGGGGCATGATGATCATCTTGCTTCACCCATTCTTTGAGTCTGAGTTTGTGATTATCCCAAATAATACTTCCAGAGCCATATTGTCTGTTAACTATTCCAAGTCTTATTTTTTTCCAGTAACAAAGATAAATGACACATTTGTTTTATATGGATCCATGATATATTTTCAAAACAAAATAGAAACTGACATTTCTTTCAAGCTCACTTAGCTAACCATAGAAGAATGTCCTTCAATTTAAAAAACCCTGAAACTATTTAACAGAGTCCTTTTAATAGTATTTATTGTACTTTTTGCATAATATTCAGTGCTTGTTTTTCATTAATTTTATGAATTCACTTACTTCTGCTTATAGTTGCACTTCAGAAAATACTTAATTATTTTCTGCTATGTTCTAATTAGTAAGTAGAATTATTAATTCTTTTAGTCTGAGCATCATTCTTTAAAAAGAAAAAGGCTTTTGTAGTCTTAAGTCAAACTGTGCCCTCAGTAGAATATTGTAAGACATTGGGAAGCAGGGAAAAATGCTTGAGGACGTTATGTTAGAAGACCAGGTTTTTCGTCTCATTTTTGCTTATTAATCGGTACAACCTTAGGCAATATGACTTTTAACCTTTCTGGATCTTAATTTCTTCATCTCTAAAATTTGGACATTGTATTAGGTCTCTTAGGAATCTGTTCTGCTCTATCTAATATTCTTAATTTTAAAATTCATTTTCCCTACTTCTTTGTATAACAGAAAATGCAGGGATGTATTCTTTACCTCGGAAGATATAAAAGGAGTTTTTGTTCATCTGTTATGTTACCCATTTAAAGTCTTATTTTCCAAGTCCATTGCCTCTTGTCTTCTATTTTTAAGCTGAAAGCATTCAGACCAAACATATTTCTTCTTTCCAACTTAGAAATTAATCTTGTGCCTATTTTGCTGTCAGGACCCACTTTTTGCCTTCCTGGATACTGTTGGTCCCCTTCCTCACCCAATTCCCTACTACCATAATTCACCTTGGTAATCAAAGGGAATTAAATATAATTAAGCAAGACTTTTATGTCCAGCTTTTAAAAATTTTGCTGATATGTTTCTTTGTCACTAAGCAAAGGTTCTTTGTTACTTGCCCAAATTTAACTTAATTTGGGCATATGATTCAAATAACTCAGAAAAGTCTATTTTGTGTGTGTGAGATTTATACTTTTTTTAAACTTTATATTTAATAACCTAGAGAATATAATTATGGTGAATCTAAGCTTTATAAACAGCCAACCTCAAATAAATTTGAATGAGTCTCAGAAGAAATTTTTTGTTTATAAAATATGTGTTAGTTTTAGGAGAGTTGCTGTAAATAAATTGATTTTTAAAAAATTCTTTCTAAAAACTTTGCAGTACTTTAAGTATTTATTAAAACTACAAATATCTTGTGAGAAATGTTTTCAAAAAGTAGCATTTTAAAATTAAATTGATTTTTCTTCATTTGGTAGATTATTCTAATTTTCTTTGACTAGCTTTCAAGGGCAGTGTCCTATATTTCTGCTACCACTTTGGGTAGCTCTGAGGGCTTTCATAATTTGCTTATATTTCATATGTTTTTCTATGATGCCCTTCCCTTTTAATACCACTTGGTCTTGGTTCTTTCTTTATTTTCTTTATTGTTTTGCCTTGTGTTGTTATTGTATGCGCACACACACACACACACACACACACACACACACACACACTCACATACTCATTTTTTGTTGTTCTGAGTTACTTTGAACTCTTTTGGAGGAAAGATACTTTATAACTTTATCTCCTCAATTAGGATGCTGATAGCCATTGGTTAAATATCCGTCATTGAATTTGGAGAATGATTCAGACCAAATAGTGATATTAAAAGGTTAGTTGACAATCTTGAGATAAACAATAAGCTGCTTAATGACTGTTTACCATAATATTTTTCTTTTTGAGAAATACAGTATTTATTATATCTTGGGATTCTTATAAGGTTGCTTGATTTACTGTTAAGAGTAACTATAGACGAACTTTAAAATATATAGTTTTTGGGACAGCGAGGTAGCACACTGGATGGAATACCAGCCCTGAAGTCAGGAGGACCCGACTAACTCTGCCAGGCCCTTTACACAGGATAGGCATTCATTTTCACTAGTAAGGAGAGAGTTCCATACCAATGGATCTTGGGACACAGATTACATTTTCAAATGCTGATTAAAATATTCTAGAATTATATATATATATATATTTTTTTTTTCCCCCCCTGTACAGCTTTCTATAAGATAGCATAGAATTTTAAAATATGATCTCATTTTATCCAGCCTTTATTTTCCCTTGATTTGTTCTTGAACATTTTTGTATTTCCAGTGCTTACTATTTAGCAAATGCTTGTTAATTATTCTAGAACTATATTAAGGGGTAATTTTAGTTTTCAATGAATCATGTGAAGCAATTTGAACTTTTAGACTTTCTTCAATAAATAATGGGACATTATGCTTTTTCTTTACTTTCTTTGAATTTATGAAAGTTCAGTATAAAACATTCTGCATTTCTAAATCCATTGTTCAATTTTTAATGGTTTTAGGCCTGAACTATATCATTGAGGGATATCTACATTTTCATTATTTTTGTACTTATTTCATCTTATTTGGATCTGTGTCCCCTTGCAATTAAAGGAACAGCACTCAAAAAAGTGAACTAGAAAGCTTGATAGTTTCTTTATTCTTGACAGTATACATTACTTGCTGATCAAATATTTATTTTCATATTAAAATAGGAAGTCTCTTGTAAATGCCAATGTGATTCTGAAGGGATCTCTGCCTGATTTAGTACTTTAAGTCTATATCTTCTCTCTAAGCATTCCATCACAAGTGGATATGTTGCAAGCTCAAATTTGTTAGCAAATAAATGAGGGGATTCAATAATCCATTGCAAATCTCCCAATCCATACACACAGATATTTCGAACATAATGTCCTGTTAAGATAAATTAAAACCATAGTTAGTACAAGCTCAGCTGACTTTGTTTGCACAATAAAATTCTAATTTTGTAAAAATAATTTTCTGTTACATGATGTTACCTGTGAATTTGTTGGTTTGCTTGCTGTGCATTAGAATTAAACTGGTTACCTTAGGTTTCCATAGTAGCTTTGATGGAAGGGGCTTTTAGAATTTGGTTTATAAATAGCTAATTGGAAGTTTTTATTCCCATTGACTATAGTTTTTGAACAAAGTTTAATGGCTGCCATGGGTGAATGCTGTGGAATCCTTTGGCTGGCTAAAAGCACAAGGGAACTGTATTGGAAAAGCAAAAAGGGGAGAGGCACAAAAATAAGGCAAGCCAATATTGCTTCCTCTAAGGCATTACAGAGTTGTTTGATTGATGATCTAAGACCTAGTGAAAGAGGGAGATAAGCCAAAAATGTTTGTAGTGTTATATTGTGTTAGACTAGATGGACAAATATATTAAAATTTTAAGGAATGGTTTTCAAATGGAGAGCATAGTTATTTTATTATTCCTAATAAAAATTTTAATAACTAGGACTTAAAGCTCCAAGATTGATTTTTTTTTTAATATCTAAATTTGAGGAGGAAGAGAATTATTTTCAGCTGCAAATTTTTCTAGAACATTTTGTTAAGTAATCTCTTTTGTACCCATTACTCTCCACTTTATGATACGCTTTACAACCTATGTTCATATCATATCCTCAGAACAGGATAAGTTTCTCAGGGATTTAAATATGTGACTCATTTTTATCATTTTCTTTCCAGTGTCTCACACAGTGTCTTGTAACTAGTAATTGCTTAAACAATGTTTGTAAAGTGAATTAAATTTCTCTGGAATATGAATGCATGTTTAAATAGAGATGTCTAAAAATATGGTTAAATATAAATAAAACTTACATTTCAGAATGAAAGTAAAATATTACTAGCAAAAGTTTAACTTTGGCAAAAAAAATAATTTTGTCATAAAATTTCCAAAATTTGAGTTCTCTCTCTTACCTTACTAATAATAGTAACTGCTTTCTAACTTTATGTACCATCTTTTCTGTCAGATCATAATTGACATAAGTGATTAGTATAAGTGTTGCGCTCCAACTATTTCTGGTAAAACTCAAGTTCCTCAAACTTTTGAAAACACAATAATTCTAAAGTTGCAGTGGAAGTAGTTAAGTGTTGTTTAGATAAACAAGCCTTCAACTAAAAACTCTAATGCAGAGCTGTACACCATTGTACACCACGTACAACTCACAGCATTCTCTGGTGTTTCCCAAACCAGATTAAAATGAAATTGGGTAATGTTAGTAAAATAAAATTTAACAATATAATTAAATAATATATATTACCACTTTCTATTTGACTTTAAAATCTCTTCCCTAATTTTCCCACATAACATGAAAGTGACCTGGATTCTTAAAGGCTATGTCAGTAGAGTACATGCTCTGTCAGGTTCTACCAAACTGAACATGGCTTCTGGTATTAAAACTAATAGTAAAATACCTACCAATAAATCAGCAAGCATCACTGGCCATTGATACAGTTTGTCTCTTATTTGATGACCAACCATCACCAGGCAGGTCTCAGGGTAATGAATTTTTTTTAGTTCAAAGCATTACTCAAAGATCACCTACTAAAGTTATAGAGGATTTTGTTGTTTATTGACGGTGAGGGTCCCTGTACCAATGAAATGATAGATCCTTAAAATATTCGTTTATTGGACATGCAAACAGCTATTGAATAAGCCTTAAATAAACTGTCTCTGAAAGGACCTCACTTTATTTCCTATCTTTGTGACCTTGGGCAAGTCACTTAATTCCCCTAGTCTTCAGTTTCTAGTTGTAAATCGGGTAACATTTGGTTGTATAAATCTGGTTGTAAATCTTTAACATTTACCTTTCAAAGGATCCTGCCATTGAATATTACTGCTTGAAGATCATATTTTTTCCCTTACTCTTAATACTTCAAAAGATCAACATTATCATCATCAAATGTCTTCTTCATTAAGATATTACAACTTCTATAAGCCTGAATATCGGTGGTTTTTATAAATTATTTTGGGCAAAAAATAATCTAACAGGTGACCAACTTCCTGGTGGTGAGACCTTGTCCTTGTGTGATTAAAATTCTTATTAAATTTGTTTTTCTGTTTGTTTAGTCTGTTTATTCTGTTTGTTTTAGGCAGTCCTACCTGGCTTTTTTCCAGCTTCTTGGCCTGGTATACCTGATTCATTTGCATGATCATATATGATTAAGAGTATATCATAATCAAATGAAGTTGGCACTGAATTTGAACTTGGGAATTTGCAAGTTCATTCCCTAGAATTCATTTCATCTTACACAAATACAAATATTCTGTGTAATGTAAAAATAAAGTAAATTGGTTATTTTCGTTATGGTAAGAGGCAGTATGTTATAATGGATAGAGTGCTAGATATGAAATCAGGAAACCCAGATTTACATCCTGCTTTGTCACATAAGGAATGATTGTGCAATAATAAGCAAGCTTCTCAAACTGTCAGAGCTTGTTGCCTAATCTGTAAAATGGAAATGGTGATGGTAGCACTATGTAGTTCACAGGGCTGCTAGAATTAAATGAAGCAGTGTCTATAAAGCGTTCTGCAAATCTTAAGGTGCTTTCTAAATATGCTGCCTTCAACTCAATGGAGTGCATAATTGGTTATCACACATCACAACTCTAAATTCTGTCAATCCCAGCTAAATATTATTCCCTATAAGGATTTGATTTCTCTTATCAGTTTCACCTCTTTTTGTAGGATTAGAAAGAAATATTTGCCTTGTTTTACCCTCAAGTGAGATCATAGCTTCTGCAAAAGAGAAAAATGAATCAAACTTGCAGCCCCTTTTGTCAACAGTTGATAGTGATATGTAAAGTATTACAGATATGCTTGGTTGGGTAGAATTTTCTCTCCAGCATTTTGCTTAAATAGCCTATAAACAATGAAATTAATTTTGTATATCCTGTATTTGTATATGTTCCCTCCACTAAATATAGTAGACTTTAAAAGACAGGAATAATTTTTTTGAGGTCTTTTTAACATGTTTAACTTGAGTAAATAAATGAGTTTGACTTTCCTACTTAAGAATGCCACTAATCATTTAAATGGACAGAAACATATTCTGTAGTATGTCATTGAAGGGATGGGATGTTGACTTTTACACTTTAAATATTTTGAACCAAAATTTAAATAATGTTGTACTTTAAACCTAATTTTTAAACTATATTCTACTTTCTCTGCAGTTTTATAGAGACAGGTTGACAGTTATTTCATTACAAAACCTTAAAAATCATATCTAGCCTAGTTAAATATTGAGCACTAGTTATAAGATGATATCCAACTTAAGTAGAGATGTTCTTGTCAAGTGGAACAGTACTGTTTAAGAGCCAGTGCTTTTTATTATTCTGCTACTTGAATATAACAGGGTTGCAAGAGATCTCAGAGACAACCTTGTATAACATGTGGTTCTCCAAGAATCCCTTCTATAAAATTTTTGAAAAATGGTTAATCAGTTTTTGTTTAAAGACTTATAGTGAGGACTAACCCCTTAACTCCCAAAACAACTCTGATTTGAAGGAAGTGTTTCTTCTAAATCGTAATCTTCTACCTCTGCAATTTGCATTCACTATTGACTTTCTATAGTAGAGTAAGAGAAATCTAATCTTTTTTTTTCTATATGATAGTATTCTTGATACTTGAACACAGTTCTCATCCTTCCTCCCACCCCCCCCTACACATTTAATAAACATGCCACCTTCACTCGATAACTCATACTTTTTTCCAAGATGAAATGGAAGCAGTTATTCAGTTTTGAATCCTTATACCTACTCTGCCATCTTTTTCATATGTCTCACATGAAAGGAGCACGGGAAACTTTGGCTGGTGCATTGCTAAAATCCATTTAATCTATGTGTATAGCATTCTTTTGGCTTATCAATTTCTTTACCTTGTTTTAAAAAAAAAAGAAGAAATTATTCTGACTTTGCCTGTTCTTAATGACTTATATAGATTTTACAAACCAAACCATTAATAGTATATTTTAGAATATTAGTAACAATTTAAAACCAAATTTACTGGTCTATAAGTAATACGCCACTATCATTTTCCCACCTAACAAAGTCAGAACATTTGACTTTCTATTTCTGTAACACCCTTTTTTATTCTTCACAATGAGCTAATTATATATTTAAGTATAATTTGATCTTCAATATTACCTTTGCAACCATTATGAACAATTCCTTCCATATCTTTCCATTTAATAGCTCGAATATGACCTTCCCAGTCAGCATTTGGTGTAGAACCTGGAGCATCTAAGGGGAAAAAAAGAGAATTTCAATTGGAAGAGGTTAAAAGTAACCTCAATTATCCCCTTAGAATACTTTTCCTTCTTCATATTCAAGAATTAGTGACTTAACATTTTAGAACAGAATGTAAAAATAAATGTAGGAAGTTATTAAGTAATTAGTATTTTTATATTTTGTTGGGTAACACATTGTCTAGTAAAAAGAATACTGAATTTGGAATTAAGATAATTTGGGTTTGAACCTTGCCCCTCTGCCTCTTATTATCCAAATAACCTTGAAAGTTAACAAATGATTTCTGGGCCTCAGATATTGTTAAATGATCACTAGGGTTCATCACAACTCTAAATTCTGTCAATCCCAGCTAAATATTATTCGCTATAAGGATTTGATTTCTCTTATCAGTTTCACCTCTTTTTGTAGGATTAGAAAGAAATATTTGCCTTGTTTTACCCTCAAGTGAAATCATAGCTTCTGCAAAAGAGAAAAATGAATCAAACTTGCAACCCCTTTTGTCAACAGTTGATAGTGATATGTAAAGTATTATGGGTCCAGAATTACTAAAAGAACTAAAAGAATGTTAACAGAAGTTAACATTCTTTCTTAACCTTAGTTTAAACCATAAAGAATCACTTCAGTCCTTAGCCATAACTTTAATTTATCCATTTTAACTGCATAAACTGAATCACTATTTTTCTAAATATTTTCTTAAATTATCTCATAGATAGTATAGAATATAAGTATAGAATATAGCTCTTAAGTATCCATGAAGTTACTTCTGTTTACTAAAGGAAAACTAAAATAAAACTAAAATGATGAAATCTTATTTTTAAAAAAATTGACCACATCAAATAACATAGCTGTGTTTTTAGATTTCCTTTCTCCTGTCCTTATGATGAAACATTTGCCCTGATAATGTTGTTTTCCATAGTAGTCTGCTAAACTGACTTTTTAATTTTTTCTGTGTCCTTAGAGCCTAACAGTGTCTGAGTGCTTAACAAGTGCTTGTTGATCTATTTTAATAGAATTAATTGGGATGAGAAAGGATTAAATCCAAGATTGTCATACAAGTTAATGATACATTTTGTGTGTTATTTTACCACCTCTGTGTTTCTTTCAGTATTATATCAGAGCAGTTGGTCATTGTCATTCCAGTTTGAATCAAACATGATCAATTACTAAAGCCTTGATAAAGAGAGACTGCTTCTTAAACACAAAATGGATCCTTAACTGTGTAACAACACAAGAATTTTTTTTTTTTTTTTTAAGTCTACTAACGAGTCAGTTTTCTTTTAAGATTTGGTAAAATTGTAAAACAGATTTCTTTAAAAACTAATATAAAAGAAAATAAATTTGATATCCTTGTTTTAATTCTTTTCCTAAAAAGTTGATTAAATTTGGAAGTTACTAAAACAACTCAAAGAAAGTAATAGCCACAAATATTATTATAAATAGCATTTCTTTCTAAATAGCAATCCAAAAAAATTGTATTGGGAAATTTTCATATCTTTAAAATTGAGGCTTTTTGAGAAGTCTTTTTAATCGTTTGGGAAAAGAAGGGATCAGAGCCAATTCCACAGGTTTTGAAGCCTTAGTCTTGGCTGGTTTTATACCATTGATAAAGAGATGTGCCTTGTTACTCCTACCATGGGATGTTATACATCACACTTGGCAAAAACTTAAAGAGCTTGTAAGAAAATTGTTGGAAATGGGTAAAGTTTGAAATGAAACGAAGCTTATTAGCTGGAACTGAACTGCTCCCTACTATCCGTTGTTCTCCTCGAACCCTAACAGTCCACCATTCTTCTTACCTCTTAATCTATTCAGTGTAACCCAGTAATGTTCATCGGGACTGTATGTATCTTTTGACCACTCAAGCAAGTCTTTTGCCCTGATATCTGTCAGTGCAAATTCAACAAACTGCCTAGTGAGTACATAATAAGCACTTCCAAAATATATTGTTAAGTTATGTGGGGGATCTTTTTTTTCTTTTTTAGTTGGATAAACATAAGCATTTCCTTGATGAACATATTCTTTGTAACTTTGGTGTGTTCTGTATTTCATGTGCGCAGGCTGAATTACTCCTGGGGTCATATTTTTACCATTCCATTTGCTTTTGATGTATTGTATGATTTCTTTGTTTGTCTTGATTGGATAATCCTGTCCACAAAGGTTTATTACATACTTCCACTGAAATGTGGAGCTCGCTAGGTCTTTCATACAATTAATATCTGCCTGTAGTCTTGAAAATCCACCATAAATCACAGTCTCTCTCTTTGATGAAATAAAGATGTTTTCAAAACAGTCAACCAAGTTTTTCACTGCAGTTTTATAATTCTGGGGTGATTTTTCATCAATGTGTATGCAGTAAACATTCTGAGGGACATAAATAGCTCTGAGAAGCTTCACAAACATCGCTAACTCCTTATGAATGGTTATAATATATGCCAAGGAGAAATTCCCCTCTTCTGCAGACAGGGGTCTTGTAATGAAATGTAGCCTCTGAAAAATCAGAGAGCAGTTACAACTGCCTGGTGTCCCTAGGCAAGGGGTTATTTCAGTCTGTTGAGTGTTTTGCTGACAGAGTTGTCCGATTTGAGGGGCAGCCCCTTTCCCCTCAAAAAGAGCTGAACATATTTCATCTGGATAAAAGCCACACTCTGTTGATTCTGGGTAGGTTGGTTCTTCTTTTGGTTCATCTGGAGTTGTATTCCTCACATAAAGAAAAATGAAGATAAAAATGCAAATACCAATGCACACTAAAAATCCTGACTTTGTTGCATCCAGCTGGTTCATTTTTTATCCTTCAGGAACTTTCTTCTCACCATAGTTTGAACAAATATTTGTTTAAGCCTCCTAAAAAAAAGTACATGAAATTTAAGGATAGCTTTTTAAAAATAGACTTAAAAGCAAACTTTGGGGAAGGTTTGGTTTTTTGGGGAGAGGAGAATTTACTTTGCTTTTACAAAAATAGTAACAAAAATAAAAGAAATACAAAAGAACTGCTAAAAAATGCTCTATAAAATATGTATATGTATAGCAAACCATATTGTTATAGATAGTAACATTAAATCACTTAGCATTTTATAGTTTATGCAGTTTTACTATAGTAGCCTTGTGGAGTAACTAATATAAATATTACTGTCCTTGCTTTGCAAGTGAGAAAAATGAGACTTAAAAGAAATTAAGTGACTTGCCTAGGCTTACATACCTATCAAGAGCCAGGTCATCTAATATTGCCACAGCATTTTACTCCTTTTGGATCTAAATATTGAAGGGTGTGTTGCTTATTTTCCAGTTGTATAACTTTAAAAAAAAATACTACACTTATTTTAAAAAATGGTTTTTACCCTGACCAATCTAATTCAACAAACATTTATTAAATATCTATTACTTGCTAGGCACTGAAGAGACAAAGACAAAACAAAACAAAAAAATAGCCCCTGCCCTCAAGGAGCTTACATTCTATCACTGTGATGGAGGGTTGTAAATCAAAGCTCCTTCCTACCCACAACTCTTGAATGATGATGTTGTTCCTCAGGAACCTATTTGCCCCACCCCTAGAGCAATAGGCACTCTAGCTATCACAGTTCCATGAGGCTGACTTCATAGGACTAGTGGCCTTTACAGCCCAGGATCTTTTCTAGACTGCACCTCTCCAGACCTCAACAGCTACAGCTCATATCCCGTTTTGGCCATTTTGGGAGAATCTGCCTCACACTCATAAGACCTGTTGGCCATAACCTAGGGTATGAGCTTCTTCTGTGAATCTTCGCATCATAATCCACCAGAACCCCTCCCACATACATCTTGGGGTTCCTTCTTCCTGCTGGACTGTATATTACACAGGCAAAGGGACCTCCCAACCCTACAAAGCCTGGCCTGTAATTTCTTATTGTGAGAATTCTTATTCTTATTCTGAGAATAATTCATGTGTCTTATTAATTGATTTATGGAATCCATGTAAGGAAACTGCCTTTCCCTATGAATTCTGCTGCTGCTCTGCAATTTGTCATCTTTGGGGAAGGAGGGCAATGAGACATTGAAAGAGACTCATCTAAACTTAACACCCTCAATTTATCTCAGAAGAGGAACTTTAATCCAGGTGTTGTTAATTCCCTCTCCATTATAGGAGGCTGTCTCTATTTCTGTATCTGTAAGATATGGGTTATATTTAAATGTTTATTTTTGTCATTTAAAAAAATTCGTTGAACTACTTAAACTGTAATGTATCTTAATCTGTAATGATTATTTGGGAGTGTGTGTGTGTGAGAATCCTGCCATTTCTTATTAAGTCAGACTTTAACTGTGTAGAAGAATAAACTATTTTTCCCCCTTAGAATCAAAAAAGTTCCTTGCTTCATTTTATTTTTTAAACTTGATATAAATTCACTTTCTCGTATGTAAAAACAGAGAATTGGAGATGCTTTCAAAGGTGCTTTTAATTTTTAACATTTTGTGGCTTTTGTATTTCTAGGTAAAATCTTTTTTTATTTAGGTGTCTTGGGGAGAGGTATACTTACAAAGTTTTGCTCTTAGAATAACAATGGATAAACTAAAAGCAACTTAAAGAAAATGCGAGACTCATTTAAAATACCTTAGTTTCCTCCATTCCATCCCCTCCCTGTAAAGCATATTTAATAGACCTGAAGAGTTGAAAAATACAGATTTTGATCTGTCTTGATTACTCCTCATCTTATCACTCCCTCAAGATGCTAATGAGTGAAATGGCAAGGGACTGGGAGGATATTTACAACTCTGAATAATTGAGAACTGATAACCCTGATAAAACTAATGATTATGGAGTATATTAAGATAGTGAAAATTTACAGAATAAGATTTATCAAAAGAGATTTTCTTAATTTGTGTCTTATTAATAGAACCCATTTTGATTTTTTTTCTAGCAAGAACTCTAACCCAAAGAGATCAATTGAAAATATGACCAATTTGCTTTAGTTGAATTAACACAAATCAAAATAATCTATGAAATGATACAGAATTTTACTTTCAAACATGCTTTTCAAATGTTTTTTGTTAATTTTTTAACTTTGCCATTTTTGTATTTTCTTTAAATTTATTTATTTTTTACCTTGGATCCTGCTACCTGGGTTCCCTGTCATTTCCTAGCAATCTTCCTCTTCAGAAAATGAAGGGAGAAACAGGGAGAGTACTCCATTTTATAGTACTTCCTCCATCCCCCCCAAAAATGTTTTTTACCTCTCTCTTTCCCTAATGGTTACAAATATAAGGAGCCATAATGTTCCTTACTGCTCAGTAGATAAGTTCCCTCCTTTTCCTGGTGGGTATTAGGTGTTTTAGCCTTAAAACAGAGCCGATACCAAAGGGTTATAAGGTAACTTCAAGATTTGATTCTGTGGGAAGGGGTTTATGCAGCATGAGCCTGTTAATATAGATTTTGCCCTGGGGTCTCCTTAATTTTCTAAAATGTCATTCATCAAATTTGTTTTCTAGTACAAACTCCCTTTTCTTTTACCTGGAGATGATTCATACTTTTACAGCAAAAAGAACTTTATTCACAGCAAAATGGTGTGAAATAGAGCTAGCTCTCTTCTTAATTTTGTCTATATTAAACCATCTGATACCTCTCCCATGGATTCCTACCTCTTTTTTATGATCATTTCTTTCTGGTCAGTCATGAGTCCTCTTACAGTTGAAAGATTTCCTCCTTGGTTTAGGAAAAAAATTGCCTCTTAAAAGTAAACCAAAATCTTCCTTTTCTTCCTCTCCTCTTTCTGTTCTGTCTGCACACATGTGCCCTCTATGTTGCTTCCAAAATTATCTAGGAACTTTTATGAGTTTGGAGAAAAAAACAAGTCTGAAAAGCTCTTGAGGCTTCTATGGTTTAAAAGGAAACAATCAGGAAACAGCCCCACACCCTGTTATTGTTCATTTTTCACAGTGAAACCAAATCCTGAATTTTAAAATCATATTATTGATATAGTAGTTAAGGCACTATTAAGCTATGAAGGCCTTTTAAAAAAAAAAATGACCAACTTTAAGGGATCTGGGTTGTTGGGGTTTTGGGGGGGTGGGTTGTTTATTTGTTTTTTAAATCAGGGGGTCTAGGCCTGTCTAGGTCTTCTCAGTTTGGATTGAAGTATGGTGGGAAGTAGTCATGATGGTTGAATAAAGAGGAATTGAGCTGAACAACGTCCCTTCCCCTCCTATGTTTCAGCCAAGTAAAGAAAATGAGTGAGAACATAGCCTTCCTGAATTGGGACAGGTAGCCGATGAAATTGTTGAAAAGAAAGGTTGTAAGAAATGGTCTTTTTAGCCTTCTAAAGGATGAAAAAGATAGGCTTGACAAGGTTCTTCTATGTTTTTGTTAATATTATCGTGTGTGTGTGTGTGTGTGTGTGTATGTATGAATCTCAGTCTATTTTTCCTTCCTTTGCAGGTCTCAGTCATTTCATTTAAGTGTTTTTAATGCTACCCAAGTTAATTGAGATTTAACTTCCCAAAATGGATGTCTGGGATGAAGTTAATGTAGGAATAAGGATAAGGATCAACAGAAGGGTGTATAGGCAATCCACCAAGGATCTACCTCAGTAAATAAGAAGCAGGAGGATTCTAGAGAATTGACTTGCTGCAGGTTTTGTTAAGCAGTGGATTCCCATTTAAGCCTCAGAGTATGGATCCTTTGTGTAGGAAGCCCAACATTTCAATCCATATGCATCTGTTCTGGAGTCATTAGAGAAGAATTCAGCATTTTCCATTTGAAAAATGCAAAGTATAAGACACTTTTTCTTAAGACAATTGAATGAGAAGAGAGTGTGAAAAAAGCAGGGAAAGAAGGTTGCTTGATAGATTTATCTCATTTCAATATAAGAAACTCCAAAGTAGTTTATGTATGCAGACCCTTGTCTTCCCCTCTTCCCCCCACTGGTAATTTGCTGTTCTTTACTTACTGATTTTGAATCTTGGATAGCACCTTAATTAATTGCTGAATACTTTTATGGAGTACCTAGAACAAGAAGGATACAGTGTTTTTGAGAAGCCTCATGGTGCACTAGAAAGACTCAACTTCTAATCATACTAACTGCATGATCCTTGGGAATTCCCCAGTTTAACCCCTCTCTGACTTGGTTTCCTTATTTGAAAATAAAAAGGAGGGGGTTTAAACTTGACTGTGTAGCTCCTTTCAGCTCTAAATCTATGATCCTGTTATATTAAAAAGTAAAAAAAAAAAAAAATGGAAATAGTTCAGTTCACTTATACATTTGAAAATGTTCAAATTGATTTTTGGTGTAGTGGAAAGAAGAAAAACCCACCAGCAGCCCTATTCTCATGCCTCTGTTGGTATTACCTTCAGGAAATCTCTTAACTTCTCTGGGCCTCCATTTCCTCTTCTGTAAAATGAGGAAGTCGCAGGTTCTCATGTCAGCACTCTTCATGGTTACAAAGAATTAGGAACAAAGTGGACACTCATTGATTGGTGAATGGCTGGAAAAACTGTGATATACAATTATAAATGAGACATCATGCAGTAAGGGAAAATAGGAGAAATTCAGAGAATTATGAAAAGATTTGTATGTACTGATGTAAAGCAAAATAAACAGAACAAGACAATTATATACATGATTATGATGATGTAAAAAAATTTTGAACACTAAAAAACAGTTGAACTCTTTATTGAATGCCTACTATGTATTAGAATACTGTGCCAGATTCTAGGAATGCAAAGACAAAAATATAACTTGCACCAAGGAATTTATATTCTGTCAGAGGAGACATTTGGAGATTTGCAACATTCACAAGCCATACGAAATTATCAGTTTGATTTCTCTTGTGTAGTAAGAAACTTGTATAAATATGTTTATACATATTGGATTTAACCTATTTTAACATGTTGAACATATATTGAATTGCTTGCCATCTAGGGGAGGAGGTGGGGGAAAGGAGGAGAAAATCTGAAACACAAGACTATGCAAGGGTCATTGTTTGTCAAATTATCCATGTATGTATTTTGAAAATAAAAAGCTTTATCTTAAAAAAAAAAAAATTTATCAGCTTATAGAACTTCAGCAGTGGGAGGTTGTTGTACCTAGCTTTCAGCTCCATCCATCATCACCTCCAATTGCCTTAGCAAATGATTTCATGGGGCCTTATAAAAGTCCATGGATAAGAAGTTCCTCCCCCCTGGTATGCACAGATAAATTAACACAGAACGCATATTAAAAACTTTGGAAGTAAAGGGAAAAGTACTCTTAGCTGGAAGAACTAGAACGAGCGCCCTCTTGTAGCATGGCATTTGACTGTGCCTTGAAGGGAACATTGGTATTCCAAGAAGTGCAGTTGAGAAGAGGGGAGCTCATTCAAGGCACAGAGGAAAGAGACAGCCTACGCAGAGACATAGCAGATGAAATGTCCTGTTGTGCATAGAGGATAGGAAGTAGACCAGTTTGGTTGAGTACATAAGGCAGGAAACATGGATTTTTTTTAAATATCAGAGGGATTTTATCATAGAAGCAAAAGGGAGTCCCTGAAGTTTTTGGAGCTGAGTGGGCAAACTTCTCAGTCTTGTGCTTTATAAATATCACTGTTTGAAGCAGCTGTTTGAAGTTTGAGTTGTGAGAGGTGAGGAAATTGGGAGCTAGGAAATAGGGAGTAGCTGTTATACTGGTCCAGGTGAGAGATGATGATGAGGGCTTGGGCTAGAGGTAGTGGCTGTGTGAGTGAAGAGAAGGAAGTGAATGTAGGTGATTTAAAGGTAGAATTCCTGAAATTTAGTAACTGTTTAAGTTAATAAAGAAAAGAGTAATGAAAAAATAGTGAATTCAGAAAATATAATGAAACATAATTCTTCACAGCATAGGGGAAGAATTGCTGTAATAGGACATTGCATATGTTATCAGATGTGGTCTTTGTATTGGATATTTTTGTTTAATTATTTTTCATTGTCACACAAAGGAAAATTTATTCAGTCTAGAGGGGGGCAGGAAGTGACTCATGTTATAAAACAAAAGCATCAATAAAATGTATTTTAAAAAATAAAATCAAGCTGTTAAAATAGCTGGTCCCTAAGGTTCCTTTAATCCCTAAAGCTTATTGTTTTCTATAAGTATTAGAGGTTAGCTGTATGTTCAGTATGAAACATTCTACCATTGGGAAATATATCACTTTTTTGTAGGTCATATTTTCGTATGATTTGTGCTAAATTTATTAAATTGCACTTTCCTGCTGATTTACCAACTTTTTTTTTTTGTCAGAAATTGTTCTTAGGACGTTGCATTAAAAAAAAATCACCTGCTTTTGACATTAGATAGAATCCATGTATGTAATGCAAGGATGCTATTTCATTATATCTGAAATATTAGCTTAAGCCAGAGTCTCTCCTAAGAGGAAAGAAAAACAATTATTCTGATTTATCATTTCATTTCGTAGTTAATGGATCAAGTGTTCTTTATTTCTTTTTACAAATAATGTAAAGTTTTGAAGCTGAGTTAAATTGTTTTAGAGTTGATAAAATTTTTGTTTTAGAGTTGTACTTATGAGTACTTTTAATACATTATGTTGAAAATACTTCACTCTCTCAGATAGTTAAATACTCTTCTTTCCCCAACTAGGGAAAGCTTACTTCTTATTTTTGGTGATAACAATTATTTTCCCAAATCATCTTTGACATTTATCTCTCCCTTACTCCAAACTTCGAATTATTAAATCACTAAAGACTATTGAATATCCTTCTGCAACATTAAGATAGTATCCATCCCTTTATCCATTCTTTCCTTTCTACTTGTAATGCCACTATTCTTGTTAAGTCCCTAATCGGCTCTCATGCATGCCATGGAAAGGCTGCCTAACCCAGAGGTTCTTTACGTTGGGTCTGAGGACTTAGATAAGGGAAAAAAAAACAAAACAAAACATATTTATTTTTTACTAGCCTCTAGTTTCCTTTGTATATATTTAATACTTTTAGAAATATTCTGATAAGTGATCCATGGACTTCACTAGACTGTCAGAGGGTTCTATGACACAAAAAAAGGTTAAGATTCTACACATACGTACACTCTCACACTCTCTTTCTCCCTCTTTACCTCTTCCCTCTCTACCTCTTCTCTCTCTCTCTCTCTCTCTCTCTCTCTCTCTCTCTCCTTAGATTTCCTTCTCCCTCTCCTCTCCCCTTCTCCTCTCTCCTCTCTCCTCTCTCCTCTTTTCTCCTTCCCTCTTATCACTTCTCTCCTCCTTCTCTCTCCTTCCTTCCCTTCTCCCTGTCCTAACTGGACTTCTGGACCTTTTGGTCTCTAGATCTCCCTCTTCCCATCCTTCACAAGACTGCCAAAGTAATCTACTGAAATACACAAGACCAAAGGATTTTGGTGGCTTTCCATTGCTTACAAATAAAATATATATTTCTTACAAACATTTCACAGCCTTTCACAATCTGACTTGGCCCCTATCATTAGCTTTACTTCCCATGTCTCCATTCATGTTATCTCCATCCAGGCATTGTTCTTTTTTTCATTTTGATATCTCCTGCTTCTGGACATTAATGCACTCTCTTGTCTATTCCTTGAACAGATGTTACCTGTATCATCTTTTTTTCAAGGCCCAGCCCAGTTAATTACCCTTTACATAAAGCTTTCTCTGATTTACCTAAGAGGAAACAATTCTTTCCTCATAGAATCTCTTATGCCTTGGTGTGTAATTTATGCAAATTTCATTATTTGGATAAGATTACAATCCTATTACACTAGATTTGTAGGCTCTGATTCCAATCTCAGCCTTCCTACTTACTACTTGTGTGAATATGGACAAATCACTTAATCCCTCTAAACCTCAGATTCCTTATCTATAAAAATTAAAGATTTGCTGAGTTATTTGTAGATGTCTACATATATAAGTTCCTCAAAGGCATCTCTATATCTCCAGTACAGTCAATACAAAATAGGTACTTACTGCATATTTGCTCAATTAAATTGAATGCAGTTCCTTTGTTAGATGCCCTCTTCCCATTCCAAATTTGTTCATGTTTATATTCTTAATGTATTACTATAAGTCATATTTCCTGTGGACACTACGACCCAAATTATCTCTTATTAAATTAGGATATTGATTTCTTTCCCATCCCCCATTAACAAAGACCATAGCAAGAATACAATTGAAGCCTACTTCTTTGAATATCCAAACATTATAATAAGGAAAAGCTTTTCTAAATATACCTGACTTCTTAGAATATATTGTTTAATAACACAGGATCATCAATATAAGAATAAAATATTATCTGGTGCAATATAGTAGTACTCTTAAGTAACATAGGGCTATTTTTATTCCCCGTTGTAAAGCTTGAATTGTGCTTCATTTTAATTTTTGCCTATAGTTTTTTTTCTATCGTTTCTCTGATTGTCAAGCTATCACTTTTCATTTTGTAATGTTTTTTCATTGTGCCTGCTACTACTTTCTCTTCTAATTTATTGGTTCTGACCTAGCATGGGTCATGAAACCAATTAAGTAAGCTTATTGGAACTGTGTACAAAATAAAGATAAATAGGCTGTAAATGAGAACCAAAGGGGCATTCTATGAGTATTATGTTTAGGTGCTTCAATACATAGACAGTGATGCCTGTTTTGGTTCCCCAGAGGCTTTTTTGCATTACTTTCTGGTTCATGGAATCATAGAATTTAGAGCTGAAAAAGAGGTACTTTACAGATAACATAATGATTAATGGTTCACTGCTGTGTTGTTGCCAAATAAGTAGCTTCTTGATAAGTGAAATACTATTATAGGAAAACAGATTTAGCTGGGGAAGATTTTAAGATTTAATCTCTTGCTGTATCAACACTTTCCCCAGTTTTTTTCAGCTTGAAGAGAAAAAGACTATGCAAACAATCCTTCCTTAAAAAGAAATTTTGTAGCAAGATAACAGAGGAAATGCCATTTTTAAGCTTATGAAATATTGTTGCAAACAAGCTTAGATATTGAACCATTTGATACTATGTTGTGATTACACATTTTGGCAGCATATGAACTTGGCATGTGTTTAAGGAAAAATGTTGCTTTCTAGGCATTTTGTTTTTAGTAGGGTAGGTTGTGTCGAGACAAGTAAATATGGAATATAGACAAGTTCTAGTAAATTTTTGTGGTTTTTTTCCCCCTTATTTTGAATTTTTGGCATTGTCTTTATATTATCATAGTTTAAAATTGGAAAGGACTCGAGGCCATTGAGTTTAAGCTCCCTCATGTTACAGATGAGGAAATTGAGGTATACAATGATTAAATGAACAGAATCTCACATCTAGAAAGCAGTGGATGTGGAGTTTAAGCCTAGTAGTCTGGTATTCCATCCACTGTACAATTCTGCCTTTTCAAGGTTTTTATTTGGAAAATGTGGGAGATTTGGGGAAGTGATCATCTGATATTTTCCCTAGCAAAAAAAAAAAAAAAAAAAAAAAAAAGATAGGCTTATTTGGGCTCTTTATCATGCTACTTGAAAAACAAAACATTTCCAAAAATAGATGAACTGATGGACATTCTGTACCCAGTAGCCAAACCTCAGGAGGGAAGGGGAGAAGGCTTGTGCGTGCATTGAGGGACTAAGATACGATAATGCCTTTCAATAGGGAATACTCCAAGAAGGAAAAAGAAATGTTAGTTTGATTTGGTAAACACCAAGTAGTGTTTGTTGCAAAATAATATTAAAATTCAAAACTAATTAAAAACATCTTAGGTTTTATGTCTTTATAATAATAATAACAGAAAAATAACAATAGAAATCTGACAACTAAAGAGACATGAATTTCAAAAAGTATTTTATACAATAAGAAATTTGAATAGTTTGAGTTCATTGCAATAGAGTGTTACTTGTATAACTTTGTGATATCGTTTTAACAAATGTAATTGAGAATTTTCTTCATTCCTGGGGTATAAAAATTCATATAAATATGTATATACATTTTTGTTGTCTTTTAAAACTTTGGTATTATTTAGGCAATGAAAAGAGACTCCCTTCCTCCCCCCAAAAAATGAATATAGTAATTCTTAGAAATGCTATGTAAGGTAAATCACAGTGATGATTTACTATTCCTTATAAGGAAATTAACTATTACATAAGCAAGGAATCAGATTTCCATCTTTTATTATCAAAAGAGCCTGTTTTGTCAAAACAAAATGAAGAGCAAATTTAAATTGTTGAGTGGCAAAAATTGAACATCAAATTGATAGTCTTCCTTTTTTTTTTTTTAAGATGGAAAGAAAATTCTCTTTTAGTATGGAGAGAACATTTATTTTCTATCAAGGCAAGTTTAAGGATGAATTAATTAGTTTTTAAAAATGAGCTCAATGGACTGAGGTTTTGTTTGGCAGTGTGCCATTTTGAAAATATTACTTATTTCCATGCAGACCATTAGGTTTAGCTAAAAGAAAGATTGTTTCATGACTTCACTCTATACCCTTTGCAGTAGCCAACATCTCATATCTTTGTATATCTTTGGTCAGAATTTGTATGAATACCTAGGTGTGGTCCATCATAATTGGGAGTTAAATTCAAAACACCCATTTTGATGATAGGTTATCTTCCTATGTTCTGGAACATTTACTACTGGTAGAATTTAAAACAAATCTTTGCATAAGCTGTACTTATAAGTGTATTTGTTAGTCAAATCATTTTTGGAGAGTTATATTGGTAATAGATTTGGAATGAAAATTGCATAGAGTCAGACTTCTTTTTTAAAGGGTCATGATATAATGCAATTATTTTCATAATTATCAATTTGTGAAGATGAAATTTTTCTGTGTCAATCATTAAGCATTGAGATCTACAGATACTATTTTTATTACATAAATGTGTTTTACAGTTAAGTGATAAAGTCATCTGGGCATATAAAAACAAGAATTAATTTTGTACTTATAAAGGGAAAAGGGGCACTGTTAGCAATAAAGAACAGCTTTTATTGTTTCTATTAAATTATTTCTATATGAACAAACTTTGGTCTAAATTCTTATATTATTTATTGCTACTCATTGGAGTGATCTGATAACTTATTTTACTAAATATTAGGGTGACAATAAAATATATACTGATTAAATTAGGATAAACATCTAATACCATTATCAGTTAATATTTATTTAGTGTCAGGGGGTATATGAGAATTAACTAGATGAACAAATGTGTATTTCCATCATTCCCATTATTAATATAGATCATTTGGGAATTTACACTATTATCCCACCAATCTAATCATTTTGTTGCACCTGCTACTCTTTTCTACAACCCTTAGTTCCCCTAATACCCACATGTAATAAAGTTCTTTTTAAAGATAATAAGCTAATCTTGCCTCAGTTGCGATTCTGAATAAGTTTATATCTTCTTGCTTTTTATTACTTGAATGGAAAGGAGGAAAGCAATTTTATCACTATTTTGAAAATTGACAATTTGCTTCCAAGCCCTTCACACTTAAAAACAAAAAAACTTTTTTTCAAAAAAAAAATTATTTGAAATAAAGTTGAAGCAGTCTTGACTTCTCCTTTGGTTTAAGCATGATAAAAATCAAAATGTCAATATATAACAGACATAAAAGGGGGAAATTTGAGAAATAAAAGTTATAGACTCTGAATTCAGCATTATCAAAAAAACTAAGTAGCAGTGTTTTCAGTTTTTTCAGTTTCTTTTTTAAAGAAAATAAGTGGTTTGGTTTTCTAGTTTGCAGGAGGTTTATTTATTTTATAAATTTGTATAAAATGTGTGAATTCTTTACATTAAATTTTTATTTTCAAATTATTGTTTTAGTTTTTATTGTATGACATTTAAAAATCTAAGATATGTAATAAACCCCCTTGGGGGGAAAAAGGTTATTCATTCATATATATATATATATATATATATATATATATATATATATATATATATATAATCAAGAATTTTGAATAATAACCTATACATTGTAGATTTGCTATGTTTTACATTTATTGTTTTTGTATATTAAATATTTTCACTCAAAAAACATCTGAAAAGGCTTCTTTGATGCCATTTTTAAACACTACATTACAACAATTTATACTACAGTTAGATTCTAGCACTCAGGTAATTGACAAAGTATAGAATATTTAAGGTTAAATTGAAACATTTAAACATACCTCATGTAGAAGAGCCATGGGAATTTACTTATGTATATGTATGGATGGATGTATTTTTCCTTAAGTAATTTGTGATAGCTAAATGAAGGTAAATCCCATATGTAATCCATTATCCTTCAGGCAATACTCAGGCTGAGTTCATTACATCTTTCTGATACGGTCACATGAAATTTGTTAAATATTAATCTGTACCTTTCTGCTTAGTTGGATTAGTCCAGCATCACTAAGTTGCCCGTAGAAACTTTGTTCAGTTGTAAGTCCTTTAAAAATTCGGAATCTGATGCCCTCTCAGATGCAATATGGAATGGGAGCCTGCTGGCCTCCAGATTTTTGCTTTTGTGTCATTGTTCCAGTACAAGCCTTTTAAGGCAGCAAAGCCGGTCTTTGTAAATGAGATCTGTGGAGACTGCATTGCTGTTGATTATAAATAGTCTTGCTGCAGCTTTAACCTTTAGATTGCTAACAGATCTAGTGAATAATATGAAAATCCCCAATAGATTTAACTCTTTGTAGGCAGACAGTTCTTCTTTGAAGAACTCTAAAGATTAATTTTGGAAATTTGGTGAACTCATTAAGCCTTCCTTTGTATAATTTAAGAAAAATATTCTATGATTGTATCTGTTATGTAGTAGTAATCATTTTCATTTTACTAAAGATATGCTTTTCAAAGCATATAAGGTTTACAAAATCAAATGAATTGCTATCTCAGTGTCTCTCTTTTTCCCATCAAGCTCTCCTTAGTAAAAGTTTGATGCAGCAGAACACATGACCATGTTTATTGATTGACTGAAAGAGAGGAATTGATTTACTAAGTTTATTCAAGAGACTTGCTATAGTCCATTCCACAGACCTTTTTTTAGGCACTATAGGGATAAAAAAAAAAATGAAAAATTAGATAGTTCTTATTTTTGAGGCGTTTTACACATTCAAAAGGGGGGGAAGGATTGTGTGTATGGAAGGCAAATAAGTATGCAATAAGACAAAGGAAAGAACGAGATAAATTCTTCAGGAAAATTTGAGGAGTATGAAAACTTTTTCAGCTGGGGACTAATGAGCTTCACCAGGAACAATACTTAAGCTGAGCATTTAAGTATTTCAGTAGATTGAGATGAAGATAGGAATATCAGGTTCAGAGGGTGACAAAATCAAGAAAACATAACTGATCTTCAGTTAGCTGTTCTTGAGGGAGTAGTATGTTGGAAAGGTTGGAGTTAGATTGTGGAGAATCTTAAATGCCAACCTAAGGAGTTTGTCTACAGGAAATAAGGGAACCATAAAAGACGGTTTTTTGTTTTGTCTTGTTTTAGTAGGGGGATTCTATGATACACCTGAGCATTAGGCAGATTATTATTTCATCTGTGCAAAGAATGGATTGAGAAAGGTGAGACTGAGGCAGGAAGTCACTTGGGACAGTGCTTTAACAGTCTAGTCCATTAGAGATGAAGGCCTAATCATTATAACTTTGATTCTTATGTACACATTAGAAGAGATGATGGGTGCTAGAGATAAAGCTCTCTCCCACTTCTTAACTATTGCCAGAGGCTCTGAAGGCTTCACTGTTCAAGGGTCTGCTATTCTTCAATACAGTCCAATAAACACTCCTTAATTAAGCACAAAACATATTAAGTCTAGGGGACACTAGAGTTTTGTGTTTTTAATTACATGGTACCTGCTGTCAAGAAACTTAATATTCTTCTGGAAGGTAGTGATAGGACACCTTAGAGCTTAAAATATAAAGTAAGGAATGTCAAGTGCAAAGGAAAGTACCACACAAAATACTCTAGGGGAATATGAGGAAGGGCAGAACGTTTGGAAGGTTAAGGGAAAGTTTCACAGAGGAAGTAATATCTGAGTTGAATAGTGAAAGAGAAGGATTGTGACAAGTAGATGAGGGTATATATAATCCAAACATTTATTAGTTGTCTGTATGCCAGGCACTGTGGAGCATAAAAAGACAAAAGGGAAATTGGCCCTGCCTCAAGGGACTTATATTTTAACCCGCGAGACAAAACCCAGTTTTCAAAGATTCAGAATCAAGAAAACTATAATCTCATCATTTAATTGTTCACCTAGGCATCTAAGTGGTGCAGTTGATAAAGCATTGGATCTGGAGTTATGAAGACCTGAGTTCAATCCCAACTCAGATATTGAGCAGCTATGTGGCCTTGAGTAAGTGTCATAGAACTTCTGTTTGCCTCAGTGTCCTCATCCATAAAATAGAGCTAATAATAGCATCTGCTTTCCAAGATTGTTGTGAATATCCAGTGAGAGATTATTTGGAGTGTGCCTTGCACAGTGACCTGACATATGGTAGGCACTAGATAGAGATATGTTGTTCTTCATTTTTTTTTTTTTTTAATTTGTTTTAAGTGCTTTAACAGTAGGTTTAGGTAGTTAGGCCTCCTTATGTCAATAAGGGTTAGAGATAGGATTCAAATCTAGGTCTTAAGACTCCAAGTCTGGTCCCACACTGCCTGCCTCTTATCTCTGACTGTGCCCTGCCCATCCTTCAAGGTTTGATTAAATGCTTCCTTCATGGAACAACTGGAAATTTCTTTTCATCTGACTTAACATTTTTCTCTAAATTGTATTTATCTATATATTTGTATTATTTTCCCTTTATTAAATTGTAAGGTCTTTAAGGGTGGATTTGTCTTAGATTATTTTTGTACCTTTGTTTTTTTACTAATTATAGTAAACTTTACTTGGTAGACACTACATTTTATTGGCTGAATGAATGATGTCAATGGTGATTTATGTGTTTTTAGAATACTATATTGGTTCAAATGTAAAACATTCAGAAAGAAAATATATAATATATGTTTTATATATGTATACAGTGATTTTAAAAAGATACTTCTTAGTTTACTCTTGTGTTTTATATTATAGTCAGATTTTCAGGGGAAAAATTTGGCTTATATTAGGATCAATATAATCCTTTGATAGGACTTTCAAAGTCCATTAATTCTTAAACATCTTGTTAATCTATAGCATTATAATTCCATTCAATTCCTTACAAATGATTTTTTATTTTTCTTTTATTCTTTTCTAAAATCTAATTATTTTTTCTTTTTCCCTTTCTGAACCTACAAATTCCTCTCATAATTTAGTTTTGTAAAAATTTTAATGAGTCCTTTCAATTGGCTGCCTATACTTTATAGAAAAAAATCCTTGTAATGAGATCTGTTTAATTTAATTGTTTTTTTATACATAAGATCTGGAATGCTACAGTTCTATAGAGATGATTTCTACTTATGGTTAGCAGCATTTCCATATCTGATTTTGTCTACTGGTTGTAAGGGTTAATGAGGCATGCTGTTCTTCCCAGGTGGCAGTATATGATTTTCTGTGTCATAGTGGTAAAATTCAAGGTATTTTATCAGTGAGAGCCAGTGAGCAATACAGAATTTTAATTCTATCTCATTGCTTCTGTCCTGAGTACTCTGAAAAGTATCAATAATTCATATAGACAGTTTTTGATTATAGAAAATTGTATGGGGCAGGGTTTTTTTTGTTTGTTTGTTTGTTTTATTTGGGGGGTGGGGGTTGATTTATTTAAATAGGATTTCTCTTGTATCAAATGCTGCTTTTTTTTTTTCCATGGGGGGGGGGGGTAGCAGTTTTCTCTCCCACCTCTTTTCTCTCTAGAGAGAAAAGCTGTATCTCTCTGACTGATGATGAATATGTTCTATATAAATATAAAAGTATTCTTTAGGCACTTCTTCCCCTTAGCATGTATCTGGGTATGTTGTATACAGTTTCAAAGGATTTAAAAGTTCATTGTTAACTTTTATATGTAATGCAGAGAAATAGACATCAATTTGATTGAATAAATATTAACTATAAAGAAACTGAAAAAAACAAAGTAGCCCTAAGAATATGATGACATAAAGCTGGATATTTGCTCTCTTAGCCTTACTCTCTCTATCCCAATACTGAATTTTAAATATTATATTATTTCTTCTACTTACTGAAGTAAATGGAATTGTGTGTGATTTTTATTTGTCCAGAAAAAGCCATAAAGTATTGACGTTTCCATAAATGAAAAATGTATATTTGTAATTTACTTATTTTTAATCCTAAAATAATGGTGAAGATACCCTAAAAGAATGCCACAGTACTTCAAAATCAAATAAATTAGCTACAAAACATGTTTATAACTAAAATTTCATGTAAACAGTTAAGGATACATACCATTAAAATCTAAATTAGAGTTTTATTGAATTTTAAGGACCATATATATGGAAACAAGATTATTTATTCATTTATTTATTTATTTATTTATTTTTAAGGCATGACTGGTGCAACAGAATGGGACGTTGGCTTTTAGTCCTAGCACAATATGAAAGAAGAGGGCTTTAATGATTCTTTTCTATATCTGAATTTAAGAACAATACTAGTATATTTCAAGTACAGTTGTTATAATACTTTGACATATCCCCATTCATTTTCCTGGATTTAAACAGAATGCTAACAGCTGCTCTGTGAGGAAAGAGATGCCCAAGAATCCTTCAATTCAAAATGTAACTGCTGTAATGGCTGGTTTAAATCCAAAGAAGGGAGCAAATAAAAACATTTTTGTTCCAAACTAATACCAGCTTTAACACATGCCACTTACATCCCAACAGTATTAAAGGAAACACTCACTAAAAGGCAACTCTCAGATCCCACGGAGCAAAATCACAGCAGGGTTCATTCCTGGATTTGTTTTCGACTTCTATCAGTGTCCTTTCTTTCAACAGATCCAGCTTGAATCACATGAACAGAGTTGCTTGGCAGGTTTTGTTGCCCTTTTGTCCCCTGAGAATTTCAGTCTCATTTATTTTGACCTGTGGGTCTCTTAGCTGTGAGTCTTTGAAGAAGCAAAAAGCATTAGCTCAGCTTAGTACAGCGATTTTTTTTTTTCATAGCATCAGATTTGGAAACTTATCGGTGGAGGTTAAAAGATGATGATTCACATAAGCTAAGAATTCTTTTGGCTGAAATAATGAGCAGAAGTAGATCAAATTCCTCTGCTTTAAATAAATTGTGCTAGGACCAAATGTCACACCTACCATATTTTATCTACTGCTTCATTAAGAGGGTAAACTAGTATTAGACAATTTGTTCAGGTTTATGTTAGCATTTAGGAAAATCTAAATACTTGACATTTCAGCATTAATCTCTTAGGTACTTCACTTCAGTGACTCTGGTAAGCCTGTGCAGTGTTTCTGTCCTCTAAGACTGCAGGTGATAAACTCCATCATTGGTAGAGCTGGGTCAAAAATACATTGCAAAGAGGAAGTCTCTTTTTCCTTCATCTGCAGGATGCTTTTACTTTAAAATCTTCCCACTTTCACTAAAAACATTCCCTGAATTTTATTGCTTTTACATTTCCAGATCTCTTAGGGATAGAGGAGCAGGCAGAAAATGGACCTAAGTAGTTGATAATTTTGTAATCTCTTAGCCTTTTCTTTTATGCATCTGAATCAGGTGAATCTTGTATTTAATTAATGAGTGCAGATTTTATTTATTTATGGTTCCTTGATCTTGTGAGACTTATCTTGTGTGTGAAGACAAATTTTGAAATATTTCCTTGGAAGAATCCAGAATTTCCATTTGTATAGGTAGGAAAATGTTGATATTTTTCTCTTTTCTAGAATTACTGAAATCCAATAAGGCCATGTTGTAAAGTTGTGAGATGGGGGGGTGCTAATTTCATGCAACAAAAGGCAAAATAAATAAAAAGCACCTTTGTGAATGGGAAAGACTAGCTTTTAGCAAATATAGTACGTGTAGCATCTCTGTTGATCCTGCTATATTTTGTAGTGGATTGCTAAGGTTAATTTTGAGGAAAAGAGTATGGTTACTGAAAGCATTCTCTGGTGCCTTTGGGACTCTTAACTTCCAGTCTGAACTGCTGCTTCTCACAGATTTATAAGTTTGTTGCCAAGGATTCATTCAACATATAGTCAGCCAACAAATAGTTAAGTGCCTAGAAGCCAAACTGTGTGTGTGTGAGTTGTTGGGGAAGTTGGAAAGATTAAGACAGACAAGCCCCTTGCCTTCATGGAGCTTATGTCTAGTAAGACACAAACACAAATCAGTATAAAACAAAGCATTATTACATGGTGAAGCGATAATTGAGTAATAAGCTTAGAAACTAGCTTGGGTGTCTTGTCACTTCTTGTTCATTTGATTCCTTCTCTATTTTTTTTTTGTGTGTACGTCATATCCTTCTCTAGAATATAAGCTTATTGGGGCTAGAATCTGTTTTGGTTTGGAATTGTAGTCTCAGGTCTAGCAAGAGTGCCTTGCATGTCAGAGAATGTCAACTTTGAAAGAGAGCTTAGACCAGGAGTTTAATCTTTTTGTGTGTTAGGAACTGCTTTGTCAGTCTGATGAAATCTATTGATGTCATCTTAGAGTAGTATGTGTAAGTGTATAAAATAAAATGCATAAGATTACAAAAGAAACTAATTGTATTAGTTTTTGAAATATTGAAATAAAAAAATTCAGAGATACCAGATTAAGAATACCCTTCCTGGGGCAGCTAGCTGGTACAATGGATAGAGTATAAGCCCTGAAGTCAGGAGGACCTGAGTTCAAATCTGGAGTCAGACACTTAACACCTCCTAGCTGTATGACCCTCGGCAAGTCACCTAACTTCCAATTGCGTTAGCAAAAAACAACAACAACAAAAAAAAACCCTTCCTTAGACCACAAACTAACAGGGAAGGATCTTAAAAACAATACTGTCAAATTCAAATAGAAAAGAGGGCCATCAATTTAAACTTTCTGCAGGCCATATAATGACTTAGTTTTAAAATGTAATGTTATCTGTGTTTTATTATATTTCTATTTATTTTATTATTTCCTAGTTGCATTTTAATCTAGTTCAGACTGCTAGATAATGTGTTTGACACTTCAGCCTGTAGAGCATGGAAACAGAAACAGAAACAGCGAGCATTTAAGTATGTGTTGATTAAACTACTGAATTTTGACTTGGAAATTAATGTTGAAGGTAGAAGCATGTAAAAGGATGGATTTGAGGGACCTGGAGATGTTTCGTTTAGAAGACATGCAGCTTAGTTTAATAAAGCTCTAGACTTGAGTCAGGAAGAAACTAAATTTGATTCTTGCTGTGTGACCTTGTCCAAGTTCACTTAACTTTGGATTCAGTTTCTTCATCTGTAAAATGGGCATAATAATAGCATCTACCTGCCAGTGTTGTTCTGTGGCAAAAGTGAAATAGTGTAAAATATGAAAAAGGATTTTGCAAACCCTAAAGGACAATATTAATGTTAGCTCTTATCAATACTATTAAAAAGAGGGAAGGAGGGAGGAACTTAGAGGAAGGAAGAACATGATAGCTTTCTTCAAGAATTTGAAGGATCGACATTGTGGAAGAAGTATTTGGTTGATTTGAGTCCTTTGTTTCTAGTGCAGTATATTATAAATAGTGAATACTTAATAAATGTTACTTGATAACAAAAAATAATTCATTTTTATAGCATCTTAAAGTTTACCACGCACTTTATTTATAGTAGCCCTATAATTTTTCTCACTTGTAAAATGAGAAAACTAAGACAAGTAATATTCAATTGGGAGGTGAAAATGATGTTTAAAAAAAGAATATATCCTTAAAACATTTTTTAAAACTGAAACTCTGAGACATTGAATGATTTCTCTATGTTTACATTTCTAGTAAGTGTTGAAGTCTAATTTCCATGGTCCAAGACAAGTACTCTTTGCACTGCTTCTCACTAAACTTCTTGAAGGAATAAATGACCTTTTCAGAAGGAAAATAAGCAATAGTTCCACATCTATCCTCATTATCAAATACTTCATTTAAAAGTTACATCCTGAATTCTGAACAATAGTTTAAACACCAGTCTGATTTTTTTTTTTTCTTAAACACAAACTCTGTCTCTCATTGCTTAGATAGGAAATAAGCCAGCATCCTGGTTCCACCCAGTATTTAGTATAGCACATTAACTGTCCTTAGGCTTAGGCTTCTTCCTGTACACTGAGCTTACTTGAGTATTTCAGGAATTTTTGATTTCTGATTTTATCAGTATGGATAGTGCCTTTCACAAGCCCTTTACCATTTAGTGTATAGTGTATTCTAAATTACCATGGCTGCTGAATTTATCACCCTGTGGTTATTTTGGTGACGAGCCCCTCTACTCTTAAATTATTCCATCTTGGAAAAAGTGCAAAAGCAGGTACCTTCAAAAACCCAATTCACCTGCATGCAATAGTAGGGTATTGGAGCAGAATTTTAGCTAAACATGAAAAAATATGCAAAAGTACGTTTTTCTTTAAGGCATGAAGGTTTCTCTTTATTGAAAGGAATAAGGGACCTATAAGATTAAAAAAAAAGAGCCCTTTTTTTGCCTATGCTACTTCTTTTTAATACGTGTATCATGTACTCAAGCCATTAAATTGTAATGAAATAATGACTAAGATAAAATAAAGTTGCACTTGAACTTAATTTCTCTCCATCCTTAATTTATTGGGAATTTTTAAATTTAAAAACATGGCTTAAATTTTCACATGCTTTTACTTTTTTTCCCCATAAGAAAGAAAAAGCAGTTGGATAAGAACTGTCCAAATTTTGAAATGGAAAAAGGGAATGATGCCAATTTTGCTCTCTAGCTTAGTTTCTGTTACAGGAAAAATAAATTGTGATTATCATAAATGATAGTTCAGAGATTATGAGACATTCTTTGAATTTCTGAAGAAGATCCCATACCATAACAACCTGTTCTATTCCCCAAAACTATTACAAAGGACTGGGGGAAGGTAAAAGCCAGCTCTTTTTTTTTTTTAACCTGATTTTGTTAATAATATGTTTGTTTGACTTTTACTAATAATTCTGTACTGCAATAAGAATTGACTCTAGGAAAGACACAAAGATAAGACCCAGTTTTATATTAAGGGCATTAGCACATTCCAAATTCTTTTATTCTTAGACTGTACTGTCATTCAGAATCAGGATCAAGATCACGACCCTTCATTTTCATATCTGGAAGAAGACAGCATATTCTGCTCTCTGTTCCTGCCAGATAAATCTATATTGCTTTCCTGTCATGACTCACAAATGATTCTTAGTTTCTGTCCCAAACTGATACTGATAGCTGTAGCTTGATTTTTTAAAGACAGAAGTCAGCATGACCTACAGAAGCAGAGACTAGATGATAGAAGAACTGGTTCACCAAGGATACTCCTGAAAGATTTGTGATCCTTGATTTGAATTTGGAAGAGATCTAATAGATCTTCTAGTCCAACCTCATCATTTGCAGATGAGGGAAATGAGACCCAGAGTTTAAATAACTTGCTTATAATCACAAAGACTTAGTAAGTGGCAGAGTGGTTTTATATGTGAATTTCAGCCAGCAGATACTAGGTCATTTTTCCATGGCCTCAGAAACAGGTTCTTAACTGAGTAAGTGCATTGTCTTAATTTTTTCCCTAGTCTTGTTTTTAATAGTTTTTTCTTGAATCCTTCAGATGAATCTGTACTTTTTGTCTTTTATAGAACTACATATCTTTGTGTGTAGCTCTTACTCAGAGTGCAGATCTTCATCCATCCTGTACAATTCTATATTATTTTCTTTCACAAGAATGGACTCCCTCTACATGCAGAACTCTTTAACCACATATTTAAACTGTCATAGTTAGAAATTCAAGGCTGTCAGCCATTTACCAACTTTAAAATTTCAAGAAAACATGGAAGCAAAGCCAGGTAATGAGATAAATGCAAAAGCAAAATAAGCTATTTTAGGAATAGTGTTAGAAGTGGTAAACATTCAGAACTGAGATTGGTGTGGTAAACAGACAACAAGTTTTTATTTTAAACCTAAATGGGGAGTGGGGGAGGACAAAAAAGACCATTGTCATTGAGTGATAATGAGTAAACAGAAATGGAGCTTCTTGTTTATTTTGTTTCATTTTTCTCTGTAGAAGACAATGAATGAGAAAAACGACAGAAGTGACTAACCCAAGATCAGTAGGTAAAGATAGGAGCTGTCCTGTACAAATTCAAGTCACTTGGCCAATTGATAAATTATGGGGTAGATGGGTAGATGCGGTTAATGAAACCCTCTGAATGATCTTTGAAAAGTCATAAAAGAAATGAGAGGACCGTCACTTCAGGATTGAAGAAAGATAAATTCTGTCCTGATTTTCTAATTTAAAAAAAAAATAGTCCAAGGCAATCCCAGTAGACTTTGGATAGAAAATGCCATCTACATTAAAAACAAACAAACAGACAAAAAAACTATGGAGATTGAATATAAATCAACCCATGTTTGTGTTCACTTCTTTTTTGTTTATTTTTTTTTCTTTCTTCATGGTTTTTCCTTTTTGTTCTGATTTTCTTTCCCGACATGATTTCATAAAGCAATTATTTTTTTTTAAATTTAATTTTTGAAAAAGTGAAGTCTTCAGACAACATAGATTAATAAATTCGATTTACATTCCTTGTAAAATTATAAAACATCTTAAAAGAAAGGTTAGTGAACATTTAGAAAAAGAAGCATTGAGTATATGGAGCCATCATGGCTTCATCAAGATTTAATCATGTCAAACTAATTTTATTTCCTTTTTTTTAATGAGGTGATCAGATTGACAGATTAGAAGCATTCTGAATATATTTTAATTAGATTTTAGCAATACATTTGATAAAATCCTTCATACTCTTTTAGAGGAGCTAAAAGGAAAGTATGATTTTGCAACAGCCATTTGGCTGAATGCAAAAAATTGTTTAATGAGTCATTATCAGCCTGAAATACTTCAGTAGCAAAACTTGGTGATCTTTTCTTGATCCTTTTTTTTTTTCTGAACATTTTCAGCAATGATTTAAAGACATAGATGATATATACTTGTCAAATTTACAGATGACACAAAATTGCCCTTTGTGGCTGGCTAAACTCCTTGAAAAGGTCTACAATTAGATGCTTCTACTTTCTCTCCTCTTTCTTAATTTTAATAATGTGGCTCCCCGCCTCATAATATTACTGAAACTGCTCTCTCCAAAGTTGCCAGTGATCACTTAGTTGCCAAATCTAATGGCCTTTTTTTCTTAATCCTCATTCTCAGCTTTTCTGTAACCTTTGACATTTCTCCTTGATATTCTTCTTTAAGTTTTTGGAACACTCAGGGGGAAGGAAGATAGGAATTATTCTATTTGAGAAGAAGAAAAGGTAGATTCTGAGGTTTGACTAATGAACTTGATTTTCATTCCTGAAAAATTATAGAATTGTGATATATTTGTGACAATTTAGAATAAGTAGTGATAGCTCTGTTAACCATAGCATACTGTAGTACCTATCTCAGAGGACAACAGTGATACATTGTACACAAAGCTTTTCACAAACTTGAAAGCATTTTATAAATGATTTGATTGGTCAGTCAGGAGAATGCCATATACATCATGGATCTAGATTTCAGCAAAATACTTTATAGTATCTCATCTTACCCTTTGTGATACAGGCAGGAGTTCACTGAAAGTGACTCTACTAGTAATCTCACCAATTCTTTCTGGTTGCTGTTACTTTAGCCAGAATCTACTGGAAAACCTCTGGGGCTTCCTTTTTTAAGCCCTTATCTTGGGTGTGGTCTTGTCATTCTGTTTTTTTTCCATTGCACAGCCCTGCAGAATGGATAGCTCCATCTTCTCTGACAGTAGTGATCCTCCCCTTCTGTCTTTTTTTCCAGTCTAGCTTTTTAAAAATGCTTTTTGTTTACCTTGCCAGCCTGACCTCATTCTGCGTTTTAGCCTTCTTGACACTATTTTGACATGGCAGCTAGGTAACACAGTGGATAGAACATGGAGTGCATGTGGAATCAGGAAGAACCAAGTTTTAAACCAGCTTCAGATACATAAAAACTACGCAAGTTATTTGAACCTCTTTCAATCTCAGTTTGCTCATCTATAAAATAGAGATAAAACTACCTATTTTAACAGGATTCATTTTAAAGCTTAAATGAAATAATATATAAAAAGCACTTTAGAAACTTTAAAAAGACACAAATGATGGTGTTATTTTTCCTCTTTAAAAATCTTAAATTGTTGGTGAGTTTCTTTTGTATTCATATAATTATCTTTAAGTATCTTCAAAATGTTCTTCTACATTGGAAATTATTGTTTTTGTGTCTCCACAGTTTTACTCTTGAGTTATCCATTCTTTCTAGGGTTTACTTACTTTCCTTTCTGAATTTTAGTCCATGTGAATCCTTAGTATCCTTTCTTATTATATATATATATATATATATATATATTAGGGATAGTTTTCCTGGCATGGTAGATAAAGCAACTATGCATGATGTCAGAAAGACTTGATTTCAAATCCCACCTCAGGCATTAGTTGTGTGATCCTGAACAAGACTCTGTTAGCCTCAATTTCCTCATTTGTAAACTGTGGATAAAAATAGCATCTACTTTCTGGCATTTGTAAGAATCAAGAAATATAATTGTAGTTGTGAATTGTTTCTAGTAGTTTTTTAGTTGATTCACTAACAGTGGTTCTCAAACTTTTGTTTTCAGTATCTTTATCCTATTAAAAATTATTGGGGATCTCTCCAAAGCGTTTTTGTTATCTGGATTATATTTATAGACATTTACCATATTGGAAATAAAAAATATTTTTGAATTTGTAGACCCTCTAAAAAGGTTTCAGAGATCCCCAGGATTCTCTAGACCATACTTTGAAGAACCACTGCTCTAGAGTTTTCTAAGAATACCATCATATTATCTGCAAAGAATGATAATTTGGTTTCCTCATTATCTACTCTAATTCCTTTAATCTCTTTTTTCTTCTCTTATTGTAAAAGCTAACATTTCAAATACAATATTGAATAGTAATAGTGATAGTGGGCAACCATGACCCTGATCTTATTGGGAATGGTTAAGAGATATAATTGTAAAGCATTTAGCATAGTGACTGATTTATAATTAAGTGCTATATATAAATGTTATTGCTATTGTTATTATTTTTACATATTGTTAATGACCTATGTCTGCATAATGATGTAAATATGAATACTTCTTAGCATGTATAATTGAGCAAAATTCTGTATCCATCTTCTACCCTGCCAGTGACTATCCAAAATTGTACTCCTTGCTCATATGTAAATACTAAGTAATTGTTTGTATTTGCTGAGTGAGGAAATATATTTACTCTGACTTTCGGAGTCATATATAATAGAAAATTTAGGAAAAAGAGAAAGAAACTTAGAAAACAGTAGTATATCAATTTCTATTTTCTTTTTCCCTTAATTCAGTGTGGTGTTCCTTTTCAAGAAGATGATGTCATTGTACTTAATGGCAATAAGGAGGATGTAGATGTATTAAAGAAGAGAATGGAAGACAGACGACTCAAAATGAAATTGGAAAAGGTAATATACTTTGTTCTCTCTCCAGCATATATGCCAGTTTGCTTATCTTTAATGGTTTTAAATGTCTTCTTGGCAGCTGAATAATCATAAATGTATTTTTAATGAGGATAAATACAATTTACATTCTTCTTCTTCTTAATAACTGTTAAGAGGATCTTGAGCAAAGTCTTTATAATTTCCACTTTAATCTAGGACAATTAAAGAACATTGGCCAGTTATCTAGTTCAAGGGTTTAGAATTACTGAATTGCTATTCATCGGTTTCACTTCGGTTTCAGCTACATTAGCCAGTGTGCCATAATAAATTGAGGGCCAGAATTGCTTTCAGAAAGATATGAGTTCAAATCCAGACTTTCTTGTTAACTTTGTGACCCTGAGTAAATCACTGATCCTTTGCCTACTGTTAGAAACTCCTGGAGAATTTTTTTTTATCTACTAAATCTGCATCGTTGAAAGAATTCCAATCCTAGGTTCACAGGTCCTTTAATATTCACAGAGGTAAGAGTTGGTATGTTCTGTGAAAGGAACAGAGGACAACAATGAAGTAAGTATTGCTTGCAAAGCTTTTCACAAATTTGAAAGCATTTTATATATGTTATATTGACAACAAATCATGGAATGCGAATTTAAAAATTTAGGATGTAGGTAATAAAATGTTGGACTTGGAATATTTGATTTTGAATCTCCCCTTGGTTAATACTTTTTAATGTTGAGCAGGATAGCTAACTGACTCAGTGAATAGAGTACCAGGCCTCAGGAAGTTTGTCTTCCTGAGTTCCATTCTAGTCCTAGACACTTTCTAGTTGTGTGACTTTGGGCAAATTAGTTAACCCTGTTTGCCTTAGTTTCCACATCTATAAAATAAGATGGAGAAGAAAATGATGAAACATTTCAGTATCTTTGCCAAGAAAACCTCAAATTGGGGTTCATAAGGAATTGGACAGAACTGAAAACTCAATGGGACATTTATTTCTCATCTGTAAAATGAAGGGTTAAACTAGATGGCTAGTAAGATTCTACATCTGAATCCAGTTAATTCTTGTCATTTGAGATAGTTAAATTTTATAAAGTCTCTGAACACTGAATTAGCAAATGCTGAACCATCGTTCACAAAATGTGAAAAACATGGCAGTAAATAGAATGTGGAAAGGTCGCTTATTTACAGTGAGAACTGAAAGAAGGCAGAAAAATTGCCTTGACTTCACTTCGGGCAGATGATTCAGATTTTTTCATTGTTTGTGCATGTCCCCAAATAACTGCAAAAGCATTGCGGGCATTGAATTTAGGAATACAAAACAAATTTCAGTGAACAAACAAGTTTGCAAATGTGGAATTCACAGATTGTAAGGATTGACTTCATGTGGTTTAATAAACTCCATATCTTTCCCCCTGAATTTTGTGTTGCAGTAAATGTCAATCAACAAGAGAGAAGGTTTGGACTCAGTAAAGTCAGGAAAATGGTCAGGAAGACCTGGATTTTAATCCTGCCTCAGACAGTGAGACCTTGGTTGAATTTATTTGTCTATAAAATGGAGATAATAGAGACATCCATGCTGCAGGATTATTATGAGCATCAAATGACCTTATGTCTATAAAGCTTTTCACAAACCTTAACATTTATGTAAATGTATGAACTATTAGTATTCTATGGCAGTATTCTCTTGTTTAAATGAGCATCCATTTAACCCAGCTTTTTTTTGCCTCAGAGTGAAGTGTTCACAATATAGTAAAATTTGGTGACTCTTTGAATAGAAAAGGTCAGGTCTGGACCACAATGGAATATAAGACTCCAAAATGAACAGAAGTCATTAGATAAAAGAAAAGTAAAACAGACTTGATAAGCAAAGACACAAACAGTTCAATTCAGAAATATTCCTGGAGTGCCTAATACAGCACTAGGATGACACAAAAGCCATTAGTTTGACTGGAAAAAGTGGTGGCTTAGTGGACTGCCAGCTCATTATGAGTCATCACTATGATGTGGTAACCAAAGAAGCATTAAGAGACCCAGCATCAAGAAAGTAGGAGGTGAGAACTGTTTGGTGCTTTGCTTCCCTAGATCATATCTAGAATATTTTTGTTTGATTCTGGACTCACATTTTAGGAAGATGTTGATTAGCTGTAGAGAATACAAAAGCCACTCAAGATACTAAAGGGCTTTGAGTTAGTCATAGAAAGATTAGTTGGAGGAACTAGAGATGCTTAACCTTAACTCAAAGTGTATGTGACAATTGTGTTAAGATGTTTTAAGGGCCTTTACATAGAAAAAGAATTAGATTTCTTAGGCTTCAAATGGTAGAAGCAATGGTTGGAAATTCCCTAAAGACACACTTCCTAATAATTAAGAGGGGGTCAGAAGTAGATTGAGCTGCCTCAGGAGGTAGAAGTGTAGCACTCGCCCACTTATACCCCATTGGAGAATTTTAAGCAGAAGATGAATGATCCTTTGTTAAGTATGTTATTGTGGGAGGAGTCATTTGGAGGATGGACTAGATACCTCCTGAGGTTTTTTCCAGCTTTGAAATTCTGTAATTCTCTGACTCAGACCTGGAGATATACTAAGGCAAGACAATATAGTCCCTTCCCTCCAAAAGTTTGCTTTCATCTGGGTTGAAGGACAAAACTTGTGCCCAAGTAGGCAAATACTAATTATATAGAAAGCGAAATATTAATTTCAGGTGGTAGATAGTATACCATAAATGAAAGGATCAGGAAAGACCTCATTTTGAGAGGTTGCTTCTGAGCTGTGATTTGAGGAAAGCTAGGGTTCTATGGGGGGTAAGGTGCAGGTAAAATTAATGACATGAGAAAGGAGCCGTACAAAGTTCCAGATAACAGGAATGAATGTTGTATAGGAAGAGCAGTTAATAGGATAGGACAGTTTGATTGTAATAGAATACAAAGAGAGGCAATAAATGAAATACAACTGAAAAGATAGGTGGGAAACATATTGTGGAAAACCAGGCTAAGGATTTGGTATTTTTATCTCAGTAATAGGAAACCATTAAAAACTGACAGGGAGACAATGGATGGTGGAGTAGCATGATCAAACTTCTGCTTTAATAATATTTATTTAGCAGTTATTTGGAAGATGCTTCAAAAAGGAAGGGATGAAAAATAGGAAGACTAATTAGGAGGCTTATTCATGCAGGTGAAAATTGAGAAACTTGAACTATAGATATAAAACTCTCAGAGTAGAGAAAAAGGGACAAATGCAAGAGATATGTAAAAAGAAATGTTGGAAGCTGGTGGTACAGTAGATAGAGTGCCTTGCCTGGAGTCTGGAAGAACTGAGTTCAGATTTGGCCTCAGACATGTACTAACTGACCATGAGCAAGCCACTTCATCTCTGCCATAGTTACAAAACTTACCCTACAGCACTTGTTGTGAGATTCAGATATGTGTATTTAGCACATTGCCTGACACATAGGAAGGCATTTATATAAATGATAGCTATTAAGATAATGATGGTGGTAGTGATAACAGAAACTATATCTTGTTGGCTAATTAGATATAGAAATTAAGGATAATTTGGGGAAAAGATCAAGGGATGCCTCCAGAGTTGAGAACATTGGTCACTAGAAAAATAATGGTTTCCTTAATAGAAAGGGGAAAATTGGGAGAAGAAAACAGTTAGTGGAGAGATGGGTGAGTTTTTGTTGAGTTTGAGATGCATACGAGTCATCTGAAGATATCCAATAGTTAATAATATTGTCCAGGGGAGATGTTAAACCTGTATATATAAATTTGGGAGTTAGCTAGATAGAGATGGTAATTGAACCCCTGGAAGCTGATGAGACCATATTCATTGTATATTTAAACTTAGAAGGAACTTCAGGGATTGCCAAATCAATTTAATTCAACAGACATATATTAAGTGCCTATTTTTCAGGCTCAGCAAGGTTCTTGGAATGCAAAGAAAAATTCAACTGTTGCTACTCTCAAAAAACTTGCCTTTCTAATTGGAGAGATTATATGTGAAGGAAGAAAAGAGGACTCAAAATAGAATCTTGAAGAATACATTTAACCCACCCACATGAAAGAACTCTTGGGATATTTTTTGATTCTTTTTTTACACAAATGATTTGCTAAAGCTGTTGTGTAAAGCAGCAGTTCTCCAGGTGTGGACTAGGACACCTTAGGCAGCCCCATGGTCTGTAAGATGGTGGTCTGTAAGATCAAAATTGTTTTCATAATTCTAAGATTTTCATTTATAATATAAATATTGATAGATATAATCGCCATAAACAGATGCTTTTGAGAAGAGGGATTCTTCACTAATTTTTAAGAGCATAAAGGAGTTCTGAGACCAAAGAGTTTAAGGAACTCCTGGTGGAGAGCACAGCCAACATCACTGACTGGTGACCATATATTCATTGGTTTTTCCTTAACTAGTATTTTATTTTATCAGATGCAATGAAAATTCCATAAAAGTCACCACAATTTCAAAATAGAGAGCAATTTATCAGGTTATATTTATGTATATATAGAGAGAGCATGAACAATAGAAAATTTTGAAGAAACTTTTAGCTTTTAAAAATTAGCACTTTATTTAGCCATGTTTCTTTTTGC
Source organism: Sarcophilus harrisii (assembly GCF_902635505.1). Classification (NCBI taxonomy): domain Eukaryota; kingdom Metazoa; phylum Chordata; class Mammalia; order Dasyuromorphia; family Dasyuridae; genus Sarcophilus; species Sarcophilus harrisii. The sequence goes on from NC_045427.1 coordinate 232,611,676, forward strand.
AAAGAATTTTTATCAAAGTATTTAAAGCTTATTATTTTAAAGAAAACCAGAGAATGGCAGTGTTGCTAAGTACCTTGCCAATGAAAATGATAGTTTTGCTTATTTTTTTTTCTTCCTTAGTCTTCTTATAAGAGTTTGCTCTCTCTAAGAGGAAGAAAGAATCCATTGGGAAATGTAGGTACTAGCAAAAGACAAGAAAAATATTTTTAAGTCCACTGAAATTAAAGTACAATTCTATTAGCAGTTTAGAGATTCCTTACACTGTCAACTTATGATAATGTTAGAAGGTGCCATGTTTAGGAAATTGTCTCAACTTGAAGTGAATATTGCTTATGAGGTGCTGGTAGTCAATGTTAATGCAGATAGCAAATAGCAGGGACTGAGTTTCAAGCCCTAGTTCCATGAACCTGTTCTTTAAATCCAGCCCTTTTCCCACCATATCAGGCTTCTTATATGAAAAGTGACAGAAGTAGTTTAAAAACAACAAAATTTTGAATTTACAATGTAGTGTGATTTATGTGAGCAGGAACTTTAATAAAAAATAGGGAACTATCATTTAACAATGATTCTACTTTTTGTATTTTTTGTTTGTTTTGTTTTTAAATTTCTGCTGGTGATGGTACCTGGTTGTTGAGAGTTCCTAAAACGCCCTGGAATGTCTCTTTACCACCACCTTCTGGATGCCAATGAAGTAATACTTAATTCTAGTGATTCCTAGTTCTGTGGAATGGTAGGAACCAGATAGCTCTGGAGGGGAAAGTAAGGCAGATGACCTTGCACAACCCTCCCTCACTTAAATCCAATTCATTTACATGGCATCCATCACTTCCCTGATATCATGGTCTTCTTTGAGAAGGAAGGACAAATAACAGAATGATAGGCCCTAGAAGGGATATTAAAGATATTTTGTTCCAACTCCCTTAATTTTACAGGGAATTTTACAGAGAACTAAAATCCAGAGAGATGAGATAGTCTAAGATTCCCCAGCAAGCTAGTCAAAGAACTAAGATTAGAACCCAAGGGTCCTCATTCATAATCTAATGTTCATTCCAATATTTAAACCTTTACAAGTTTTATATTGCTACATAGTGGGTTTGTTTTTGTTTTGAGGGGGTGTTTAGGAGTTGCATTCTTGTGGAATTTGATGGTAAAATTAACTGAGTTCACTGATTTAAAGTGATTCTTTAGCTTGGGGACTTCCATGTTTATTCTAAATGTCTTTGAAGAATACCTTAATTCTAAAAGCATCCCGAATACTCTACTAGCTTTTTATCAAACACTCTAATTTCTTTTTTTTTTTTTTTTTTTAGTAACTTTTTATTGACAGAACCCATGCCAGGGTAATTTTTTACAACATTATCCCTTGCACTCACTTCTGTTCCGATTTTCCCCTCCCTCCCTCCACCCCCTCCCCCCACCCCTCCCCCAGATGGCAAGCAGTCCTATACATGTTAAATAGGTTACAGTAGATCTTGGATACAATATATGTGTGCAGAACTGAACAGTTCTCTTGTTGCTCAGGGAGAATTGGATTTAGAAGGTATAAATAACCTGGGAAGAAGAACAAAAATGCAAGCAGTTTACATTAATTTCCTAGTGTTCTTTCTTTGGGTGTAGCTGCTTCTGTACATCCTTGATCAATTGAAACTAAGTTAGATCTTCTCTTTGTCGAAGAAATCCACTTCCATCAGAATACATCCTCATACAGTATCGTTGTTGAGGTATATAATGATCTCCTGGTTCTCTCATTTCACTCCAGCATCAGTTCATGTAAGTCTCAATCCTCTCTGTATTCATCCTGCTGGTCATTTCTTACAGAACAATAATATTCCATAACATTCATATAGCACAATTTACTCAACCTTTCTCCAATTGATGGACATCCATTCATTTTCCAGCTTCTAGCCACTACAAATAGGGATGCCACAAACATTTTGGCACATATAGGTCCCTTTCCCTTCTTTAGTATCTCTTTGGGGTATAAGCCCAGTAGAAACACTGCTGGATCAAAGAGTATACACAGTTTGATAACTTTTTGAGCATAGTTCCAAATTGCTCTCTAGAATGGCTGGATGTGTTCACAATTCCACCAACAATGTATCAGTGTCCCTGTTTTCCCACATCCCCCAACATTCCAGCTATTCTTTCTCTGTCATTCTAGCCAATCTGACAGGTGTGTAGTGGTATCTCAGAGTTGTCTTAATTTGCATTTCTCTGATCAGTAGTGATTTGGAACACTCTTTCATATGAGTGGTAATAGTTTCAATTTCATCATCTGAAAATTGTCTGTTCATATCCTTTGACCATTTATCAATTGGAGAATGGCTTGATTTCTTATAAATTAAGGTCAATTCTCTATATATTTTGGAAATGAGTCCTTTATCAGAACCTTGACTGTAAAAATGTTTTCCCAGTTTATTGTTTCCCTTCTAATCTTGTCATTAGTTTTGTTTGTACAAAAACGTTTCAATTTGATATAATCAAAATTTTCTATTTTGTAGTCAGTAGTGATCTCTAGTTCTTCTTTGGTCATAAATTCCTTCCTCTTCCACAGGTCTGAGAGGTAAACACTATCCTATGCTCTTCCAATTTATTTATAATCTCACTCTTTATGCCTAGATCATGAGTCTATTTTGACCTTATCTTAGTGTATGGTGTTAAGTGTGGGTCAATGCCTAGTTTCTGCCATACTAATTTCCAATTTTCCCAGCAATTTTTGTCAAATAATGCATTCTTATCCCCAAAACTGGGGTCTTTGGTTTTCAAACTAAATAATTAAAGTTATTGGCTGTTTTATCCTTTGAACCTAACCTATTCCATTGATCAACTAGTCTATTTCTTAGCCAATACCAGATGGTTTTAGCAACTGCTGCCTTATAATATAATTTTAGATCTGGTACAGCTAGGCCACCTTCATTTGATTTTTTTTTTCATTAATTCCCTTGAAATCCTTGACCTTTTGTTTTTCCATATGAACTTTGTGGTTATTTTTTCTAGGTCATCAAAATAGTTTTTGGGAAGTCTGATTGGTATAGCACTAAATAAATAGATTCATCTTTATTATATTTGCTCGCCCAATCCAAGAGCATTTAATATTTTTCCAGTTGGTTAGATCTGACTTAATTTGTGGAAAGAGTTTTGTAATTTTGCTCATAAAGTTTCTGATTTTCCCTTGGCAGATAGATTCCTAAATATTTTATACTATCAGTAGTTACTTTAAATGGAATTTCTCTTTGTAACTCTGACTGTTGGATTTTGTTAGTGATATATAAGAATGCTAATGACTTACGTGGATTTATTTATAACCAGCAACTTTGCTAAAGTTGTGGATTATTTCTAATAACTTTTTAGTAGAATCTCTGGGGTTCTCTAAGTATATCATCATGTCATCAGCAAAGAGTGATAATTTGGTTTCCTCATTGCCTATTCTTATTCCTTTAATCTCTTTCTCAGCTCTTATAGCCAAAGCTAGCATTTCTAATACAATATTAAATAATGCGTGATATGGACAACCTTGTTCCTCCTGATCTTATTAGAATGGTTGCGTTGTCCCATTACATATGATGCTTACTGCTGGTTTTAAATAGATGCTACTGATTATTTTAAGGAAAAGTCCATTTGTTCCTATACTCTCAAGTGTTTTTAATAGGACAAACACACTAATTTGAATAGGAATGTCATGTTGGGAATATTCGTTGCTTGCCTGTTTTGTCATTTCTCTTTTGGATGCCTTTGTATATTATGTTCCCCATAGGTCTGAAACTGTCTTTCCCTTACCTTTTGAAATCTTTATGTTCAATGCCTAGCCTAGAATTCACTTTCTCCTTGAAGTCTTCTCTGATGAATAGCAGAGTACAGTGAAAAATTCTAGATTTGGAATTAGGAGGGGATAGGTCTCACTGTCTGTTTTGTCATTTTTGTTACTTAGTATCTTTGCCCTGAGTAAATCATTTAATCTCTGCAGACCTAAATGCTTATATCTGTTAAATGAAGGGCTTGAACTAGAGGTTTCTTTCAATGGAAAATAATATGATTAGAGTGAGGTGATTTAGGCCAATTATAATAGACTTGTGATGGAGAGAGCCATCTACATCCAGAGAGGACTATGGGGATTGAACGTGGATCATAATATACTATTTTCACCGCTGTTATTTTCTTGCTTGTTTTTTTTTTTTTCTTTCTCACTTTTTTTCCTCTTTTGATCTGATTTTTCTTGTGCAGCATGATGTAGAAATAGGTTGAGAAGAATTGTACATGTTTAACTTATATTCGATTGCTTGTTATGTAGGGGAGGGAGAGAGAAAAATTTGTAACAGGGTTTTGTAAAGGTGAATATTGAAAACTATCTTTGCATATATTTTGAAAAATAAAAAACTATTAATAAAAATAATGATTTGGGGATCTTTTGTCTGGAGAAAAGGGGGGTGGGGTTGGTATTAGCTATACTCACAAATAAGCATACTACAAACTAGGGTGTATACAGATGGAGTATAACCTAAATCCAGACCAAGTGCTCTAGGCAAATTTTAGTTGAGACGATACTTCCAAGAAAATATAGTCCAAGCTTTGATGCACTTTATTGTAATTTCAGTTGTAGTTATTTGGGTTTTGGTCCTTTGCCCATTCCCTAGTAAATTTTAAACTCCTAGAGGACAGGGCTTGTGATATTGTCTCATCTTTGTATCCCCAGTTCCTCATACAGTGCATTAAGTATAATCAAGGGATTGATAAACATAGACTTGCAATAATTTTATTATTTCAGCATATTTTTAAGAGTATTAAGTATTTAAGAGTATTTAAAGGTAAAATGAATGATACTTTATCAGAATTTTTGGTGTATTTTAGTAGGAGAAGCCCTAGAGTAGATTAGAACCCCATTGAGATTCTGCTACTTCCTTTGCTGCTTAAACTAGATAATAATCTTAAAAAATCACAACCACAATCTTTGAATCTTGTTCACCTATTAAATGAAAGATTAAAGGATGTCTATGATAGCTTCATCCCCTAAAATCCTGTGATCCCTGTGAATTAATTGAATCTCAGAGGTGTACCTTAAGGGAACAAATTTACTGTATAAAGCACATTAATCTGATCAATAGACTTCAATTTATTTCAAATTCATATTTGACACTATGCTTCTTCCCTGCTTGTTTTAAATACAATCTCACATTTCATTCTCTCCCCCTTTGCTCCCTCCCTGCCTTTTTTTTTTTTTTTTTTTAAATTGACAGAAATTCAAGAAGCCCAAGGCGGTAGAATCGGCTTCTAAGTCAGATGTCACCAAAGGTAACATTTTATAATATACTTTCATTGTGCTAAAAAGCTACTTTCTCTGCCCTCTCCCCTTCCTAATTTCATTCTCTAATTCTTTTACAGAATCTCCAGGATCATCAAAAGTTAAGGGTTTAAAATATGAAGAAACAAGCTTAAATTCTAAAGAAAAGAAACTCATTTCTAGTCAGAAAACTGCAGGTTTGTTCCTCTAGAGAAAATAATTATTAATTTAGGGTAGGGTTCTTAACCTAAAGTCTCTTAACTTTTGATACACACACACACATATACTCACTCATAACTGTTTCAATATAGTTGATTTACTTCATAATACTATCTTTTACTTTATGCATCTTAAAAAATTCTAAGGAGGAGCCAGCCAAAGAGGTAGAAATCATGATCTGGTTTAAGGAGAAATTAGAAACACACATTGTTTTTGCCCCACTGTCTTATTGCTTAATAGAGTAGGCAAATAAGAAAACCTGAAATTGGTTCTCTTAAAATTGATTTATGGTGATTATGTTTCTGTTTCGTTTAGGATAAAAAAAAAATTAACTGAATGAAACTGTGATGTAGATACTGACTTATGACTTGGACAGATCTCTTCAAGATTGTTAGCCATTTTACCATTGTTACTCATTTTATAGATGAAGCAAATCAGATTAAGTGACTTACTTGCCCAGAACCATACAGCAAGAGCAAGTCAGGCATTCAATCCAGGTCCTTCACACTGACTCCAAATATAGTGCTCTTTTGCAAACCATTCTTTATTTTATGAGGAAAAATGTTTGTTTTCCTGATGTAAAACATGTGAGGGCAGTATAAAATAAAATTATATTAATGAATCTGTCATTAAAATATCATTGTATAGAAATTCCCTTTTATTGACTAAAGATAGAGCTACATTTCCTAGCTATATCAATATTTGGAAAGTATATATGACTATATCATCATTCATAATTTGTGATTCACATAATTTTTGTATTGATATAATTTATGGTTATTAGGAAGATAGGAAGAAAATGTACTTGAGCAGGTTGACATAAGTAAATATAACATGGAATGTTCTCCCTCAGTGGGAAAAAGAATGTTAATTTGAAGTGCTAAAATTAAAACTCATGCCTTTTTTTTTTCTTTTGGGTTTTCTAGGAACAAATGGAAATTCTTCAGGAAAAATCAGTAAATCATCTTCTGGAACCACCAAGAGATCCATAGCAGACAGTGAAGAATCAGAAGCCTACAAATCTATTTTTACAACACACAGCTCAGCCAAACGCTCTAAGGAAGAATCTTCCAATTGGGTTACTCACACATCATATTGCTTCTAAAGTACTATTCTGTATGACTGCAGCTTCTCTTCCTTAAGGAAGAATAGTTTTCACATAGACTAGCCATTGTAATCTGATATCTGGTTTGTTATATTTTGAAAAGTGTTTATAAACTTGCCCCCTTGTCTGTTTGAAGTATAATAGTTGTAATTATTGAGTGTGTAGGAAAAATGGTAGATGCTCAGATAATTGAAAATTTAAATATTCTCCAAACCTATTTTTGGAGAATATTAAAACTGTTAAAACATTAAATGCTTAAAGGAGATTTTTATTTCATCTTGACTTTTGAAGTTTTAATTTACATCAAAAAAATTAAAATTTAACAATATTCTTTTTCATTTTAAATCTCAGATACAGTTTAAGTTCAAATAAAGTATATGCCAATAATGAAACTGTCCCTTATTTGTCTTGATTTTGTGTCCACCAGTAAAGTAGACCTGAACAGAGGAGATAAAATATCTATTATGATGTCTCAAGGGCATTTCTAAAGATCTCATATCCTTAACTTCAGCCATAGAGGGAGTCAGAAAGTTGTACTTCTCTAAAGTAATTAGGGAAAATATCTTTGATCTGTGACTTTAAAGAGAGAAGGAATATAGTTTGACACTGGTATTCTGTATATAAAATGCAGCTGGGGTGAAAGGTCAAATAGGTGAAAAGAACAATCTTTAAATGAGCATTAGCTCATTAATGTTATATAATGTTATTAGGCCATGTCTTAGGACATTGGTATTATTATCTAAATCAGATTAATGTAATCAAATGAAGAGTCCCCTATTACTTGGATATATCTCTGGCTCTCAAGGTTTTAATTCTTAGTTATAGTTTTGATGTTCAACACTACTTTTTCATATAAGAAGTTTTTTTCTATAAAAGCATTTTCATATACTAAATGTTCCCATTAATGTGGTTCATTGTATATTTCCATTCAAAGACATTATGTATGTCCTCTTTTTTTTTCATTTTATGGTTGTTTCAGTAGAAGTTGGTTAATATTTTGATTGATGCATAGATATAAGTTCCAATAGAATACAGTTTCCTTAAGGGCAGCACCATAATTTGTCCCAAATTGACATGGTCATTTTGTAATTATTACATACCTAATGTTGAATTGAAATCATCTGTCATAAGCTATATTTCAGCAACACTGTGTGCCTATGCTATGCAGAGCAAAAGATAATCAGGAAATGAACTAAAAACATGGGGAGATAAGGTCAAAACTGACTGTGTAGCCAGTATTGTGCTCTTGTATAGTCACATCCCCTTTCTCCTTAAATGAGAGAGTTGAATTCAAATGATTACTATTATTTCCAATTCTTAAAAGTACACAATTCTGTAGTAGAAAGGAGAATTCTCCTGGAACTCAAAGATCCCATAATTTGTGGAATAAAGGGAAAGTATTAGTGGAAGAGGGGAGAAGTTTAGAAGAATTTTGAAGGATGTTTTAAGATTACAGCAAGTGGAGTAGTTAGGGGAGAGCAGTCTAGTGGAATGGCATGTTCAGTAGCAAGAAGATGAAGGAAATTCTGGAGTGTTTACAATAAGAGCATTCCAGTGCACCTGCAGGATAGGGAAATAGAGGGAAGGCAGGAAAGCCAGGTCTGTGCCACTTTATGGAGGACACATTATGAATGGCTTTACTGCTCCTTTGGCTAGGTAATCTTTCAGTGACTCTCTCTTACTCTTGCATGATGTAGAAGTGCTACTCTGTAGGCTTGATTAAAGGAGAAAGAGAAGTGAAAGTAGGGGAGAATAGTCAGGAGACTGTTTGCAAGATTTCAATCTCATTCAACAAACATTTGTGAAACACCGATAAGCTAAGAACCAAACACCCCAAGACAAAAATGAAATTCCCTATCCTCAAGAAGCTTGTGTCCTAGAGTCAAGAAATGATGAGCAGGCTGGTTTCTGGAAAGACTCACATGAACTGATGCTAAGTGAAGTGAGTAGAATCAAGAGAATATTGTACCCAGTAACAAGAAGATTATGTGATGATCAGCTGTGATGGACTTGGCTCTTTTCAACAATGATGTGATTCAAGGCAATTCCAATACACTTATAGATGCAGAGAGCCATCTGCACCCAGAGAACTATGGAAATAATGTGGATTACAATATGTAATTTTCACCTTTGTTGTTTATTTGTTTCCTTTTTTTTTTTTTTTTTTTAATAATAGTTTTTTATTTCAAAACACATGCAAAGAGTTTTTTCAACATTCACCGTTGTAAAACCTTGTGTTAGAACAATTCCCACCTCTCACCTAACCTAGTCAGCAAGTAATTCATGCAGCATGATAAATGTGGAAATATGTGTAAAAGAATTACACATATTTAACCTATATTGGATTACTTGCTATCTAAGTGGGGGAAGGGAGAGAGAAAAATTTGGAGCACAAGATTTTGCAAGGGTGAATGTTGAAAATTATCTTTGCATGTATTTTGAAAAAATAATAAAGCAAAATAGCTTGGGGGGGAAGGGAGAATGATGAAGTCCTGAATTGGGTTAGTGAAGAAGAGAAGGAGACAAATGAAACACATGCCAGAAATAGATCTGAAATCATTATATTTCATTCCAAGTATAATTCCTGAAGAGAATCCTTAATCAGAGCCTAAGCTTTTATTAAATGAATACATCCTTAGATATTGTTTATCTTCTCTAGACTCAGCTCTTCAATATTAACCAATGAGCTAACATTTCTTTGTTTTACTCCTTTGGATTCCTATTCTTTTAAGTAAAAATTTTTACTTTTCTTACGTAAGAGTGAAAGGAAAATAATTTATGTAATAAGCATAATTTCCCTGTTGTTGACTCTGTAACTAGATATATATGCCAATACTGAAAATTCTGAAATTGAGTATTTGTTGGAATTTTACTTTGTTTTATGAAATCCACTGCTACTTCCTTTCCCTCATGGAGCAGCATATATCTGTTGCCTAAAAATAGGCAAGACGTCCCCTCATTAACTAGCTTCTGTATGAAGCCTTCCTTTATACAACCTTATTTCTCCTTGAAGGCTCCCTGACTTCATGGATATCACTGAAGTCTTCAAGAGATGTGGTTGGAGGTATTCTTGTTTACACATAGATTGACTTAGATCTTCTCAGAAGTTTCTCAGTTGTGAGATTTTTCTATTGTGATTGCTCCATAATTTGTTTTCCTTTTGTTAATTCTTATACCACCTTATTATCAGCCTCAGGCAATTTTGCCCTGATAATGCCCTACCTTGTACTGCTAGTCATTTTTTAATGAGTGTGTTTGTGTGTCTCTGCCCACGTATGCACGTGCACACGCTCACATCAATCCCTGTTTTCCAAACTTAGTATAGAATATCCCTAACTTCAGGATACACGTTGGTATACGACTCCATATATAACTAGGGTATTTGGTCTTATGTTGAGTTTTAAAAAAAGTTTGCAATCTATGATAAAGATATTCCTAGAAATCAAAGTATTGTTTATATGGGAAGATGTATTTGGAATCAAGGCTGTAGGACACAGGCAATATAAAGAAGGAACAGGGAAGTAGATTCCCTTTCATATTAATCCCCCTCAATCTTTCTTGCCTGCTTCTTTCTTTAAGCCCTTCTCTCTGGCCTGGTGGGATTGGCCATTACATACACATTTCCCCCCCCCCCCCCCCCCCCCCCCCCCCCATCCTCTGAGCAGCTGTGATGTATTCTGGTGATTCAGACAGTTGGTGATGTCACAAAAGACTCAGACAACTTGGCTTTCAGGTTCCCAGATGCCTGGGGAAACACACTCACCATGAGCAAATACTCGCCCCTCTCTGCTCATCATGCATATGCTGAGATGCTTTTTGTTCTTCCTGCTGTGCACTACTTTAGGATATGCCTTTATGTTCTCTTCTCTGAGAGAAAAAGCCAAAGAACCTGCCGGTGATGTGCCTTGCGGAGGCCACTTTCGGATAAGGCAGAATCTATCTGACCAGGCCAAAGGCTGGCTTGGGAGCAAATGGATCTGGCTGTTGTTTGTTGGACTGCTCTATGCTGTAGTAAGATTCCGAGGGGAAGGTGACAAAAATAAGGTGAGGATCCAGTTCTGAATGGAAGAGAAGTATTGGGTTGCCTTTACATTTTGTGTCACATGTTGGTCTGTGTGAGTTTGATCAGGCTTTATTTTCAATATAGGTGGCAGAAGAGGTAAATGTCAGTGGAAACGGAAGATACCTGTGTCGAGGAAATCATTGGATTAAAAAATAACTTTATGTCAGGAAGAGAACCTGGCCAAACAGATTTAGAACTCACAGTGGGAATCAGCTTTATTAAATGAGCCCTTTTAAACTTCTCTAAGCTTGACAACATAAGGAACCATCATTTCTTCTGTGATTAATTGGCAGAAAGTATCCAAAGGCCTTGTTCTGAAGCTAATTCGGAAAAAATATATATATTTACACAAGCAGATTCAAATACACAAAGTCTTCAGATTGGATTTTTCTTCAGATGATAGGCATTAACAAGGCAGGAAAATTAAAGCATTAGCTTTTTTGAATGAAAATTGGCTCATCTATTTGAATACAGCTATGTTTTTCCTACTGACTAACAACATGAAAATAATTCTATAATTACCTTCTATGATAAACATTTACATAATTTTATAATCTATAATATACATTTATCATTTTTTAATACAGTATGATTCTGTAATATTTAGGTTATCCTGCCATCTGGGGGGGAGGGCAGGGAATGGCAGCTAGTGTGTTTTAAGTTATACTTTGACAAGAACCATCATTTTAGATTGATCCTCACTCCTCCTTCCCCACCCCCAAGTATGTGACTCAATCATTTTTTTTGACAGGATAAGGATCCAAACAGTGGAAACTGTTTGTACCGCCCTCTACAAAAGAAAAATCAGAATGCTGCCCCTAACAAAGACTATGCACTGAATACCTTAACCCAACTGGAGATGGATCTGGTGACATTTGTGTCTAAAGTGCGAAGTCTCAAAGTGGCCATGGCAACTGGGAATTCCCTCAAGCTTCCAGACTCAGAGGTCCCTTCAGATCCACACAACAATATTACGATATATGAAATATGGGGAGAAGATGACTCTGACTAGATTGGTTTGGATGTAAGAGAGAGAAAAAAAGTCAAATGATTGACAAACACTATACAAACTAATAAACTATTCCCAAGAAAATAATTCCCTCATTTCATACCTTTTTTAATATTTTAAAAACTTGAACTTCTCTGTCATGTGAGACTGATTACTTTAGGTTTTATTTTTATTTAAATGGGGAATTATGCTAATAGTCAACACATTCTCCCCATGGGAGACTTTCTCCTTGGCCATCATGCATAGTGATCTTTTTTCTATTTTAATTGGGTCTGAGGAATTACTGGAAAAAGATAGTTGTAGTAAGGGCAAAATTTTTCGTATAAACTTTTTTTCTTCTCCAATTACAAAAATATATGGTCATTGAAGTGTATTTTTCTTTTCCAATGTTATATATCTTAGAAATGTGGATTTTGATACAGATGCCTAAATAAAGAGCTTTTATGTTCTCTAAGGAAATTGTATTAAAATTGGGCAAAGGTCAAATACTAGTTTTGGAATGTATGATCCTACTGAATGTGTCATGAAGCTATAATTCTTCGTACCATTCCTAAGAGTCTGAATGTCAGATTAGATGAAAATTCTCTTTCCTGCTCCTTGTCTTTTAATATTGATGATGTAAAGAATTTCTTAGAAGTGGATTTTATAAGCATGAAAACTTCAGCATTTAAAGATATCATTTTCTCCTTTGTGTTTTGTGTTATGAAAGCTAACGTAATAGATTTCCATCCAAGTCAGTAGTTATCAAATGTGTATTTGTTTATAAATATCTGATACAAGAACCTTAATAAAGTTAATATGATTTCAGAACATTTGGATGGTTAAGGCTGTTTCTACACTGAAGTAAAATGCAGTCACGTTTTCTGTCAGTAGAATATAAATGATTAGCCTCTGAAATAATGAATGTCATAAACACCATAAAAAGGGATTTTGCCAGTAGTATGGTTGTAAACTGTTAAGAGGAGCAACAAACAGTAACAGTTTTGAAAATTTGGGGAAATTTTGGTAAAGTGTACATACAATTGTCCTCTGATTTAGGAAAAGTAAAGCATTTTTTGCATTAGTAAAGAGAATTTGATGCTGATTCAATTCACAAGTATCCTTTGTATGCTTTCTATTATGAACAAAAAAGGAATGTAGTTTGATGTATGCTACCTGAAAATTTAGATTTACAGTGTTGATCTCCATACCATTTTGGTTCCAAAATCGTTGTCCAGAAAAGCCTTGTGATTAGACCAGCTAATATTTGTGTTTTGTAATTAGAAATGCCTATTAGGTGGCACAATGGATGGGAGTGCCAGACCAGAAATCAGAAAGAGTCAAGTTCAAATTTGACCTCAGACAGTTATGTGACCCTGGACAAGTCATTTACCCCTGTTTGCTTCATCCCCTATCTATAAAATGAACCAAGAAAGCCCCAACTGGGATCATGAAGTATTAGATATGACTGAAACAACTGAACAAGGTTAGATTGACAGTAAAAGGGAAATAAAATTGTTTTGATAGAAAATGCATTCCAAATTCCAAACATGTTGCATTATAAGAGCTTATTTTTGAATGGTGGAACTTTCTGGATTATTCATAAAATATAGATTCTTTAGCAATGAAACTAAAAATTCTCATGTTTATATATAATTTTGAAATAAGTATCAGCTGTCTTTTAATAAGTGATGTGTTCTGAGAAATGGGTCCCTTATTGGAATGTCTAGAAATTGCTTTGCTACCTGGGACATGAAGAGAATTCCCATTGTTTTAGGTCTTTTCAAGTGTTGTAAATCTGACTCTTTTAAATATTGATTTGATTATAGGAAACAGCCAAAAATCATATGGAGCTAATACATGTGATTGGATTGATAAGAATGTCTTTCTAGTGTTTGCCTTAAATTGGATCTGAGTATTTAAGTCTCTAGATGTTGATATACTAAATGCGTAATGTCCTTTCAAAGAGTTTATCAGACTGATTTTTTTTTTGGTCATATTCTCTCTCTGCATGTTGGTGTAGATGAAGATATTATTCAAGTGAAAATCAATCTTATTGGAGTTAATTTACCCCATGTAAATTGATTTTAATGAGGATATGATCCAAGAATCTAGTCCACTGTCATGTCAAGATTTTACTTGAAATTCGTGTAATAACAAAAACATGGGCATTTTTATAATATGAAGTGTTAAGGGATAATCAATGTCTTAAGTTCTTTTATCCCTTATCTTGGGTAAATTACTTTTCTGGGCCCTTAGTTCCTCATATGTTTAAATGGAGACTGTAATGTTGCTTACCTTAGGATTCTTGGTAAGACTAAATAAAATGATGCATGTGAGGTACTTGACACTTTAAAAAAACATTAGGTACTTTAGGTACTTGACACTTTAAAAAAAATTTTTAAAAATCTATATTTCCAGCTGTTTCTCTAGATTTCTTAATGGGATTTATTAACCATTCCAGTATTGATACATTTTTATTCTATCTTATTGAAATATTATTGCTGCTTTAGGAAGTTATAAAATCATATGGCACGTATGATACACACAAAAGTGCAAATAGTGCTATATTATTAACCTTAGATTACTATCTATATTTCTAAAAAGAGAGAGGTGCTCCCTGCAAAAGATTTCAGTCATAAAAACTGGCCCCTTACCTGACCAAAATCAGTCAATAATATGTATGTATTAGCTAACATGTATGTAGAACTTAAATTTTGCAAAATGCTTAGCAAAGGCTAGAAAGTGATGTTTTCATTTGTTCTCCAAAGTATCCCTTAATATCCTCCTCCTGATTACCATTCAACCATGTGTGTTTTGTATACTAAATTTGAATGTAAGTGCCTTAATTCCAATAGACTTATAATGAAAAGATCCTCTCTATCCAGAGAAAGAACTATGGAGACTAAATGTGGATCAAAACAATAGTATATTCATCTTTTATTGTTGTTGGTTGTTATTTTTTTTCCTTTTTTTTCCCCTTTTGATATGATTTTTCTTGCACAGCATAATGAATATGGAAATATGTTTACACTTTCACATGTTTAACCTATATCAGATTGATTGCTATCTTGGAGAAGGGGAGGAAAATGGAGATAGAAAATTTTGGAACACAAGATTTTGCAAAGGTGAGTGTTGAAAATTATCTTTGCATGTATTTGGAAAAAATTAAATTTAATTAAAAAAAAACAAACAAAAAACCAGGGATAGTAATTAATCATTGATCTCTAAATCAAAATTAAATTAGATTCAATCAAAAAAGAAAAATAGACAAACTACATTATATGTCAAGTATGTTAATATTACTTTAGACTATTCAAAACAAGTAGAATAGCATATGATTGGATAATTTCTGTGGCATAAGAAATGATGAATTTACAAAAACATACAAGTCTTTAGAAAAAATTGTACCTAACGAGGATGATGTTATCCAACTTCAAAGAAACAGTGGACAGTCTTATGAAGATGTATATGTATATTTTATATATGTATATGATAATAGGTATCTATATGTATGTGTACATGCATGGGAGGTGGGGGCAAGGAAAGGGGAAAAGAGAATAAAGTAAAAAGTGCACAGCAGAGAACAAAAGAAAATCTACAAGGAAGCAAAAGGATGGACACTTATGAATGTAATGTCTTTCTATTATTATATACTTAGCATTTTCTTGAAATGGAAATTTATTGTTACATATTTTGAATCCTATGATGTTTTACTGTGCATATGACAATTTTTTTTTCTATTTTTTTTTCATTTTGTATTCAAGTTTTAAATAAATTAAACAAGAAAAATGTAAATGCCTCAAGGTCAGGAACTGTCTTAATTTTTGTACTTACATCCACAGTGCTTGGCACATAGTAAGTACTTAATTTTTTTTTTTTTCTTTTCTTCATCATTCTCATCTTTCCAACAAGAAAATGGAGGATTAGAGAGGTTAAATAATGACTTGGGTAGCAGTGAAGGAAAGATTCAAACTTTGAAAGCTGATGTACTTTAATCACATTGTATCAATGAGATTTGGTTCAAATTTTAAACCTTAAGATTTTTGGTCCACAAAAAAACATGCTAATTTACTCTGCCAGCTCATGAGTCAGTTCAGGTCTGGCTGCTCCAACCAATATCATAATCACTATTTTATGACGATTCCCAGGTTACTTTTTTTCAAACCACCCTCATAATCCACTCCACCCAAACCTCTCACATAGACCCTTTTCTTGGATGTATCATGTAATCTTGGAGGCAGTAGGAATTTTGTTTTGAGAATTTCACATGAACTCACTATAATATAAAAATGTATGCACACCTTATTATACTTCAGCTGGTAACTGGGGAGAGTAGGAATTAGGAGAGAGTTACCATTAAATCAGTGAGATGGCACAACTCCAAATTCTCAACTTTGTGCAGCACTACAGAGTTCAAAAATGTTCAGCAATGTGGAATGGTGAGCTTTTTTAACCAAGACTTTCCCTCTAGCATCTTGTTGAATTTTACCAAAAACTTTGTGAGATAGGCGCTTACAAATAGAAAACTGTTGCAAGAAAAGGTCGCTTCCTCAGAGTATGTGATAGAAGCAGACCTGGAATAGTAAAGTATTCCAGTTTGTCTCAGCAGCCTAGCATGCACAAAAAGGAGAACTATGTCATCAGCCTCATCAGCATGGAAATATAAACTGGAGCCAGACTAAGGTCTTAAATGCCAAAAAGAGGAGTTTGTATTTTATCCCAAAGGTCATAATGAGAAGCCACTAAAGCTCTTTGAGCAATGTAGTGACATGGTTTACACTTGGAACTTAAGAATGTCAATTTTATAGGAAATTAGAAGATGAATTATAGGGGAGAGAAAAAAGTTTAATGTAAAGAAACCAACACAATGGTACAAACAGCTTTCTAATGAGCTCAGATTAAAACATTAAATATGAGTCATTTAGGATCAAGGACAAGTGTCCTTGCAGATTTGGCATTCGGAGTATGAGCCCTTGAAATTAGGTTGCAAAAATTGTGCACAAATGCTTAATAAAGTTTTGTTCAGAACAATTATAAGAAGCAGAATTGTTTTGCTTTCAGGCACTCTTTACCCAAGCCATGGTTTCCATCATCTCTTGAGAGAAGTTAAGTTCAGGATTACCTCTACATCTCCATCAAGGATTATGAACTCATTTCATTTGGACTAGCTAGGACAAATTCTCACAAATGAGGGCATAGATGGGGCTACCTTGTCAAGACTCTCATGTCACAGATTATTTACACAAGCTTAGTCTGCTCAGGTTAAACCCCTTCCCCCTCAGAGAAAGGAGAGGGAACAGATGAATGGATGGTGAGCAATCTGTTAATCCATAAATAAGAGCCTCTGACACCAAAAGAATTTTACCAATCTTTGTGCGCATCCTTAGCTAGTTTATTCATGACTTTTGTTGCTTTAAGATGAGGTCTGGATCTACTTAAACTAAGTGAAGCCTTTAATAACATATACATGATCAATAAAAGCACAATTCTCTGTGGTGTGTTCAAAATGGTCTTATTTTGCACCTTCATCACTGGATCAATCAGATTTCTAAGTCAAGATGTTTTCTTTACAATGTTGATATCTTGGGGATTTACTGGCTAGATTTCCTAAGGACCAGGCCTTAAACCAAAACTATTCTAATGCTCATTGGCCACCAAGAGGTCCTAGGCCAAGCTCCAATTGGTCACTGCTTGGGTCCTGATTGACTCAGATTGAATATAAATAGCAATCATTTCCTCTTTGGCCAGAACCCCAGATTTATTAGATTATAATTTTCTTGACTAGGTGAAAGAGATTATTTGCCTCATTGTCTACCTAGCCTTAATCTCTGAGGTGCAGCCTCAGTCAGACTGAGACCTATTAAATACTTTAGCTTAAAAAGGCCAAGATCTTCCATTGCACCCAGGGCCTCTCCAGGTGTCCTGATCTCTGTCTGGCCACTGGACCCAGGTGGCTCTGGAGGAGAAAGTGAGACAGGGGACCTTGCCCAGCCCTCCCTCACTTAAGTCCAGTTCACTTGCTTGTTAAAAGATCACCTTCCTGATGTCATGTCCTTTTCAAGAATTAGCTATGCTAGGAATGGTGGCACAAACCTTTAGTCTACTTTGTAGGGCGTTTGAGACTAACTGATCACTTG
Organism: Sarcophilus harrisii; assembly: GCF_902635505.1. Lineage (NCBI taxonomy): Eukaryota > Metazoa > Chordata > Mammalia > Dasyuromorphia > Dasyuridae > Sarcophilus > Sarcophilus harrisii. The sequence goes on from NC_045427.1 coordinate 232,629,466, forward strand.
AGTTTGGAACTTCTGAGTTGAAGTGGAGCTAAAGCTGATTGAGTGTCCAAACTAAGTTCATGATGCATATAGAAAAGACCTTCTTTGGTAGTGGGGGGGCACTATAAGGAGAGCTGAGCTGACTCAGGAGGACACAGAAAAGAACAAAAATTGTGTCCTGATTCAGCTAATTTTTCTCTGCATCAATTTATACAAGTCTTCTCAGATCCTTTGAAACTGTCATTTCTTGCATTGTTGGTTGAGTTGTGAACTGATCCAAGCATTCTAGAGAAATTTGGAACTATACCCAAAGGGCTATCAAACTGCATATCCTTTGATCTAGAGACTCAATGTGGCACTGCTGGATCCAAAGATGATATAAAAAAGGGGAAAAGGACCCACATGGGCAAAAATATTTGTAGCAGCTCTTTTTGTGGTGTCAAGAATTTGGAAGTTGAGAGGACACCCATCAATTGGGGAATGACTGAATAAGTTATATATTAATGTAATAGAATACTATTGTTCTATAACAAGTGATGAGCAGGAAGACTTCAGAAAAACTTAGAAAGACATGAACTGATACTGCATGAAATGAGCAGAAGCAGAAAAACATCATACACAGTTAACAGCAAGACTGTGTGATGATCAACTATGGTAGACTTGGCTTTTCTCAGCAATGCAGTGATCTAAGACAATTATAGTAGAATTGTGATTAAAAAAAAAAAAAATACCATCCACATCCAGAGAAAGAAATCTGAAGACTAAATGCAGATTGAATCATACTATTTTCACTTTTTTCTTCTTTCTCATGGTTTTCCCCTTTTGTTCTAATTTTTCTTTCACAACATGACTAACATGGAAATATATTTTAAATGATTGTACATGTATAACTCATATCAGATTGCTTGCTGTCCTAGAGAGGAAGGAATGAAGGAAATAAGGGAAAATTTTGGGAACTCAAAATCTTTTAAAAATGAATGTTGAGGCGCAGTGGATAGAGGACCAGCCCTGAAGTCAAGAGGACCTGACTGGTCCTCAGTCTCAGACACTTAACACTTCCCAGCTGTGTGACCTTGGGCGAATCACGTAACCCCAATTGCCTCAGCAAAAAAAAAAAAAAAAAATGTTGAAAATTATCTTTGCATATAATTGGAAAAAATACCATTAAGTGTGTGGGAGAAATTAGAACAAAAAGAAACATTTTTAATGTGTACTAATATTCAATTTTAAAGTATATTAATAATTTGGCAGAAACTAGGTATAGAGCAACATCTCACATCAGTCAAAATAGATACATGATTTAGACATAAAGGGAGACAATTAAATTAGGGGACTATAAAATATCTACCTGGCAGATTTATTGAGAAAGGAAAGTTTTATTATCAAACAAGAGACAGGGAACATTATGGAAAAGCAAAGTAGATAATTTTGATTAACTTGCATATAAAAGTTTTTACTCAAACAAAACCAGTGCAGCCAGTTTCTACTGGGCTTATATCCCAAAGAGATCTTAAAGGAGGGAAAGAGACCCACATGTGCAAAAATGTTTGTGGGCAGCCCTTTTTGTAGTGGTAAGAAACTGGAAACTGAGTGGATGCTCATCAGTTGAAGAATGGCTGAATAAATCATGGTATATGAATGTTTTTTTTTCTTTTTTTTTTAATTTATTTTATTACAGTAACTTTTTATTGACAGAATCCATGCCAGGGTAATTTTTTTTTACAACATTATCCCTTGCATTCACTTCTGTTCCGATTTTTCCCTCCCACCCTTCACCCCCTCCCCTAGATGGCAAGCAGTCCTATATATGTTGAATATGTCCTAGTATATCCTAGATACAATGTATGTGTGCAGATCCAAACAGTTTTCTTGTTGCACAGGGAGAAATGGATTCAGAAGGTAAAAATAACCTGGGAAGAAAAACAAAAATGCAGTTTACATTCATTTCCCAGTGTTTTTTCTTTGGGTGTAGCTGCTTCTGTTCCATCATTGATCAATTGAAACTGAATTAGGTCTGTTTGTCAAAGAAATCCACTTCCATCAGAATACATCTTCATACAGTATATAATGATCTCTTGGTTCTGCTCATTTCCCTTAGCATCAATTCCTCTCTGTATTCATCCTGCTGGTCGTTTCTTACAGAACGATAATGTTGGAACATTATCGTTCTGTAAGAAACGACCAACAGGATGATTTCAGAGAGGCTTGGAGAGACCTACATACACTGATGCTAAGTGAAATGAGCAGAACCAGGAGGTCATTGGACACGGCACCAACAAGATTATATGATGATCAATTCCGATGAATGGGGAATCTCTTCAACAATGAGATGATTGAGGCCAGTTCCGATTGTTCAGTGATGAAGAGAGCCATCTACACCCAGAGAGAGAACTCTGGCAACTGAGTGTGGTTCATAACATAGCATTCTCACTCTTTTGTTATTGTTAGCTTGCATTTTATTTTGCTTCTTTTTTTTTTTTTTTTTTTTGGTTTGATTTTTCTTGTGCAGAAAGATAATTGTATCAATATATATGCATATATTAGACTATTTGCCATCTAGGGGAAAGTGTGGGGAAGGGGGGAAAATTGGAACATGGGGTTTTGCAAGGGCTAATGTTGGAGAATTGTCCACGCATATGTTTTGAAAAATAAAAAGCTTTAATAAAAATTAAAAGAAAAAAAAAAAAAACAGTGCAGCCAAGTTTTAGAAGGAAAGCAGAAAAGTCGGGGGAGGGAAAGGATTTACAGCAACTTTCTCTGATAAGGTCTTATTTCTCAAATATATAAAGAACTGAGTCAAATTTATGAGAGCATAAATTTCAGAAGAAACTGAAACTATAATCATATGAAAAAATGCTTTAAATTATTCTTAGAGAAATGTACATTAAAACAACTCTGAAGCACCATCTCATGCCTACCAAATTGGCTAATGTGACAGAGAAGGAACATGGCAAATGTTGGAGGGGATATGAAAAAATAGGGTCACTAAAGCACTATTGGTAGAGTTGTGAACTAATCAAACCATTAAGTAGAACAATTAGGAACCATGCCTAAGGGGCTGTAAAACTCTGCATTCCTTTTTACTCAACAATACCACTACTAGGTCAGTACCCAACAGAGATCAAAGAAAAAAAGTAAAAGATCCTATATGTACAAAAAATATTTCTAGCAGCTCTTGTGATGGTAACCAACTGAAAATTGAGATACCCATCAACTGGGGAATCACAGAATAAGTTGTAGTATATGATTGATACTATTGTGCTATAAGAAACGATGAGCAGGATGCTTTCAGAAAAAACCTGGAAATACATGAACTGAGGCTGAGTGAAGTGAATAGAATGAGAATATTGTATACAGTAATAGCAAAATTGTACAATGATCAACTGAGAATGACTTAGCTATTCTCAGCAATACAGTGATCCTAGACAATTCCAAAGGATTTCTGATGCAACATGTTTAATATGTAAATGTTTTGCATGACTGCATGTGTATATATCAAATTCCATGCCCTCTCAATGAGGGGGAAGAAAGAATGGAAGAAATTTCAAACTCAAAATTAAGGGAAGAAAATGAATGCTAAAAATTTTGTTAACATGTAATTGAGATAAAATTTCTTAAATATATAAATAAAGAAATGATGAGCAGCATGGTTTCAAAGAAAATTAAAAGGCTGAACTGAAGTAGAGTATATTTTACAGCAATATTTTAAAACTGATCAACTGTGAATAACTTGGCTATCTTCAACAATAGAAAGATCCAAGACAGTTCTGAAGGACCTATGCTGAATAATGCTATCTACCTCCAGAGAAAGAACTGATGGAATCAAAATGCAATTGAAGCATACTGTTATTTTATTTTTCTTGAGGGAAGGGGAGAGATTTGGTCTGTTTTTTTTTTTTTTTTACCACAAGACTAATAATTATATTCCAAAATATATAATTTGGAATAAAATATATATATTCCAAAATATATTTGCAAGACTGCAGATGTATTGTTGTTCAGTTGATTAGTCATGTCAAATTGTTTGCCTTCTCAATGATGGGAGGAAAAAAAGGAGGATGGAAGAGAATTTAGAATTTAAAATTGTAAAACAAATGAACAAAAAAGCCCCAACAGTTAAATTTTTTAATTTTAATTTTATTTTAATTAATTTAATTTAATTTAAAAACAGTAAAAATACATGTTTTTACATGTAATTAGAAAAAAAATTTTAAAATCCATATTAAGGGTCAAAAGTAAGGAAAGAAAAAAAAATATAAAACTGAGCAACATACGAACATCTCTTTCTAAAACACAGTCCACCCTGATATGGCTTCTACTACCTCTTCTGTACAGATCTTCCAAATCTATACCCCTAGTCTGAATCTTTCTTCTAATCTCTATACCAAAATCTCCAGCTATTCACATAATTTCTCTAATTAAAGAGAGGCAGCTAAGTTGTGTAGTGGAAGATCAGATCAGGAAGTTCAAATCAAATCTCACCTACTTACTAATTGTGTAACCTTAGGCAAGACACTCAACCACTATTTTCCTCAGTTTCTTCACCTGTAAAATGGGAATAATAAGAGCATCTATCTCCCAGATTCAAAGGAGAGAATATTTCTAAAAGTACTTAGCACACAATAAGTGCTGGTTTTCTTCGATCTCTACCTGAATGTCCTAATACACTCCAAATTTACATATCTAAAACTGAACTAATTAGCTTTCCTATTTAACCATCTCCTCCTTCTGACTTCTCTATTTCTCTCTATAGTAGCATCTTTTTGTAATGTTCTCTAGTTCGGTTTCCTTGGGGTCTCTGGAGGCAGTCTTTGTTTCAGTTCAGTAATCATAAGTACAGTCAGATGTTAAAGGCCAAATCCTTTATTATCTCTTTCAAAGTCTCGTTTCCTTTCCCGGGGCTGAGTTAGCTTTCTTAAAGACCTTCCAGAGTCTTGGTTTCAGTGGAGAAAATGCAGAAGGAGAGCCTGCCACCAGGAGCCTGACTGAAGGTGGAAATGAATCTCTCATTGGCTCCGAGAGTTTAAGCTCCTGCCTCCAGTTGTCTTGTCTTCTTTGCCTCTGAATGAATCTAGCTGAGGCTTCCAGTTTATATGCTCTACGCTGAGTATAAACCAATCATTATATCTCTTGGAAACCATTATTTGTTATAAGATTAAATCAATCATACTGAACTTAGAGAACTATTAAGCACCATGATAAAATAGATAACCATTGTCTCATCAATTCCACTTAGTACCTTATAAGAATCCTTTGTTTCAAGTTCAAAGTTCTGGCCCATAACATCTTGTATCCAGTTTCTCATATTAGAAACCTTTCAAGTTATCTGTGAACCCTTTCTCTCTCATCTCTTTCCTTCTGTCAGATACCATCAACTCTAGTATAACATTTATGATACTGCAATATCTCTAGTATCCATATTCTCCTCTAATCCAAGAACTATCATTCTGGTAAAGGCTTTGAACATTCACATACATTATTTCAACTAGCTCATAAGAGGGCTATCTGCCTCCATCCTTCTTCCTAACCTCTTGCCTTTTATTCACCAAACTGGAAGGAATAACCTTTCTTAGTGTTAAAAGCAAATCACAATTTCTCTGGACTTTATTTTTCTCATCAAGAAAATGAGTGAATTGGATTCATTGATCTTTTAGACTTCTAGCTCTAAATTTAAGTTTCTATGATGTAATGTTAGTCATGTTATGTATATTCCAAAACCTTCTTTGCTTAGCCTTCGGACCTTTCCACCATCTGGTAATAATGGTAAATGGAATGTCCAACATCAAGTCTCAAGGGAGGAAACTACCTGGTCAGCTTGGGATCCTTTCCCCAGTATTCCAGCCCATCTTCTGCTCTTGTTTCACCACAATTTTCCTTCCCAAGGACTGTCTGAATAGGCCTTCAGGTTAGTTATAGTTAATCCTACCTATTACCATCTGCACTACAACTGAACTCTCCTATATTGGGTCATCTCCCCCATTAGTGAACTCCATTTTCCATTTGATTTCCAGAGCTTATAACAAAGAGTTTGTGACATAGTAGCCTTTTAATAAATACTTTAACATTCTATTTTTCTAACATTACAACTTTCTGGCCTTTTATTCTATTTCTTCCCTCTATTTATTCCCCTCCTTAATCCAAACTGTATTATTCTCTCCTCTTTCCCCAAAGTTCCTATCCTTTCCTGCCTTTGTGCCTTTTTTATGTTCTGCCCTATGCCTGGAATGTCCTCTTTCCCCTTTTCCTTTTACGTAGTCTTTAGAACCTAATGCAGCTACCACTTCTTTCCTGAAACCTTCCCTGATTCCCCAAGTTTAGTAATGATTTTCCATCACTCTAATGAACTTGTGATTTATTTATTTTTATTATAATAATCTGAGAAGCAGCATGACTTAATGGATAGAGAAAAAGCCTTAGAGTCAGTAATATCTGAATGCAAAGCCATCCCTCATACTGAGTGTGTAACCCAATGCAAATCCTTCTGCCTCTCTTGCTATTTAAGATAATTCTTTCTTTTTCCTCAGTGAAAGTTCTCTAAATGAATTGAATCCAAAATCTTATTTTGTTATCTGTGCTTGTGTACACTAGAATATCACACTCACTCACACACAGAGACCCCACTACCACTACCATTAATTCTGTAACAGCATCTATGTAAATTATGCATCTTTACAAGGGATTTCCCAAGCAAAGTGCTCTGTAAACAGGTATTGCTTAATTTGTATAGTAAATGAATAAAGGAAAGGACAAACATTTTTAACATAACTTGTAAGCAATTGGAAATGAAAGCAGTGATCATTAGGAGTCGACATGGGTTCATTATATTAGTGATGTACTGTATACTGTGAGGTACTGGTACCCAAGAAGGTCAAAGGCATAAAGTGTTTGAAATTGAGATAAAGTCTCTCACAATATTCTTGTGGATAGGAAAAGGATTTGTATGTTTGATAAAGAGGTAAAGTAATAATACATTTAGATATGATTATTCAGACAGTTAATAGTGTTGAACAGGTCATGGCTGAGTAAAGAGTCCTGTAAATGTAAACACCTAGGTGGATAAAAATGTTGATGTGGCAGATTGGTGAGTGGTTTCATTTAAATTATTGTCCTTAATTTGAGAAGCATGCCTCCTATGGCACAGGCAAAGGGAATATTAAAACCATATTTGAAAATCGTATAAGGCAATAGTCCCAAGTTATTATGACAGTATGAAACACTAGGGAAAAGTATGAGGCAGTAGTTCTAGATTTTGAGCCTTAGCTAATCTTCTACATTTAAATTGAGGAAGAAAAAAAAAGGAATTAAACAAACACAGAATGAGGGAGGCTTAACACTAGTCCATACCCACGACTTCTGTGTCTTGGTTGACTGTAAAGTCAAAATGAGCCAACAGTATAATGTAGAAATAGCTTGTGATACTCAAAATTTGGTCTGGCTGATTGTCCTCATTCATTCTGGCAGTGAATAGATTAGCTTTTTAAGTAGTTACATTAATACAGGAATATAAAGTTTGCATCAGAGTATATTGAAGCTATGAAATGCTGTTCTTTAAATGAGCTGCCAAAAACTACTACATATGCCCCATTTTCTTCCACTCTACCCTGGCATTCCCACAGATTACTGAGTTCAGTGTGAGGGTTTTGGGAAATAAGTTTACCTAAATTGATGAGCCCCTGAATAAAACTAGGAACTTCTAAAAATCATTTTAGATTTAGATAGATATCACAATGCTAACAAAAAACCTGGACAAACTATAGCATTGAAACAATAAATCATGAAAATAGGAATAACATAAAATATGCTAGTACCACATTTTAACTGGAAAAGAAAATGAAACAAACCTTAGAAACCATCTCAACAACCATAACTCACATGAGTATAATTCTAATTTCTTCTTTCCCAGCATAATCCAGAAATTTAGCTTCCTTTCCCCCCAGATTCTTGTCTAGAGAAAACAGTACCACTAATATTTTGGCAGCTATTTTAGCTCATCCCCTTACAGTGGGGCCAGTAGCCTGTCTGTCCAGTATTTCCTTGGCTCTGGTTTTGGTCAACTTAATGAGTCAAGATGCTTTTGCTATTTCTCCGATGTAGTTCCTCTTTTCTCTCTTTTTTCCCATCTTTTTATGAAATTTGTCTTAGCCAGCTCAATTTTCTACAGGAATTTGAAGGCCCAAATCTTGGAGCTTTGAGCCTTATAGGAAATGAAGTTCCTAATGGGACAGATATGTACACATGTGCATCACACTGGGAAAAACAGACTTTCCTTTATCTGATCCCTGTTAACCTAGAGTGTCCAGAATAGCAAGTCTCTGGAAGCCATATCTTACCCAGAGCTCTCTCAGCCATGCCCCAAATATTTAGTCAAACAGAAGGAAGATTATTGGAAACCTATCATGTGGAAATGACAGCAGGTTCCGAATAGGAGAGAACAAGGGATTCAAATATTCTACGTAGCCCCAGAGGGCAGAACTGGGACAAAACAGGCAGAAGTTACCACAGAGCTAGAAAGTGAAGCAGCCTCTCACAGAGATCAATAGCTGAGGCTGTTGGAACCTCCCTGCCTCCTCACCAGGCAAATTAAGTCAGCTGTAGCTTACAAGCAAAAAGAATTTAAATTGGAATTCTGTGATTCTCAGCCAAACTTCAGAGGAAGCCTGATTTGTTTTGCTTCCTTCCACCCTCTTCTCACAACTTGCTTATCCCCAGAGACATGTGAGAACAGTATAAGGCAGTCCCAAAAGGCATCACAAGCCATCTATAATCACCTCAATCTAGAGCCTGTCTAGAGCCTGCACACAGAAAAGTCTGAAAGAGAATTGGCCTATACCTGGCCTGTTTTGATTAAGATTAAAAGTCCTGCCTCTTCCATGAATCCTTTCAAAATTATTTGCATTGTCTTGACTGACTTGTATCTAAGACAATCCTTCAATACAATAAAAGATCCCTGATTTCTTCAGTACAGGTGCTGTTTTCACCAGGGCAGGGAAACATCCTCCTCCAGACATTAGGAGATGGTCTTTATGAGATGCTATAGCCAAAAATTTCATCATTTGGTGAGGATTCTGTCTAGACCTAGCTAGCTAGGCTGGTCCTTGAATGGCTGGCACATAGCCCGTCTCCAGGACAGTTTTTGAGGAATGGCTTTAAGAACCTAAAGTCACCAACACTCCAAGAGGAATCATAAGAAGACAATGTGGATGATACAATCTGAGTGTGAACTTGAGCAGCCTGGACAAGAAATCAGTGAAATGGTGAAACAAAGACCCCGGATAGTATATCAATCCAATCCAATTCAACAATATTTTAACTTTATTATTACTGAGAAATTTTTTATCAACAAACATGAACATTTTCATATGTAAAGAATGCCAGAAAAGAAGGGTTTTGAATGAAACATTTCATCTGTTACATTTATTGATTTTTAAAATGTGTATTATAAACGTATATATATATATGTTTAATATATATTTATGCATATGTGTATAAATATACAAACACATACACACATTTTAACATAGCAATATCAAATCAGTCCTGCTCACCTGTGTTATTTTCTGAATTTCCTTCAACTTTATTCTGTGCATTTTTAAAGTACTTCATTAATTTCTTTCTTTTATCTTTCTTCCTTTTCTCTCTCCTCTTTCCTTTTATTCTCCCTTCTTTTCTTTCTCCTTTCCATCCTTCCCTCTCTTCTTCAAGATAGCTACTGGGCACATAAATCTTATACAATTTTTAATCTGTCGACATTCTCAGGCATCAGGGGTAAAGAACTCCTGCCAATGTCAAAAACTGAATAACTCTAGATCCCACCCCAAATCTTTGTTTTTTAATAATTCTGATCACAATTATTTAATACGCAGAACAAATACAACAATACATTGCACCCATAAAATAAGTTGCAGTTATTACTTGAGAGAGATTAGTATCTTGCACATTATGCAGAATCTTTGAAGCCCTGGCACAGCTATTGCAACTGCTTCACAATTTCCTTCTACAAAAAGGATAAACAAGATACAATTTCTGCTAAAAAAAAATCACATGCCTGAGTTTGGCTGGTAGAGACAAAGAAGAGACATTCCCAAAGAGTGCAAAGCCCAAAGTTCTTTAGCATGCTAAAACTTTTAACAAAATTTAACTTTTTATTTTTTTTATTATAGTAACTTTTTATTGACAGAATCCATGCCAGGGTAATTTTTTTTTTACAACATTATCCCTTGCACTCACTTCTGTTCCGATTTTTCCCTCCCACCCTCCACCCCCTCCCCTAGATGGCAAGCAGTCCTATATATGTTGAATATGTCCTAGTATATCCTAGATACAATGTATGTGTGCAGATCCAAACAGTTTTCTTGTTGCACAGGGAGAATTGGATTCAGAAGGTAGAAATAACCCAGGAAGAAAAACAAAAATGCAAACAGTTTACATTCATTTCCCAGTGTTTTTTCTTTGGGTGTAGCTGCTTCTGTCCATCATTGATCAATTGAAACTGAATTAGGTCTCTTTGTCAAAGAAATCCACTTCCATCAGAATACATCTTCATACAGTATCGTTGTTGACGTATATAATGATCTCTTGGTTCTGCTCATTTCACTTAGCATCAGTTCATGTAATTCTCTCCAAGTTTCTCTGTATTCATCTTGCTGGTCATTTCTTATAGAACAATAATATTCCATAACATTCATATACCACAATTTACCCAACCATTCTCCAATTGATGGGCATCCACTCAGTTTCCACAAAATTTAACTTTTTAAATAAATGTATCTAGGTATACTTAAGGTCATAAATGGTAAAAAACTGGTTTATAATAGACAGTATTTATTTTTGTATGACTTACTAAATTTTTTTGGTTTTCTTTACATACCTGAATCATCTGCAATTTTCCAAAGTATGTACCATATTTCCCAAAAATTTTCTTTTAATTATCAGCACAGATGTGAAGCCCATGAATATCAAGGGATGACATTTTTTGGTGTCCTTCTGCCTCCATATCTTACCACTCCACCCCATTTCCTTTCCCCATCCATGGAATAATAGAAAGCCACTCTTGAAGCCAGATTTATGGGTTACCTCTGATCCATGCTAGATATGATTCTAGGCACTGTACCTCAGTGTTCCATCTAGGTAATTCTCTCAAATTTTAAGGAAGGTGTTCATCTGCATTGAAAAAGGGAATTTCCTCATTCCTGAGCTCTCAAAACCATGAGTCATCAGATCTAGTCTCTATCTTTACCCTTACCCTTGTCATCTAAACTTCTTCCCCTAAATCTAATTCCCTTTCTCAATGCCTAGCCCTTACAATTAGAAGAGACACAAAAAACACTGGCTGAACTACTTTGAATTGAACTTACCATATCCAAAGTGAAAACAAAGCTTACTAGGTTCATATTCATGATTTTATATGATTTCTAAACTGCTGTGAGATTTCCATATGATTTCTTCATTACATCTAGGCTGAGTTGGGGACTTTGGTATAACTGGATGTCCTGGGAGCCAAAGGGCTCTCTGGCTGCTGGTGATACTAACCACTACTACACTGACCTCCCAGTGGCCTACTCCCCAGAGATGCAGACCAAACCAACTTATTACTCCCTAAGTGAACCTTCTATTGAGCTTAAATCCTGCCTTTTGACTAGTTATGGAAGCCTGAAATTCTCTAGCTCTTACTTTTGCAGTGTTTTTATAGTATGCATTTATGGCAATGATAACTAGACCTAAGAGACCTTAAAGTGGATCAAGTGCTGGGCTTGGAATCAGGAAAGCCTCTCTTTCTGAATTCAAATCTGGCATCAGACACTAACTAGCTGTGTGATCCTGAAGAAGTCACTTAACCCTGTTTCCTTAGTTTTTCCTCTGCAAAATGATGAGAAGAAGAAAATGGTGAACCACTCCATCATCTTCTCCAAGAAAAGCCCAGATGGGGTCACAAAGAGTGTATTGAAATCATTGAATGGAGAAAAAAAAAAGAGGCCTGAATTATTGACAAACCCTCTCTGTGTCAAGCAAACCTAAAATGTGGCTCTGCTAATCACAAGATCCATAGGCTCACATTCACCAAATTCCCAGATTTTTTTCCTTAGTTTTACCATAGTAGGTATTTTATTTATTTATTTTTTATTTAATAGCCTTTTATTTACAGGATATATGCGTGGGTAACTTTACAGCATTAACAATTGCCAAACCTCTTGTTCCAATTTTTTCACCTCTTACCCCCCAACCCCTCCCCCAGATGGCAGGATGACCAGTAGATGTTAAGTACATTAAAATATAAATTAGATACACAATAAGTATACATGACCAAAACGTTATTTTGCTGTACAAAAAGAATCAGACTCTGAAATATTGTACAATTAGCTTGTGAAGGAAATCAAAAATGCAGGTGGGCATAAATATAGTGATTGGGAATTCAATGTAATGGTTTTTAGTCATCTCCCAGAGTTCTTTCTCTGGGCATAGCTGGTTCAGTTCATTACTGCTCCATTGGAAATGATTTGGTTGATCTCGTTGCTGAGGATGGCCTGGTCCATCAGAACTGGTCATCATATGGTATTGTTGTTGAAGTATATAATGATCTCCTGGTCCTGCTCATTTCACTCAGCATCAGTTCGTGTAAATCTCTCCAGGCCTTTCTGAAATCATCCTGTTGGTCATTTCTTACAGAACAGTAATATTCCATAATATTCATATACCACAATTTATTCAGCCATTCTCCAACTGATGGGCATCCACTCAGTTTCCAGTTTCTAGCCACTACAAAGAGGGCTGCCACAAACATTCGTGCACATACAGGTCCCTTTCCCTTCTTTATAATCTCTTTGGGATATAATCCCAGTAGTAACACTGCTGGATCAAAGGGTATGCACAGTTTGATAACTTTTTGAGCATAGTTCCAAACTACTCTCCAGAATGGTTGGATTCGTTCACAACTCCACCAACAATGCATCAATGTCCCAGTTTTCCTGCGTCCCCTCCAACAATCATCATTATTTTTTCCTGTCATCTTAGCCAATCTGACAGGTGTGTAGTGGTATCTTAGAGTTGTCTTAATTTGCATTTCTCTGATTAATAATGACTTGGAGCCATAGTAGGTACTTAATAAATGCTTATTGTACTGTGTCCTAAAGGCAAAAAGATCCACTACAATTTGTTGAACATGGGTTGAATTAGTCTAAATTGCACATTAGAAACATCACTTTGGCAGTTGGGTACAGAGTGGATTAGGAGGGAGAAATTTGAGGGAAGAAGGTCAATTGTAAGAGTCCAGTGTGGGATTTGTGAAGTGGAGCTGAGGAGGAAAGTGATGGGAGCGACCGACTCATAGCATTCCCTCTTTCACCAAGAAGATGAGGATCTGCTGCTAGGCTGGGCTAAATATCAAAGATTTTCTTTCCTGCCTACCTTGCCCAGGAAGCTGACTTATGCCAACTAAGGTACAAAAGGCCTGATTGTTATTCTGCTTTGGAAAAGTGGTCAAGCTGCCATTTACAAAGCTGATTTTAAAATCGTGACCCAGAGCCTCTCTGTCAGATTAAGCAAATATTAAATCCCATAGGTAGACACACTGAAGGGTTAAGCAATAGAATCATAACAAGTTACAAGTCACCTTGTCCCTTTTTGTTCACCCTTCTATTAAGGCAAACAAACAAACAAACAAAAAAACCCAGTTCCTTTTACATCTGAGTTTCAGTTGGTTTGATACTAACCTAAGGTCACACCATGCTGGGAGGCAGCTGTTTACTTTTCAACATTAAGAAACAAGCCAGCCCTGTCATTGTCTAATACTACTTCTGCAACCTTTATTAATTCCAGCATCTTCCCTCTTTTAATTATTCCCATTTGTCTTGTGAGGGATGTCCCTTACCCAAAACGACTACTTGGAAATCATTCAGTAAAAAGCAGAAAAGTTGTTTATTGAAAACCTCCGGAGGATGAGCCATCCCATCACAAGATAAGAAAAAGAAAGCTCGTGATAGGAGGGCTGAAGAAGTAGAAAAGATACATAGCTTTTATATAAGAGATTATATCACAAGTAAGAGAGCATTGAGAAGGGGAGGGGGAGGCATCTAATTGGTTGTTACTATTTGGAGAGATTGGAATGGAAGGTTTCTGTTTCCCTGAAATCTCCTGATTTCTAGAAAACAGAAAATCAGGCCTTCAGGCTTAATCAAGCAGATAGTGGTCAAGCTAATAGACTAAATATCGATAAATGTCAAATACTGATAAATGTCATCAGCTCAGGTTAAGTAAATATGTTTATAGCTGGCCAAGGCTCAAGTAAATATGAGCTTGAACATATCATACAGGTCATAGGGGAAACACAGAAATAATGAAAATAAAATACAGAAAAAGAATTCATACATTCCTGTAAGTTCTTCACCTTATCTCTCTATATTCCACACAGTCTTATATATAGCTCACTTTATTTGTTTAGAGGTTGTCTCTCCTATTAGATAGTAAGCTCCCAGTGCTTGGCACAGTGCTTGGACATAGTAAGCTCTTATTAAATGTTTATTGACTGATATCTTGCACTTTCAGAACTCCATACTTCTGTTCCCATTCTTTTCTTCTCCTCCTTTCCCTCTCTGCCAATGAAGTATTTTCAGTTATCAATAGGTGAAAAGGAGGCAAGATCAAGTTTAAATCTCTTTTCTTCCAGGAAGCCTATCCTGATCAGTCTCCCATGGTATCATCCACCTTAGAGATTCTGTGTGAAATACTTCTATGAAAAATCATCTCTATTTCTAATTGTATCTGCACACCTCACCCACTCTCACAAACACACATAGGAAAAGATTAATATTCAGTTGATTTATTAAGTACATCCCCCTCAACTGAACATATTCTCTCTTTTCTGAAATTTCTAAGAATGCCTTTTTTTTTTTTTTCCTGGAATAACTGCTTGTACTTTATAGAATTGGAATCATAGAATTGAAATCAAAGTGAGAAGGGGCTTCACTACAACAAAGTGAGAAGTGAGTTGTTCCCACTACAACAAATCAAGGAATAGATCCAAGCAGCTGGATAATACATGTTATACTAGATTTGGAATCAGGAAAAACTGAGTTTAAATGTAACCACAGACACTTATTAGTTTTGTGACAATCGATAGATCATTGATCCTTCCTGACTCCCAAGTCCTTATGTGTAGAATGAGGATAATAACAACATCTACCTTCCAAAGTTGTTGGAGGATCAAATGAGATAACATATGTAAAGAGCTTTTTAAATCTTAAAAATGTTCTATAGAAAGACTAATTATATCAAAATGACTTGTATGGAAAGGATCAAGAGCAAAATAATCATAACCAAAAGAAAAATTTATATAAACATCACAATAACATAAAGGAAAACAATAATAAAGGTAACAGAACTCTCATCAATACAACCAATTTTGAAAGCACACCTACCTACTTTGCATTTGATGAACAGGTAAAGGGTTCCAACTGGATGAATTGAACAGGGTGGATAGAAAAGTAATGTCTAAAGGAGCTGGAAAGATAAGTTAGGGACAGTTTGAAAAGAGCCCTACAAGCCAAAGTACTTGAACTGAACTGCCAAGCGTTCAAATGCTACTACCTAAAACACTATTTTACAAAGAACTTTTACAAGGTAAGTGCTCACATGAAGGTCAGAAGAAGTGATACAAGGACACTCTCAATTCTCTCTGAAAAGCTCTGGATTTGATCAGGAGACATTGACAACAGGATCATCCAGCATGGTGTGTCCATGAGCAAAACAAAGTTGCAGTAACACAAAGAAACATGAGACACGTACATTTAAACTCAAACATTCACATGGACTATTTGTGCTCAACCTGTGGTAGAGTCTTCTAAGTTCATATTGGTCTGATCAGCCAGTCAGACTCACTGTTCCTCGACCATGAAATAATGATGTCATTTTGGTTCTCTTCTATCACAAAGAACAATAATCAAACAACCCTCAATTGATTTTGCCCCTCTGATTATAAAACTGGAGGGCAGGAAAAAAAAAAAAAAAAAAAAAAAAAAAAAAAAAAACTACTTCCAAAGCCAACTGCTCTGCTTGGTTTAGATTCCTGTACTGTACCATCTTTATTCATGTTCCTCTCCCAACCCCCATCTCTGGTCTACTCCATCCCACCTTTCTTTTCAGCTTCCTTTTGCATAGACTTCTCCAATCCATTGTAAGCTCCTTAAGGGATTTTTCTTATTTGTAGTCAATTTTTTAGAACATTGCCTGGCACCTTTTAGTCATTTAATAAATGTTGATTATGTTGTATCCTAAAAGCAACAAAGAACCATGGAAGTTTGTTGAGTATGGGTTGAAGTGGCGAGAACTACAATTTTTAAAATGTTACTTTGGCAGCTATATGGAGAATGGATTGGAATGGAGAAAGACTTGAGGCATGGAAGTCCATGAAGCTGCCATTGTAATAGTCTAGATAAGAGAAGATGTAAACCTGAGATAAGATAGGGGCTGTGTAAATAGGTATTAGGGTATGGATTTAAGAGATATTCTGAAGGTAGAAATGACAAGATTAGTTGATTACTCTTAATATCTGAGACAAAGTGGAAGTTGAGGCTAATGAAGAAGTTAGAAACCCGAGAAACTTGAAAAAATGGTGGTGATTTCAACAGAAATAGAGATGTTTGGCAGAAGAATAGATTGGGAGTGGCAGGTTTGGAAATGGACAGGAAGAGAATGAGTTTTGATTTGGACATTCAATTTGAAATAACAGCAATTGCTGATGTGAAAATAAAACTCCAAAGAGAGAGGGGAACTGGATCTGAGGTTAATCTAATGAATGGTAATTGAATTATGGGGACTAATGAGGTCACCAAGAAAGTATGTAGTGAAAGGAGAGAAGAGAATCTGAGAAAATACCTGAGAAGTACCCACAGTTAGGAAGTATGATAAGAATGATGACTTAAGAAAAAAGAGGAGAAGTCAGGCAGATAGTAGTAGCTGAGGACATCAGTATCATGAAACCCTAGAAAGGATTGAATATTGAGAATGATCAACAGTGTCTAATCCAGTAGGGAGGCCAAGATGTACAATCACTGAAAAAAGACCATCAGATTTGGTATTTGAGAAATCAATTTTGGAGAGAACAATTTCAGTTGAATAATAAAGTAGGAAATCAGGTTGAAAAGTATTTGAAGTGAGTCAAGAGAGAAAAGGAAGTATATAGATTGCTTTTTCAAGAAGTATAGCTGAGAAAAAGAGTAGAGATATGGGACAATAATTTGCATGTGTGTAGGGTCTACTGACAGTTTTTAAAGAAACTTGACCATGAAGGAAATAATGTAAAAAAGAAGAAAGAGGTCAAGAGCAATACCAGATTTCAAACTATACTACAGAATAGTAATCATTAGAATAATTTGGTACTAGTTAAGAAATAGAGATATTATTCAGTGGAACAGATTAAGTATGCAGCAAAGCCAGTGTACATAGTATAGTAGCTTAAGGCTTGGTCAACTCAAAGACTCTAGCTCCTAGGATAAGAATCCATTATTTGATAAAAACTGCTTCAAAAAATTCTAAAAACATTCTGGCCAGAAAATAGACATAGACTAACATCTCACATAGACAAGCTTGAAATGGTTATAGGACCTAGACATAAAGAATAACATCATAAACAAAAGACAGGACTTAAGGATAGGGGAGATTTGGGCTTATTTGAAACTAGTAAAATGTAAGTAGAGATTGAAAGTTGGTAAGGGAGGATGGGGCAGCAAGGTGATGCAGTGGAAAAAGCACCAGCCCTGAAGTCAGAAGGACCAAAGTTCAAATCTTATCTGACACTAAACACTTCCTAACTGTGTGACCCTGGGCAAGTCACTTAACTCCAATTGTCTCAGCCAAAAAAAAAAAAAAAAGTTGGTGAGGAAAAGGATGGTGAGTCAATAATCAATAAACACTTATTAAACATTTTCCATTGTGCCAAATACAGAGCTAAATGCTTTATTGAAAAAGAAAATTCCTACCCTCAAGGAGTTTACAATCTAAAGGGGAAGGAAACACAAAAGAAAGCTGAAAGGTAGAGGTGGAAGGGATACCTGATGGAAAAGTCAGTCAGAGAAGCCCCAAAATAATACCCAAAGTAGTGGGGAATGAGAAGTCTGAATTTAGCGCTCTTCTTAAAATGGAGGTTTGAAGTTTATAGTCTTATAGGATAATGAAGTCATCCCAATGAAGAGTTTCCTGGGTATGGTGAAGTCAGAGACATCCCAAAGTAGAACAGGAGGCAATCTGCTAGAGAAAATGAGACGCAATCAATTAACATTTATTAAGTACAAATGTGCTTTATGTTCAGGGGATACAATAAGAAGCAAAAGACAAGTCCTTGCCCTCAAGGAACTTGGAATCTAAAGGAATGGAAGTGGGTGGAGGGGTGGAGAAGGTTTCCAGTAGATGTGATTTTTTTTTGAAAGCCTCAAAGTAAGCCCGCCAGGTCTGTAGGCTAAAAGGAGAAGGGAGAGCATTCCAAGCATGGAGGACAGCCAGAGAAAATGCTTTGAGCAGAGAGATGAAGTCTCTTGTTTGTGGAATAGCCAGGAGGTCAGTGTCATTGTATTGAAGAATATATGGGGGGATATAAAGTATAAGAAGACCAAGAAGGTAAGTAGTTATAAAGAGCTTATGAAGGGCGTTTTGGATGTGATACTGAAGGCAATAGGGAGCTACTGAAGTTTGTCGAGTGGGGAGTAGAGAGTGACGTGGTCAGTCCTGTGTTCTTAGGAAAATCTTTAGTAGCTTAATAAGAAGGTGGATTGGAGTGGAGGGAGACAGGCAGGCAGACCTCCCTACATGCAAATGCAATAATTTGAGTATGAAGCGATGAGAGCCTGACCTGGAAAGGTGCCAGTGTCAGCAGAGAGAAGGGAGCACATTCGAGAGATGTCGGAAAAATAAAATGGACAGTTTGACAATTGCTTGAATATAGGGGGTGAGAGATAGTAAGGAATCCAGGGCGGCTCCTAGGTTCTGTGCCTGAGGCATGGATTCAGAGCCATTGCTGAGGGGCTGGCCTTAGAAAGGAGAAAGACCGCCTCATCGTCCAAGATAAGGGGGAAGGAGGAGAGATTGGGAAAGGATGTGAAGGTTTGAAACCAAGAGAAGGGGAAAAGTGAGAGTTCATAGTGAAAGGTCTCTGTTTTCTCAGGAAAGCAGAAGGCCAGGTCCTCAGGTGAAAAAAAGAGGGAGATATGAGAGGGTTTTTTTTTGTTTGTTTGTTTGTTTGTTTGTTTGAGGCAATTAGGATTAAGTAACTTGCCGAAGATCACATAACTTGTTAGAAATCAAATTTGAACTCTCGTTTTCCTGGTGTCTATTGCCCCATCTACCGACCCCTAGAGGTATGGGAGTCTTGAGAGAAGAGAAAGTTTAAAATATCTTTTGCGGAGAGTGAGATGTGATCAATTAGGGAAGAATTAAAGCAGTGAGGGCTCATTTAAAATTGTGTAACATCAATTTATAATCTGCCCACTCAATATGGTTGTGTGACTTTCTGTAGCTTTGTTCATTAACATGTGAGTAGAAGTGGGATAGGCAGATAGTGGGAGCAATCTAGGTTTCAGCCTTGATGGGGCCTTCCTCACCCTCTAGAATAATACCAGAGGAACACATGGGCCATCTGTGAAATTGTCTTTCTCAGTATTACTAGAAGTAGCCTGAGTTACCTCAGAATCTTAAGACCTGGGTTCTAGTCCTTTCACTGACATATTATTAGCTTTATGACTATAAGCAAATCACTTTCAATACTCTAAGCACTACTTGAACATAAAAGGTTTAAAACTTGTTCTCTAGGAATTTGCTTTTTGAAATCATTTCCATAAACTTTTCTTAATATAAATGCTTTCCGTCTTAATCCTACTTACTTTATTTTATGTATTTAAATATATCATTCTGAGAAGCTGTCTGAGAGTTTCATTAGTTTGTCAAAGGATTCTATGAAACAAAATTAAAGAAAAAAAAATTTAAGAGCCCTTTTTTTTCCTAAGACTAAGTTTCAGTCTAAACTGCGTTGGGTAGACCAACCCCTATCCCCGTTGGTGTTACACTATTATCACTTATTTCTGTGCATTTCTCTTCCCCATGGATTCTGCTGTTGAGTTTATGTCCCCAACAATCAAAGAATCGAGCTCCATAAGGGCAGGGACCAAGTATCTGCAGTCTCTTCTTGTCCTTCCGGGTCAAGCTTATCTTCTTAGTCTATCAACAAAATAATTTACACTGCAAGCGTGGAAAACATGAACATCCACAGAAGCTTTAGGACTCTGGTCTTTTCCACTTCCAGAAAAGCAATAGTGGAGTCAATTTGTTTTCTATTGTGCAGAGGACATAGTGGCTAAAGCTTTGGTCGTGGACCACAAAAGTGAGTTCAAATCATACTAGCTACTAGGTTCTGGAAAAGTTACATTTTTTCTCAGCCTTAATTTCCTTATCAGCAAAATGGTAATGATAATAACAGTACCTACCTTTCAGGTGTTGTGAGGATCAAACGACAATATATGTAAAGCACTCTGAAAACCTTAAAGTTCTAAATAAATATTAACATTCATTAAATGACTACTATGTGCTAAGTGCCAACAAAGAAAAGCAAAAAACTATCTTGGGAGCTCAGTGATCTAACAGTTGAGACCATATGCAAACAATTATATATAAATGGGCAGCTAGGTGCTCCATTGTGCACAGAGCCTTAACAATAATAATAATTATTAATTAATTAATTGAAAAAATAAAGGACACAACTAGGAAAAAATTTTTTTTCCTGGTGATTAGTTATACTTTGGAAATCACCAAATGCTACAGTCATTGCTTTGTTGATTGTTTTGACTTAGGAAAGTGCTGAAGAAAATGTTAATAATGAACATTAAATATAAAAGTATGCTATGTGTAACCCCCATGCCCCATTTTCAAGTTATTTTTCAATTACTTAATTAAAATTTTTTTGCTAAGACAACTGGGGCAAAGTGACCTGCGCAGGATCACACAGATAGGAAGTATTAAGTGTCTGAGGCCTTCTGACTTCAAGTCCAAACTCTATCCATTGCACCACCTAGCTGCCCTTGATTCATTTATTTTAAATACACATTACTTATATATGTCTTTTTATTTATAAAACATATGCATGGGTAATTTTTCAACATTGACTCTTGCAAAACCTTCTGTTTCAACTTTTCCCCTTCTTCCCCCTTCTCCCTCCCATAGATGACAGGTAGTCCAATACATGTTAAATATGTTAAAATATATGTTAAATCCAATATTCATATACATATTTATACAGTTATCTTGGTGCATAAGAAAAATCAGATCTAGAAAAAAAGAAAAACCTAAGAAGGAAAACAAAAATGCAAATAAACAACAGAAAGAGTGGAAAACTATGTTGTAAATACACATTTCCTTATGAATCATGTTGGGAGAGAAATCATCACAAAAGAGAAAAACTATAGAAGAGGAAAAAAGTGAACATAGCGTGTGTTGGTTTACATTCAATCTCCATAGTTCTTTTTCTGGATGCAGATGGCATTTTCTTTCCAAAGTCTATTGGTTAGCCTTGGATCACAAGGAAAAATTAACTAGCCACAGCAGCACACCTTTGACGTCATCCTTGCGTCCTAATTCTGATACAACCAGCTTCCTCAAGGCAGTTGCCTGTTTAAAGCAAGGAAAAAAACTCTGCCAGCAGATGGCAGCAAAAACCTATTCCATTGAACAGAGACGGCTGTTTTTTCCAAAGGGATGGTGATGGTTGTGGAGCCGAGCGAGTGGGTGACTCAGTGGATGGAGCAACCAGGCATAGGGCAGGAAGGCTGCTGCTCCTAAAGCTTTCTAGCTGCATGATCCTGGACATGTCACTTAATTCCTCTTTGCCTCAGTTTCTTCGGTGATAAAATGATGAGTTTGAACAAAACAGCCTCTGAATTTCCCGCTGCCTCCTAAATCCATGTTCCTCTAAGTTCCAAGATCTCTTCTTTCTTGCAAATTGATTATCTTGTGAAATTCTAATGCAAGAAAGAGACAGGCCGGTAGGAGGAGAACCAGGTAAGAACAAGGTCAATAAACTAAGTAATCACAGAACTAGGGACTTAGGGTGTTTACAAGTACATTTTATAGGTAAACATATTGAGACTGAGAAATTAAGTGATTTTCTAGGGTTTATATGGCTATTAAATGTCTGAGGTGAAATTAGAATTCAAGTCTTCATGATTCTAAGTTCACCATCCTCTCTTCTGGTTCACCCTGAAGGAGGTAATATTTTGAATAGTGTTAATAGTTGTTGAAAAGAGAATGAGGTCTAAGAAACGGCAATTAGACAGTCCCAGCTCTACCTAACAACAATCCAGCAAGTGGTCCAACATTCCATCCTACCCATCATTATTTTAAGGCAAATTCACATTCTTCCTGGAAGTCACCTTGGCTGTTCCATTCCAATTTTTAAAGGGGAAATAGGTTAGAGAAGGAAAGAAGAGAAAGGGAACAAACAAACATGTATCAGGTGCCTACCGTGTGCCATGGACTGTACCAAGCATTTTACAAGTATTATCTCATTTATTTCTTGGTTTATAGTTCAATATGTGTCTCTCCTAAATGCTTAGTCTTTTGTCCATAATTAAACTATCATTTCTTAAGTATTCAAATGAACTTGAGACTACTCATTTGGATAATCCTATTCTGTCCAACAGTGCATGTCATAACCCATCAGTGCCTTCCCATCCTGTGGGATTCTTCTTCATACCCTCCCATAAGTTCACCCTAGGGGATTTACTCAGCATGTTGGGAACCCTTTTCAGTTTCTTGTAACATCATAGAGATGCCAATGGCTTTCCATTGAAACAGACCCTTTCCATGGAAACAGTCATCTTCTTCTGTGGGACTTTTCTTTGATGACATTCTTTACCCTGAGTTTTCATTTTTTTCCTCCTACTTGTCAAGCATTTATTTTGTTTTCTCCCTTTCATTTCTCTCCACCACAAAAAAAAGGAGGGAAGGAAAAACAAAACCTTGTGACAAATAAATATAGTCAAGGAAAACAAATTTCTATATTGCCCATGTCCAATGAGCAGTGTCTCATTTCAGTCTTCTGGAATCGTGACTGATTGTTACATTGATCAGAATTTTTAAAGCTTTCAAGTTTATTTGCATTCCCAATATCAATTTTCTCTTGGTCCTCACTTCACTCTGCATCAGATCATACAACTTCCCACTGTGGAGAATGCTTTATAACTCTATTAGTTAGGAATCATAGCTGGCTCACAACCCTCCATTTGTCTCCCTGTTGTCTTCTGAGGAATATTCAGTTTTACATCTTCTTACTTTCTTACTGGATTTTTAAGTTCTACTCCAGAACCATGACATGGCAAAGGGATGACCCTGCATTCCCAAACTGTTTGCCAAGCTTTGGCAGAGTCCATCACAAGATGCAACCAGACCTCATCACAAAATGGATTAACTTCACTGAGAGGTTTATCATAAGTAGGCTAACAACTTTTTGGAGAAGACTACCCACAAAACAAAAGAAAAAGTTGATATTTAAATCAAATTCCTTGTTTCCAACTGAATTAGTTTGTGTACTAAATAAATTACCTGTTTCTTCTTTGCTATTTTATCATCCATCTCCAAACCCTATAAGTACAACTTGTTCACAAAAGATTTGTCTTTATGTTTAATTCTCTATCAAGAACAATAACTTTTATATAGCACTTGTTATGTATCAGGCACTAAGCCTTTATCATTATCTCATTTGATTCTCATAAAAGCCCTGGGAGATAGATGCTATTGTTATCCCAA
This sequence comes from Sarcophilus harrisii, assembly GCF_902635505.1. Lineage (NCBI taxonomy): Eukaryota > Metazoa > Chordata > Mammalia > Dasyuromorphia > Dasyuridae > Sarcophilus > Sarcophilus harrisii. The sequence continues at coordinate 232,653,220 of NC_045427.1, forward strand.
TTTTACAGATTGGGAAGATGAAACAAATTGAGATTAAGTGACTTGCCCAGATGTACATAGCTTATAAGTGTCTGAGGTTAGATTTTGAAAGAGATCTTCCAGACTCAAGGCTATAAATAGTAACATATGTTTTAAATATTTTGTATAATAAATGTTTTGTATGTTTTTGTGAATCCTTCTTACATGTGTTTCTAGTGCTCTTCCTGATTCCAGTTATTCTCTGTTCTAAGCTATTCTCCACCTAGCTTCCTTCCCAAATCATAAAAAAAATTATCTGCCTAAGATTCAACACATTCCCCTCAACAGTAAAGATGTTCCTTCTCCATATGGCTAAGACAACTTCCTATTCCAATACCACTTTATTATTTTACTCTCTTCATTTATTTATGTTCCAGTCATTATAGATTTCTCCTTGAAACTGGAACTCCATCTCCTGCCTCCATACATTTATATGAGGTGTACCAGGTGTTTAGAATTCCTTTGAAATGAGATGTAGTAGGCAGAAACTTAGGCCTGGAGTCAGCTAGGGCTAGATTCAAATCCCCGCTCTAACACTTAAATAGCAGCCTGACCTCAGGCAGTCACAAGAATTTTTTAAATGCATCAAGTCATTTAACCTACAGTTCCAACCCTCTGTTGGTTCCCATCTATAAAATGGAAATGATGTCGGTAGAACTTACATTACAGGTTTTTGTGAATTTCAAATGAGATAAGTACTTAAGTATGTAAAACATTTTGCAAACTTTACAATTCCGCTCAGTCACCTTTCTGGAACCTCCCAGGATTTCCTTCCCATTTTTAACAATTCTCTCCAATCTCAAATTTCCTTTTTTTTTTTTTTTAAACATGTATATATGTGATTATCTTCTCTATCCCTTCCCCCCTTGAGGTCTTTGAAGGTAGGTGATTTTATTTCTTTCTATCCTTAAACACTCTGAGCAATGTCTTACATATAATAGGCACTTAACAAATGTTTGTTAAGGATGAATTGTCTAGATGACCTCAGAAATCCTTTCCAATTCAGGTATTCCAGGATTAGGAGCAAAATGAAAAGGAGATGGAGAAGGGAAAACTATTTGGGAAATGTTTAAAAAAAAAAGATGGAATGTTCACCTGGAAAGAATGACAACATCCTTATATGGAGGAAAGTATTCTGGATTGGGAAGTGATAGAAAATAAAATTGAAGAAGTAGGGTGGGGTACCTCCTGATTGTGAGGTGATGAGACTCATTATGCAGAATGGAACTTGCTTTTTTTTTTTTTCTTTTTTGATTCAGCCAATGCTTGAATCTGTTTTTCATGATTCTTCTTACTTCTACATAATAAGGGTTTTGTTTTTCTTTTTTAAAAAATGGGTGGGGAGGAGGTAGAAGAGAAAATAGGTACTTGTTAATTGAAAAGGAATAGTAGGGTGGGGCCAGGTTAAAGTGGGTTGAATCCCTAAGGAATTTGACCTTTTGGTTTTATTATATAGACAAAAGTTATAGTTTCTTGAACAGAGAAGGAAATGTTAAGTCCTATTTTCTTCCTAACTAAAAACATAATGGGGATTTGATTTATGACTTTTTCTTTCTCTTTCTCCCAGGAGAATGGCTGCCTTGTTCATAATTGTACTCTGGCAATCCCACTGAAATTCCTTAATGGAATTTTGTTGTATCTCTCGACCTCAGAGGATATGTATGGTCAGTGTCTCTGGGGTGAATTAGCAAATGAAAAGAAATAAGGCGAGCTTGGAGACCCATAGAGGGAGGCACCATAAACAATTCTCCATTCTTTCTTCCTTAGTCATTGTTTTGTTCCTGAGAGTAATAGTGGGATTTTCTAGGATGAGAGATTGAACTGGAAAGGTAATTGAACCCTTCCAGTTGTTTTGATCTGAGTCAGTTCTTTTCCTAGTCCCACTCAAAGTGCTTTTATAGCTCTACTCAGCATCTCTCTTTCTCATTCATAATAACAGCAAGTATTTACCAAACTATTAAAAGTTTACCAAGCATTTTACATACATTATCTCATTTGACCCTCACATCAACCCAGTGACATGTGTAGGTGCTATGATTACCCACATTGGACAGATGAATAAACTGAGTGAGAAAATCTTAAGTATCTTACTCAGTTACACAGCAGTTAAGTGACTGAAGGAAAATCCAGACTTCCTGAAGATATTCTACATTACATTATTCACTGTGCCACCTCAATGCCCTGTGACTCTCCCCCCCTTCCCCCCCCCCAATCCCCTCCAGGAAAAGCAGTCCTGTTTTATGTAAAGATAATCTACTGGCTTTCACTCGGGTGCAGGAGTGTGCCATAGCCAGCTCTAAAGGGCTTTCAACAATCGTTAAAATTTCTGTGTGAGTATTTACATGTCTGACCTCACTCTGCAAACAATAGCTTGATTTCTTATTTTGTTGGTTGTTTAGACTTAGGAAAGTGATGGAGAAAAAATTAAGGAGTCGTATTAAACTTAAAAGTGTTCTTCCCTGCATATCCCCCTTACCAAAGAGCTGGTTATTAAACATTTACCCAAATATTCCAGTTGCCGTGACTTATTTAAGTTTAGTCAACAAGCATTTTATTAAAAGCGAACTATATGCTATGAGGTGACACAGTGGATAACGTGCTGGGCTTGAAGTCAGGGAGACTGCAGGGTTTTTTTGCCAAGAAAAAATACTCATGTTCTAATGGAGACAGCATGTAAATAACTAGGTACATATAAAGAGTAAGAAGCATTAGCTGTGGAAGGAATGAGGAAAGATCTATCGGAGAGTGGGATTTGAGTCTTGAAGGAAACTAAGGGACTAAGGTCAGGAAGGAGAACATTCCAGGTATGTAAGACAGGCAGCTCAAAGATATGAAGATAGCAACAAAATGTCCTTTTGTAGGAATAGCAAATGGGTTGATGTAGTTGGATTGTAAAGTCCTTGGAAGATGAGTTTTAAAAAACCTGGAAAAGTTAGAAAGAGCCAAGTAAGGAATAACTCTAAATGCCATGTGTTAGGCTTTGTAACAATAGTTGCCATTTATAAAGTACTTTAGGGTTTGCAAAGTGCTTTACAAATATTTTCACATTAAGCCTAGAAAATAGGTGCTACTATTATTCCTGTTTTACAAATGAGGAAACTGAGGCAGATAGCGGTTAAATAATTTGCCCAGTGATCACACTAGTAACTAAGTGCTGATATGATCTCAGATTTTCCCCTACTGCAGCATAGGTGCTCTATCCATTTTGCCATCTAGCTTCCTTTATTTGACAATTTTCTCTGGTTCCTAGAGGAGTTTATTGAGTAGGAGGTTAAAATAATTAGAAGAATGACATAAAATAAATTAAATAAAGTCACATTGGCAGCTGAGAAGAAAGTGTTTGAAGATGAGACTATGAAAGTCTATATTGAATCCGACATGGCTCTGAGACTTTTGTGCTAGCCAAAAGGCAATTGGTGTTATGGGATTGTTAAATCAAATCAATTTATGACATGGTTACTATATGTCAGACAGAGACTGTTCGAAGCCTGGGGAATATAAGTACAAGCAAAAAGAAAGATGGAACTTATATTCTGCCCTATGGAATTTATATTCTAATGAGGGAAGATAACACAGAAAACAGAGCTGAAAGGGGTTGAAGGATAAAGAAAAGAAACCAATGTGGAGAAAGTCTGAGAGTCAGGAGTAGAGGCTGAAGAGAAATAAAAATCCAGCTGGCTTAGACCTCCTCCTTAAAATGGAAGTTTTGAGAGATAAGAGGAGATTGTAGAAAGGGAGAATACTTCCAGTGTGAGTTTAGGTGTGGAATGTGTTGTCAGGATGAAGTTTGGGGGCATTGTGGAGAATGTCAGGAAAAGTTAGGAGTGTGGCCCAGAAAGGATTATACCCCAGGATAGAAATTAGGATGGAATATATACATCTTAAATCATTTGCATTGGAATGATAATTAAATCCAAGAAACAGATGAGATCATGAAGTGTGATTTTATGGAGTGAAAGAGAAAAAACCCCAGAACCGTCTTGGTTAGTGAGCTTGACAAAGATGGAGAAATTAGTGTTTTTTTCCAGAGGACTAAGACATCAGGGAGGAGATACCACGATATGCAAGTGAATTGGATTTAGGTGAGAGAGGGCTGGCAAGGTCCCCTGCCTCACTTTCCCTTCCAGAGCCAGTTATAGATCAGGCCCGACAAAGGAAACTGAAGAGTGGTCAGATGGATTAGATGAGAACTAGGAAAAAACACGGGCATGAAAACCCAGAGAGAGAAGAGGGTGGCCAAGAGGGAAAAGTGATGAGAAGTGTCCAGTGCTGCAGAAACGTTAAGTTGAAGCTTTCTTAAGGAATTTAGCAGAGAAAAAGAGGGAAGTATAAGATGTTTTCTCTGCCATTAATAAACTATAATCTAGGTCGTTCACTCAAACATTTATCAAAGTACATTGTGCTAGGTGCTGGGATACAAAGTCAAATTAACCAAGTCCTTCCTTTCAAAGAGATTATATTCTACTGAGTGAATCGATATAAAATAGATGGAAGGCTACAGAAGGAGGGAGGGAGGGCACCAGTAATTGCGGGAACCCATAGTTCACGGAGAAGGTGGTGCTGGAGCTTGGAAGAAGCCAGGGACTCTGCGGCAGAAGCGAGGAAGGAGTACATTTCAGGCAGGGTTGACAGAAGTCTCCAACTAAAGCCCTGTGCAAAGGAGTCAGGAGGATGGAGTACCAGGTGTAAGAATTAGTACAGGAGCAGCTGGGGGCGCTGTGGTAGAGCACCAGCTCTGGCGGTCCTGAGTGATCCCAGACACTTAGTCCTCCAGCTGTGTGGCTCTGAGCAAGTCATTTAATTAACCCCTATTGCCGCAAAAATACATGTCTAAAGACAATTTGGCGACTATAGATTGCAGCGTAATGGAGGGGGAATGATGCCCACTGACTCTAGAAAGACAGATGGAAGCTAGAGTATGAAGGACTTTCAATGCCAGAAGACTTAATATTTAATCCTGAATAGGGAGCTAGTGTACTTTTATTGAAAAGGGGAACAGCCCAGTCCTTCAGAAATCATTTTGGCAATAGAATGTAGGGTGAACCTGGAGTGGGGAGAAACTTGGGGAGGTCAATTCAGAAATTATAAGACATGATGAGGATCTGAATATCTAGGGATGTTATAAAGGTAGAAATGGAAGAATTTTAAAGGTAGAAAAGGAAGAATTTGGCAACTAGTTAGACTTATGGGTTTGGGGAGAACTAGAATAATATCAAGGATTTGAACCGAGTTGATTAGAAAGATGGCAGCATCCTCAATAGAAACAGGAGAGGAGGTCAGTCTAGAGAGAAGAAGCAGTCCCCCTTAATTCTAGGGATTTCTTTCTTGATTATTTCTTTTTCTTTTTTTAATAGCTTTTTATTTACAAGTTATATGCATAGGTATTTTTACAGCATTGACAATTACCAAACCTTTTGTTCCAATTTTTTCCCTCCTTCCCTCCATCCTCTCCCCGAGATAACAGGTTGACCAATACATGTTAAATATGTTAAAGTATATGTATACATGTCCAAACAGTTATTTTGCTGTACAAAAAGAATCAGACTCTGAAATAGTGTACAATTAGCCTGTGAAGGAAATCAAAAATGCAGGCGGACAAAAATAGAGGGATTGGGAATTCTATGTAATGGTTCATAGTCATCTCCCAGAGTTCTTTCTCTGGGTGTAGCTGGTTCAATTCATTCCTGCTCCATTGGAACCGATTTAGTTCATCTCATTGCTGAAGAGGGCCACGTCCATCAGAATTGATCATCATATAGTATTGTTGTTGAAGTATATAATGATCTCCTGATCCTGCTCATTTCACTCAGCATTTCTTGATTATTTCTAATTTGACCTGATAGATCACTTGTTTGTACATAGTGTTTTTACAGATTAAACTGTGCATTCCTTGAACGCAAGGATTGACTTCTGCTTACCTAGTATTCCCCAGACCTCAGTGCTAGGTGTTAAGTATAGTATTTGACACATAGTAGGCACTTAATGTTCTTTGAGGACTGACTACCAGATAGGTTTTGCCTCCTTCCTACATAACAAAGCCAAGGCTTTTTATTGTAAATATCTTGGAGGTTGAGTCTTAGAAGTCGAAACTGAGTCTAGACTAGTGTTCTTCATCCTTTACTGAGGAGAGAGCTGGTCCTGAGAATGTCCTTGAAGGCATAAACACGAGATAAGGGAGGCTGGGAGTGGGAAAGTAGGCTGGGATGAGCTGAAGAGAAAAAGATAAGAGAAAAAAGAAAAGGAGCTGAGAAAGGGAAAGAGGAGTACTTTAGGAGCTACATAACAGCATAGTATTTATATTGCACTTTGGGGTTTGCAAAGTGCTTTATATAAATTATCTCATTTGACCTTCAGAACAATCCTTAAGAGAGAAATTTTGTTATTCTCATTTTACGGATGAGGAACTGAAACTCAGAAAAATTGTCACTTGCTTTGAATTACATAGAAAGTAAATATCTTAATGCAGGATTTGCATTCAGGTCTTCTGTACTCTAAAGTACTTTATCCACTGGGCCACATCCTTTCACATCCCAAGGACTTGACATTACAAAAATATAAAACATTCAATAAACATTTAGTAAACATCTATGTGTCTGATACTTTAAATGCTGGGCATAAAAAAAGGGGGGGGGGGAGATAATCCCTGCCCTCAAGGAATTTACAATCTAAAAGGGAAGACATTGTGCAAACAAATATATACAAAGCAAGTAATGTCCAAATAAATAGGAAGTAATTAAAAGAGGGAAGGCTCCCATATTTAGAGGGATTAGAGAAGGCTTTCTGCAGAAGGTGGTATTTTAGTTGGGATTTAAAGGAATATAGTAAAGTCTATAATCTGAGAGGAAGAACATGGAGGACAGCAGGAGAGAACTCCTGGAAGGGAGAGTTGAAGCCTGTTTTTCATGGAACAGCCAGGGGGCCATTACTACTGAACTGGGGAGTATCTTGAGTGATGGAAGGTGTAAGAAGACTGGAAAGGTAAGATGGGTTTAGACTAAGAAGAACTTTGAATGTCAAATAGCATTTTGCTTTTTCTCCTAGAGACAACAAGGAACCACTGGAGTTTATTGAGTGAGGCTGGGGGTGAGAGAGAGAGAGAGAGATATGTGATGACATAATCATATCTGCACTTGAAGAAAGTCACTTTTTAGTGCCTGAATCAATGGGTTGGAATAAGGAGAGACATGAGGTAGTCAGACCCACCAGCAAGCCATTGCAATAATCTAGATGTGATGACTTGGACCTGCACCATGAAGGTGGTAATGGTAATATCTGAGGAGAGAAAAATGCATACTAGACATGTTGCAAAAGTGAAATCAGTAGGTCTTGCCAATAGCTTGACTGGGAGGGGTGGGGAGAGCTGCTTTACTATCACAAGTTTGAGGAATGCAAAAAAACACAGGAAGCTCAAGAAAGTGGGTCAGAATGAGGAAAGCAGAATTGAAATCAAGGGCACAGCCAGTAAATCAATATTTCAAGGGTCTGTGATTTCCTTTGTGGCTAATCCTCTATAACTTAATAGAAAAGTCCTGGAGAGTTTGCCTAAAGGTTCAAAGAATTTAATTGACTTACCTTGGTCACACAGAGAAGTGATTTAAACTTTTGAAAGACCATCCACTCTGTCAGTTAGAAGTTGGGAGTTCAATTCTCAAACGTTAGTAATTTAGTGACTTGACCTCTAGTTGCCTCAGTTTCCCCACTTGTAAAATTCTTACCTCCCTGGATTGTTGTATAACTCAAATGAGATATATTTTCAAAACACTTAGCCCAGTGCCTAATACATAATAGGTTTTTAAATAAATGCTTGTTCTTTTCCCCTCCCTAAACAGTAAAGCATGTTACCTTTCTAGTAAGTAAATTGTACAATGACTTGTTAAAGTTTTCATTAATTTTTTTTTTTTTTTTATTAATGGAAGTGGCTTAGATTTACCTTACACCCTAGATGGTTTTTATTGCTAACGTTTGATATGTTGCTTACTGTGTACCAGGCACTGTGCTAAGATGTTTACAATGATTATCTCATTTGATCTTCACTACTGTCTTAGTAGGTAGGTATTATTATCCTCATTTTGCATAAGAGAAACTGAGACAGGTTAAGTGATTTGCCCAGGGTCACATCACGAAGCTAATTTCTAAAGTTCATGTCTTCTTGATTCCAGGCCAGTCCAATAGATAACCTTGATTTGTTGCTGTTGTTTTTCTTATATTTATTGGAACTTTGTGTGTAATTTTGAAATGCTATAATCTTAAAATCAAAGATTCTTGTAGTAGATCAGTGGAGGCTCCTAACTGGTGGAATCCAGTGTAGTTACTCCCCCATTCCTTCTTCCTAGCAAACCTGCTTTTTAAATTCCCCCCAGGGTGGGTCACACTTTAAGTAAAAGTTATCAGTTATTAGCAACTCATGGTTTTGAGTTTATCTGATCTTTTTACTTTGGAGATCAAAGCCTTAAACTTAAAGATAGGGTGGGGCTAAATCTTATACACTGAGCTTGGATTGAATGATTTGAATTCTGAGTAGAATTTCTGTAGTCTGACTCCCTAAAGAACCTTTTGTGGCTGTAATATCTCTCTCTTGCAATCGTTTCTGACTTCCCCTCCCTGCTCCCACTCCCCCACTGCCCCTTGCAAGGGAGTCTCAAATCTGGACCCACCCAAGTGATCTAATCCTAAATCTTCTGCTGTTACTAGACTTGATAAAGCCCCTTAGTCCTAAAGGGAAAAACTAGGAGCAATTCAGTTTTGTAGTGAGGCAAACTTCCTAAATTACCAATATCCTAAATTGGAAATGGCTCCCTGGGGAGCAATAGATTCTCATTCCTGTGGAGTAATGAATTTACATCCCTGGAGATCTTCTAGTAGAGCTTGGGTTATTCACTGCAGAGAATATTCTGTATACATACAGGATTAGAGTATATTTCTCCAAGAGGGCCTTTACAAGACTAAAATCTGAGAAAAGATTTCCTCTCTTAAGAACTTTCCTAATTCTCCAGGAGAAGCAATGTACCCCAACACAGGAAAATGAGGCTTGTCTGAGCAATGTGAATAATGAGGCATTCCATCATGGTTTGTTTTCTTTGTATTCCTAGAGTGAATGTGGAACTTGGAAAAAATGTTTATTGATTTGTGATAACAGTGCTAACCCAAAGGCATTATGATATAGATTAGGGCTTCTTAAAAACTTTTACTATTTTCTCGACTTCTCCCCCCACCTCCCTTTTTTTTTTTTAAAGGCAATTGGGGTTAAGTGACTTACCTGGGATCATACAACAAGTAAAGTGCCTGAGTCTAGATTTGAATTCCCGGGCTCTTGATTCCAGGGCCAGTTCTCTATACATTGTACCACCTAGTTGTCCTTTGGAAGCCCTTTTGCCCAAGGAATTTTTATGTGACCCCAGGTATATAATCAAATAGTAATAATCAAATATTTACTAATAATAAATCCTAAAGAAATTTATTTTAAGACAATTCTTTATGTATGTGTGTATATTATTTTTAAATAAAGGATTAAATCTTGGTGGAATATTTCATACTGCAGGACTGAAACCATTCAGAAACCTTTTGACTACTGTTGTCACATGTTTTGCTCAAAACTCAGTTAAAGAAGCTTTGGTGTAGTGGATAAAAAGCAAGCATTCAAGCCTAGATTGGAGACCTGATTTCAGATCCTGTTTCAGGAAATACTTAAAGACTATGAATTACTTAGGGGGTCAATAAGCATTAAGTGCCCACTGTGTGCCAGCATTTAAGTACAGAAGATTTTTTAAAAAGCAAGATAATTTCTGCCTTCTAGGAACTCACAATCCAGTGGGAGAGATGACATGCAAATGACTATGTACAAACAAGATATATAAGTGAAAGATGAAATAATAGCAGGAACAAGATATGTAAATTGAATGGATGAAATAATGAATAGTGGGAAGGCAATTTTTATTTTATTTTTATTTATTTTTTTCATAATTTTATATAATTATTAGTTAATTATAAAAATACTAAATTATAAAACTAATTATATAATAATTAGTTAATTATAAAAATTAACTTTTTATTGTCAGAACCCATGCCTGGGTAATTTTTTATTACCCCTTGCACTCACTTATGCTCCGAGTTTTCCCCTCCTTCCCTCCATCCCCTCCCCCAGATGGCAAGCAGTCCTATACATGTTAAATATGTCACAGTATGCCCTAGATACAATATATGTGTGCAGAACCGAACAGTTCTCTTGTTAAAAAAAATGTTAAAAAGATGAAATCTAGACAGGCCTTGGCAACGGAGTGGATATGTAAGGTGAGAAAGACTGAGAAGTTCACTAAAACCTCTAGGTTGTGATCCTGAGGAATTGGGAGGATAGGGTGCACTAAACAGTAAGGGGGAAATAAAGGGGAAAGATGGGTTCTGTTTTGGGCATACTGAGTCAGAGATGTCTACTAGACCTCTCATTTGAGATGTCTGAAAGGCAATTGAAGATGCTCCAAGACTGGAAGTCCACCAGAAGTGTTGGGACTGGATAGATCAGCCCTAACTTTTAAGATAACCAAGTGAATTAACAGAGAAGAGAAGATGGCTTTGTTTCATAGAACCCCCATAGATGGGGAGGGTATGATCAGTTTGAAAATCCAGCAAAAGAAATGGAGGAGGAACAGTTAAGATAATTAAAAGAACCAAGGATTAGCCTTTCAAAAATCTAGAGAAAATAGAATGTCAAGGAGAAGGAGAGAATCATGGATTGTCCCCTATTCCTAATACACAAACTAACTTTCTAAAATTCCAGGATTCAGTGATCCCTTTTCCCCAGAGAAATTTTTACTCGGTTTCAAATCTGAGTCAAAGTGTTTCTGGAAGCATTCGTGCATGTGCAATGCAAAGTGTACATGTTGTGTGTTCAAAATCAAAGCTGTAGTAAAGTCTCAAAATACATGAGCAAGCATTGCCAGAAACACCTTGGAATTATTATTCATTTGATTTTTAATTAATTTTTGGTAATTGCATTCAGAATCTTTTTACTGTTGCCAAATTTTTTTTTGTCATACCCACAAACACACACACACACACACACACACACACACACACACATACACATTCAGTTATGTGACCCTATTTGGGGTCTCAGCCCATAGTTTAATAAATTTTAGACTAGCTGACCACTATTAATGTTCATAAGCTATAGCTCTGTAAGTGTTACAAGTCTCATAGTGTGTGTATCACAACATCTGGACCTTTCTATGGTTATTTAAGAAAATCTTTGTCACTTCCCAATGGCTCTCCCCCTCTTAATCCTCTCTTCCCATCCACCCCCACATCAATAGAAACAAAGGAATATGGTTGAGAAGAACATCCATATATTGATTGTTTGAAAATACATGCCTCATCCTGCACATGTGGTCCACCACCCTTTGGATGGGAGGCAGGATGCATATTTCACCACTAGTTCTCTGTAATCCTTTAAACTTTTAAAGTCTGAAGTCACGATGTATATATAAGCAGAATCTTTCATGCTATACTTCCTAAAACAGGTCAGGGATAGTCTCATGGAGAAGTCCTATAAATCTTCCTTCTTCCTCTAAGATTAAATAGGAAATAAAGGTGTTTGAGCAGCAGAAAATCCATTTGCCAAGCCTACTAGCTAAGTGGAAAGCAAGCCACTATTAACCAAGGCTGAGAATCCTAATGAGATTTTTAACAGCCAATCCAAACCAAACCCTGAGGCAAACTCTTTTTCTCATTTTATTTAATGCACTTCATAAAGATGAAACACTCCGCATTTGTTGTTGCTACTGCCTAAGGTAGGTGATAACCCTATGGCTCCCACCTACCTTTGTAGCCTTACTATTTACTTCCCATCACACGCAATGTTTCAATTAAATTGGCTTTCTATCTTTTTACCATATACTACTTTTCTTCAGCCTCTAGCCTTTGCACAGTCCTCCCTTGCCAAGAACTCATTCTTTCTTCTCCTTCCCCCAGTAGAATCAATCTTTAGTTCCCAAGGGGGAAGAAGATGAACAATGAGGTGTGTACATTTTGGGAAAGCTATAAAAACCCTATGTATACTCCAAGAAAATGAAACTATCAGTCCAAATGGCTTCCTTAATGTGCTAATAAATTTCTTCTCCTTTCAGTTTGGCTACTCCTTTTATTTGACAGGAAGTCTTACAGATCTGGTGGTAAATAAAATTCTTCCTGGGCTTCAAGGAACCCAGTTAGGAAACTCCCATGACCAACACCCTTAGAACATAGCTAATGTGCCATTTCTTACAGGAAGCCTTTCCTGATTCCCCCTATTGTTAATGCTCTTTCCCTCGGGGAATTATTTTGTGGGATTTACTTGTGACCAATAGAAAACTCCTCCAGGTTCCAGACATTTTTATGTCCTCGGTGTCTACCAGAGTGCCCTGCAAGGAATAGGTACTTTATAAATGCTCATTGAATTGACTCAGTCCTTGTTGTAGCTTAAGCACCAGAGACATCTCCAATGGTTAGTAGTGGTGACCATGAACTCTACTGACTAAACAGGCTGATGAATTCTGATGAGTTATTGAACTTTTCTGGATCTCATTTATGATGTGTAAACGTTAATTAACAGTGCTAATTACCACGAATCACTCATTAGGACACTTACATTCCAGAGTGAAGAAGAATCAGAACACTTATTTAATTCTATTTCCTAATTTTACAGATGGGAAAATCAAAGCCCAGGAATAGAAATGATTTTTCCTTAGTTACTTCACAGGTAGAAAATGGATTTGGGATCTAAAAACAGTACTCTTTGCACTGTTCAAAGCTAGTATATGTTGTTTCCTTTTAGTTGTAATTAAATTCTTTTGAGTACTGACTCCTTTCCTCTCACTAGCTTTTTAAGTCTTTCTAGTCTGTTTTCCAACCTCATCTTGATGATTTAAAGAGCTTAAAGCATGGAATATATGGAGAATTGGACTCCAAGCCAGGGTGCCTTTGTTCAAATTCTTACTTTTCTATTAGCCAAGGGATCGTGTTCTGGCTAAGTGGAGAAGGAGATAAAGAGCTCTGGATCAGTTAACTTCAGATGCAACTTCAGACACTTAAAAAGTAATTTAATCTCTACTTCATCTATAAAATGGGTATAATAATAATAATACCTATCTCCCAAGTTGTGAAAATGAAATGAGATACTATAACTTTAAAGTGTTATTTATGATGATGATAATGATGTCACTAGTAGTCTTAGTTCCCTTTTTTTCTTTCAATTTTATTAATCTCTCCCTTTGTTATTTGGATTTTTTCTCATAATAATAGCTTTTTATTTTTTCAAAATACCCGTAAACATTCACCCTTGCAAAACTTGGTGTTCCATATTTTTCTCTCTCCCTCCCCACCTGCCCCCTTCCCTAGACAGCAAGTAATCCAATATAGGTTAAACATGAGCAATTATTCTAAACATATTAACACATTTGTCATGCTGCACAAGAATAATTAGATCAGAAAGGAAAAAAAGTGAGGGAAAAAAACCAAGTACACAAGCAACAAAAAAGGTAAAAATACTAAATTGTGATCCACATTCAATTCCCATAATCCCCTCTCTGGATGCAGATGGCTCTCTCCATCACAAGTCTATCAGAATTGGCCTGAATCACCTTATTGTTGAATAGAGCCAAGTCCATCACAGTTAATTTACACATAATTTTGTTGTTGTGTACAATATTCTTTTGGTTCTATTACTTCATTTAGCATCAGTTCATATAAGTCTCTTCAGACTTTCTGAAATCATCCTGCTGATTGTTTATTATAGAACAATAATATTCCATAACATCCATATACCATTACTTATTCAGCCATTCTCCAACTGATAGGCATCCATTCTAGTTTCCAGTTTCTTGCCACTACAAAAAGAGTTGCTACAACATTTTTGCACATGTGGGTCCTTTTCCTTTATTTATGATCTCTTAGAGATATAGACCTAGCAGAGACAATTAGTTAATTTTTCTATAAAACCTATGGGTAAAGAATATCTACTAATTAAATATTTCAAAGAGCTTTTGTAAAGAAAATACTCTCATGTGATGCTTTAAAAACATAGATTTATATTTTAAATATTATCATTTATAAGAAAGTCATTATGATTGAGTTAGAGAGTGATCCTTGAGGTCAGGAAGATTTGGTTTCAAGCCCTTTCTCTAACACCCTGACTATGACAAGTCTTAACTTCTCAGTGTTCTGGGAAACTCTATAGGACCCTAATATTTAAGGAAAGTGCTGAGCTCCATTGATAGAATTTCCTCATTTGGGAGAGTCCTTATAGTGAAATCACAGATTAGTCACTATCTCTATTTTTATTCATAGGACCATGGATTTAGAGCTGAGACTGCTCTTAAAACTCATTGTTTATTTTATGGCTGGAGAAATTGAGGTTTAGACAGGTAGTGAAACAGAGTCTAAAGCTGACATCTGCCTAGCTTTATATTTGTCACCTAGAAGGCATTGGGCAATATTCCTCATATCTCAACGCCTTTGTTTCCTTATTTGTTAAGTAAGGCGTTTGATATGAGTTAAATGGTTTCCAAGATTCCTTCTAGATCTAATTCTAGCCAGCTAAGTGCATAGTGGATAAAGCACTGGGCCTAGAGTCAGGAAGAACTGAGTTAAAATTCAGTATCAGATACTTCATAGTTTAATGAACCTGGGCAAGTCACCTAACCATAATCAGAACAAAAAGGGAAAAAACATGAGGAAGAAAAAGTCAATTTTTTTTAAAAGGTGAAAAGAATATGCTTCAATATGTATTTAGTCTCCATAGTTGAGATTATATTTATATAGTACTAAGCAGAGTACATGCTTAACACTTGAAAGGATTATCCCCTTCCTTCCAAGTCCTATGATGCTATTATTTGTCCAGTACAATTTTTTTCCGCCTCTACCAAATTCCTCTTTGGATACCTCAGGGTGTCAGAGGTAATTGTGTGGTATGTCCTAATATATCATAACCTCTGGCAAAGTCCTAACCAATTAGAAAAGTTTGGAGTGGAGATGGAGCTGTGGGGACTGTATGTCTGTTATCTGGGTAGAGAGAGGTCCAGACCTAGAAAACTAGACATTAATTTCTGGCTAGAGCAACTCAATATAGATTATCTACTTAAAGTGCAATATGGAGGATCTGCTTGGGTAGTGAGTGAAAAACTTTCAGGTTTTTTTTTCCATTTAATATTTTGTTTTCCCAGGTACATGTAAAATAATTTTTAATATTTGTTTTTAAAACTTTTGAGTTCCAGCTTCTCTCCCTTCCTCTCTCCCCATCTCACCCCCATTGAGTAGACATGTGTGAAGCTATGCAAAATATTTCCATAAAAGTCATTTAACTTTCAGTTGTGTTCAACTCTGTTATCCCATTTGAGGTTTTCTTGACAAAGATGCTGGAATGATTTGCCATTTCCTTCTCTAGCTTATTTGACAGTTGAGGAAACTGGCAGAGTTAAGTGACTTGTCCAGGGTCACATAGCTAACCTGAAACCAGGTTTGAACTATGAAGAGAGCCTTCCTGACTCCAGGTCTGGCACACTGTGTTGCCTGACTGATCTTCCTTAAACGATGAGCTTTATATTTATCCCTAGGACACTTAATATTATTCAATTTGATTCATTTTTCTACCCAGTCAAGATACTTTTTCATCTGGAATTCTCCAACTCATTCGTTTTACTAGCTTTGCAGCCCTGGGGTGTTCAGTCCCAGAAAAACTTCAGAAGGATGGCAGGATTCTTCAGCTTTCCTCCCTTCCCCATTCCTGCTTTGTTTCTCCAGTCCAGATCCTCCTTCAGTCAGTCAGTAAGCATTTGTTGTGCTTTGGCACTGGACAGATAAACTACCTTCAGGGAGATGCAAATAATTATACATGACAGATATATACATGGTATATACATAACAAACAGGAAATAATCAAAAGAGAGAAGGCACCAGAATTAAGAGGCTTCCCATAGAAGTTGAAATTTTGACTGGGACTTGAAGAAATCAGGAAAGCCAGGAGGCAGAGATGAGGAGAGAGGCCATTTTATGGCTCAAAGGGTGGGAGAAGAGGATTCTGTGATATTTTGTACTAAAAAAGTTGTATCAGGAAATGGAATGAAAGCAATGTAGATGCCATGCATAACTCTATAGATAGGCTGATTGGAGAATAAGAATGTAAGACTACTTATAGATAGCCAGTAAGTGGCAGCTCAGTATTACAAGGACTAGCAGGAGCAACTAGGTGGTATAGAGCACCATTTCTGAGTTTAAATTTAGTCTCAGGCCTTATTAGTATGTAATCCTAGTCAAGTCGTTTAACCCTGATGGCATCAAAAACTTCCAACCAAAATAAAAAGGACCAGAAGGCTCAGAATATAAATTGACATATTTTACATATGGACAATGAAGGCATTAGTTTTGCCTGCCTATCTACCAGTCTGTCTTTGCATCCATAAATCTATCTATTGAAACATCTGTTTGTTTATTCTAAGGTTTTTTTCTTTTCCTTGTGGGAAAGTGAGGTAAAAGAGAAAATAGATCTTTGATCAATGGGGAAAAAAATTAAGAAAAACAAAACTTTTATGTCTTTTTTAGAAGAATCATGGGGGAAAAGATAGACAAGAACAGGGAAATGTAAGATTTTCTGTCTCCATCAATGAAGGAATTAAAAAGCTATGGCAAAGGCTTTGGGAGGTATTTTCTGGAATCACATTTACTAGGATTATCCTATAGACTATACAATCCATCCCATTGAGAACCAAGTCGACTCACTAAATGGCACTAAAAGAGAAGGTTCAATACTCGGATTAAAATTACTCAACAAACAATTAGTAAGTCTTCATTGTATGTCAAACACTGTGCTAGGCACTGCAGCCACAAAGACAAAAATAAAATAATCCCTTTTCTTAAGGATTTTATATTCTAATGAGAATGACAGATACATACTCATTTGGTGCTTATGCATTGACTTCTATTAGAAATAATTAGCAGGGGAACTCTCAAAACTAGACATGTCCTCTTTCTGGAATTCAGAGATAATTGACTCCAACCCATTTATTCTAGGAAAGAGAAAAAGAACCTGAAAATAGGAGTTACCTAAAACTTGGAAGTTGTTAGCAAGGGAAGTCTTCCCCAAGTTAGGAGAAACTCAATTCTAGTCCTCTCCTCGCTGACTTCCATGTAAATTAGAGATCATGTGTTGAGGTAGAAAGAACATTTAAATCAGGAGACCATTTCAAATCTCTACTCCAACACCTCCCAGCTTTGTGATCTTGGATGAGTAATTTCCCTTCTCTTCTTTGTGATGAAATGAGGAAACTTTTTTTGTTAACTTTAAAGGGACATAGAAATGTTGAGTTCTTATATATGAGAAATCTTTGAGGTTTCTATCAAGAGGCTGTCAGCTTTATTTTTTCTAGATCAACTAGAAGAATTGAAATGGAATCAGCTACTCACTTGTTTGGCAAGACAGTGAAAAAAACATTCTTTAATTTTCATTTTTCAGTGTTATTCAGGGCTTCAATGATTATATTGACAAATAATTTTTAAAAAGATAAAAGGAAGGTTCCCTTCCTTCAGATATAAGACTCTTGTCCCGTTTCTCCGTGTTTCTAGTCCCCTTTTCTCCATGTTTCTTTCTGGATCTGGATGGATCTGATGTCCTATACAATGCAAAACTTTGGAAATGCTTTAGGAGGAAGGGAAAATGCTAGTGAGTTCTTAAGAGATGTGTAGATCAAAGCACATGTACTATGAGATGGGAAATTAACAGCATTTTTCTACCATTAGTCTGTGTGTCAACTGGGATGTAGTTTATAAGGCACAGGAATAGACTGTATGTGGGTTCTTAATCCCTGGACAGTAATAAGAATTTAGAGTGGAGCATTTCACAGTTTGGGAAAAAATCCCTTATTTAGGTTGTTGTTAATGGGGGGTTTCCATTCTATTGTCCTCAGTGTGAGAACTGGATTTAAGATAGTCCTAGTGATAGGGAAAGGGGAATTAGATCAAAGTCAGAAGACCTGGGTTTTTCTTTCATTCTAGTAATATGGATTGGGCAAGTCTCATCACAACTTCTGAGCCTCAGTTTCCTCAACTATGTAAAATGGGGGTAATAAATACTTTTGCTCACATACTTCATGATTTAGGGATTGATTCAATCAACTAACGTTTATTTGGATTAGATCTGTGATTTTATTGGTATAAGGAATTTCCAATTATTGACTCACTGCCTCTTATCAGTATAGATTTGCACCTGTTTTGTAACTTGCAATTTTAAAAAGTTGCCTGAGGTATTGAGTGATTACGTGACTCCCAGTGGCATATAGCTCTTATGTATCAGAGATAAGACTGACTTGAACCTAGATCTTATTACAAAGTTGTCTCTTTGTACATTATACAAGGTTCTCTTCCAGTGAGCATTTATTAAGCATCTTCTAGGCTCATAAGAAGGAATGGATAGAAAGCTGGCTTCAGAGCTAGCAAAAACTTTGATACATATGGCAAGTGATTTAAACCGTCAGTTTTCTGACCATAATTGTTTTAAAGGGCAACTCCCTAGATTGGTAGAAGTTTCTTCTACCTCCATATAAATAGAATGCATTTCACATCTTAAAATCCATAAATTTTCCATTAATCTATTAAATTTACTACAAGAATTCATGGTCCCACACACATTATGATAGTTAAATTTTATGTAGTTACACACACACACACACACACACACACACACACACATACACACACTATATGTATATATAAATAAAATTTTAGATCTAATTATATGTGTGTATATAAAATCAAATCAAATTTTACACACACACACACACACACACACACACTTTGCATGTTTGTGAATTATCTATCCCCTTTTTCAGATGAGGAAATAGTGCTTCAAGGATTAAGTGTCTTGCTCAAGAACACAGAGGTATTAAGTATCTGAAATGAAGATTTAAACTTGGATCATTGTGATCCTGAAAGCAATATTCTATCCACTAAGGGACCTAGATAAACAGATGTGGTCTGTGTTTCAAGGAGATGCATGTTTACATATTTGCAAGATTTCTATCTGATGATCAAAACAGGACAAGTTCAGTGCTCACTTTGTCTTCTCATTGGCTAGGATCACCATTATGAGCATTAATTATTGTGTTTTGCCAGAATATAGTGAGCAATATGAGCTTGAAGTTTATAAAAGTGTAGAGCTATATAAAATGATGTTTGCTTTTTAACAGTTCTCAGTTTCTTTCCTCACTGCCCAGAGGCCAGATGATGCTTCTTAATGTCTCAGTCAATTAGCAGTATTAAATGTAGACTATCTGCTAGGCACTATACTAAGTGCTATGTCTTAGTGCACTTTTCTCTAAAATTATTCCACCCTGTCAATATTGAGACTGGACAAGATAGGCAACCACATATTGTAGTATGCAATCTATTTTTTAATATCACTTTCTACAAATGCACATTTTCAGTGACCCCCAAAAGATCCATTTTCTATGACAGGCAGCCCTTTATTTTGTGTTAAGACAAATGATATTATATGTTACTATGGTTGCTCAATTCTTGTACCTGTGAAATATTGGGGAAAATTACCTACTCTCTCCCTGACCTGAATTTCCTCATTTGTAAAACTAGACTTTAATACTTCCAGATCTAAGGCATAAGATCCAGTTGTTGAAGGTATTCATACCATCACTAATAATAATATCTCATATCAGTATAGTTTTGTAACACTTGTAAAGTACTGTCCTCATAAGAACATAAAGAAGCAGGTAGTGTTAACTATGGTCCTTCTTTCAGAGGTTGACTCTGGCCTAGACCTATACAACTAAAAATAAGATGCCTAGATATTTTATTCCCAATTTCCAAAGCTGCCCGTGAGACCTAGCATGAGTCTGATTCACTTCATACCTCTCTGCTCAAATCATTCCCCAATACTAAAATATTTCCCCCCTCCACTCTTAATTCTGAGCTCTCCTTTTCTCTGGGATCATGATTAGATGGGATTAATAGAAATGAATCAGCAACAATAAACTAAATCTATCTGTACCATATTTCTTAGTGAGCCAAAATGATCACAAAAGATTCACCTTGAACCTCTCCTTCGAATTGAATTGAAACATTCCATCCTCAGAAAGTTGCATTTGGCACATAATTTGCATAGTAAAATGGCAATACAAACAAAGAAAAGGATCTTAAAGTCTAATTGGAAGTTAGAATCTTTTAAGTTGTCTACTCTTAAGTCTTCTTTTTGGTGCATCTTGGTAGGTAGGTGTCCTGGGATTCACAAAGCCTATAGCAGCAGAGCCTGAGCTCTGTAAGATCATAGTAAACTGGAAATGCTCCATGTATGACTCTCCTGTATATTTGTACACTAATCTAATTGAGCTGAAAAGAGCTCATCATCAGAAATTGGGCCATTTAAGCAATATTTTTTAGGGGTGGGGGGCTTGGGACTAGCAGTTCCCTCATGACTGTCTATTGAGGTAAAGTATGAAGAGGCTTGGGTGGATGTGTTAGTTTGAGGGGTGCCCAGATGCATGAGATGAGGAATCTTTGAGAGATATTAGAATTACCATAAACAATGTGCTTCATAAAGTAACCATTCATGAAAAAACAAATATTATGTACTTACTATGTGTCAACTACAATGTTAAGTACTTGACTATTCAAGCCAGATAGTCCCTAACTTCATGGGAGAAGACAACTTCAAAGGATACATGAAAAGAGTTTGGGAGATAATGAAAATACCAACACAGGGATGTAGCATTGAAGTTTAGAAAGTCAAAAGTACAGTAGGAGTAGAATGAAGATTGGCCATAGATATCACAATAGCTAACTTTTATCTAACCCTGTGAAGTGTCTACAAATATTAGGTCCATTTTACAGATGGGAACACCAAGGTTTATAAACTAATTTTTTTGCCGATGGTCATATAGCTGATATCTGATGTAAATTTAAATTTAGAACTTCCACCAAGTCTAGGAAAAACATCTAATTCTCAAAATAGATGTTAATATTTAGAGACCAAAGACTATCAGCCTTTTATTCCATCAATTTGAATTGTTCATTTATTTATGGTATTTTAACTAGGTTAAACTAGAAAATGAGCAGAGGTATTAAATCTTCAAGTCCTACAAATGGAAGGGATCTCAAAGATATGGGGTTAGATATTATCTCTCACTATGTATGACCTTACACAAGCCAGTTAACTTCTCACCCCAATTTCTTTATCTGTAAAATGAGAGAGTTAAGTTATTTGGCTGCTGAAATTCCTTTCAGTTCTAATTCTAACACCCTATGGCTTCTGATCTGGGCCAATCTCTCCAGTGTCTCCCTTTCATCTTTTGGCCCAAATATAAAATCCTCTGTTGGGCTTTGGAAGCCTTTTTTAACTTGACCCTTCCTGTCTTTCTTTTCAAATCATCTTAGTCTTGACTTTCCTGTTCTCTATAATCCAGGAACACTGACCTTTTCTTATTCCTCGACAAATATATTCCCTGTCCTGACTCTACCTATTCATTGACTGCCCTCCACAACCAGAACGTTCTCCCCCCTCACCTCCCCACTTCCCACCTTCTGGTTTCCCAGTCCTCAAGACCTGGCTCAAATCTTATCTTCTTAGAAGCCAACTGGCTTGTCCTTCCACACAATACATTGTGTGCCTTCCCTTTGACACCAGTGTATCATATATATTGTTTGCCTAGTGTGAACTGTCAGTGTTTTTGCTTTGCTTCCCTTTGCCATCAGATCTTAGCATGGTGCTCGATATAGAATAAGTGTTTTATAAATGCTTTTTGATGAGAAGATATTGTCAGGGAGAAGAGAGCTAAAGCGGATGACAGGTTGAATCTGCTTTTCCTGAAAATCTCCCTGGATGGATATTCCATATTCCTTATTTATTCCTTATACTACATTTGTTTCTCCTTGAATGGAGAGGTTTTTGTAAAGGAATGAATTAATTTTTAACAAATTACACTCATTAAGAACTTACTATGTGCCAAATGTTCTGCTTATCTCCAAAGATAAAAGTAAAAAGTTCAACAGTCCCTGCTCTCAAGAAACTCACATTCTAAAAATGAAAGGCAACATTTATAAGAATTCTCAGTTCCTTGGTGAATGGAAGGTCCAGTTGTGTCACTGAGAGACCATTGCAAGGCACATGATAAGGCCTAATGGTCTTTAGGCCCTTACTATCTTGTTAGTCCTTCTCTTAGCAGTGGTTCACGTGAGGTCCACATTGGAAAGACTGTTTTAGGGGAGCTATATGGACCATTGGCTCCCATTTGCTTTTTGTTCTTGCCATACTAATATTATTGTTTTTAGCATCTTAGGATCATTGATTTTCTATTGGGACAGGCCTTACAGCTTTTAATTCAATGACCTTCTAATTTACATATAAGGAAAATGAGGCCCAAAGTCAGTGTGTATCAATAAACATTTATTAACCTTGGCGGGTGAACTTTGTAAAAATTGTGTAAAATAATCACTGAAACTATGTCCCCTTTGAGCTGCAAAAGAAGAGAGATTGGAGTCCCCAAGGCTCCAGAGAGTCTGGGAAGAGGCATATTTTTCAGACCAGTATCATTCAATTGGAAATCTTGGGCAAATCTCTCTGCTCCCCCTCCCCCCTTTGATCTTTTTGGGAAATCCGGATCCCCCCATTCAAGCTGAAAAAGCCTTCAAAATAATTTCATTCAATTGGGAGATTCTGGTCTGATAATCAGTTCAAACTGCCCCCAGATTTGCTCATAAAATAGGCTTTTGCTGATCTATTCTTTGCAAATTTCTTCATTAAGAAATCTGCCCTACTAAAGGAAAGCCTCTTAGTGAAAAATAAAACTTCCCTTTTTTGCCACAGACTTTGGGGTTTGTGAAGCTTTTGAACCTGCTCCAAGCAGAGGGGATCTCTTTCTCTCATATTCCTATACATCATTAACCTCATACCTCTCAGATTGACTAAGATGACAAGAAAAGATAATGATGAATGTTGGAGGAGGTGTGAGAAAACTGGAACATTAATGCATTGTTGGTGGAGTTGTGAACTGATGCAACCATTATGGAGAGCAATTTGGAACTATGCTAAAAGGGCTGTCAAACTGCATACCCTTTGACTGAGTCTATATCCCAAGGAAATCATAAAGGAGAAAAAAGGACCCACATGTGCAAAAATGTTTGTAGCAACTTTTTGTGGTAACAAAGAACTGAAAATAAATGGATAGCCATCAATTGGAATGGCTGAATAAGTTATGGTACATGAGGATAATGGAATATTATCATTCTATAAGAAATGATGAACAAACTGATTTTAGAAAGGCCTAGAAAGATTTACATGAATTGATGCTGAGTGAAACAAGCAGAACCAGGAATATATTGTACACAGTAACAACAAGAATGTGCAATCAACTATGAAAGACTTGGTTCTTCTAGGTTCAGTAATCCAAAGGAATCCCAATAGACTTTAGATAGAAAATGCCATCTGCAACCAGAGAAAAAACTAAGGAGACTGAATGTAAGGAACACATGCTATATAAGTTTCTACTTTGTGCCAGGCTTTTTGCTAAGCTCTAGAAATACAAATGTGGGGGGTAAATAGCCCTGGCCCACAAGGAACTTACTACCAATTGGGGAAAAACACATAAAAGGAAGGGGAGGGGGAAATATCCACTTTAGGAGTTTGATGGGCAAATAAAGATGGAGAAATCCTAAATACAAGACTAATGGGAAATGTAGAGATGATTCTGGTCTCAACACTTAGCTCAATTGTGGATTTTTGGAAGAGTTTTTCACTCTCACTTCCAATCAAAGA
Source organism: Sarcophilus harrisii (assembly GCF_902635505.1). Lineage (NCBI taxonomy): Eukaryota > Metazoa > Chordata > Mammalia > Dasyuromorphia > Dasyuridae > Sarcophilus > Sarcophilus harrisii. The sequence goes on from NC_045427.1 coordinate 232,677,017, forward strand.
GACAGTATAATGAGCTGTGAACACCAAGGTTAATTTGATTGTGCAGTATGATGAGGTTTCTAGGGTCATGAGACAGAAATCCATAAGAGTGCTACAGGGAAATGAAGAGCAGGGGAAATGAGATGTACAAGATCAAAGAGTAAATGGAAAAATTAAGATTTGAATTTCAGTTTTCTCACTGAAATTTCAGTGTTCATTTAATGAGATTTTTGCCCTCTGACATCTTGCCTACAGAGCAGATGTCTGCTTAGGGTAGGAATATGGACTCACAGAACTCGCTGAAATTGTTGGAAAAGTCCCATTAAAATCTTTCAGTCACAGTAGAGTTCAGTAATAATGAAAAGGGAGATTAGCATTCAGAGAAGGAAGAAGAATAATGAAATGGCAACACCACACTTAAGTTGGTAGGAGAAAGTCCTTCCCTAGACACTTTGGGGCATATGAAAGAATCACAAACATATAAAGGTCTTGTAATTTCCAGGTAGGAAAAACCCTTTGGTGTGGCCATGAAAAATAGCATACTTCATGACTAATGTAAAAGAAAAATTGAATTTGCCTGAGGAAATTTGAATAAAAGCAATGCCTTTAAGGTGGGGGGGTTCTGGCACTAGTGCTGGATATTGGTATACCTAGATAATGAGGAGCCGAGGGAATTCATTGGGGAGGGGAAATGAGATTACAGTCACTGAAACACATTAGGTTCCACCATGTTCTAAATCATTAATTCTGGAGGATTTAACTACATTATAGCCTTTTTCTGTAGCCTGATTGACAATTTATCACCAATTTGGAGTAAAGCTTTTCATAAAATTCTATAATTCTTTGCCTTCTTTTTTTTCCTTTTCTATCTGGCTTATAGATTTTATTCATTTTTAACTTCAAAAAATTATTGGTCAATTTTTTTTTCAACAAATACTTATTAAGCATTTATTATGTGTCAGGCACTGAGCTAAGTGCTGGGGTTACAAATATAATCAAAAAGAAAAGTCTCTACTCTCTAAGAATTTACATTCTTATGAAAGAAGGGAGATAGCTAATGACCAAAGTGGTAGAGGAGAAAGGTGACATAGTAAAGCCCAGAGAATCTGTAACAGAGCTTTCCTTTGGAGAAAGAATTATTAGGGTTTTGTTTTTTCATTAGTAATTTCTGGATTTCTTTCACTGAGATCTTTCCCCCTTTTTATAACTAAAAAAAAAATTATACAAAACCAATGCTTCAGTCACCACACGGCGGTGTATACAACATTCCTTTATCTATAGTCTTCCCTCTCTCTATAGAAAAGGAGAGAGGTAAATTTTATCTCTGTACCTTCTGCGTATTGTTTTTCTGATTCTCCTTTTGTACCTTCTTTGCCTATCTAAGAAGAGTACATTGAACATATTAAATTTTTTCTTAAAAATATTTTTAATATCTGGTTTTTACATAATCTATATTTCCCTGCACCCATCATTCAATCCCCATTCCTCTTTCCCTGTTCCTACTTTGAGATCAATCCCTCATAACACAGAATAGAGGAGGAAAAATATTCCTTGAAACCATTCAACACATGAAATAAGTTTGATGTTTGTATGTAATGTTGCTCACCTGTAGACTCCAACGACTGTAAGAAAGTAGGAAGAAATGACTTTTCATCTTTCTTCTTTGAGACCAAACTTAGGTATTATGGTTTTGAAACATTAATTTCAGCATTGTTATTGTTCTTTTAATTTATACTGTTATAATCATTGGATTTAGTTTTCCCGATTCTGCTTATTTCACCTTGCATCAGTTCAGAGAGCTATTTCAACTATTTTCTGTATTCATCATGCTTTTCTTGTATTCATCTTATTTCTCCTAACCCAGTAATAGTCAACAAGCATATATTCATTTTAAAGAAAGACTAGATTTACAATTCAGAAAAGCTAGGTGTGGGAACTGGGAGAGTTTGAATCTCAAATCAGCTGTTAACTGACTGCAATTAGGGACAGGTCACTCTTTCAGTCTCAATATCTTCATCTCAATCAATTGATTAATGAACATTGCCTACTATGTGCCAAGCACTATGCTAAGTACCCCTCAAAGATTCATGCCCTCAAAGATCTTAAACTATTTATTGGTGGAAACAATTATCTACAAAATAAATTATATTCAAAATAAATAGGAAACAATAGAGAGAAGGCATTAGAATTAAGAAGCAGAAGGCAGGATTTTACTTAGGATTTAAAGGAAGCCAGACAGGTCAATAGTTGAAGTGGAGGAGGGAGAGCATTCCAGGCTTTGGGGAAAGCCAAAGAGAATTTCCAGGATCAAGAGTCTTGTTCATGGAAAAGCCAGGAAGCCAGTGTCACTAGTTCAAAGAGTAAGATATAAGAATGCTGGAAAGAGATAAAATAAAGATGTTATACAAGATGATCTCTCATCCCTTTTTACACTAATGAATGAATATGAATTTAATCTGTGAATCTATATTATTTGTTTAGATGGCAAATATTGACCTCACACCCCATGATTCTAAGAATTCATGGTGTGATTAAGGAGGCTAGACTAGAAAATTCTCCTTTAAAAGATAAGGAGTATAAGGCTCAGAAGGATTAGGTAATTATTTGTTCTTGAATAAACCTGGATTATGGATTAGAATTCTAGTTCTGTCCTTTTCTCACACTGTATTATAATAATAATGATCATAATAGCAGCTAATATTACACGGGATTTACTATGTGCCAGGTACTATGTAAGAAGGAGCGGCTTACATGGCACAGGGGACCAAATGCTAGACCTAAAGTCAGGGAGACATGAATTCAAATGTGGCCTCAGACCTTTACTAGTGACTGGGCAAGTTTAATTTTGTTTGCTTTAATCCACTGGAGAAGGAAACGGCAAACTTCTTAAGTATCTTTTCCAAGAAAACCCCATGGACAAAATGGTCCAGTTGGGCAGGACTGAGTGACATAACAACAGCAAACTTTTATCTCACACAACAGCCCCATGTGGTAAGTGCTGTTAGTCTCATTTTACAGAAAAGGAAATTGAGACAGTGGTAAATGACTTCCTCAGGTCACAGAGCTATTGACTGTCTGAAGATGTCTTTGAACTCAGAAAGATGAGTCTTCCTGACTCCAAGACCAGCACTCTGCATTTCACCTAACTGTCCATGTGTCTACATTTCCTTTGCTTGACTGACTCTACAATCAATAAACATCTATTAAGCACCTGCTATGCCAGGCATAATGCTAAGCATTGGGGAATAAGAAAAATAAATGCTCTCAAGAAGCTTACAGACCAATAGGAGAAACACACACATACAAAAAAAGCTAGAAAGGGGAGAAGAAGGTACCATAGATAAGGCATGGTAGAGTCAGTCCAGCTGGTGGGAAACAAAGAATTGACTGGCCTGGGATACCTCTTTATTTTTCTTTTAATATATTTTTAAGGCTATCTATGTTCATTCATGTTAAGTATATTTTCATATTAGTCATATTGTGGGAAAAAATAGAACAAAATTGGGGGGGGGGATGAAAATAGTGTGTTTCATCTACATTGACTCCATAATTATTTCTTTGGTTATGAATAACATTTTTCATCATGAGTCTTTTGGAATTGTTTTGAATCATTGTATTGCTGAGAAGAGCTAAGTCTATAACAGTTAATCATCACACAATGTTGCTGTTACTGTGTATAATGTTCTCCTGGTTCTGCTCACTTCACTCAGCATCAGTTCATGTATGTCTTTTCAGATTCTTCCAAAATACACTTGCTTATCATTTCTTATAGAACAATAGTATTCCATTAGATTCATATACCACAATTTGTTCAATCATTCCCCAATTCAAGGACATCCTCTCAATTTCCAGTTCTTTTCTACCCTCAAAAAATCCTGTTATATTTTTGTACATATGGGTCCTTTTCCCTTTTTAATGATCCTTTTGGGATACAGACCTAGCAGTGGATACTAGTATGCACAATTTTAAAGCCCTTTGGGCATAGTTCCAAATTGGGGAGTCTTCTTCAAGCTGAGGCTTTGGAAGTTATTTGCTTTGCCCTCCAGTTCTCCAATCAGAGGAGCAGAAGGTACTAAGAGTACTGAAGAGGTATAAATACTAAAGCCTATCCAGTCGCAAAAGGATGGTGGATTTCCTAGTAACGAGATTTCCTAGGGGCATGATCATGATGTAGCCTAGTTTAAAGAGGGCAGCTTCTAAGAAATACATTACATAGTATTTTTATCAATTGATAATGAGCTTATCAATGATAATATAGTATTTTATAAGTTGAACTAACTGGTCAAATAATCCAAGGTTAGGAGTCCAAACCTTGGAAAGGTCAAACTAGCTTTGGTCAAAATATAAGATCACATGTATCATCATTACTGAGTCTGTGTTTTCTGAGATTATTTGGTTATGATTAAACTGGCTAAGAGGAATTTTGGAAAATGTGAGATTAACATACATAGTCCCCATTTAAGGGAAAATACCAGTACAACTCAAATCCTGTACAAAGGTCATGCTTTTTATAGACTTCAAGTTTTCCAAAACACCAGGATGCAAGTGAGCACATGAATTAGGGGGCATAAAGTCTCCCTCTATTAAAGCCAGAGAAAAGAACCCTTAAATCTTAGATGAGCTTCAAGTTCTTAACGATTTGTCCGGTTTCCAGCTCATAATATAGAAGAAGCAACTACCCGTTAGGATTAGAAAAACCAGGGAATTAGGAGAGGTAGAGGTTCTTAGAGGCAGGCAGAAAGCAGGAAGAAAAGTCTGATGTCAAAGTAGGAAGGAGACAAATGAAAAAGTAGACAATATTATTATAATAGAATAATGTATATTTGTAGAAATGATCTGAATCATGAAGAAAAAGTAGTCATTCGGTCTAAATATTTATTAAGCACCTACTATGTGCCAGGTACTATGATAACCTCTAAAAGATTTAAGATAGTAGGAAAGTACATTTTAGAAAGAATTATATCCTAAATGGTTAAAATTTACTTATGTACATCCCCTACCTTTGCTCTCTGCATTAAGCTGAGTAAATGTGATATGGCTATCATGACATCTTTGTACATGAAAAGAACACATATGTCAAACTGAACATAGTGATAAAATTTATCTTATGCTGGCACTCAAATAAAAAAAGGAAGAGAGAAGAGAGAAGGTTAGACAGGCAACTTGCAGTATTTTTCCATGCTAGCATCTATAAAAATGAAGCTGAATTGAACTAATACATGGTCAAACTTGGGTAGAAAGCTGGTGTTCAACTAGAAATCCTGTATTTAAGTCTTGCCTCTGACACTTACAGGTTATGTGACCTTAACCTGTTGCTGCTCTAGACAACACTGAGATTGGAAGTTGCAGTCTTGTATTGGTGGAGAGAGTTTCCTCATCTGTGAGTTCCCTATGCTAGTAAAATCTCAGGTCCAGTCCCTATCCATGTTCTTATTCTATTTTCCAGAAAGAATAAAGTTTGATCCTGCTGGTCCAATTCTTTGGTCATTGCTGTGGCAGAAAAAAAAGGTGCATTATTCCTGGGTGCATTTAAGAACATGTATTAGTATATAGACACCTGAATTCAAATGTAGACTTTGCTGCTTACCTTAAAATCACAACCTCAGTGGGTGCTGACCTCGTCTGGCCAAAGCCACCTTTTCCTATCAGATTGTGCTGGGTCAGGAAAGGTGGCTTCGGTGCCTAATATGCCTAATTCTTCCATATATTGAAGCATATTCTAGGTTTTGTGACTAAGATTTTATATATATATATATACACACACACACACACACACGTGTGTGTATGTATGTGTGTGTGTGTGTTTTTAGTCTTTCCCCTTCTCACTACAAATTAAACTTTAAAGTATTAGAGTTAAAAGGGATTAGGAATCATCTAATTCAGCCCTTCTATTTGATGGATTAGAAAAAGGAATATCAGAAAAGGAAAAGTGATTCACAAAAACCCAGAATTTGAACACGGGTCCTCACCTGCAATTTCCTGCCCTTCCTATCTTTAGGGGTTATTCTATACACCAAAACCTTGAGATTTCACTTCAAATCAATGTCGGTATTTTTTTTTCCTCTGGATGTTTACCTTAGTGGCAAACTTTGGCAAAGCCAAAGTCAGAGGAGAGAAATTTCAGCTTTGGAAAGCTGGACAAAAACCAACTCCCAGACCATCTTTAACTACTTTTCTTGCCTTTCTTGCCCTTTATTTTCTAAGAGAATAAAATTAACTTTTCCCCAGGGTCATCCTGTCCTCTCCTCTCCTCTCTCTTTGCCTCTGAGCTTGTAGCAGTTACTTTACAGCCCCCTAAAGTGAGATTCAACTGAGGAACTGAAGAATCCAGCTGGCCCTGTGATGAAGTCAACTGGATCAGGTTCTGCAGCTCTTCTTGCCAGACCTGTGATCCAATCTCTTCCGTGCTGAGCTGTCTTTCAACTGTTCTCAACGTGCTCCTCACAGTCTTGTTTTCCATAATTATAGTGTTATGGATAGTCTTGTTTGGAGAAGAGGATTCAGTTTGCCAGGAGCCATAATATATCAAGTTGTCTTGGGGTCACTACTAATGAATTGGTCTTGAATTCAAAGAATATGCTGGGAGTCTCAAACTTCTTTTTTTCATTTGTAATCTAGAAAGTGCCTGTTGCTTCCTTTCTGGGTTTTGCTTTTTTCTAGGAGAAACTGTGCTTCAGTTTGCAAATAATTCAGGATCTTGGAGAACCAAATGTTCTTTCTGGACTTGAGTAGAGAACGTTTAGTCTTTGCCTAGTTAGTTTGGTTAGGTGTTTGTAAAATAATTGCAATTTTTCCCTTCCAACCCTGTCCACTGGCCAACTTTCTATATAAGCTCTGCAACTTAAAAACATCTGTTCATTCAGACTCAGGAAAAGTATTCCAGTTTGCATTCCTATGCAGATCCTTTCTGAGGTTCCTTTCATTTATCAGATATGTCATGGATATATATCATACATCATAGAGGTTCATACATGGAACTTCTAAAATCCTCTGTATTGGGGCAGGCATGCAATTCAACAAATCTCAACAGTATTCATGTTCATCTTCTGTACAACAGCACTCAGATGATCAAACCATAAATCAGCATTTATCAGACTATTACTCTATGGCAAGTACCATATACTTGAGAAATTTCACTGTTTGGGAGACTGGATTAGAGAACAACATATAGAGCAAATTTAGCCATCTATTTTCTTCTCACTAATATCAGTCTTTAGTTGTTGATAGACTAAAAACACATTTTCTGGGGTCATTCCACTTCTAAATTTGCTTGAGATCCTATAGCAAGTCTTTAAAAAGTTTTTTTTGTGTGAGTGGACATGTATAGAAGGATTGCATATGTTTAACATTTATTGGATTATTTGCTGTGTAGGGGAGGGAAAGGAAGGTTTTGCAATGGTGAATGTTGAAAACAATCTTGGCATATATTTTTGAAATAAAAAACTATTATTTAAATAAAATAAAAACATTTTTCAGTTAAAAAAATCTTCCTTTTTAATTCCTCCCACTCCTTAAGAAAAAAAAGCAAACTCTTACTACAAACCTGATAGTAGTCAAGCAAAACAAATTATCTCATTGATCATGTCCAAAAAATGTTTACCTCAATCTGCCCTCTGAGTCCATCACTTCCCTTTCAGAAAGTGGGGAGTATGTTTCAACATGAGTCCTCTGGACTTGTGGTAAGTTAGTTTTTGGCAAAGACTATACAAAACACAAAATGAGGTTTGCTTAAGTCTAATATACTTTTTTGTTTTCATCATTCCCCATGTTACTTCTCACTCATGTGACCCTGGACAAGTAAAACTTTTCTTTGCACTTTAAAGCAAAATGGGGGCCTGAGATGATTTTAGAGATCTCTTCCAGGTTTAAGTCTATGATCTTATGACCTCTTTTTCTTTGAGGAACCAATCATGTAACTGTTGGTTTACAGTTTAAAGACAACTCATTGCCAGATGTGAATGTGACAGTGAAACTGGGAATAACCACAATTTAATTGAAATTTAATGGGAATGTCCAAACTCCTTAGCCTGATATTTGAGGCATTGGAGTCTATGAACTTTTAAAAATATTTATGTATTTTTGGATTATTACATAAACATAATTTTCTTTGTAATCCTCTGGATTTTATTTTATGCTTTTAAAAACATTCTGAGAGGTGGTACATAGACTTCACCAGACTGGCAATACTACCATTTTACAAACAAGGTTACAATTGCTTTTGAGTTCTGGCCTGACTCTATCTTTCTATCTTATCTCCCATGACTGTTTTCTAGGAACCATCCACTCCATTCAAATTGGCTATCATGGATGTGGTTCTTCTCAAAAATGAGATGATTCAGGTCAGTTCCAATGATACTGTGGCGATGGAGAGCCCCCCAGAGAGAGGACTGTGAGAACTGAGTGTAGATCACAACATAGTAATTTCACTATTTTTGTTGTTATTTGCTTGAATTTTTTTATTTTTTATTTTTTGATCTGATTCTTCTTGTGCAGCAAGATAATTGTATAACTATGTATGCCTATATTCGATTTACATATATTTATACCATGTTTAACATATATTAACATATAAATAAAAGTATATTTAACATATACTTGTCATCTAGGAGAAGGGGGGGAATTAGAACAAAAGGGTCAATGGTAAAAATTTATTTTTGCATATGTTTTGAAAATAAAAAGCTTCAATTAAAAAAATAATTACAGGATAAGACAAAAAACAAACAAAAAACAAATTGCCTATCATTCCCTTGACCCCTCATCTTTGTTCCAGATTCTTTTGTCTTTGTTTTTGTCACTTTCCATCCAGGAAATGCCCACTTTTTGAGACTATATCATACATGGCTTGGGAAAGTCACTTCTACAGCTACGGTATGAACATTTCATAGTACAAAACAATAGAAAAATGCTGAAAATATTATTTGCCAGCTTATATCAAGTAGATAGACCAAAACTTTACTATCAGTCAAATAAAGAATATTTAAAAAGCACCTATTCCATTCCAGGTAGTGTGCCAAGCCGTGAGACTTAGAAAGATAATAATGAAACTGGCCTGTCCCTCAAGCAGCTTGCATTCTAGCTATATTCTAAAGTATGTAAGGATATAGAGAATAAACTCCAGGTAATTTGGGGGAAAGAGACACCAAGGCTTCAGATAAAAGGTGATGCTTGTGCTAGGCTTTGAAGGAAAGGCAAGATTGTAAGAGACAGGGCAGGAGAGACTGCATCTCAGGTCTATGAGACAGACAATACAAAAAAGACAAGATGGATTTTCACATGTAAGAGCCATCAATGTCCACATGTATGGGGTTAGTGAAGGGGAATAATGAATGATCAGTTTGTGAGCATTTGTAAGAGTTTATTATGTATTGGGTACTTTTAATAAGCTTGGGAAGATATATTACAATGAAAAGCAACCTTTGCTCTCAAAAAGTTTAAATTCTAATGAAACTGAAAGGGTAACCTGTTTAACAAAGTCAAAATAAGCTTTAAATGAGAAATAGAGGAGTTTGCACAGATTTTTTTTTTCTTTTTGTATATAATTCTTGAGGCAATAAACTAGAGTTTAGTAAATAGAGGAGTGACATAATCTACATATTGGAAAAAGCACTGGCAAATGTATGAAGGATGGATTCCAGAGGTAAGAAAAGGCAAGGAGACCCAATAGAAGTCATTGTAGCAATCCAGTTAAGAGGTGATGATGTCCTGAACTTGGGTAATAGCCATGGGGCAGAGAAAGGATTGGATGCAGGACATATTTTGAAGATATTGTGGAGGTAGAATCCACCACATTTCTGGGATTAGGAGGAATAAGGAGGTGGGGGTGACTTGAGGTTTTGAACTTGAGTGATTGAAATGAATGGTGGTGTCTTGGACAGAAATGGACAAGTTTGGAGAAGGGAAGGTTTGAGAAGAAAGATAATGAGCTGTCTTTTGGACTTCGTTGAATAGCTTTCAATTGCCTGCTGAACAAAATTCAGATTGTGTCTGACATTCAAGGTCCTCTACAGTCTGGTACCATTTTTCCTTTTCAGCCTCAGCTCAAAATTCTTTCCTCTATAGACCCTAGGCTTTTGTTGAATAGGCCTGTTTCCAAACATATCCAATATTCTCATGCCTCCTTATCTTTTGAATTTTATAATTGAAATGCTCTTTTCATCTCTCTTGATCCTTTGAATTCTGCCCAACTTCCTACCTCAACCTTTTCTGGAATTCTTTACTAATGATTTCTCATCTTGGATTGCAGTAGTAAGCACAGAACCTACTATTGATCCTGCATATATAGTAGGTATTTAATAAATGTTTATTAATTTTTTCTTGAGTTGGATCCTATATAACACTTTATTTTGTAACTCTAAAGCATTTCCTTTGTGATACATATTGTATATTATAGCCATCTTATAATGTTGTAGTTGCTGTCCTACTCTCTCTGTAGAGGGATTATGTTTTTAAGATTTGGCATCTGTTCCCTTAGCACAATGTTCTGTACACAGTAGGTACTTAAGTGTATGTTGTAAAGTTTTATAGATGTCTCTGAGAACAAGGTCAAAGGAAAGTCAAATTAATTTGACTTTGTGGGGCATAACTACTGTACCAAAGGGATTACAAAAATTGCATTATGTGTGTGGGGAAAACTAATAAAAGTATCCTCCAGAAATTTATCTGGGAAGATAGCTACTCAGATCCAGATTCTTAGAAATATCCTATTGAAATAGGCCATTTATATTAGATTTTGTTGATGTCTTTTGTTCTATAATTCCACTCATTCCAGGGAATATTCACATGTAAAATAAAAAGTCAATTAAGCAAAATCGATTTACATAAAGACATTGGGTATGTATACACTCTTCCAAACCCGTGGTCCCTTACCACTGGGGAAAAAAAGGATCTTTTTGATATTTGCCCTCAAAAGGTCCCTTTGGAAGGGTTGAACACACACCTCCATAGCCTCTTTCTAACCAGTGGTGCTGGTGCTACACCTGCATCTGCAGCTCTTTTCTCATAATAAAATCTGACCCAGATTCTTCCAACATCAAGATTTGAAATAACCCAGGTGCTGCCCCCACCAGCTGGTTATCAGCACATCTGCTGCCCCCTCCCCCCATACACATCTATTTGGTTATCATGTCAACACATCTACTGAATCCTCCTCCCTCCCATTTGGTTATCAACATATCTAGGACACCCCCCACATCTGGTTTTCAACACATCTCCAAAAGGCCATGTCGAAATGTCCAGATCATGCAAAGGAGCTGCCTCTGCCTCTCCACCCTGCTGCAGAGCCTCTTCCAGCAGCCCGGGCTGCAGGCTTTGGGGCTCTTTGGAAGCCTGCCTTTTAAAAATTTCCTTTTCTTAAAACATGCTCTTGTACATAGCAAACTTCCCTCCTTCTTCCCTTCTTTGTCTCCAATTTTTTTTTCTCTTTTTAAATGCCCAAAGTCGGTTGGTATCTTTTAATAAGTGACTAAATAAGCAGCTGAAGAAATATAATCACAGGACAACATGTGCGATCACAGCTTTGCATTAGGGAGGATTAAGTGTGGATTAGGCCTGTTTGTCAATTTCTCATCTCCTTTCTGTAGAGACAAGACCTGAAATATTGCTAAAGAATTCCTTTAGTAACAAGTGTTTCTTGAGGGCCTTGTTTGGATGGGGCTGGGACTGGGCGTCGCTCCCGTTGGTGTACAACTTGAAAAGGTCTTTGCACGGATGTTTTAGGGAGGAGCCAGAAGCCTGCCAAGAACCTTCAAAGAAGAGGAACCAGGGCATCTGAGAAGGGAGCCAATAGTGCCAAGCCTGAGTCACCCCCTTGGCTGGTGTTTCTGGCCAGTGGCATTTAGCCAGTTAATGCCAGGAGGCAGCATTTCCTCCTTGAAGGTTGTTTATAACTCTTGATTGGAGCTGATGTTTCTGTGGCAAAGTCGCAATGGTGCCGAGATCCTCCCTAAAATAGTTGCCTCATGGTGGTACCTAGGGAATCTTGGACTCTTGAAGGCTGGGACTTGGGAAAAGATTAGATATTTGGCCTTTGAGAAAGTCAAATGAAGCGTGGAGAGGACTGCTACTGAAAGTTTAGCCGCTGGGCAATTTAACAAATCAATTTAATCACTTGTTACTAAGGGGCATAAAGCTAGGTTCAAATAATATTACTAAATAATAATCCACAGAGTTTACTCTCGTCTAGGCTAGGCATTATATTAGGTGATGGAGATAATTGTACTCATGACCCTCCACACTACATCTATACATATTGCCTTTATCTACCATCTATCTACATACACATCTGTGTACTACAAAAATATTCTGCCATGTACATGAAAATTCCATAAGAATGTTATCTTCTACCAGCAAATTTCTTCAGACTTTAAATTTAGTAATAATAATAGTTGATAGTTTTATAGTACTTCAAGGTTTTCAAAGCACTGTACAGCCATACTCTGATCTTCTCTACAGTAATGTGATGTAGAAAGGTGGCATAATGGATGAGTTTTGGATCTTGTAGTCAATAATATCTAGGTTCAAATACAGTCTCAAAAAATTATAAGCTGTGTGATTCTGGGCAAATCACTTGGGGTCTGTCTGTCTTGCCTTTGTTTCTTTTCCTTTCTTTTTTAAAAATAATTTTTAAAGGTTTTTCTTTTCAAAGCAAGCACGGATAATTTGACAACATTAACCCTTGCATAGCATAGCCTTGTGTTTTAGATTTTCTCCTCCATCCCCCCATTCTCTCCCCTAGATGGCAAGCAATCCAATATATGTTAAACATGTTAAAATATATGTTAAATCCAATATGTATAAATATTTATATAATTCTCTTGCTGCACAAAAAAAAAATCAGATCAAAAAAAGAAAGTAAATGAGTAAGAAAACAAAGTGCAAGCAAATAACAAAAAGTGTGAGAATGTTATGTTGTGATACCTACTCAGTCTCTATGGACCTTTCCCTGGGTATAGATGGCTCTCTTCATCACAAGATTATTGGAACTGGCCTCAATCATCTCATTGTTGGAAAGAGTCACATTCATCAGAATTGGTCATCATACAATATTGATGTTGCCATGTACAATGATCTCCTGGTTCTGTTCATTTCTCTTAGCATCAGATGTTCATGTAAGTCTCTCCAGGCCTCTCTAAAATCATCCTCCTGATTGTTTCTTATACAACAATAATATTCCATAACATTCATATCCCATAACTTATTCAGCTATTCTTCAAGTGATGGGTATTCACTTAGTTTATAGTTTCTTGCCACTATGAAAAATTACTTTGGTTTCTTGACCTGTAAACAAGATATAACTGCATCTACTTCCAAGGTTTGTTGTTAAGGAGTAAACAAAATATTTGTGGGGTTTTTTTAAATAGCTTTTTATTAAGCAATTAAATGGGTAATTTTTCAGCATTGACCCTTGCAAAACCTTTGGTTCCAACTTTTCCCCTCCTTTCCTTCCTCCCTCCCCCAGATTGTAGGTAGTCCAATACATATGTTAATACATATGCTACATGTGTTAAATACAATATATGTATACATGTCCATACAGTTATTTTGCTGCACAAGAAGAATTGGACTTTGAAATAATGTAAAATTAACCTGAGAAAGAAATAAAAAATGCAAGTGGACAAAAACGGAGGGATTGGAAATGCTATGTAGTGGTTCACACTCATTTTCCAGAGTTCTTTCGCTGGGTGTAGCTGGTTCTATTCATTATTGAACAAATGGAACTGATTTGGTTTATCTCATTGTTGAAGAGAGCCATGTCCATCAGAATTGATCATCATATGGTATTGTTATTGAAGTATATAATGATCTCCTGGTCCTGCTCATTTCACTTAGCATCAGTTCATGTAAGTCTCTTCAGGACTTTATGAAATCATCCTGTTGGTCATTTCTTACATAACAGGAATATCCCATAACATTAATATACCATAATTTATTCAGCTATTCTCCAAATGATGGGCATCCACTCAGTTTCCAGTTTCTGGCCACTACAAAGAGGACTGCCACAAACATTTTTGCACATATGGGTCCTTTTCCCTCCTTTAATATCTCTTTGGGGTATAAGCCCAGTAGTAACACTGCTGGATCAAAGGATATGCACAGTTCGATAACTTTTTGGGCATAGTTCCTAAATTGTTCTCCAAAATGGTTGGATCCATTCACAACTCCACCTACAATGTATTGGTGTCCCAGTTTTCCCACATATCCTCCAACATTCGTCATTATCTTTTCCTGTCGTCTTAGCCAATCTGAGAAGTGTGTAGTGGTTTCTCAGAGTTGTCTTAATTTTCATTTCTCTGATCTTTTCATATGCCTAGAAATACAAATGATATTTGTAAAGCTTTTAGATACTGTGTAAATGCTGGATATTGATATTATTACTGTTAAATATTCCCATTAGAGAGGATTTGACTTGCCCTTGGCCATAATGGCTAAGAGTCATCGGTTAGAAGATCAGGATTCAAGTCCTAGATTCACATCTGGTACTTTACTTAACATTCTATATCAAAGGAAGGCTGGATATGGGTAGCAAAGCTACTGAGTTGTCATTGAATATGAGAAGTTACCAAAGGGACATGAAGAATAATAAACTTGCTACCACAGGAAAGAGACGTGGCTAAGACAAAGGACAGGCACCCAGTTAGGTGTCCTATAACTAGGACAATGCAATGACCCAAGAATATTGAGGTATAGTGATCAGATCTGAAATTTATCTAGCCCCTTTTTAAAGTTCACAAAGCATCTTACATTCAAAACTCTTTCAGAGTTTCAGAACAACCTTGTGAGGAAAGTAGCTAAAAGCAGTGCTGATGGTAATATACCAAAATAGGATTTGAACTCAGACCTTCCTGCTCCCAAATTTAATCCTTTGTATGGTATGCTGCTTCTATCAGCAATAATAATAACAGGTCACATTTATATTGTGCCTTAAAGTTTACAAAGCACTTTCTTCCCTGCAACTCTGAAGTAGGGAGTGCAGGAACAATTATAATTATCCCCTTTTTACAAATTGAGAAACTGAGGCTCAGCAATTACAAGTGACTTGCTCCAGGTTCACAGTGAGTTGGGGGGGAGGGGATGGTATAGCATAAAGATTGGATTTGGCATCACAGGGCCTCAATTCAAATCTGCCCTGCCCATGTCTAGCGGTTTGATTCTCCTAAAATCATTTCCTTTCTCTCTGGTCCTTAAGTTCCTTCTCTGTAAAAATTAGTTGTGTTACTTGCTATCTAGAGGAGAGGTGGGAAAAGAGGAAAGGAACCTGACCATAAGGTTTTAGCAAAAGTCAATTTTAAAAAAAATTATTATAGCTTATTTACAAAACATATGCATGAGCAGTTTTTCAACAATGACCCTTGCAAAATCTTCTGTTCCAATTTTTCCCCTCCTTCCCCCTACCCTCTCCCCTGTATGGCAGGTAGACCAATACATGTTAAATATTTTAAAGTATATATTAAATACAATATGTGTATACATATTTATACAGTTATCTTATTACTCAAAGATTTAAAAAAAAACCTGAGAAGGAAAACAAAAATGCAAGCAAACAATAACAGAAAGAGTGGAAATGCTATGTTGTTGACCACACTCATTTCCCAAAGTTCTCTCTCTGGTTATAACTGATCTCTTCATTACTGAACAATTGGAACTGGTTTGGAGTCAATGTTGAAAAATTATCCTTACATGTGTTTTGAAAATAAAATACTTTAATTAAAAAAAAAAAAATTAGTTGTGGACCAGATTACCTTTTAAAATTTCTCCCAGCTCTAATTCTATGATTCTCTAATTATCATCATTTTCTTTTGTATATAGCTTGTTGGCACATAGTGTTTTGTACCTTGTCTCCCATTAGACTGAGTTCCTTGAGGACAAGCTCTGTAAGATTGCTTCTAGCTCTTCATTCTGTGATCATTTTCAGCTTACAGCTGATCAGCAAAGATCAGCAATATTGTATATGATACTATCATAGGCTTCAAGAGCTCAGGGTCACCTCCACCAAAGCTGAGGAGATTTCAAACATACTTCCCTAAAATATATGACTTCCTCCTATCCCTGGTACTTAGCTGAGTGTCAGGCACAAAGTAGGTGCTATATAAATGCTTATTCCTTTTCCCTTCCCCCATCAGACTGGGAGGAGGAGACTTTTTTTTTTTTTTTTTTTTTAATAGCCTTTTATTTACAGGTTATATGTATGGGTAATTTTACAGCATTAACAATTGCCAAACCTCTTGTTCCAATTTTTCACCTCTTACCCCATCCCCTCCCCCAGATGGCAGGATGACCAGTAGATGTTAAATACATTAAAATATGAATTAGATACACAATAAGTATACATGACCAAAACGTTATTTTGCTGTACAAAAAGAATCAGACTTTGAAATATTGTACAATTAGCTTGTGAAGGAAATCAAAAATGCAGGTGGGCATAAATATAGGGATTGGGAATTCAATGTAATGGTTTTTAGTCATCTCCCAGAGTTCTTTCTCTGGGCATAGCTGGTTCAGTTCATTACTGCTCCATTGGAAATGATTTGGTTGATCTCGTTGCTGAGGATGGCCAGGTCCATCAGAATTGGTCATCATATAGTATTGTTGTTGAAGTATATAATGATCTCCTGGTCCTGCTCATTTCACTCAGCATCAGTTCGTGTAAGTCTCTCCAGGCCTTTCTGAAATCATCCTGTTGGTCATTTCTTACAGAACAGTAATATTCCATAATATTCATATACCACAATTTATTCAGCCATTCTCCAACTGATGGGCATCCATTCAGTTTCCAGTTTCTAGCCGCTACAAAAAGGGCTGCCACAAACATTTGTGCACATACAGGTCCCTTTCCCTTCTTTATAATCTCTTTGGGATATAAGCCCAGTAGTAACACTGCTGGATCAAAGGGTATGCACAGTTTGATAACTTTTTGAGCATAGTTCCAAACTACTCGAGGAGGAGACTCTTACTTTTCTTTGTATCCCTAGCACTTGCAACAGTGTCTGCTATCCAAAAAGTGCTTGATAAATGCTGACTCATTGACTCTTAAGTGATATAGCTAGGATCTAAACTTGGGGGTTTTTAACTATTTCTAATTTCTTTCCCAGGAATGGAAGATCAAGCTACAGTGTGGGGAGGGAGGATAAAAGGGAGGAAAGTGTTACAAAGTAGAAATAAGTGTATTTACAGTTTTTGCTTAGTTGTTTTTCAGTTGTGTCCAACTCTTCGTGGTTCTAGTTGGGATTTTCTTGGCAAAGATATTGGAGTGATTTGCCATTTTTCCAGTTCCTTGTACAGATAAGGAAAATGAGACAAACAGATATATGACACACCCAGGGTCACGGAACTAGTATCTGAGGCCAAATTTGCTTCTTTCTGACTCCAGATCTGGCTCTCTTTCCACTGTACCACCTAGCTGCCCTTTAATAATAATTTTCATATTTTTTTAGTACTTTGAATTTGCAAAACTTTACATATATAATGTCATCTGTTCCTCACAACAACCCTGTGCTGAAAGTGCTAGGGATATAATTATTGCTATTTTATGGATGGGGAACTGAATCTGAGTGGTTAAGTGACTTGTCTAGGGTCACACAAACTTGTAAATGTCTGAAATGGGATTTTAACCAACACTTCAAAGACTTTGTTGACTCCTATGGAAGTCTCATCACTTCCTATATATAATATATAGGATTATATATATGTAATATATAATATTATATTCACAATGTTTTTCTTGTTTTTCTTCTCATAATTCTTCTATACTATTTCCACAATTATGCTGTATAAGATTCACAATGAAGCCATTGTACTATCAACATAAGGATAAATTATTTCCCGCATACCCCGAATTAAATCACTTGCTAGCATGAATCATATATTTCTCTGTCCTAGGAAACAATTACAAAGTAACCATTGGGTATCTACAGGATTAAATTCTAGTTAAATTCATTCATCTTGCTATCCATGTGGGATAAGAAGTCATGTATTTTAGGGAAGTATGCCGAAATCTCTCCTCAGCTTTGGTGCCTCCTTTTGAGTTGGAGGTGATCCTGAGCTCTCCAAAGTCTATGATAATATCATACACTATTACTGATCTTTGCCAATCTAAAAATGATCACAGAATGGAGAGTTAGAAGCAGTCTTATAGAGCTCATCTCCTCTAATCCTATCATTTTAAAGATGAGGAAACAAAAGCCCTGAGAGACTAAGGAACTTGACTCCAGTGACAGGTCACACAGTAACAGAGCTACAGGTCCTGACTACAAAAAGTACTGTTTATTCCTTTCCACCCAGGGATGTGCTGGAGCCAGCTTTTATGGAGTTTCAAGAACCAAATCTTAACTTTCCAATGTGAGCTGGAAAGGCTGGTGACCTAGTAGAATTTTGGGGATTGCATTTTGCTGTGGTTCATTCATTTTTCATTCATGCCTGACACTTCATGAAACCAATCGGGATTTTCTTGGCAAAGATAATGGAATGATTTGCCATTTCCTCTTCCAGTTCATTTTACAGATGGGGAAACTAAGGTAAACTGGGTTAAAGGGTTTACTCCGCATTATACAGTTAGTGTCTAAGGCCAGATTTGATCCTGTTTTCAGATCCAATGTAAGCTATCTACTACAGGTACTGGTGTTTGTAATCTATGAAGAAAACATTTGCATTGATGAAATCACAGATCTTTTGAAGTATTACCATAGCCAAATGCTCATTAAAAGAAGTAAATGAATAAATAAAAGAATACTAGTCCAAGAACACACCATCTGGCGAGTAAACGATAGATGAAGTAGCTCTAAATTGGTATAAATTAATAAATAGGCACTAAGTAGTACAGTCGGCTCTGTGGGATAGCATAAAACTGGACTTGGAATCAAAACTGAGATCTGGTCCTTCCTTCGACACAAAATAGCTATATGAACCTGGTTAAATCCCTTAACATTCTGTGCCTCAGTTTCTTCATCTGTAAAATGAGGAGAATAATAGCATCTACTTCCCAGGGTTGTTATGAAGATCAAATGAAAGAACATGTAAAGCCCCTTGTAAAATCTTTAAGGAAGGGCTACTAGGTGATGCAGTGGATAGAGTACCTGACCTGTATCAGAAAGATCTGAGTTCAAATGTGACACTTAATAGCTTTGTGACCCTGGGCAAGTCATCTAACAATGCAAAATGAGCTGGAGAAAGTAATGACAAAATATTCTAGTATCTCTGCTAAGAAAATTCCAATGAGAACACAAAAGGTTGGACATTGAAATGACTTAATAATCACAAAACTTTAAAGCACTACATAAATTCTAGCTATTATTATTACTTACCACTGTGGGTGGCCAGAGATAGATAGAACTGGAGTTTGAGTGAGAAAGAAAACCTCAAGATTTTGCCCAGGCCCAGGACCTAGCTTGAAGAATGTCTGGAAAAAAATTATGGGAATATTCTAAAAACAGCACTGAGAGACAGATGGCAGGACATGGCTTTTTAATTTTTTCCCAAATCCCTTTCCTTGCTTTCTCCCTATATTTTCCCCAAAGCATTCTGGGACTGGAAAAAATGGTAGTTATATACAGTGATGAGAAATTAGGAAGGAATACCTAGTTTAAGTCTTTACTTCCTTTATGGATTTGGGGTAGTTACAAAGATGACAACTAGGGTCCTTTCCAACTCTAAATCCCATAATTGTAAGATAATAAAAAAGATCATATTTTTATGATGATAAGTTTTTTTTTTTTTTTAACTCACCTGCCAATATTGAGAAATTATCCAGTATTTGTTGGGAAGCTAGTGACCAGTGATGAGAAGAAAAACAAGGCATATTGTTTAGGAGAAAATCATTTCTTGGATTCTTGGGGATTCTCCAGGAATGCCTATTTAGACTCATGGCTCCCAGTCAGGATTGTTGTTTTTCAATGAGAACTGGGAGAATGAACAATGGCTCTTTTCTATCTTGTGCCATTATCTAGTAGCTACCTATTTTTTTGGTTAAACCTCCGTTCTGAGAGAAAGCCAGAGACACTTCTCCAATTCTCCCCTACCCTAGAAAGAAAAAATAGTGTTACCTTCACTACAACACTAAAAAAGAAAAAATTCTGGGCGTTTACTGGAAACTAAAATCAATTATATGTGTTTAAATTGTCTTTGGGCTTTGTTTAACAAAAGGCTTAGTACAAGTTTTTATTAAATGATAACTCAATTTTGAATTAGAAAAAATGAAGAGAGCCACCTGCATCTGGAGGGAGGGCTGTGGGGGCTGTGTGTAGATCATAACATGGTATTTTCACCTTTTTGTTATAGTTTGCTTGCTTTTTTTTTTTTTTTTTCATTTTTTCCTGGTTTTTCTTATACAGCATAATTGTGGAAATAGTATAGAAGAATTGAATATGCTTTACATATTTTGGATTGCTTACTGTCCAAGAGAGGAGGTAGCAGGAAGAGAGGAAGAGAGATTTGGGGCACAAGATTTTATGGGAGTAGATTTTGGGTAATATCTTTGCATGTATTTTGAAAATAGAAAGCTATTATTTAAAAAAAATGTCATGAAGGTTGTCAGGTTGAAAGAGAATAGCAAAAGATCCATGTATTTTGATAAATCATCGATCATTCAACATGCATTTGCTAAATACCAAATATGTACTAGTCATTGTACAAGATATGGGCTACAAAGATAAAAATGAAATCATTCCTGCCTTCAAGGAGCTTACATTCTATCTGGGACACAACATGTAAAATTAGATGTATATAAGAAAAAAATATAAAAATCATAGAATGGTAGAGATGGAAGGAACTTAGAATTCTGACTTTGCTGAGTAAGTGTGTGATCTTACGCAATGAGCCTTACCTGTAAAATGAGAGAGCTGATCTAGATCCTAGCTTTTTATATTTGTTTAGCTAATTTGAACTGAATTGATTTGCCCAGAGTCATATAACTAGCTATTGATATACCCTGGGGAAAAAAAAATACTGGTTTGGACTCATGAGTCAGAAGACCTAGATCTGGATCCTGGATCTATTAGTTAATAACTATGTTACTAATGCAAATAATTTCCCCTGTATTTATTAAAAGTGGAGGATATTCTATCTCTTCTTGACAAGAGATAGGACACTATAGGTGGATGTAGAAAACTGTATTTAATGTCAGGGTTATGAATAAGCATTACAGAATTGCTTTTTTGTTGTTGTTGTTATAACGGTTGGCTATGTATGTGGAGTTAAAATTTTTTTGTTTGTTTGATTCAGGTTTGAATCCCCTTCCATTTCCCTTCTTTCTATTCCCCTCCTCCCCCCCCTCAATCTGGGGACCTCAGAACTAATCAGGATTGCAGTTCATAGAGATCACACTCATCATGTGCTCCTCTTGATAATCATTTCACTCATTTCCAGAAATTTTAGTATCTTGAGGTGGAAGAAGCTGCTTGTGAATCCTTAAACAATTCATAAACAATACCTCCCCCCATTTTCAGTATTGACTCCAGATTAATGGTTGGGCTGTGTCCTCAGCAGAGCTTGACATCTCTAGTTCATAGTTTCTTCTTGGTACCCAGAAATTCTACCCTGATCAGGAAGAGAGAGAACAGGATTTTATGGGGTTCCTGTGATCATTTGACTATTAGTTTGCTTCACTAAGAGACCGATTTTCCAGACGTATACTTTCTCTTGATTCATTCAACAATTATTTGCTGTACAATTTAGCTTCACAGGATTCAGAGCTGAAGGAAACCCAACATTTTGTAGATAAGGAAACTGAGGCCAAGAGGTTAACTTGACTTATCCAGTGTCACACATTTCACTAAGGAATAGGTCCATCTGGCTCCAAATCGGGTATCCAAATCTGGCTCCATTGTGCCTCGGTCTGTGACCAAAATAATGAATTATCATCATAATCCTTTATATTTCTATCATACTTTAGAGCTACAAAGCATTTTGTTTTAAATTTTTTTATTCTTTTATCTCAAATATAAAAAGTCAAAATTCTTATACCAATCTTTAAAAGAAAACCATGCAGAACAATTAAAAAATGTTTTACAGCCTTTTGTTTCCTTAATTTGCTTCTAACCACATACTTTCGAGATTTTAATAAAAATTCACATTTCTATCAATGGTGCTTTACAGTTTGCTAGGGCATTTTCTTCAAAACCCTAAGAGGATGTAATGGGATTCCCATTTTATAGGTCAGGAAACAAAGTCAAAGAGAGCCTAAGTGACTTGGACAAGCTCATGAAGCAAGTTACTTTGTAACAAGAACAGGCATTGTGATTCCACATATAGTGCTGCTCCCATACCACAGCTGTTCATCTCTTATTTTTTACCCCTATGGTATAGATGATAGAAGTGTTATTATCCTTAGTTTATAGCTAAGGAAATGAAGGTTCAGAAAGGTCCAGACTTGCCCAGGGTTATACTACTAGTGACTCAAACTAGGATTCAATTCCTTCTGCAGAGGGTGGAGGAGATAAGACAGGACACCTGCGGGGATGACTAAAATACAGATAGTATATGATAAATGTCAGATGATGATCACTGAAAGACTTGGATATTTTAGCTTGAAAAACAAAAGACATAGTAGGGATAATGATAGCCATCTTAAAGTATCTGAAGAACTGGCAGGTGGAAGACAGATGAGATTTTTTTCTGTTTGTTCCCAATGAGAAGAACTGAGAGTAATGGGTGAGAGTTCCAGGGGCAGATTTCTGTCCTACATAAGGAAAAACTTCCTAAAAAAATTAAAGCTGACTATAGTGAATTGGAATGCCTCGGGAAGTAGTGAGTTTCCCATACCTGGAGAACTTCAGGTAGAGGTTAAATGGCTACTTGTCAGGGATGTTGTAGAAAGGATTTCTGTTTGGGTTTGGATTGGACTAGATTTCCGGAGAGGTTTCTTCCAATTCTGCCATTTTATGATTCTGAGATTGAGTAAGATGGACACAAAAGTGCTGAAGGAGCTACTTGGCTATAGATTTCACCATCCATCCTTGCCATTGTCTTTGGACAGAATGAGAAAAGATTTCTTTGAAAAATGGGATAGAATGGTATATTTAAGTGCTGGTAAAGCTTGTCTTCTCTGTGAAGTGTTTTCTCTAAAGTGAGTATCAACACTACACGTAGAGTTGTTTAGTCTTCACTTCTTAAATCAATTGGTTAATTAATGGGCATTTATTAAACACATAAAGAATATAAGCTCCTGGAGGACAGAAATTGTCCCTTTTTTTAGGTTTTGAATATCCAATTCTTAATATACATTACTATGTGCATAAGTATAAGAGCATAGAGCATAAAGCATATTGATACTATATATCAGGCATTGTGCTATGTTGTGGGGATACAAAGACAAAAAAATCCCTACCTTCAAAAAAATCGTCTTCTATCAGCATATATACACACGCACACACAGAGAGCAAATATAATTTGAGAAATATAATAATAATTTCATGTCCTGTTTCTAACGATCTAGTAACTATCTCTCCATGGAAAACCGTGATAAGCTATCACTGACTAAAATGTCATTCTGTCATGTGATGCTGTCTTTAATTTTTCAATATTGTTTAGTCAATATGGTACTAAAGCAGAAAAGGCAATATATTTGGAAAGCCTGGTATGGAATAGTTGTTGTCCCCCACTACTAACATTTCTGACATTAGCAAAATCTCCTTACCTGTTCTCCTCCTCCTTCTTCTCTTCTTCCCCCTCCTCCCTCCCCCCAATAGTAAATCTATATCTATGTATCTTATCTATTTGGCATATCCCTTAATTCTCCTTATAGATCCAAGCCTCAACAAACTGTACCTCTCCCATCGTATGACATAGGACTTTGCAAGAAATAATGGGAAATGCACTAAATTGGGAGACAAAAGATTTGGATTTGAATCTAGACTGCTATTTGGAAGTCATCTAATGTAAATTATGAAAATAGTAAGCTTCAGAGGTACTGTAGGAAGATAAGTACATTAATGCATTGTTAGTAGAACTATGAATTGGTCTATTATGGAAATCAATTTAAAATTATACTAAAAATCATTAAATTATGTGTATTCTTTGAGTCAGTAATATTGCTATTAGGCACATTAGGCACTTCTAAGGAAGTCAAAGAGTAAAAAGTTCTCATATGTGTTTTTTTTTTAATTAATAGCAGCCCATTTTGTAATAGATTCATCACTTAGGGAGTCTTGAATAAATTGGCATATTAAATGAATGGAATGAAAATTATTTCATCACTAAGAAACTATTTCTATCAAGAGTTGGGGGCAGTTGTATGAACTTATCTACTCCTTGACAGACAAGTGGCAGATGTTTTTTGTGAAATTTAGGACAGGTTTTGTTTCTAGAACTGGCCAATTAATTGATTTGTTTTGGTTGAACATAGATAGTTCATTCTGGGAGGTAAAGGTAATCATTGGAGAGAACAGTGATAAGAAAAATCAATAAAACATGAAAAACAGGAAATATTTCAATTATCTGGCACTCAATTCCTCCATTTGTAAAATAACTCTATTGGGCTAAATAATCTCTTAAATTCCTTTCCAGTTCAAAATTTTTGCTTTGAATAGATATTTAATAGGTCATCAATTAGTATGAATGAAATGTCTTTATGTAACAATTTTGAGGGATAAGTCATAAGGGAAGGACAGTTGGAGAGGAGAAAAGGCAGATTTCTGGGGAGCACAGGTAGCACCTCTTCAAAGAAACTAGATATTACTCTAGATAGTGTATCCTATCTCAGATACTTCTATGATTCATTGTACTAGATCTTTCCATTTCCTCATCCATAAATGAATAATAATAATAGTATCCATATCACTGGGTTGTGATGAGGACCAAATTAGAAAACATTGGTGTGTAAAGTGCTATATAAATGTTGGCTATTCTTATCTTCTCTTCTTTATGAATTCTTGGTCCTCCTTTTCTTATCCTCCAGATAATGTAAATATGTTGAATTCAGTCTAGGAAGCAAGGTCTAAACTGAGATTGTGAAAGTTTTGGAGTAGCCTAAGAATATATTGATGACAAATACCCCGTGGGAACTTGGGAAGGGGACATACCTGGCTGGAAATACCCCAATTATCTTCATGGTGACTTTCAACACCTACTGCATAATGAACACTGAAAATGAACAGTATTCCCAGAATGAATAGCCTATAGATTAAAGAAAATAATGAGGGAAAGAGGCAGGAGACAGGGGAATTGCATGAATTCCCTTTAGATCCTTTTAACAAAAACTTTGTTAAAATTATTACTTTCATATTCTCCTTGTTCTGATGTTGGGGGAAACTAGTTTCTTCTTACCTGACTTTTCAGAATTCTTGTCCTCAATTTTTATTCTCCTGAAGAAAGATTCCTCTTAAATCACTCAGTCCTGTCTTTCACCTTGCACTTCTGTTCTAAAGTCCTGAAACAATATGCATTGTAGAAAAGCAGCATACTATAATAGAAAGAGATCTGGGTTTGGAGTCATAAATCTTGGTTAAATCTTGGCTTTATTGCTATCTTTGTGATCCTGACTGCAATTTTATGTCTCTGGTCGCTAAAGTCCCTTCCAATTGTAAATTCTATATTAATCTGCATGTGTGTATGTATGTGTGTGTGTGTGTGTGTGTGTGTGTCTGTGTGTCTGTGTGTGTGTGTGTATTAGGAATTAGGGACTAGATCTGTGCTTTATTGGTCTTTGGAACTCCCTAGTAAGATGAGTTCTGCAAATACAGGCCTGCATCTTCTCAGAGATTAGAGCTGCCTAGATCACTGCAAGGTTAAGTGGTTTGCATAGGGTCACACAGCCAATAAACATTGGAGAGAAGGCTTGAATCCACTGGCCAGCTCTCTGTCCACTACGCTGAGCTGACTGTTTCTTTGAAATTTCTATCTAATAAGAAGACTCTTTTCCGGGGAAGATTTTATACAGTCATTTCAATTTAACATTTGTGAATCATCTACTACCAGCAAGGACGGCTAGGTGGCGCAGTAAATCAAGTGCTAGGTTTAGAGTTAGGAGTCTTCCCTGAGTTCAAATCCAGCCTTAGATATTTATTAGATTAGGAAAGTCATTTAAATGGTTTGCCTCAGTATCCTCACCTGTAAAATGAGCTGAAGAAGGAAATGGCAAAACACTCCAGTATTTTTGCCAAGAAAATCCCAAATGGGGTCAACTAAGAGTTGGGACACTGAAATTTACTGAACCACACACTCTTAAGTGAAAGTGATTACTATTGTCTCAAGAAACACTCAAAAAAAACTTGGCATTTCTTAGGAAAAGGACAATATTATTGGTTTGCCTCAGCTTCCTCCTTTGTAAAATGGCAATGATCATGGTATCTCCCTCCTAGTGCTGTAAGGATCAAAGGAGATTATAGTTGTAAAGCATTTAATACCTAACATATAATAAGTGTTTAATAAATGTTTCTTTACTTCCTGCAAAAATAAAAGTTTCAAAATTTTTGACTTAATTATGATTGACTTAGGATAGCAGTAGCATGAGAAGTAATGTGGCAAAAATGAACACAAAACTGGTTTTAAAATTAAGAAGGTTTGAATTCAGGTCCAACCACTGACATAATCCATTGCTATGAAACTGTAGGTAAATCGCATAACCTTTAAATGTCCATTCAGGGCAACTCTTTAAGACTCTCAATTTCTTTTCTTTTCTTTTCTTTTTTTTTTTTTTTTTTTTAAGATTCTCAATTTCTGAGCCAGATGATGATTAGCATTAAGAGAAAGTTTCTAACTCCTTACACTGCCAAATTAAAGGTCTTAGATATAGATAGATGAGATGGATGGATGGATGGACGGACACACATATATGTATGTATACATGGAAATAGTGATAAGCCTTCTAGATACATAAGAAATTTATCTTTTTACTATGAAGTAAGGATAGTAGGGAGAAGTTAGGGATTTCTACTAATTTTTTTTTTTTTTATTATAGAAAAGTGTTAAAAGCATTTTCAGACTGGCTGCTCTATTTTAATTAATTGCTTTTACTTTGTTACAAGAAATCTCTTGAAGTAGGGGTAAACAGTTAATGTTTATAAAGAAAAAGCGAGACATATCAATAAAACTTTTTAAAAGAATAGGGGCGATTTGGATTGGAATTAGCACTTTGTAGGCTGAAAGAGGAGAGCCCATCATGGATTTTAGGATTCTACTTCCTAGCCTTCCAATAGTTTTAAACAATTCCTTTGCCCCAGAATAATAGGTTACATTTACATAGTGCTTTAAAGGTTTGCAAAAAATGCTTTACATACATTAGCTCACAATAGAACAGTTGAGGCTCTCCAGCTTAATGACTGTTATTATTACCCTTTTGCCTATTGGAAGACTTATGAGGCAGTGTTGAGATTAAAGATGAAAGGGACCATAAAGACCATCTAGCTCAATTTCTTTTAGAGATAAAGAAATTGTAGGCTGGATAGATTGACTCAATTATAATAGCATTTATATAACACATTACAATTTACAAAGCATTTTACAAATATCTTATTTTATCTTTATAATAACCCTGAAAAGTGCTACTGTTACCCCCTATTTTATAGGCGAAGAAATGGAGACAAACAGGTTAAGTGACTGCCCAGGACTATCATAGCTAGTAAAATTCTGAGGCCAGGTGTGAATTCAGGTCTTCTTGATTCCAAATCCTGTGCTCCATCTGCTCTATCCTCCCAACCGCTCTGGATCCGCTTGCCAAGGGCCAGTCAGAGGTAGTAACTGGTGGAACTTAGTTTTTTTGAATCCAGATTTTTATTTCAAATTCATTGCCATTTTCACTTACTTAGCTGTGTAATCCTGGGCAATTCACTTAACCGTGTTCGCCTCGATTTCCTCTTCTAAAATGAACTGAAGAGAGAAGTGGCAAACCATTCCAGTATTTGCCATGAAAATCCCAAATGGGGTCATAGAATTAGACACAAGTGAAACACTGAACACCAACATTACTGGTGAGGGCACCACCAGTTTCCCAACCTTGTGATCTTCCTCACCTGTACTCTTTCCATATATACACTGGTGCCAAGTCTTGTAGTTCCTACCTTCACAACGTTTTATGGCTTTCTAGTCTCTTCAGTTATCAGCCAGGTACAGACCCTCATTACTTTGGGCCTGTTCTACTGAAATAGCTTTCTATTGTTTGCCTCAAGTCTCTTCCAATTCCAATTCATTCTCCCCTAAAGCTACTGAAACAGATCTTCCTAAAAAAGCTTGTTTGAAGTTATTCTCTATTCTACCAACTCTGTTTATTTCCTCAAATATAAAATCCTCTACTTAACATTTAAAATCCTTTCTAACTTTCCAATCTTTTTACACTTCACTCCCCTCCCCACATTCTATTACCTAGTTGGACTCGAGATCCCTTCCATGTGACTCTATCTTACAAATTCATCCCATTTTTTCCCTGTGACTCCACACCCTCCCATCTTCCCCCGGCCTAGAAAGTTAAATGTCACGTATTAGAGGGAGAACCTAGAATGCTCTCCCTCCTCATTTTGTCCCCATTTCTCTGGCCTTTCCTGTTCCCCCACCTCTCCTACTATTGCTAGATTTATCTTCCATTTACAATGTCTGTATTGTTGTTTGCATGATGTCTCCCTAATTAGAATTTAGGGGAAGGAACAGTATTTTTGGTTTTCTTTTAAATTCTCAACACTTAACGGTCCCTGGCATTTGTTGTTTAGCCATTTTCAGTCATGTCCCCATTTGGGATTTTCTTAGCAAGGACACTGGAGTGGTTTGCCATGTCCTTCAACTCATTTTACAGATGAGGAAACTGAAGGAAATGGGTTCAGGATCACACAACTATTAAGTAACTAAGGCTGGACTGAATTCAGGAAGAAGAGACTTCAGGCACTTGTGTCATCTATATTCTCTTATAGCATTTATCAAACATTTAACAAAAATTTGTTGAAAGATTTGATGTTTGTACCACATCTTCCTACCAGTCTAAAACATTAGGTATCTTTCCCCTATACCCCTCAAGAATAGGCATTGAATGAATAATGAATGAATAAAATCTTACTTTGGACAATACGGAATAGTGTATTCAGCAATATTGTGAGGGGTAGGGGAAAGATGCCTATGTCCTTGGGGAGAGGCAAAGTAAAAGGAACTGACCTCTTCTAGGCAGGTCAGAGAGGATAACTAAAAACAAAATCTTCTGGGCTTCTAACAAGGATGAGGATTAAATTTAGTTTACACTGGGAAAGAAGAGTTAAAAATATTCTGTTTCATATGAAGGTTTGAATTAGGTGGAGTAGAGAGTAGAATGTGATAACAATTTGTAAAGATGACCAACAGTTGGGCTCTTCTAATAAAGAGTTTTTGCAAAAGCCACATTTTAGCATTATTCCCTGAGGGAATATACAAATGGAGACAGGAGATTCCCATTCCCCTCCTCTCTCCAAGCACACACTTGCTGTGCTTTCCCCCTTCCCTCTCTATTCACTGTCCTACAGTGTAGTAAGAGCACTGGGTTTTGGGGACGGCTTAAGGGGTAACTTCCAGTCCTTTGATTTCCCATATGTAAAAGTGGTTATCATAACATTGACTTATTGGGGGTGGGGTGCTACTGTTGGGAAATGTGGGGGTTTGTTTTGTTCTAAATTATTCTGAAGGCAGGCAAAACTTTAGATAGTGCTAATTGAGAAACAGCCGAATTAGACCACCTTGCTGTGCAGGCAGCTAGCTTAAAATAAAGAAAAGAATTTGTGTGTGAAGGGCTAGGGCACCTCTGTACACATCTGTTCATCCTTCTGTGCTCTGACTTTTCTTGTTTGGAAGATAACATGTTATAAATCCTTAATCTACTCCACTCCTAATGTGCACTCGTGTACACAAAACAATATCCCTCCTCCAAATTGGTATTATTTTCCCCTAAAAATTATCTATTTTGTTCCCAGTTTATATTTTCTTGGCTCCAAGCTGGAATAATAAGCCTGGAGATGACCCTCCCTGCCACTCACTCCTACTTAATTAGCAACTAACTATTTTGCAATAAAATCAATGACTCAGTTTGGGTGTTAAGAGTTTTGAAACCATCCCAGTGCTTAAGCATATTGAAATGGAAACCAGGCACTGAATGGGAGTAGTTCGTTGTATTGTATCAGTTCTCCCCTACCCCCATCAGGTTTCCCTTCCCCCCCACCCCAAACCACTGCGTTTACCATTCCATTCTCATTCATGCTATCGAAAAAATCTTTGTATTTTTAAAATTGGTAATCTTTTGTGAATTGAGTCTGAGTCTGGGGGAGCTCCTCTTGTTTCTAAATATCCCACTTTAGTTCTCTCTGTCCTAGTGAAGAATTGTAACTCAAATGCAGCTGAGTCCCAGTCTAGGGGGATTTGTTTCTGGATTGCCACTTTTGAGCCCAAGACTCCAAAGTGAAGGTTGCAGAGAAGCAGAAATTGATTTAACATAAAGAAAAAACACTGTAACATTGAGAGCTATCAAAAAATAACTGTGGGCAAAGGACTTACACTAATGTTGTAAGGTGAATGGCTAAGTACAAATACATTCATTAAGTGCATAATATCTGCTATGTACTGGGAATATAAATTTTTAAAAATCAAGCCCTTACTTACAAGGGCTCACACTAATTAGGGGACACCGCAGTAAAAGAAAGTTCAGCTGCAGGGCAGAAATGGAAAGCTTAGATATCCTTAAGTTAGTTATAAGTAGAGTGGATGACACTGCTGAGAACTGTAGAGCCTAGAGGTAGGACTCAGAATCAGTGGTAAGGTATTTATCAGAAGTAATAAGTGTTGATTTGTATTTTGTTTAACCCTTGAAAAAATAGTTAAGCAGCCCACAGTGGGGCTACAAGGAGCCTTTGTGATAGTGGTTGAGGTCTTCCTGTTCTTCTTCATTTAAGGTGGATTCTAAGATCCCCTGATCAGGGAGCTATTAAAAAAAAGACACTCCCTGTATCCTTGCTTATATTGGGCTAAATGAGATCCCTTAAGCTCCCTTCCAATTCTGAGATTCTATGGTTTTATATTCATATTCTATGGTTCTATGATGTTGTTCCAGGGAGTAAACAATTCTAGTCAATTTGCACATGGCAACACAATAACTGACAGTACCAGTATTGTAATTCTTAATCCCATTTTCATTTGTTTACTCTCTGGCACCTCTTCTGTGGATCCCCAATGGGATTCGGTCCTTGAAGGCTATTTATAGATCATACTGTGGAAAGCTTGGTTTTTGAAATGTAGGTTTGGTATCACTGGAACAGTAATGACATGCTAGAGAAAATGAGGCTAAGAGGGAGAAATAAGAAAGGGAAGGATAGCTCAAATGCTATACTGAAATTCTTAAGATATAATGGGTAGAGGAAGCCCTCTAGCCCATTGAAGCCTCTATGGAAGATTTAGGAAAAGGTATGAGCAAGATGAAGTAGGATTTCTGCAGGGGAAGAAATAAACTACATTAAAGATCCAATTAAATATCTAAGGCAGCTCATTTATGATTCAAACCTGCCAGAACTTCTTAGTACTTTATGGATATTAAAATACAATAAAAGTAAATAGCAGATCATGATATTTGTAAAGACAACCCTATCTTCATCTTATGAGTAAGAAGGATGAGGCTTAGAAAATTTAGGGACTTGGACAATTTAATTTAACAAGTATTTGTTTAGTGACTTATAAGCCAGTCAATGTAAAAAATGAAACAGTCTCTGCCCTCAAGAAGTTTATGTTCTATTACTAGTATATATAGTTAGTAAGTAATGTATTCCTCCAAATCTAAGGTTTGTTTTAAACCACTGGTACATATTTGGTGGAATGTACTTAAGAATAATCTTTGATCCTGGACAAGTTAAATTTACAAATTTCTGGAATGTGTTTTAACACTAGCTTCCTGTGAGGAACAAATGAGAGAATTGCAGGTTAAGTGCATTGCACACTTTATCAATGACTTATTTCGTGGGAATTATTTTCAATGAAGCAAATATTTATCTAAATAGGGATTTATTTCACTGGGCAGCCATGCTTGGTGTCAAAAAGACCTGGGGTCAAATTCACCCTCAAACACTAGCTGGGTGACCCTGGGCAAGAACTTAATTTTGTTTGCCTCAGTTTCCTCATCTATAAAATGAAATGAAGAAGGAAATGGCAAATTACTCCAGTATCTTTACCAAGAAAACCCCCAATGGGGTCACAAAGAGTCAGATATGATTGAATAACAACAAAGGATGGAAGAAGACTTTATGGGCTTTTTAGGAGGTCTTTTACAGATTTACTTACCTGGCTTTCATTTTTCTGAATGAATTTAGCTCACTAAGTCAGTGCAAGAATGGAAAATGCTGGATTCTGTGGGCAGTTAGAATGAAAAGTGTCCTGGCCCTCTATCAGAAGAGGTGAAGGATATAAAGAAAGAAAATACAGCCTGGGTAAAACCAGACTTTTTGGTAGTGCTAGATTTCATAAGTGGCTTTTATTTTGTTTTATAAATGAGGAAATTTTGGCTCTGAAAGCTTGAGATATTTGCCCTAGGATATGAAGAAGTTGATTTACAAAAATTGGAAATTGTAATCCTACTTTCTTTGGACTGGTTTGTAGCATCTCTTCTATGTCTGAAGGGGGACTGGGAAAAGTTGTTTATAAATTATTGAATGGAACTAGTGCTTGCTGGAATATTGGTTAAGACCCATTGTAACAATCTGTCTCTTTTGAAAATTTGCTTTGCTAACCTAATCTAAGATACATTTATTCAATTTCAAAGTATTCAAAATTTTATTAGTAGTATATCTAGCTGAATTTGGATGGAAATTAGCAGCAAATTTGACTTAAACATTATTGCAAGGACAAATGATACAAAGACAGAAAAAGGAAATAGTGGCTGCTTTCAAAGAATTTATAGAAGATAGGTCAAAGTGATGGGACAAAGAAGTAGAGGGAGTAAGAATAGTTGATATCTTTTTAAACCTTGTCATATGAAAGTGCCTGACATTCTGAGTGAAGGGCTTTCCTAGTTACTTGACAGTCTCCTGTGGGTGCCTGGAGATCTTCAAAGGGATAAAAAGTTGAAGTATCTAATATAAACTTTCCTAATGAAATTCCTATTGATTTGTTTTGTTTTCTTTGCTTATAAATCCTATAGTAACTTTAGGTCTTTGGTTCTGGAGAAGGAGGAAAAAGATGAGTGAGCAAAAAAGAAAATAAAACAGCCTACATATGTGTTTTACATGTCACAATTATGATGTCATCAACATTTTCCAAATGAGGAAGCTTGCAGAGGTTAAGCAATTAATCATCTAGAATCACACAGCTAATAAGTATCTGAGAGAGGATTTGAACACAGGTTTTCCTAAGGCCAGTTCGCCTTAATACCTGCCAGCTGGACAGACTCTCATATTTTTAAAGAAACTTTTCCACAATGTATTTGAGTAGTTTGAGTTTGAACAGAGTTGGGGGGTGGTAATTGCATGTAGATGAGTGACCTCAATTTATTAAAATAAAAGTAAGATGAAAGGAAACTTCCACAACTTTAAACACAGGTAGGAAGGTAGCTGGAGAGCTGGGATATATGCTTTTGAAAATCTAGACCCAATATTAAATTAGTTGGGGGTTATTCTCCAGTTCAAATAACACCATGTACATTTCAGTAACAAACCAAACCTGCTTCCACCACTCTCTGCAAAGGAGGCTAGAGAGTTCTTCACCTCCTGGTAATTACTTAAGAGTCTGTGAGTAACAGCATTAATCATTTTAGTTGTAATACTGTCAAAACGGGTTTTGATAAAGATCTGCCTTCTCTAGCCTGGTAGACACAATGAGTAGAGAAAAATATTCCCTGTGAAGTTTAAACTCCCATGGAAGGTTCTTGAGGCTCCACACAGACACTGCTGTTTGCAAAGGCACTGCAAAATCCTGAGCGCATTTCTTCTAGGTTAATAGGGGGTTTTCCTGACTCACAACAGGGTTAGAGGATTACCTTCAATGGTAAATTGAAATCAGAATTAGAATTGGAATCTGAATCAGAAGGCTTCATTCAGACTTCATACCCAGAGAGCCTTGAAATTCCATTGAATTTGGAAACTCGGTGAACTCCCATTAGTTCATCCATGATACTTCATTTTATTTCCACCTGGTCCCCAATCCTCCCCTGCCTCTCCCCCTGCAACACTGAGTGTTTTTGAAGTCTGTTGATTTGTCTTATTAACATCTTTCAAATTGCTTTTTCTTTCCTGACACTGCTACCATCCTGGGACAGGCTCTCATGATCTCAGGGCTGGACTATTTCAATAGTCGCCTAGATAGCCTCTATGCCACAAGTCTCTCCTCACCAAAGTTCACATTCCAAACAGCTCCCAGCTAAAGTGAAGATCTGACCACCTCACCCTTCCTTAGTAAACTTTATAAAATCTTCTGTTTGGCATTCACAGTCCTTTATAAGCTACCACCCTTACCCCTTCCAGTATTCTTAACTCCTCACAACTCTGATTCAGTGGCCTTGGCCTTGTGGCTATTCACTAGACAATCTATCACTTCTGCCCAAAAGAACCTGTGGTAAATGCAAAAGATGGAGCCGAACAGGAGAGACAGAAGTCTCTGATATCCTAGTGAACAAAATGAAATGGTGTGGGCTAAATGAAAATTAAATTAGGATTACTTAGATACTCCAATTCAAAAAAAAATTATTACTGATAAGTCACTTTCTCTGGCTTTCTCCCATGCCTAGAATGCTCTCTCTCCTCTCTTCTCTGCCCCTATTCTAGTCCCATCTCAAATTCCACTTGCTACAAGAAGTCTTTCCT
The DNA here is from genome assembly GCF_902635505.1 of Sarcophilus harrisii. Taxonomy (NCBI): domain Eukaryota; kingdom Metazoa; phylum Chordata; class Mammalia; order Dasyuromorphia; family Dasyuridae; genus Sarcophilus; species Sarcophilus harrisii. The sequence goes on from NC_045427.1 coordinate 232,711,702, forward strand.
GGTTCCTCTTAATTCTAATTTGTCCTCTCTGTTGACTATGTCCAATTTATTTTGTATGTGTGTGTATAATTTGTAATAGTTGTGTGTTCATATCTGTACATGTGTGGTTTGTAATTTCTGTCTCTTCCATTAGATCTCTGAACACTTTCAGAAAAGGGAATTGGCTCTTGCCAATTTTTTTGGGGGGGGGAGGGTATCCCCAGGGTTTTGCTTAGCTTAACTGGCACATAATAGATGTTTAATAAACGCTTACCAACTGACTTTTTAATCTGGATTTGGTGTAGAGAACAGGTGGACTTGGGACTCAGAAGTGACCCTTCTCAACCCCCTTATTTACTGTGTTACCTTAGACAAGTTGGGTCATCTAAGTTTAATTTCCTCATTGGGGGGGAAAAAAACTTCCATATCTGAGGCAGCCTGATGTAGTAGCTAATGGACAGAATTTCGTGTCATAAAGGCTTAGGTTCAAATTCAATCTCAGACACTGGACCCTAAGCCACTCAACCTCTGAACTTAATTTTCCTAGTCTATAAAATGGAAGCAGTAATAATTGTAATAAACATCTATTTTATCCAATAGTAAGGACCAAATAAGATAATGTAAGTTGTAAGAGAATATTTTTTGCAAAAATAAAATGTCAGCTATAACTAATGGTTACATAATAATGGTATGAGAAGAAAGGCACTTTGTAAAAAGTTACAGAACATCTTTTTTTTTTCCTGTTATTTATATGTAGAAATATTCATTTGAATTGGTGTTTTAAGTACAGAATAACAAAGAACTTAAGTTATGAAAATAAAGTGCTCTAAAGTGGAAGTTATCATCATAATTAGTATCTAAACTTGATAAAGATAAAATAGAATTATTTTTATATATATATATATATATATATATATATATATATATATACTAAGCTTCTGATGCTTCTTTCAAGGGTAATTGATTTCATTTACCCTTAGGAAGTTTTAAGGAGACTTCTTTTGCTCTGAGTCTCCACTAGGAAACTATCTCCTCCACCTGAAAAGGAAAATTCTATTATGATGCACAGGCTGGGGTGTGTGTATATGAATTAAATGGATTTTACTAGAAGACCTTAACATCTGCATTTTCTAACTGCTTGGGGGAGAGGGAGTTGGGTTGCAGGTGTAACCTTTAATGCTGCATAATTGTTTACTTTTGTCTTTCTTTTTAAAGAAAAGCTATTTTAGTAAGACCTGGGGCACACTTTCTCAATGGGAGTATCAGTTTCCTTCCCAGTAAAAAAGATTTCTTGTGATCATCTTTAAAGTTCTTTAATGTAATAGTCTAATATTTTAAATTTGGGGAGATCAAGATCTTTTGGCTTCCCAGGCTGTGGAGGAAAGGAAATTATAACAGCAATATGATCCATAAATATATAAGCCATTATCTGCCAGAAATTTAGACTTATCCTAAAGGATCCTGGACCCATATCAGTATAGAATATGCAAAAAAATGAAAAAAATAAATTGAAGCTAACAAACAAAAATAAATAAATAAAAGCTAATCAAGAAAAAATTACTACAGACTGAAAAAGTTTAGTACCTACTGTAAATCTAGCAAGATGTCACCTAGTAGTGATACTTCCCCAATACCTTTCTCTAGGAGCAGCTATAAATTCTGTTTGACTTATAAAGCCTTTCACAACATGATCCTTTTCCTGCCTTTCCAGTCTTCTTACGCTGTGTTCCTGTTAATGTGTTCTGATATTCTTCACATGACATTTCATCTTTGGATTCCATACAATTGTACTGCCTATACCCCATTTCTGGAGTGCTCTTCCCTCCTCCCCTCTGACTCCTATCTTTCTTGGTTTCCTCAAGACATTCTCACACATGGTATACAATAACAGCAACATTTTTCAATGGTCATCTTTGATAGACTTAGCTCTTCTCAGCAATATAGTGATCTAAGACCATTCCAAAAGATTCAAGATGGAAAATACTATACTTATCTAGAAAGAATTGTGGAGTCTGGATGTAGATGGATGTAGATTTTCTTTTCTTTTCTTTTTCTTTCTCCTTTTTGTTCTGATTCTTCTTTTACAACATGATTTATGTGGAAATAGATTATCCTGTGTCAGATTGTTTGCTGTCTTAGGAAGAGAGGAGAAGGAGAAAAATTAAAAGCAAAAACTTGTAAAAGTAAAATTTGAAAACTATAATTGGGGAAAAATACTATTAATTGAGGAAAAAAGACTAAGCTCACATACTCTCCAGAAGGCCTTTCCTATTCCCCCTTCTCTCTATAATTACCTTTCATTAATACTGTAAGGGTATTGTAGACTTTAGCTTGTAGTTTCCTCCATTAAAGGGTGTTTTGAACTTTCTTTGCATACCCAATATTTAGCCTAGTACTTGGAAAATAGAAAATGTTTAATAAATGCTTGCTGACTGAGTTGCAGACACCAAGTTTAAATGCCCAGACAAGATTGAATAAGAGTTAAAAAAATAATAATGCCCTATATTGATTGATTCTTGATACTTTCCAAAGCACTTTCAAGCTTATTATACCTCATTTGGTATATCTCACAATAAATACCTCACCACAATCTCTGCTGTGATAGGTAGGATCGATATAATTATCCAAGACTAACAGATGAGAAAACTAAACAGAAGCCACTTTAAGATTCACATAGTGAGTTAAAAAGAAAACTAGGCAGATAAATGGTCCCAATCTAGGGTTCTGTCTCTGCCATATCATGATCCCTCAGTAGCTCTCTTTATGTCCTTTACCTTCCAGGAGATATTGGCTAGAGCTGGGCAAGCAAATCAGTAAAACCTGAGCTCCCTCAAGACACTTCAAATCTGTTACCTGTGACATATGCTGACTAAGTTACTCTGAGCAAGTCACAGTCTCAGTGCCACAGGCAAATGTCTATGACTCTGAATTAATTGAAGAGCATGTATGGACCTGCATTGGAATTTCCTTTGGGTATTCCCTATGCCACCAAAATCATGTGTTCAAATGGATAAATTCACAAAAACAATATTGTTAACTAAGCACACATAGGAGAGATGGAATGATGAGAGGATTGTCTATCACGAGTGGGAAGGAACCACAGAACATCATGTACTCTGATTTAGAGAGGGTTTGTTTTCTATAGAAGAAAATATATGGAGAGTAATTTGTTTGAGTTTACACAGAGAATAAATGATAAAGTAAAGATTTGAACTCAGGATCTCTGATTCCAAATCCTGCCTTTTTTTTTTTTTTTTTTTTTTTTTTTTTTCTTCCATCGCACCACTCTGCAGACATGGAGTGAGATGTTTCAAAAAGGGAATTATTCTTTGCTGAAGTTAAAAGATTAGGGACTTAGTATAGTTGGGGAAAGGCTTGGTTTTAATACTTACCTCTAACTTTTACTACCTCTATGGCCCTAGGTTTGCCACTAAAGCCCTTTGTACCTCACTGCAGTTTCCTGGATCCAGTCTACTAACTCAGGATTGTTCTAAATCTTAGGAAATTCAGTTCAAGCACCCACCTACTGAGTGTAAATCCCTGTCCTTGGTGCTGGTGAGAGAAATGCTGTTTCTGAAGGCAGGATTTGAATAGTCTTGGGAGAAGCCAGGGAAACCAATGGAAGAAATTGATGAAATGGGCAAGCATTACAGACATGAATACAGGCAATTAGAATGCATAGAAACAGAAACAGCAAGTAGAATAAAAAAAAAACCTAGAATACAAGGAGGAGAAAACTGGCCAAAAAACTGGAAAAATTTAGGAAAGGGTCAGGCTAGTAAGAAATTTATTAGCCAAACAGAAGACTATATTTGATCCAGATTATAGGAAACAACTGAAGTTTACTGAGATGGAGGTTGACAAGGTCAGACCAGAATTTTATATTATTTATATGTTACAATAATATATATATGTATATATGTTCTTTCATTTGAAAGTCCACATTAGTGTCATCCAAGTGAGGTTCTTGCAATTAAGAATTCAAGAACATTTTCTTCATCTGTAAGTCATCCAGGGCTCTGTCTGAACACTTGGGAACATTTTCCTAAAAAGTTAGGAAGGAAGCCAAATACAATTAGACACAGATTCAATCCTATGTATCTCTGTTCTTGAAGGTAGGAAAAAAGGCTATTCAATTCATTTTATTTCTGGTTTGCTATTCATGTCATCACAATATTTGTACAGCTCTCATACTTTCCTAACAATACAGTGTGAATTATGGGGAACAACCAAATAGGAACACAGGCCTTCTGGTGTCTAGTCCAATCAAATTTCACTAAAGTTTTAACTGAATTAAAAAAAAAAATTGCTAAGGGCAAACTATCGGACCCCTTTGCCACCCCCATCCCTGGGCTGTAGAACTGCAAGAGCTGATCTACCATAATCAATACAAGCTCGTAACTGTAGCCATTTAGAAATGGGTTGTGGCAGCTTGCTTTTGATATAGTTCTGGTTTGCAGCAGCAGATTTGGAGTAAAGATACTTGAAGTAAAGAGACAAATTTGAAAGCTTTTAAAAGAGTCCAGGAAAGAGATGAAGACTGAGCTAGGATGATGACTGTGTAAGTGGAGAGAACCTATATAAAAGATACTGTCAAGGCAAAAATGACAAAAATTGATAATGAATGGAATATATTGGTTGAGTGAGAGTGAGAAGTAGATGACACGGTAGTACTGACCCTGGAGTGATTGAGAATATAGAAGAGCCCAGGGGAAAGAGAAATGTTGAGTTTACAATACTTTTAAAGACTTCCAATCTAGAGAAAGGGAAAGAAGTTTAGAGGTAGGTAAATGGATCAGAAAGTCATAAATGAATCTGTAGGAACTGATGAAATTGCCGGGAAATAAAATGAAAGAAAAGAGAAGATTGAGCCAGTCATGGAGAATTGCTGCAAAGTGGACATGATCTCAATCAATGAAGGGACCAGCAAGAGAGAGAGACTGAGAAGTGTTTAAACAAATTGGAGAACAAGGAGAAAGCAATCATGAAAACTCAGAGAAAGGAGTATATCCAAGAGAATGGGACCAAATTTCAAATGCTACAGAGATATCCAGGTGACTGAAGATTGAGAAAAAGATACTAGATTTGGCAATTAAGGGAACTCGTAATTTTGAAGAAAGAAGTTTTAGTTGAATGAAGAATGAAATATATATACATGGCTCAGACTCCGGGGATAGAGTGAGGCAGGGGCAGAGTCAGGGTACTGAGAGCCAGAACAGGACTCTGACAGGGTGGGGTAAGCCACTGGAGATGGGGGTGGCATCTTGATAAGATGGTATCTGACTGTCTTCCGATAGCTTGGGATGGGGAGAGGCATTCTGATATTCTAAAACATAAGATCTTTTATCCTTATCAAATATTCTGATAAAGAGGGAGAAGAGGTTTTGCAGGACTGAGCTTTGAGCTGATAATTATAAACTGAAGTAGAACAAATAGAGAAACTGAGTCAGGACTGGGTCAGGATAAACCACACTTGGATGACACTAATGTGGACTTTCAAATGAAAGAATATATACATATACATATAATATTTAAGAATATATACATATAATATTTGTATATATACATATACATATAATTTGTATATATACATATAATATTTGTATATATACATATAATTTGTATATATACATATACATATAATATTTAATTACTTGTGTATGGATGGAAGGGTAACGACAGCTACATTATAAATCTTTAGACAACTTGGGAAAAGCTTGTGCTAGCAACTTTGTGCTATTGAAAATCCAACTGACCTGAAGGTCATCTTATCCAGGAATATTGCCCAGTATATTTTGAAAATTGCTGTTGTCATCATCCAGTAACTGCATTAGTCAAATGCAGGCAGCTTTTGGGGATTTTGGCCCCCTGGTGGTTGCTTGTCTTAGGTCTGATCAGAAACCTTGGACAAAACCAGAACCTGCCAGCCATTGCATTGAATAATAACATGGGCTCTTCACTTTGACATGTAGTTATTGCTACTCCATAGGACAAATTAGGCAGCTTGTGCGCTAGGTCCATTGTGGATGAATGCTGGCCCATTGGGTCAACAGGAATAGTACTATCTTACATGAACAGCAATGGTAAATCACAACCTGATCCTAAATTCTGCAGAGATTTAGAAGAGATGGACTAGAAATAAAAGGAATCAGCTGAAAAGACAAAAAGAGGAGTTTCAGGGTTCATGGACTATCCCAGCTCCAGAATTCATTGCTATTCAACCTGAGATTTTAGATGTTCTGAAAAATTTCTGTGCCATCTGTGCCCATTCAGCAATTTCCTACCAAAGAGTGGAGCCTTCAGCTTGCTACTTAAAATTGGTCTGTAGCTTCTGCTCAAGCTTATAGATAGGGTAGGGATTCTTACAGATCTTAAGTTTTTAGCCCTGGATGATTTTTACTAGAGATGGAATACACTGAAGGAAAATAAATATCAGTTTTTTAGATTATATAAAAATGAAGTGGGTTGTGCTAATAATCTCTAAGAGTCTCTCCCAAATTTTAAAGCTTCATTCCTGAGATCCTATGTTCCCTTTCTTGGGGTAGAGAGGGGTGGGGGAGGGGGTGAAAGAAGAAGAGACACTTACAATCTTTTGAAAGTTTTACCTTATACAATTCCCTATGCAACAAACCCTCAGTAATTTGGGAGAATAGATTAAAAGACCTATTTGATTTAGCTAGAATTATGGAATGGGAAACCCTACCACCACCACCATTTCTTTATTTTCCAGTGCTCTATATTTGATTTATCAAGATGTAAGTGGGTAAATCACATGTATTTATAAGCAAATTGAGAAAAGTTTTTGAAAAAAAAATCCTACCTGAATTGCATAACATTTCAGAAGCATTCACCATCTCTCAGTGATATAGAAGAAAGGCTGGTTTTGGAGAAAGCTTGAGGCTTTGGCATGAAAATGTGACTTGTTCTAGCCAAGCTTGCATTTGTAAAAAAAACCTAGACATTTTGAAGAGGGGGAAAAATGATATTAGCTAATTTATTATGGGATTTAGGGCTGAAAAGGATTTAAGAGATTACTTTGTCCAAATCCCCATTTTATGTATCAGGAAACTGAGGCTTAGAGAAGTGAATTGAAGTGGCCTGCCTCAAACTGTGGATTAATAGCAGAGTCAAGATACCTCCCCACCCCCCCCTCAATTTTCTGACTTCCAAGTCCATTGTTTTACTCCATTTCAGCTGCCTCCCTCACTGTGCTTCATAGGTGTTACCTTAATTTAGGAAATTACCCTTCTTCTTCAGACTATTGTAAAACCTCTTGATATATCTCTTTCCGGTTTTCATAGTTGCCAAAATTCTACAATGAATTACTAGATTATATTTGTATCAGTGCAGTTCCTAGGACTTCTTTTTGTTTTGTTTTTTTTACAAAGGATTCCTTTAATGGTTGGTTTTTAGTTGGGAATTTAATTCAATAAACCTAACTTAAGCACCATCTATTTAGAAGGTACAGGGCTAGAGATACAAAGACAAAATGTTTAAAGTAATGACCCTTGCCTAGCTGTGTGACCCTGGGCAAGTCATTTAACCCCAATTGCCTAGCAACTATATATATAAAACCCTTGCCCTCAAAAAACTTATTCTATCACTGGGATACAACTTTTATATAATTAACAAAAGTAATTTAAGAAAGGAGAGATTAGTCTTTTTTTTCCTCAATAGTATTTTATTTTTCCAAATATGTGTAAAAATAGTTTTCAACATATTTTCATATTGTTTTGTTGTACAAGAAAAATCAGACTAAAAGGGAGAAAACTATACAAAAGGAAAAAGCAAACAAACAAAAAATAGTATCTTCAATCCATACTCAGTCTGGCTGCAGGTAGCACTTTTCATCCCAAGTCTATTGGAATTGTCTAGAATCACCATATTACTGAGAAGAGCTAAATCCATCACAGCAGATCATCACATAATCTTGCTGGTACTGTATACAATGTTCTGCTCACTTCACTCAGTACTAATTCATGTAAGTGAAAGGAGAGATTATTAACAATTGGGGGGGGGATGGTTATTAGTTGGAAACAATTTTTGAAAAAAACATAGACGTAAAATAGAACGTTGAATTCTGAGAGGAGCTAATAGTTTCTGTTTGGTTGGAATTTGGTATAATATGAAATAAAGTTGGAGAGGTAGATTGGAGACAGATTGCAGAGAGCTTTAAATACCAGATTTGAGGAGTGTGTGTTTTATCCCAGAGAATATCTGGGAGCCTCTGAAGACTTTGGAGCAAAAAAGTGACCTAATCACAAAGTCTTGGGAAGATTATTTTGACAGCTGTGTGGAAGATGAATTGGAGAGGGGAGAGCATATGGAAGTAAGATCATTTCAGAGACTATTATAATAGTCCAAGCAAGAATTGTTGTTGAGTTGTAAGAGATTTGGATGTACTGTATTGGATAATTGGATAAGAATTGGCACCTGATTTTATGTGAGGGTGAAGGGGGAGGGAAAATGTAAAGTTAAGAGTGACAGGGAAGTTATTAGATGTGGGTGATTGAATGGATAATAGCATCCTTCACAGAAAGAGGGACATTTGAAGGAGGGGCACTTTTGGAGAGGAAAAGAAATTTAACTTTGAAAATGTTGAGTTTGTGATACTGAAGAGATAGAATAAGTATGTGCTCATCAAGGCACATTATGATCTTACCAAATTCCATACATTTGACAAAGTCCTAAAGAAAGGAAATTCTTTTGGGAATTTATGTACACATATCTATGTATATATTACATATCCCACATTTCCTAACCTCTCTTTTCTAGAGTTATGCCATATAACAAAAATTTAAAGACATAATATAAAGGAACTAAAGCCTAGAATATGACTACTCTTTACTTATACTCCGCCTCTACAAAAAAGGAAGAAAAAACAGATCTCTTTTTTAGGATCTAGCTTGTTATGACTTCTTAGCATTAATTTCTTGTGTTTTGTTATTTTCATTTACATTTTAAAAAAATGTTTGATGGTTTTGCATCTTCTACATTTCTCAATGTGATCTGTCCTTCACTCCCTCCTCTCTCCCAGTACACTATTCCTTATTATAATGAATTAGAAGAGAAAGAAATGTTCATCAAAATGAGCCAAGATTTTGGGAAAAGTTTGCTGTTATGTGCAGTCTTCCATGCTTAGTTCCATCTATAGTCAAAATACTTCCTTCAAAGAAATAAGGGGGAGGGAGGTTGGAGAGAGATGCCTTCCCATAACTCTTATCTGGGACCTAGCTTGATTATTTTAATTTCAAAGCATTCAGGTTAATTGTTTGGTTCTTTTGCTGTTTACATTATTGTAGTCTTTGTGTATATTTTTTTCAAAAGAAGGAAACTTTGCTGAATATGAAGTTATGCTTAATGAAGGCCTTTGTTGCTCATTCATTCATTCATTTGTTAAAACAAGTAGCCTCAAGGCTTTTTCTCTTTTAATAAGAACCTTTAATTTGCTTGGGCAAAAAAAAAAAAAAACAAAAAAAAAAAAAAACTAACCTTTCCTTTTTTTCATTTTTGACTATCATTTTCATTTTATTAGTTTCAATGTAAGTGAAGCTTAGGCCAATAAGATTTTGGATAGAGCTGAAGCTTCTATTCAAATTTTTTTTTAATGAAGATAATCACATTGTTCACTCTTCTGTGTGTAAAAAGTCTTTAGTTAGGACTGGCCTTGGAGGAGGTTTGGTCTTTACCTCTTTAGTGTGCTCTTCTGAGCTGAAGAATGAGCTCTTTGCTTTCTGAGTTGTTCCCTCCTGTCTAATTTGGTGGTGATTGCTGCTTGCCTGTGTTCCTCCTAGTGTTCGGCCGTTGCCATGTGAACCCCTTTCTTGTCCAGGCCAGGAAACTCCACTGAACTGAGTTCTTACACGCAGGGTGCAGGCATTTGGCACTGAGCTCAGGAAAGCTTAGACTGGTATGGGATGAGAAGGGAAAATGCCAGGATAAGCAAAGAAGGAAGAGGCATGTTCTTAGGAGAGCAAAGAGATAGGAAGAACAGATCCCTGTGATGTTCTCAAAAGCTTTAAGTTGCTGAAAGCCATTTTAACATAAATTTTCATGCCAAGAGTAGTTGGCACCCTCATTTACTAGAAAGAACACTGCATTTTCAGACAAAAGGGTCTGGGTCTCAGGTCTGGCATCCCTTTGTTCACTTTACAGGTGCAAATTAGAATTTGCTTTTAGAAAACTCCCACTTGTCTACATCACTCTCAGGATATTCTAAGAATCCCTAGACCGTGAGGTCCCTTCCAGCTCTTAGGATCCATGATTCTATGACCTCCAGAAGCCCTTCCAAATCTAAATGGCCATCCTATGATCACTGTTTGAGTACTCTGAGCCCCTTTTCCATTTTGTTCCTCAGACAGCAGGGCTAAATGATTATAGTTATTTCAATTGATGGGAGAGGTGATGGTATCATTTCTCTCACTGTCTGCAGCCTTTCTAAGAGGAGTCTGGTGCCGTCTCCATACCTTTTCCACTGATATTCTCAAAGTAAATACATGTGATTGCCCAGTAGGCTCACACTCTGCCCAACCCTTTTCAAAACTCTTTCCAGGGGCTCTGTGCAGCCTTTCAAATTTAGTAGGGCCTGGAGACATGTTAGGTGTCGGAATCCAGATCAAAGGGAGATAAAAGAAGACTGTGAATTCACTGAAAAGTTACAGAACTGGCTCTGAAAAATAAATAAATAAAATAAAATCCACTTCTGAAAGAGTGGGTGTTAATAGAAAGACCAAAAATGACTATAACTAAACTTAATTACATTTTTGGAGGAAGTCTTAAAGTGAAAAAAAAAATGTATATATTATATTATGATGCACTATATAGTACACACATACATATATAAAACACACAATCAAGAAAATTTGTGCAAGTCTATTTTTGGCCGAGTGGGCTGGGTTTGGAGGTAGAATGTCCTATAAAAATAAAGAGTAAAAACAGACTGAAAGCAGCTGCATTCATTAGATGAATAGGGTGGAGAGTCTTGTTTCCTAATTTTCCCAGCCCCTCTGGGTGGGAAGTTGGTAGAAGAGTGGGGAAAGGTCAGGATTTCCTCTCCTGGGCCTTGGGGCAGGGAGAGCTGTGAAAGAGGTGTTCCGTGTGGGCACCATCTCCTACTTGAAGCTTCCTTCTGGTTTCTGTTCCCTCCAGGAACACCTGAAGGTACTTTGGAGGCTAGTTTGTAGGTAGGTGCTGGCTGAGTTGCTCAGCTACCTCTAGTGTGTAGGTACTTCTGTCTGCCTACCCACCCAACCTGGTTCATCTCAAATAACAATCGCTTTCCAAACAGGCTTCCTGCCCGAGAAAGAATAAAGCAAAAAGTTGGGCTCCTATTTGCTTTGGACTCGATGAGGTCAGAGTTTTCAGATAGATGCTTAGGTCATTCTCCAATGGTGCATTCTGATCAAAGATACCTAGATCTTGAAGGGAAGATCTCCTTGGAGGGCTGTGTCAGATAGGAGGTTCCTTGGGGGCTGCCAAAAAAAGTAGCTTAAATGTGGCTTTCCTTTGGATGGCTTAAGCTGAGTGCATAATGCTATCTGTGAGAATGTATGTCTGTGTGCTTGTATTAAAGATTCACATCCCTAAAGGCATTTAAAGTAGTATAGCGAAGAGAGCAATTGTCCTGGGGTTAGGAAAAAAATGAGTTTAAATTCTGCTTTAGACACTTACCAGCTGTGTCACTGAGCAAGTCTCTTAACCTCTGACTTAGTTTCTTCAGCTGTAAGACGAACATTATACTAGCACCTACCTTTCAGGATGGTTGTGATAAAAATGAAATATTTTTAAGCACAGTGCCTGTGTCACATAAATGCAATTATTATTAAGTATATTTTTGTTGTTTTGTGTGGATACATAAACACAAATTATAGGAAGATAAGTGTGAGATGTTTCATATGTATATATGCAGAGATTCTCTGAAGAGTATGCATTTGAATAAACTAAATGTGTATGAGTAGTGCTTGCTTTTCCACAGCACTGTAGTTTGCTCCAGGTGTTTGCTTACTTGAATATATCTGACAATGTTTATATTCACTTGTGTGAATGCATATAGGGATAAAGAAATAGGGACTAGACCTGCTATTTCATTTGTACAGAAAAACTTCTCAAAGTTGCAAGGAATCTTAGAAATCAACTAATTGGAACCTCTTTATTTTGTAAATGAGGAAACTGGCCGAAAGAGGTTGTGATTTGTCCAAGGTCACATACCTAGTTTTGAATAAAGAGTCCATTAATGTACTTAACTGCTAGGGCACACAATCATGCTGTATCACAAGAATTTGGAATAAGAGTTTCCTAACCCCTCTGGATGGTTCTTCATCTCCTACATCAAACTGTCCTTTCATGAGAGCCTATATATGTATGTATCTATGAATGGATGGATAAATGTGACAACATAGACACTTGACAATATGCAATGGTACTCACATTTCAACGAGCATCTTAAATTTTTCAAGTCACTTTCCCTTACAATAGGGAGGAGATAATCCAAGTTTTATCACTATATTCTCATTTTAGTGATGAAGAAACTTGAGAACTATAGAGATAAAAGGTCTTAACAACAGGATTACTAAAGCTTGTGTCTGATTAGTTCTGATTTCAACTGCATCAACTCCAGATTACATACTATACTAATATACAGTAATTGTTACTGTCCGGTGGTTGGTGGTTGCAATCCTATCTTACAGTGACCTGATTTGGGGGTTTCTTAGCAAAGATAGCGGAGTGGTTTGCCATTTCCTTCTCCAGCTCATTTTGCAGATGAGGAAACTGAGGCAAACAGGGGAACTTGCCCTGGATCATCACACAGCTTTCGATTATTTGAGACAGTATTTGAACACTTTCTGACTCCAGTCTCAGAACTTTATCAACTGTACCGTTTATGGCTGTCCCAAAATCATGCAAATATATACTTGAGCAAATGTGTTGTGCATAGATATTTCTCGTGATCTATTGGATCTTTACATCTCAAGTAAGATGTGTGCATACTTCTGTATGTGGACAGGCCTGTATGCATTGAAGGAGATGCCAGCGGATAACCCGTCGAGGTAAAGTTGAATCTGAGTTGAATGTCTTAGATGAATTTGTCCTAGATGGGTGCAGATGGGTCAGTGGGTGGGGTGTGTTGGGTGTGCATGTTGTTATTCTTGGGGATGGTGGGAGATAGCGGTTGGGGGTGGGGAAAAGGCGCTTTGCACGCATGCGCACCTGGCGGGCGGCCCTGGCTCCCAGGTGTGAGGTTCTGGCAGTGGCAGGTCGACCAGTTAAAGCGGCAGCTGCTGCAGGAGTTCGACTCCCCACTGGGAGGCTGAATGGCTCTGCTGGGGAGACTCGATTGGCAAGTATGTGTCTTTAACTGCTCACAGGGAGCGGCGCCGAGTGCTCAAGCGCCGGAGGGCCTAGGCTGGGGCAGCGGCCCGGGTTTCTACCCTTATTCGTTTGGGATAGAAAGATTGGGAAGAAGAGGAGTAGAGAGCAAAACGATCTAGATTCTAGACCACGGATAGGCTGATTTCCCAATGGGGAGAGAGGACTGGGGAGCAAGGGTGGGCCTGGAGCCTTCTAACCTCAGTTATCTTGGATGTCTCTGTCCCAAAGTCTGTCCCTGAACTATGAACACCTAGCCTGCGACGAATCGGTGGCCGATGTGATAAAGGTGGTGGGAACCTGGGACCAGATCTTTTCACCCTTTCCTGGGGTCTGTGTGGGGTAAAGGGCGGCCGAATGAGGCAAGGAGAGGGGAGTCGCCGTTTGGCTGCACTTTGGGGGAGCCAACAGCCAATTGCCGGGTGGGGAGAGGCAGACGCCTAGGAGTCAGTCGGGTCCGGCTGTCCCGCCGCAGGGATAGGAGTGCTGGGGACTCAACCCGTTCTCTCCCTCGGGGCTCAGCGGGCCGGGGCTACGACTCACACCTGTTTGAAGGAAGTTTTCCCTCTAGCGCTTTGCTGTTTTGTCTTCCACCTGCTTCTTGGTCCTTTTCTTCCAGACCCCTCCACCTGCCCGAATGGTGGTGAGAGGGGAGATTTCTTGCTACTAGAAGGAGCTGGTCTTCTCTGTTCAGGTTATTCTGTGTCTGGGTCAGGGATCTGGTTAGATAGGAAGGAAACTCTGCCCAAACCCAGGGGTGTGGCCGTTGCCTGGGCTGTTGGTGCCGCCGCCCGATTCCCCCCCCCCCCCCCCCCCCCCCCCCCCCCCCCCCCCCCCCCCCCCCGAGGGACGACCCCAGCCGACGCCTTGCACCGGACTGGGACCTGCGGTATTCAATCTCTCTGGTCCGTGCCCGCCTTGGGTGCGAAAACCGTAAGGCGAGGATTGTGCCGGGATAAGAGGCGAGCGCTATCGGGAGTTCTGAAGCCGACCGAGCCCGACTGCTGAGGCACCTCTTTTCCGATTTTATTTCGAGGAAATGAATCCCAGGACTAATCCGAAGAAAATGTCCGTAGATCGGAGAAGCGCCATTTCATAAGTTTTTAGGGCCGATAAACTGCAGAAGGTATAGATAGGCTCTTGTAAGCCTCCTACCGCCAGGGAGCAGCTGTCTGCGGCAGGGGAACGAAGCGTCGGCCAGCACTGCATCATTCCAAGCTTTGCTGTAAACCTGGCACGGAGACACTTTTTAGACTTGTAGGAAAGTATAAATCGCAAAAGTTAAGTATTTCCTCGCAAATATTAGATATCAACGCATCAAATATTGACCAATTTATCGCTGCTTAGCTAAGAAAAGGAGGAAAGCAAAGATAGTGGATCCCTTCCTTGGGAGTTACTGGAAATAAATTCGATTCAAAAAGCCCCTATTTAGCACACGCTGTGTACAGGGCACTGCTAGTCTCTCGCTAGTTTAATTCAAAATACGATTTGGAATGAGGGGTCTCGGTTATAGGTTCGAGTAAGGGATGTGTAGACATTGTGGTCCCTCAACTAGTTCTTTCCCGACTGGACAGGTAAAATTGTCCAAGCGTTTGGAACAGAGACATATCAGTTAAAATCTGCACTTCTCCCTATACTAAGCAAAGTGGGTGGTTAGTACACAGTAGGCACACAATTTCTTTTTTTAAAGAGGAAAGATAGCGCAATATGTCTCCTCAAATAATTGAATGTTTCCCTTCCTTGGACCCCCAAAATGATCTCCCAAACCACTTTATCTCCCTTCTCCCAGTCTAAAGGGATTTTTAAAATGAGGTTCCAGTTAAATCTGTGTGCTTACCAGGACCAGAATTTTCTGTAGAAACCATCTTCGATACTTTTGATTCCCTTTGAAAAAACTTGGTAAGTTCCCAGGGAGTGGGGAAGGAAAAGGAACGACACAAAGAGCAATGTAAAAATTTTGGAATCTTCTGTGTTCCTACAAACTAGTCGGTTCCTAACCTCTGGTCCCCTTCACCAATACCCTTCCCCCCAGGTATCTGGAATTCTGCGTAGCATTTGCGGGAGGGGGGTGTGTGAGAAAATTTTCAAAGGGATTTGTTTTTAAGATAAAAATTATATACGGTGGAAAAACAACTTCCTCTATAGTAGACTCTGCCAAAAGTGGAAAAAGTTAGGTAGGATTTACGGGTAGGGGTTCTCAGGTGATTTTATGATGGAAGGACTTCTATGGTGGAGAGAAGGGCCTCTGCACCCTACCTTTCCAGCCCCTGGTCAAGAATGGGGGTGTGTTTGTGGAGGCGGAGCAACTGCATTGAAGGGGTGGTCTTGCTACCAGGGAAAGGGGCGGGAAAGCCTATCTTTCATCATTACCAACCCTCACTCAGTTTGAGGCCTTCTACTTTTCCACGGTTGCTCCCTACTCTCACGGGGCATTTTGTAAGAGATTTCCCACTAAGGACCCCATTGGTTTTTAGGGTGCATGTGTGGGGAGAAGAAGGAGCTGTCTTTTCTAAATTCTAATTAGGAGACTCTCAGTCGTTGCAACTAAACTTGTGAACTGGAATTGATCTTATCCCACGCTGGAACCCAGCATTTGAAAGAACTTCTGATGGAGAATGGCCAGTTAGTTATCTTGTGCTTTTCAAATGCATTGAAAGAAAAACTGTAAAACTAAAGTTTAGTTTCTACCGGAAAGAACTTGATTAAATGAAAATAGAAGTGATCGAATATAATTGCTTTTGTAATTGTGTTATGGATCGAGTCTGTGCAATTATAACCCGCATTGTAGTCTGTAATCCCAGAATGGCTTAAAATATTCGATATGGTTCTGAACCATTGTTTTCCGGGAAGTATTTAATAGCTTAGAAAAATCGTCTAGGACGCAGTTGAATCATACCTTAAGTCTTCCCATTGCAATGAAAATCAATAATTAAAACATGAAATGGTGCATATTGGGGTATTCGACTTCCTCGATTGCAGTAATTTCCATCAGAATGAGTATTTTAATTAATCTATTTCCCTTCCCCCAAACTAAGTAGAAGACAAGGAAAAGTTGCTAATTTGACATTTGCTAGAGGTCCCAATTCTTTCTTTATATTCTTTACCTTTTTTCTTATTTTGTGGGGCCGTATTTCAATCGATTATTCAAACTTCGTTTTTTGGGCTAATCTCAGAGAGGGTAGGAGGGAAGTTCTACAGGAGCTCTCCGATACAAGCACTGGAGGGGCCGCAGAAACTAAAGCTAACATGTCACCAGCAGTTTTGGGACCTGGAAAATACAAAAATAATGTGGTACTCCTTGCATTGTAACTGAAAGAAATAATATCTTTAAAAGCTGTATAAACGTGAATTGCTATTAATAGTTGGCAGTGATGTAGTGTATGAAAGCATCTGCCTGCCGTTACAACCAGGCAAGGTTGGCCCCCTTCAAAATGTCTGGGCTGTCTAAGTACAACAACCAACCCACTCGCTATGCTTGTATTTTTCGGCCACTTCACTCTCTCTAGCAAGCTCCCCTGCTTTTTACTCCGGAGTTTCTTGAGGAAAACAACGGCCCCACCCAGACAATCAATAAAGCATGCTTGGGTAAAAGCTGGGAATGCTAAGACAGAAAAGAGCGTTTTAGCGTTTGCTTCCCTCCTTAGAGTGCAGTTTTGCGCACTCCATAGCGCTGGTTCCATTCTTACACCCCCTTCCCACCCTTCCATCCCCGTTCTGTGCGTGGGTCTTGGCTCTAAGCCAGGCCCTAGCGCCGAGCGCTGGAGAAAGGGAGCGAGGGAGGAGTTCTGGGTGGGGCCCGCCCGGTCGGGCCCCTGTGACTGGCTAGTTAGGCTAAGTGTCTTCCGAAAGTTGGGCCTTCATTGCAGTCCCGGGGGAGGAGTTATGTTAATTTCCTTCCCATTAAGGCTGGCTGGGTGCGGGGGAAGTGCTGGAACAGGCAGAGATCCTTGACCATTCCAGAGAGAGAGAAAGATCGGTACCTCCCCGAAGCAGCTTCCGATGCAGTCCATCTGAAGGGGACGCAGAGCCCAGCCCAGTTAGCCTGGGGGGCGGGGAACCAGCGACCGTGACCCCAACTTTGGATTTACCACCCGGGGGGTGGGGGGATCCTGGATCTTGGCGATTATTTTGGGGTACTCCGGACGCCATGTTGTGGAAATTAGCCGACAATGTCAAGTACGAAGAGGACTGCGAGGTGAGAAAGGCGCAGTCAGGGCGGGGATGGGGGAACCCGGCGCCCGCGGGCGAATCTTAAGTTAGGGAAACCAGGCTCCTGTAGCTGGAGTCCCGCTCGCCAGGGTGAGAGAATGGGCTACTAGGAGCAGGAAATTAGGAGTTTCTTGAGGATGAGAAGAGCCTCTATTCGGAGCGCTCTCTGAATCTGAGGGGATGGTGTACTAAGTGCAAATAATGCGCCACCGCCGCACTTACAAGGAGAGGCGCTCGTGGTTTTTAACCCATCACCATGCAGGGATCAGGGAAGAAAAGTGACAGTAAAAATTCTCTTGACTTTATATGGTGTGTGTGGGGTGGGGGTGGAGAATCTTTCATTTTTTTCGTTGCAATTCTCTACTTTGATACAAGTCCTGGTAAAAAAAAAATCAGTTGAAGAAAGAGTGACCAATGCGACCTTCCTGTCACTTGTAAGAGGTCTTCGCTTATATTTAACCCAGAATTCAGGAAAAGTAAAAACTTTTGAGCTTTAAAAGGTTGGGGGGGGGGGGGCGGGGAGGACAGATGAGGCCGTAAGCGTCCTAAAGTGAAAAAGCCTGTTTGACAGGTTGAACTAGGAGCTTCGCAGAGTGGGAGGGAGAGGGAGGGAGCCGGCGAGCGGGAAGAGGAAGCCGACGCTAGAGGTAGGCGAGGTCTGCACGGCGTTGAGCTCCGGGGAAGAGAGCCTTAGACCGAACCGAACGTCTTGGTAGTACTGTGTGGGACTGGCAGCGGGGATCGGGGACAGCGAGTTGGGACTGGACTTTCTGCAGGACTTGCTTCCCTCCGCTAGGGGGAGGATGCCTTCCCTCCAGGGTCCTCCTATGATCAGCGATCCATTCCCAAAGGTACGGGGGCGGCGGGGGAACGGGACAAACAAGGGGTTCTAATGAGGATCTAGTCCGGTAACTACGTTTCGGGCTGGGAATAATGGGAGTGGATGGTGACCGGAGGGAAAAAAGGATGAGATGCCGCAGCGCCATCCCCCCAAGCCCGGCTCAAAAACTCGATGCTTACTCTTCCTCCCGCCGTCTGTGAGAACAGCCTCTTGAGACGGCCAGAGGCTTGCTTACCACCCCCAGATGTTCCGGAATGCCAATTACTTGTTTGGCCTTCGGAGTAAAACTCACTGGCCAAAATATCGAGGCGCGAAAAGTTCGTGACGACATGACCTTGTCCGTGGGCTTAAGTTAAACGCTCCAGGAAAATTAAAAAAAAAAAAAATTAGTTTCTGTCTCCGAAGGTTTATGCTTTCTTACACAGTGTTCGGCAGCGCCACATTCTGCCCTAATCGCTTCTCTCCCTCTGCCACGATGCCACGGTCGTGGGTGTCATCTCCTCCTGCCCCGGCCGCATCTGAGCGATCTGAAGAGCTTCTTTCCGATGGATTTGAATAGGCGCTTAACCTCAGCCTCTGCCTTTCTCCCACCCAAACGTCCCTCCACTTAATTTCGTCACTACCGCGAGAAAGTGTCCTGGGGGGAGGAAAAAGCACCTTCCCCGCCTTCGTGCGCGTCGCCGCCCGCCATCACGCGCTACTTACTTTCCTTGCGGTACTGAGTTACATGTGGTCGCGGAAGAACATGGAGAACCGCGCGGTGGGTCTTGCACTTAGAAGCCTTCTGCCAGCCTGGGAAAGAGAAGTGGTTTTTTTTTTGGTTCTTTCGGGGGGACTTTTACTTGTTCGTTTAATTTGTAGCTAGGCATCAGGACTGACTTCGTCTCCTGCCCGGGTAAGGAAAGTTCGATGCCGGGAGAAGTCACGCGCCGCAAGTTAAGGGAGGGTAGAAAATCGGAGATTAAGAGGTTCTTACTGTTATTTTTAATTTTCCTTTTGCTAGTGCTCCCCGTACGGAAACCCCGAGGTCTTTTTCTTGAACAGCCTCCAAACACTCCTTTTACCCCCTTTTTAGGGAATGTGTTGGCTTTCAAGTATTAAAGCGTCCCACGCGTTCGTTTTAATTGCCTTGTGAATGAGGTGGTCGTATAGATTGTTGTGTGAATGAGGTGGGGCCTCGTTGACTGCTGCGACCCCAATCGAGGACGAGAAGGGGGGGGTAAATTCGGTGGAACTGGAATTAGAGTTTCGAGAGGGGCATGAGGGTGGGGAGAGAATCGTGCTAACTGGACTTTTCGCACAAGCGGGGTCGTCTTAATCCTCCAATCATTCTGAATTTTCTTCCAGGACAGGCACGATGGGAACAGCAACGGGAACCCCCGCCTCCCCCACCTCCCAGCGGTCAGTCAGCACCTCTACAGTCCCGCAGCCCCACCGCTTTCACATTCTGGGGCATCCGACTTTCAACCTCCTTACTTCCCGCCGCCCTACCAACCATTGCCCTATTCTCAATCTGCTGACCCGTACTCCCACCTGGGCGACCCGTTCTCCATCAACTCCCTGCACCAACCTGCGCCGGCGGCCAGCCAGCAACAGGCCTGGCCCAGCCGGCAAAACCAGGAGCCAGCTGGCTTGAGCCACCACACGAGGCCGGGCCTGGTCCCCCACCTCTCCGGGCTGGATGCCGGTGGCCCAGGGACAAGGAGGGAGACCTACAGACGTTCTGAGCTGATTCTGCAGCCCCACAGCCACAGCCTAGATGCAGCACTGGTGGAAAATCTGGGCTTACATGACATGGCCCATCAAATGGAAGATGTACAGGTGAGTCTTGTAGTCTGGGACAATTGTAAGAGGGAAACTTGGAAAGCAGGTTTGGATTTAGACAGAATCAGGATTAACATTACTGTCCTTTCTAAAGAAAGTCTCTCACTGTTTGTTCTTTTTATTTTGCTAAATAGACTGTCTCCTCTTTCCCCTAGAATGTGGAAGACCAGCATTTGCTGTTGCATGATCAGACAGTCATCAGGAAAGGTGCGTTAATTATAATTCGTCTCCCCTACCTTTCTTTTCGCTTGTCCCTTCAGACATAGGAAGGGTAAAAAAGTCTTTGGAGTCTTAATGACTTCTATATCTACTCTGATCAGGCATTCTAACATTTTGTTAAAAATATAGACCAGTGTGTTCAAATGCAGAAGCCCTAAGAAGTAGAAATGATTTTTCCTTTAGACTGGACAGATTGTTGTAGTGGAATAAGGCCTATAAGTTGATGAAATGTCAACTTTTTTCCTACTTGAACAAGGTACTTTAAACCCAGAATGCAATAATGGGGAGGACTGCTTTTCCTCCTCTAGCACATGCTGCATCTGGAAGGAACTAGAGAGAGGAATGTTGATGGAACACTACTTTAGAAAATTGGCTGTGGGTGGTTTGTTACAATAATATGGTGGAAATCCGATTGCTTGGCTGCCTATTATTGCTAAACTCTACCTAGGTGCTACCATTGGTCTGATTTAACCTATTGAGGCAAGGCAGAGTAAGATACATACAATTCTACTGTCTCTTTGCTTCAGAAATGTAATTGTCCAGATGCTAAAAATCGCTGGTTAATTTGGGTGTACATGAATTACCATTTCAGTTTAAGAATGGCAGCCACTTTCATTTCAGTTTGACTAGACTATTTGGACGTGAAAGTGGAAATAAAATGTCATGTTAACTTGTATGTTTAAAATTTTAAACCTGAAGGGTAAAAAGTCTTAAATTTACAAGTTTTTGTGGCAATTAATTTTTTTATTTCAGTTACCTAGCTTCAGACACAGTACTTTTAGAAACCAATTTGAAAAGTGTAAATTAACTTGAAGAGAAGTAACAAGCAGTTATAAAAGATTTTTAGTATATTATCAAGGTGGCTACCAGGTCTTGGATATTGCTGGAGAATTTGTACTAACAATAGATAAAATCTGGATTTCTATGCTTTGCTTCTATAGTTACTTAAAGCGATTCAAAGACATACTCTGTCTTTAAAAGGGAATTTTCCAAGCCATCTGTTATAAGTCTTGCATTTTGTTGTTAAATGCATTTATTAAGCACCTGCCCTAAATAACATTGAGCTCAAGAATTACAATTTAAGGTTCACAATAGTGAAAATACTCTGGTTGACAAAGGTTTTCACCTAGGAAGTTGGTAATAGGAAATTTTGAGACACCTTGATTTTGGCCAGAACTTCCCTATTCTCTCTCCTCTCCAACACATTAATAACCCAGTAGTGACTTAAAAATAAAATGAAGGTTAATAGAATCAAAAATCATCTGTCATCATCATTTATTAAGTGCTTGCAATGTTCTAGGAACTAGACGTGAAGACAGTATATTTTGCTGTATAACACCTTTTGGAATTGTTTTGATAATTGCTGTTGCTTCTTCACAGGTCCTATTTCAATGACCAAAAGCAATTCCTTGGGTCTCCCCTGTCAGAAGGAAGGGATGCTAGGAGCAGTGGTTAATCATAATGAAGTATTTTGCTCTGTACCTGGAAGACTTTCTCTCCTCAGCTCCACATCGAAATATAAAGTGACTGTAGCTGAGGTCCAACGAAGACTTTCCTCTCCTGAATGCTTAAATGCCTCCCTATTGGGTGGTGTGTTGAGAAGGTGAGGGGAAACCATCTTTGGATAGTATTCATCCTGGACACCCAACTGTGGTGGGGTGTTGTTGTATAAAAGGTCTGGGAAAGTATTTTTAACATTTATGTAACTTTAGATCTAACACTGAATTCTAATAGACCCAGAGAGTTTTAAACATACATTTCCTTTTTGAAAAGTGTTAAATGTAGAAGAAAGTGCTAAAATGGGTCTAACAGCAAGTTATTATTTAGTTAAAATCTGACTCCCATGCTGTATACGAACCAGTCCTAAGATGTTCTCATGGCTATTGTCTAAATAGCTGATTCCCATCAATTTTTTTCTTTCTGAATTGCCAGACTTAATCTGTGTTCGCTTCTATTTTTGTGTTCTATAATTACTATCTTTAACAGGTATCCATGTTGGTTTCTGCTAAAATTTTGGTTTTGTAATGTATGAAAGTGACACAGCTGCAGAAAGGAGGTCATCTGAAAATAGATCCAAATTGTTTTTAGTACTCTATAGGTTAAATAAAATTTGATTTGTCATTTTACTTTTATCACTTGAGCCCTCAATGCTGGTCATGCTTATCATTCATAGAGCCAAATCCAAGAATGGGGGCCGTTCTTTGCGAGAAAAGTTGGATAAAATCGGTTTAAATCTTCCAGCTGGAAGAAGAAAAGCTGCTAATGTGACATTATTAACTTCCTTGGTAGAAGGTCAGTGTATTGCATTACTGGTTTTATTTTTCAAATGCCTGATAAGTCTGCTCATAGTTGTAAGGTTAGGTGGAGAAAAACAGAAGCATCTTTGAGAAATGGCGCGTGTGTTTAAACTTCTAATTTGTTAAGGTATATAAAATGACTTGACTAGTTGGTAATCTTCCTAAAGCAATTGCAATGAATGTTTAAAATAGGCTACATTCTAATTAGTTTGGCCTCAGATATTAGTATCTTACCTATGCCGATTATTTAAAAAGAATAACGTTTGCCCGGCTGGCCATTGAAAATTCAGTAACTTAGCATTTTCTATTCTTTCTCACATATGACAACTACGTACTTAGTTGAGATTGGTAGGCATAGTTTTTAAAAATTCATTTTGAAGGTTATGCTTTATTTCTTCCTTAGAGAGTATTAGGTCTTGCATGGTCCTCAAGGTTGGGGAATGAATTCAAAGGTATGGAGAAAGGGGGAGAGGGAATTTCTAATAGTATGAGGGAAGTATCTAGGAACATTTAGATAGCATTTAGAAAATTGCAAACCTTTCATCATGGGAGTCCTAAAAGTTCATTTTCCAACATTGACCCCCTTTACCTCAGATCTGAAAACCAATCCCCAGTGTTTCTGAGCCTGTAGCACTTGTTTTCTGGCATATGGAGCTGGGAACAGGGCTTGGGCCTCTCTCAGTGGAAGACCCCTGGAAAGTGTCCAAGAACACAAACAAATACAACTTTTTAAAAAGAAAAACCTCAACTCAAGCATATTATATTCAGGAGAAAATGGACTTGAACACTGAGAGGATTGTAGTATAAAGATTGAACAAACACTCCCATCGGCCTGATCATCAGAGTAGTTCAGATTCCCCTTCTGGCCTTAGGGGGAAGTCAGTGAAGGAGTAGGGATTTAGGGAGTGAGATACATTCTGTACAGGACTTTTGTCTGGTATACATAGACCTAACTGGGGTAAAGGACCATTCAGGTTACCCTCTCTTCAGTACTGTGAGATGCCTGCAAGAATTGGTTATGGGTTCAGTTGTTTTTAGTCTAGCTTGAAAGTTTTGTCCAGATTCTTCTGGTGGAGGGTGTGTGTGTGTGTGTGTTCCTTCTGTAGTTAGCATATATATAATCTTTCTGATTAAAGTGAAAGAGACAAGATGCTTTTGGTCCTTATTTATTTCCTACAATTCTATTCTCCCCCATCTTCCCCCAATCAATTAAATTTTTTCCCCTTCATAAGGAGGAAAACTAAAAGACTATATATGGAGTAAAATAGGATTGGCTAGACTGGTCTCCAGTAATGGAAGGAGCAACATGTGTAGTATTTTAAGTCTCCAGCTGAAGTCTAATCTGTGGGATTATTAAAATTGGATCTTTTTGAAAGCTTTGCTAGTATAAATGCATGCTAAAGTGAGACTTGGGAAAAAAAAGGCGTAATATCTTGTAATCTTTTTTCCAGCTAGATATTCTGATATTTCTACTTTTCTTTAAATAAAAACTTGGGTGTTTTTTTTTTTTTTTTTTCTCCTTCTCAGTATAAGAATCTACTAACCTTTAAAATATGATTATGATGTCCTGCTTGCAGCTTGTTTTGAAAGTTGTTTAGGGTCACCGTGATTATAAGTGTTATGCCTTGTGCATCAGTACATGTCAAAGATGGAACTGGATTTATCTTTTCCTGACTTCCAAAGGCCACATTTAATTACTTTAGTTAAAAGTCATCTGACTTAAGCCAAAAATACTCCGTGATTAATTTTATGAAATAAAAATAATTAAAATTGACTAGGTCTTGCTGATAAGTCTCATAGATTGGAATTTAAGTTATATCTGAACATTGTTATTCCTACGGCCCAACATGAAGACAATGCAGGAGAGAATGCTTCATTTGTCTTTTGAATCTTTTGAGGTTTTTTTAATTTCTGGATATTTATTTGATGTTTATTTGGTTTGGGTTTTTTTTTTTTTTTTATTTTCTTGAGGGGAATTTATTTACATAAAAAAATTTTTTTTTGGGGGGGGTCTTTTCTAGCAATAATTTGATTTGGATTTGGATTTGGGTTTGATTGGAATTATTCCACTATTGTAGGTGAAGCTGTGCATCTGGCCCGAGATTTTGGTTATGTCTGTGAAACTGAATTTCCGTCTAAAGCAGTAGCTGATTATTTAACCAGACCACATTTAGGACGGAATGAAATCGGTACCAGAAAGAATATGCTGCTTGCTGCTAAGTGAGTATTGTGGCAGGTTGCTTGTAACCAGCCAAACTTTTTGAGTTTCTTAAGCATATTGAAGCAAAAGTTGGTTTTTAAAAGCAAAAGAAATGAGGTGGTACGTGTTACATGAAATGAGGTGGTACGTGTTACATGAAATGAAACCTTGCTTTTTAGTGATTATGAATAGAATGTTTTGAACTGGGAAACAGACTGTCATGACTCTCCTTTCCAAAAGGCATCTTTGTACAAAAATTATTTTGGGGAAAAAATCCTCATATTTGTGTTTCCTCGGATTTGTTTGATATGTGTCTTGGCTTGCCCAAATTAAAGAAAGATTGTACACCTTCTGTCTGGGTAACAGATTTCAGATGTTGTAATGATGAGGCTAACTGTATATGTGACATGTGGCTAAATGAGATGCCCCCAGTTCAGCTGCTGCTTTTCCATTGCAAATCAGTTACTGCAGCTGAAGAGGTTCTCACCCAAACTAGAACTAAATTGATTTTAAAATTATGGTAAATGAAGCAGAACTAGTAGGAATTCACAAGGCAGAAGAACATATTGGCAAAAAACAAAATTGAGTAACAACCAAAACATTGATTCCATGAAAATGGCTAACCTTTGAAAGATGAAATAGCTTTGAAGTGAGGAGGGAGGCCTGGCACAGACCCCAGGTAGTTGGTGTTTGTTTGCCATGAGAATTTGCAAGTTTACTTGAGAACACAAAAGATCTTCTCATGCCTCCCCCCCAAAACTATTTAGATGACATGTCCATTTATGTGTTTTTCATGGTCCCTTGAAATCCACCTATTCATGAAGATTTCTGTTCTGTCTCTTAGACAAATCTGTAAGGAATTCACAGATCTTCTCACTCAGGACCGGACTCCTCTTGGAAATGCTAGACCCAGCCCAGTTCTGGATCCTGCTATTCAAGGCTGCCTGACTCATTTCAGTCTAATAACTCATGGCTTTGGGAGTGCAGCCATATGTGCAGCCATGACATCTGTCCAGAACTACCTAAATGAAGCATTAAAAATAGCAGACAAAACCTACATGAACACTGGCGACCAAAGCCCTGCTGAGTCCAACAAAACTATCGAGAAAATGGATAAGCACCGGAAATAGAAAGGGGGAGGGCGCAAGTACAGCGTGGGGAAAAGTTCAAAAGGACCTAAACTATTCTCCATAATATAGACTATGGGATTGTCTTCTTCCCTAGGGGACAATGTAGAAAAATTTGTAACTTTATTAAACATCATCTTATTCAGGATCTTCATGATTTACACACCCTCCCATTCTGGAGTCTTGTGTTTCTAAAGCTGCAATATCTCCAAAATTTGTGGACAAGTTATCAGAAGACTACAAGCTTGGTACTTGTTGGGTACTTGCTCCTTAAACCTTTTATCCCTTCTTCTCCTTTCCCCTTTCTCTAAAAGTGGTGCTAAAAATGTTTTGGTTTTTTTTTTTTTTTTTTTTGAACCTCTAAAATTCCCAGTGCTGATAGCCAAGGGTAATAGAGTATTTTGGATGATATTAATTAAGAATTATTCCTTTTAAGTCAAAAATTTCATTGATTCTTCCAAGCCAACAATAACCATTTTGCAGTATTAGACTATGGTGTTTTAAATCTATCTTCAATGTTTATTATGTAAAAAGGTTATCTAGCTTCTTAGATCACAAGTCTTTTTACCCTATGAAGGAAAAAAAATCTATTTGACCTTGTTACTGGATGACATTTAACACACTTCCAAAGGAGATAATTCAGGTTTTACAAAACTTTAGTCCAAGTTTGTGTTGTAGGTGGTTTTTGTGATTTTTTTTTTTTTTTTTTTTTTTTTTTTAAGAATTTTGAATTAGTACTACAAACTGAAATGTCTTGAAAAAAACTTTTTTCTCTCTCAAGGTATATCAGCTTTATTTGCATATTTATATCGGGTCTTTTTCTTTTAAAGCAAAAACTTGAAAATACTAGGCACATAACATTTTATTAACTTTTTTTCCTCTTTTTTTTTTCTTTGCCTTAAAAGGCAAAAGAAAAATACTACCAGGGAGGCGCTCTATGTATTAAGAGAAAGAGTGTGTTGAATGTACATATTTATTTATGTGTAATTTAATGGGATTTGTAAATACTGGTGAACTTAATTTTTTAAATGGGGTTCAAATTTTAATTTTGGTAACTTTTAAAAGGGAATGGGGCTGAGCTAAACACGTCTTTTAGGTTTAAGCACAAGTACATATGCTATACAGGGTATTTAAAATGGGAGAAAAAAATTCTAATTCTCAATTCTTGCCATCGAAGTTATCTAATGGAAACTTGTTTGTTCACAAGGCAATAATTGTAACATCTCCCCGATAACTTGCTCCTGCAAAAATAAGTGAGGGTTCAGCGTGTGCAAGTGACAGATTTTAAATAACCACCTATTTGTAAATGTTCCCAATATAATTCTGTCGTGTATATGATAACTATAATAATAAAAATATTCTCAATAGAAGCAAAGCAGTGGGTGTTTGGTTGAATGGAAGTTTTGTGTTTTTTTTTGTTTTTTGTTTTTTGTTTTTTTTTATTCACAACTGAAGGAATTATGGCAGTTTATATATTCTAATTGTGAGTCTAGTTAACATGATAGACCAAAAAATATCAAGAAAAAACCTGTGTTTTTCATTAAGGCAATCTTTTTAAGTCATCTCATTTTCAGGAGAGTCCTTAGGGAGAAGGACCATAGACTTTCCCTGGCAGGGATGGAGTTTTAGCATAATGCAAGCAGCCTAATACAAGATATTAATGTTTTCAATTAACTTTAATTATGTATCTCCAGTACAAAATTTAACTATCGTATTCAAGGTATCTTAATCATCTCTGCTGGCTTTGCAGACTAATGAATTGGAGGGGGGGGCACTTTTGTGTAGAAAACTACAGGGGAAAGGAAAGACTGGCAAGGAAGAGTGTTTGCAAATATCTTGGACACATACCACTAATATTTGATTTCAAGTTTTAAGTACCCTGGCATATCTTCCAGGAAATGATATGTTTATAGTTTGACTAGCGTGGCTTTGTTTTTGAAAGGGGAAACACAGGGAGTGTAGGCTTTTGTACATTGGATAAAACCATTGATCCATCAACTCCCGGTTCTTAAATCCTTGATTCAGTCCTTTTGTTACTATTTCTTAAAGCTTGTTTTTACTTTGTTAGTCTGTTTTGTTCCTTGACGATTAGATTTGGGCTGCTAAATGCAGGATGATTTATCTGGTTGGTCTCTTCTGTAAGATGACAGTTGATTTTGCTCTAAAGCAACCATTCTAAAGAAAAATGAACAATTTGATAGTGGGATAGGTCAGTTTGATAGTTTTTCCTCATGTAGAATCCTTGCTTTGGAACATGACAGTTTTGGGAAAGATTCTGTTCTCAACATCTTGCTGGCTTTCAAGAGCTGTGCCTAATTGCAATTTAGGCTATGCACTGGAAATGCCCCAAAAATAATAGAGGAGAGAAAAAATGTGAATAGGGATGACTCAACAGAGACTTCGAAAAGTTTCTTGGGACCTTAAATATGCTGGTTGTTTCTCTTTCAGATTGTGAGCTTCCTAGACAGTGAACCATCAAGTTTAGTGGCGTCTAGTATATTTATTTCTGGCAACAATGGATTGACTTTGTTTTCTTGAAATGCCATTGACCTAGTGTCAAGGGAAATACTAATTTCCCAGAAGACCCATGAATATAGCTCCATAATTAAACAGTGCCTAACTCTTCGCACTTCATAAAATTAAAATTATCCCTCTGTTCCTGTATGAGATACTGTTTTTGAAAGCAATTTTACCTCTGCTTAGAATCAGACTAAAGTGTACATTACTCATGTCCATTCTTTAGATCACCTTTATCTTGTTCAAAATCCCCACAAGCTCAGAAGTTTAAGGGGATCCCTTTCTTGGACAAGACAACACATTTCAATCAGTAAATCACATTAAGCTGTTATTAGATTAGCTATAAAAATGTGAGCTTTCAATGGTATAACTGGCCTTGAAAGTAATTGATTGCCCCTGGGAGAGGAAATAAAGATGATTTCTTTTTTATTGTTACTTGGAAGCAAAACCAATCAATTGTCTGGTGATACTGACTTTTTATGTGATGATAATTTAGGTGACCTATCCACTAGTCAATGGGCTACTTGAAGCCAGTTTAGATATTTAAAATCTTAGCTCTCAGAAGACAATACTTCTAAACTCCCTGGAAGATCTCTATCAGAACAAAGTGTTTTATAAGAAAACACTTCATGGTTGTCTTGTATTTTTGGTTGGGAGAGGGGTGTGGAGCACCTGTTCCACGTGCTAAACTGGAATCACTCACCAGGTAGACATCCCATGACTTGGGAAGCAGCCGGTCCTTGGTGATTGGATGTTGCTTCGGAGTGTGTCCAATTCCCAAAAACTGCTTTGGGTGCTTGCTTTTAGGCAGGACTGCTTTTTTTTTCCTAGGAGGTTGGCCAACTTTGCTATGAGTAACCACCATTGGTTTGAGAAGGAAATGGTGTAAGGTTTTATCCAAGTGATGGAGGGGGAGACATTTTGGTCACAGATATGAGGTCCTTCCACTGTCTTGAGTGTATTGACCCTTATCAAGTCTCGTCTCTACTTTTTGTTAAACTGCCTCTGATTTTTCCTTTTGATGATTTGCCACGTGGAAGATAAGTGAGCTTTGTTTTCACAGTTCAGATTTTGGGATGAATGAAGGTTTTATCTAGATAGGAATAAATCTTTTTTTTTCCCCTTTGGAAATTTACTTATATCAGCCTGTAATCCCTGTAACCAATAACTTGTAGTTTCTCTTTTTTTAGGTCCTGTCCCAACATTCCAGGTCTCTTCCAGTGAGTCCTCAGTGGCTTCTATCTGATCTGTAAGCCAGCCTCACTGGCAGGCCTGCTTTCCATGTGACATTTCCAGTGATTCAGCAGAACCGGAACCCTTCCTTATTTTGCCAATCCAAGCTTTCATTATGCCCACACTCTACAAAGCATATAAAGAAACTTGTGAGCTTTTGTCCGCAAGTAACATGGAACATGATCTTCGGCAGAAACAACTTGACCTTATAATTTTTTTTTAAATTTTGTTATGTTAGAGCCCATATTTCCATGGAGTACTCAATTATTTTTTGGCAACATGATAAACACTGCTATTTTCCTGCTTCTAATGGATAACATCTTGATGGGGGAAATGAATGGGAGAGTGGAAATTGAGGGCAGTCAAAACATATAATAACAGTCTTTGGACAGGTTTCTAAGATAGAATTGTTGACAATGTAGAAATTTTACCAGTGTTATAATCTGAATGCTTTCATGACAACCTACAATGTTTAATGTGACCTCTTTGCTAGGTGAAAATCCATAAAACCCATTGTTCCTTCTATAGGTATTTTAGTAAAGATATATTTTACTTGAGCTGAAGCTATGTTAGCTTTGAGAACTTCCCTGGTGAATGAATGTACTTTTTATCTTTCAGTTATGTTACCACAGTGCCTTCTCCCCAAAACTATAGATGAAAGACTCCCAAATTCCCATGGGACTACGCACAGGCCAACCTTTGTCCATACCTTCGAAGATTTTTACCCTGAAAACACCAAGGATATTAATGAAATCAGTGATTCTTGTGGATTTATGAACCAAAGAAGACTGAATTTTAATCTCAAACATCATAAGACTTTTTAGCCAATATGGAAGTTTCTAGGAAACAATTTGATTGGGGTCTTAACTTCTCCCATGCCATATTTCTCCCCTGCATAATGTACTCTTCAGAATCACGGCCTGATGGCTCAATGAGAGTTCCCTGAATACGATTCTAGTTTGCTTTTGTAAGACTGGGTCTCTTGTGGGACCTTAAAAATGTTTGGAGCCCAAAATGGACCATAGTGATCTAGTCCAACTTTTGTTTTATAAGTGGGAAAACTTAGTTCCCTGAATAGCTTAAGTCATTTATTTTTCTGGGGTCAGTCAAGTGATTAATAAACATTTATTAAGCACTGTGCTGCAAAAAGAGGCAAAAGATTGCTCTCAAATTCATGGTCTGATGGGAGAGGCAAAAAGTGATCAGTTATGTATGCTTAAGTCATGTATAGGATAAATAAACATTAAAAGGAAATGCACTGAAGTTCAGATGAATTGGGAAAGATTTCCTATAGAAGAAGGAATTTTTAATGGGACTAAAAGGACTCGAGGGAAGACTGCAGAAATGAGGAAGGGGAGAGCATTTGGAGTATAGGGAACAGCCAAGAAAATGCCCAGGGCTGAGAGATGGAGTGTTTCATTCTTGGAACAGCCAGGAGGCTAGTGTCTTTGGATCAAAGCTCCAGTGGGGATTTTGTATGGAAGGGATTATGTGGGTGTAGACAAAGTGCCAGAAGACTAGAAAGGTAAGAGATTCTGGAGGTCTTTGAAGAGCAAACCAAGTTTTTTTTGTGTATGATTCTGGAGAGGCTACAGGGAGCTAATACGGATATTGAGGTGGGGAGCGGGGGTGGACAGTGGAGGTTAGGGGAAGGAGAGGCTGGCAGCTGGCAGATCTTAGTCATTTGGCAGTGCTAAGACTAATTCAAGTTTCCTGACCTTCAGTGCAAGTTTTGCTGCTTTCCTATTGATGAAGTGTTAACTGGTGAAGTGTATCTGAGGAAACAGGGCATCTTTCAGGCTAAAGGAACAGAATTCAGTCCTCCTCTATGGAAGGAAAAGTGCAAACTTTGATAGGAACTGCTTCACTACTGCTGCTTGGTGGGGAGGATGGAATGTCTACTTGGTATGGATCTACTTACTCCACACAGTTGTGCATGTACTTACAGGCTAAGGACCTGAAGGTGAGTCAGGGAGGTGAGGTAGGGTGGTTGGGTGCTGACTGCAGGGCTATGTGTCTTCAGGGAACACCCTTCCTCCCTTCTCTTAGCCTCAGCCCTCACTGACAAGGAGGTGCAGAGTTCAGAGGTGTGGATCTAGACCTATCCTGAGTATCCTTCCCTCTTCCCTGCTTTCTTCCCCACCCTTTCCCCTTAAGAGCCTAGCCCTTCTACTTTCCCCAAATCTGTACTTGTCTCTTACTCCTCTCCAAATCTCAACCCTAGGGCTCTAGGAAGTGGGGAAAATAAAGAGGTTTGGATTTATTGACTGACATTGATACTATGTAATCCAAATGTAGAAGAGTTCAGGTTCTTAGAGTTTCACTTAGCCCTGACATCTCACTGATAACAGGTTTATATCAGAGACATTGTGGATTCAGCTCCAGACCACCCAAATATTGTGATAAAGCAAAATATTGCAGTAAAACGACAGACACAAACTTTGTTTTCCAAATGCATATAAAAGTTATACATTTTACTGAAATCCATTAAGTCCAGTAGTATTGTTTTAAAAAATGCATTCCCTTTAGTAAAAATATTTTATCATCATTTGAGCCTTCAACAAGGCAATATCTTTTTTACCTGGTGCAGTTGGTGGTACCTCGATGTTGATGGCAGCTGGGTGATGAGGGTCGGGTTGGCTGAAAGATGGGAATGGTGTGGTAATTTCTTAAAATAAGGCAACAATGTAATTCTCAGCATCTAATGACTTAATTTGAACACTTAAGAGGCCATTGCAGGATTATTAGCCTAATTTCAATATTATTACATCTGGAGGAATAGGGAGACCTGAAGAGAGATGGCACTGCAAGTGAGTGGAGCAATCGGGACACATTTATGAATACAATTGTCAGTCTTATGAAGGTGCAGTTCATGGTGCCCCAAAACAATTACTATTGTAACTCAAAAGATCATATCACCAGAACAGATATAATAAAGTAAAACTTTTGAAATATTGTGGAAATGATCAAAATGTTTACAGAGACTAATGTGAGCATATGCTTTTATAAAAGTGGTGTTGACTTGCTGGACGCAGGGTTGCCACAAATTTCAAACTTGTAAAAATGCAATATCTGCAAAGTGCAATAAAATGAAATGTGCCTGCATTAGAAAGTTGCTGAGTAATTATTCCACTCTGAAAGTTCTTTCAGTCTTGCCAAATTCAAATAGAAATGGAGACTACTAAAACCATATGAGAGGATCCTGACAGGTCACCTATGGATTAAGGAAACTATATTAACATCTATGTTGTATTTTTATTTATTTTGCTAAATTCTTCCTAATTGCAATTAATCTGGTTTAACCCTAGGTAGGAAGTGCGGCAGCCTTCAGCCTTTGGGTTTAACACCTCTGTTCTTCAGGTACAAACCCCCTACCAAGTTAATGAATGTGCGTAGTTTAGAATGTCCCAAAAATCTTAGACACTTTTGAAATGTCAGCTATAAGTTCAAGAAGTATGTATGCATATATAATTGAATATTTGAAGGGGTTGTGATTTCATTAATATAGATATTCCTCCCACTGATATAGACCCTTTTAAGCTTTAGGAGATAGTTTTTATTGCTGGCGCACCCCAAATTTAGCCTTCTGGTCATTCTCGTCAAATAGACTGGTCTTTAGACAGATCTACAAGGCAATCAACATACCCAAGTTGTTCTTGAATCCTTTCAGACTGTCTGACCTCATTTGAGATTTTCTTAGCAAAGATATTGGGATGTTTTGCCATTTCCTTTTAGAGCCCATTTTTCAGATGAGGAAACTGAGGCAAATACTTAGTAGTGACTTGCCCAGGATAACACAACTAGCAAGTATCTGAGGCCAGATTTAAACTCAAGTCTTGATGTCAGTGCTAGCCAGCCATCATCCTATCTACTGTGCCATGGCACTGCCCCAACAACCCATGCTTGAAACTTAAATTGCACTATGGTACAATATGGATACAATATGGATTATGATCCCCATTCTTCTGTGGTGCCCTTGGAGAACCTAGGGTCACCTCCACATGAGGTATTAGAATACAATTTGGTAGAGGACTTGAACATGGCATATCTGAACCTCACAAAAGGGGGCACCCTAACCCATAGCTCTTTCAACTATGCCATTCCCCTTTTTGAGATCTTCAGGGATCTGAGCTGTGGGTGCCCTGAAGTTATGTAACAACTCTAAATAACTAAACTAGTCATTTATTAAACCAAATTATAATAGCCTCAAAGTTTAATTCTTTGGGATGTTGGTGTTGCAGAACTAAATGTACCATGTACAAGTTTATTTTTTTGACTTAAAGATTATAAAGGAGGAAAGGGAGAAAAGCATTCCAAATAGATAAGTTTGTCCTCCCTCACGATACCTCTTTGCCCTTGTGGGTTCCACTGATTCTTCCATCCTCCAGTGGGTTGATTAGGACTTAGAAGTCTCTCTTGTCCAAAGGCCAAATTTTGCCCTCAAATATGTATGCTTGATGTTAATTGATGTCATGGGTACATTAGACACGGTGCTTAATTAGGTCATGCTGCAAATGGACTCTCAAGTTTCAAAGTTGCCTTTGGGTCACACTCACTGTCTCCTTGACTCCATGGTCCCTCCTCCTTATGCCCCAGCTGAGGCAGGGCTTTTTCCTGATTCTGGGCTGATTAGCAAAAGCTTCTTTCTGTTTTGATTTTTCCAAACATAGTATTAAATATTCACTAAATTGAGTTTCTATACCTACTATGTGCAAAATGTTTTTCTAATTTAGATTGTTCTTTTTGGTAGAGTGGAGATTTTTTTTTTAGTATAAGTTCCTTGAAGGCAGGGATTCGTTCTTAATCTCATATTCATTTAAAATATTTTATTTTTATGTTATCTTCATTTCCAAATATCTCTCTCCTCTCTTCCCATTGAACCATTGTTTGTGATAAAGAATACAGAAAGAGGAAAAACAAGTGCAAAACCAATAAATATATCAATCTGTGGTGAGAATACAGTATTGCATAACCATCATCCTACACCTCTACAAAGAAGCAGAGGGAGAAACTCTTGATATAAACTCTGGAGCCAAATATGATCATTATAATTGTACAACAATCCAGATTTGTTGCTGTTATTGTAATAGTATTTGCTGTTATTTCTGTTGACATTATTTATATTACTTTTCTTTACTCTTTAACTTTGTCAGTTTGTATAATTCTTGAAGAGAGCTACTTTTAATTTTGTTTTTGTGTTCCCAGTATAGCACTGTTACATCTTGGTGAAAGTAGGAATGCATTTTGGGCTATATTAATTCTACTTAAGTCATTGGTGATGTCACTTTGCAAAGAATAATTTAAGATCCTCCTAAACTGTGCCATCTATTGAAGTTTTCCAATAGGATCTCAGGAGAGATGAATGTTCTTTACTAAATAAAGTTCAATTTCCTCTTCCTAGCTTTTAGTGCCCCCCATTAACTGGCTCCTCTCAACCAATGTAGCCTCTATTTCTTCCTTTGTCAGATGAAAATAATGCTTTCTTCACTACATACTTCATTATCTCTTCTGTCTCCACAATGCCATTATACTTTAGAGTCAGGATCATATCAGTCTCAAAATGATATCTAAGATTATAAGATTTTGGAGCAGAAAAGCAATCACCTACTCCAATATCCTCACAGGAGCTTCTAATCTAATGTGGAAACAACCTATAAACCAGTAAGTACAAACAAGCTATGTACAGGATAAATAGGAAATAGTTAATGAGGGGAAAGCACTAGAATTAAGAGTTTAGAAGGTGAAATTTTTGTTGGGACTTGGAGCCAGGCAAAAAAGCCTGTTGAGAGATATGAGAAGAGTGTATTAAGGATGAGGAATAGCTAAAGAAAATGAACATAGCCAAGAGATGAAGAGAGTTTTTTTTTTTTTTTTTTTTAAAGGCAATTAGATTTAAGTGATTTGTTCAAGATCACACAACAAGTGTCTGGCTGAATTGGAACTTGGTTTCTCTTGACTCCAAACCTGATGCTCTATGCATTGTGCCACCTAAAGGGTTAGTGTCTTGTTCTTAGCAGCCAGGAGGCCAGTGTACCAGATCAAAGTGTGGGGGTGGGGTGTGGACACAAACAAGGAGAAAACTGAAAAAGGTACGTTATGTTGACTGCCAGATAGAGAATTTTATATTAGATCCTGGGGGTGATAAGATATTGTTGGAATTTGGAACTATGCTCAGAGGGCTACTAAACTGCATATTCTTTGATCCAGCAGTGTCTCTACTAGATCTATATCCCAAAGAAATGATAAAAAAAATGGAAAAGGATCTACTTTGCAAAAAAAAAAAAAATTCAAAGAGTTTGTAGCAATTCTTTTTTGAAGTGGCAAGGAATTGGAAATTGTATGGACACCCCTCACTTGGGGAATGGCTGAAAAAGTTACGATCCATGAATGTACTGGAATATTATTGTTTTATAAGAAATGATGAGCAGGCTGATTTCAGAAAAACCTAGAAAGACTTACATGAACTGATACAAACTGAACTGAACAGAACCAGGTGGACATTGTACACAGCAACATCAAGATTATGTGATGATCAAGTGATGGATGGGGCTCTTTTCAACAATGAGGTGATTCAGGCCAATTCCAATAAACTTGTGATGGAGAGAGCCATTTGCACCCAGAGGGAGGACTATAGGGGCTGAATGTGGATCACAATATAGTATTTTCACCTTTTTTTGTTATTGTTTGTGTTTTTTTTCCCCTTTCTCACTTTTTTCCTTTTTGATCTGATGGCTGTCTTAAGAGCTCAAAGCATATGAGCCCTTTGATCTCAGAGGCTAGATGAATGAGGTAGGAGTTTCAAAGTGTGAAAAGAGCTACAAAGGGCCGCAACAATTGTGGAAATATGTTACAGAAGAATTGTACATGTTTAACCTTTATTGGATTACTTCCTGCCTAGGAGAAGGAGGTGGGGGGAAAGGAGTGAGAAAAATTTTGAACACAAGGTTTTGCAAGAGTGAATGTTAAAAACTATCTTTGCATTTATTTTGAAAATAAAAATCTATTATTAAAAAAGAAGAAGCTGCTGCAGTTTAAAGAGGCAACAGATATCCATATATTAAGGCTTCTTCCATTTGTTAACAAATCCTTTCATTCCTGGAGGTGTACCATTGAGTAAAAAGATGCCCTTCTTTTCCTTAATGACATTTAATAATTTACTCCTTAGTTAAAATAAGGGTGTTGGAATTGA
This sequence comes from Sarcophilus harrisii, assembly GCF_902635505.1. Classification (NCBI taxonomy): domain Eukaryota; kingdom Metazoa; phylum Chordata; class Mammalia; order Dasyuromorphia; family Dasyuridae; genus Sarcophilus; species Sarcophilus harrisii. The sequence continues at coordinate 232,748,702 of NC_045427.1, forward strand.
TCTTTTAAGAACACTAACTTGTATTTCTATATCATTTTCCAGTTTGCAAAATAACTTTCCTCAAAATCAACCCTGAGATGCATAGTACAATAATGGGCACCATAAAGCCTGGGGAATTTTCCTGAGGAGGAGCAGCACAGCACAACATTGAATAGTATAGAACAGCATAGCATAGCGGATAGAATACTAGACTTGAATCCAGGCAGACCTAGCTTTGGGTCCTGACTGTGACACCAGTTGTGTGACAATGTACAAGCTACTTAGTCTCTCTTAGTTTCAGTTTTCTCATCTGTAAAATGAGGACAAGAATACCTCTAGGACCTTTCTCCTAAGGTTGTAGAGATGCTCAAGTGAGATGATCATATGTGGAATGTTTTTCAAACTTTCTAAAACACTTCATGAATGTCAGTCTTTATTGAGTCCAATGTAACTTGGCAGGGATGAGGTCAGACTTTCTGACTCCAAGTTCAATGCTTTTCTAACTACTAATCTTTCTGAATGCTCCATGATTCAGGAATTCCTTCTGATGGGTCTAAGGATGGTGTCTCCCCTCCCTTTTATTCCTTACCTACTGAGCTCCAAAGTTTTCTTCTTGCCTCCCTGGTACTAATGGCTGAAGTGGATGGTGAGAGGTCACAAACTGAGGCACAGAGTCAATAGGGTAGGAGATCTGGCAGAGAGGGAACAGATCTTTGAGTCCAGTCTTAATATTACAGAGGAGAAATTTGAGCTTCTGAGGAGAAAGTGCCTTAGTCACACAGATTGTAAAGTGGCAGCTGAAATTCAAAGCATGCTCTTCCAATGCCAGATTGAAGTCTCTTTCTACCCCATGACAGCTGTCTTTCAGTCACCCCATCTGCACTCTCCTTAGAGGAATGCTGCACCTTTTCTTCCTGCTTCCTCTCAAGCTCCTGACTCTGTCTTCTTCCTTCCCTCCCTAGGGGTTCCATGAATAAGACACTCCAAACCTCAGTTCTAAGCAGTTTCCTCATTCCTGGAATCCTCTCTCTCTCCTGTCCAACTATTAACTTCCCTGGCTTCTTCTAAGTTCCAATTAAAATTCCACCTCACAAGAAACCTTTCCCAAGCCCTTAATCCCAGTGCCTTCCTTTGGTTAATTATTTCCTATTTATTGTGTACATAGCTTGCTTTATATGTTTATTTTTATGTTATTCCTCTTATTAGATAGCAAGTTCTATAAGGGTAGGAACTTCCTTTTGTTTCTATTTGTATCCCTAATACTTATAATAGTGCTTAGCAGAAATAGTAGGTGCTTAATAAATGTTTACTGAATTAAATTCTCCTTTTCCTTCCTTTCTCCTTTTCTTTGCTTTCTCCCTCTCTTTTCTGAGATCTGACAAGCTCTGTACCCGAGTTGATATGGCTGGAAGCCATTGTCTTACATAAAACCCTTAAAACTTACATAATCTTTTACAAGATCAAAATTGATGCAGTTTGGTACATACTTCTAGAAGGACTTTGATTTAAAATCCGGGCTTTTCTTAAAAGCATTTATGATTTAACACTTTTGATAGTGCTTTCTTGGGATGAGCATGGCAGAAGAACAGTCTTTTTTTAATGCCTGCTAAGGCCAAGAATCAAGGGATTTAGAACTGGAAGCATCTTTCAAAGGCCTTCTAGTCTAGCCTTTCCATTTTATGGAAGGGAAAACTGAGAGCTGTTTCACTTGTCACCTTTGCTGGATCATCCACTCCCTGTCTAGACTACTGCCTTAAACCTCTGTCCTAGGACCTCTACTCATTTCATAGGATCATTATGTCTAATCACCTAATATTAAAGAAAAGGAAACAAGCTTTCTGATTCCAAGACCATCATTCTCTTTAACACCATATTGTTTCTCTGTAATCCTTTGATAATCGATTAAGATGAAATTTATAGATTTGGAAATCATCAGTATATCATCTCTGTCAAAATCCAGTCCTACATTATGAGTTGTCTGTTGAATGTCTTCAAGGAGATGTATCATTGATATCTTAAACTCAACATACCTAAAACACAAATCACTGTTTTTATCTTTCAGACCGAACTTTACTTCAAACCGCTGTATTTTAACTAAGGATTTGAACTATTCCTAATTCTTCCTTTTCTCCTATACCATCTGTTTCATCAATTATCAAATCTTGTCAATAATATCTTTCACATTCACCCTCTTTTCTCCATTTATAAGACACTATTCTAGCTCAGGTCCCCTTCTCCTATTATTCCCACCCCCATTGCATCTCCACCTTTTTCTTTTATTATCACAATAACCTCACTATTTTCCAGTCTCTCTATTCTCTTATCCATTGTTTCCAGGGCATAGATCTGACATGCCATTTCTCTGCCTTAAAAATCTTAGCCCTTGTTGCCTGTAGGATAAAGCAGAATTTTTTTCTACTTGGCATTTAAAACTTGACATTCTGTCTTTTAATTGCCTTTCAACCTTGTTTCATGCCCTCCTCTTCATAGTCTAAGCATTCCAGCTAAAGTGAATATTTCCTAATTTAACAGACTATTTTGAGCCTCTGAACCTTTGCATAGGCTACTCACCCTCATCCCCATGTTGGAATGCACATGTTTCTCATCAACTTTCATTTCAGAGGTAACTTTTATGTGAAGTCTTTCCTGGTCCTTCACCCTTCCCCTCCATTTTTAGTGTTTTTTTTTTTTGTTTGTTTGTTTTTTTTTCCTGTTCATATTATGTTGTATTTACTTATCTGTGTTCAAGTCAAATCTTTGCAATGAAATGGAAGCCCTTGAGGATAGGTCTTTGATTTTTTATTTATTTTTTTTTATTTTTTATTTTTTTGGTCTTTGTATCCCTAGCAAATGCTTGACACATAGTAGGGTACCTAATAAGTGTTTCTTGGATTCTCTTGAGTTGCCCAAAGTCACACAAGCAGCAAATTGCACAAGTGGGGTTGTGCTGTTTTGAGTTTAAATTATAAAATGATCAACCAAAAAGGGAACTAAGATTTAAATAGCTTTAGTACAGAATTCAAAGGATGGATTTCTTTTAAGATGTTATTTAGTGATGAAGAGGATGATAAAGACCAAATGTCTCTGTCATTTTTTATATCCTTCATCTTCTTTTCTTTAGTAAGCAGGAAAGAAGTGTTCTGGGGAAGTGGTTTCAGTTCAATGACCACAAAGAATTAAGCATAAACTTAGCCCCAGGGAAACACTCTGATTCCTTCCGGACTGTGAATGGACCTTCTAGCATTGTCCAGCACAGGAGCTGGTCCTGTGGGTGAGGGGTGGGAAGAGGATGCAAAATCCCCACTTATAAGGGTTTCAGTTACTGGGAATTGTCATGAAAATAGCCTGGTCCTAAGATTCTAAGCCTAGTAGAGACACATAATTTGGGCTGTGCAAAAAAGAGAACAAAAGGCTAAGGGGAAAACTCAAAAGAAACCACAGGTTAAGGGTGAGGGAAAATCTACCAATATATATATCTTTACTGTGAGATAAGTAATACATATATTATTATCTCTGTTCTACAACTGAGGAAACTGAGGATGAGCAAAGCAAATATCTTGCTCATGATTATATAATAAAATATTGTTAGAACTAACTAGATTTGGATTTAGGTATACTGATCCTAGATTCAATCCTCTTTCCTCACCACCATATTGCCCCTGCCATCTGGTTAATGATGGAATATATCATGACTTCCCATGCCTGAACTTGCACAATTCTTCACCTGCTCTTTTAGTCACTTCTACCCCAACTTTTCTTCTCTTTTTGACCAATTTAAATTGTACCCATTCTCCTTTTTAGGGCCACGTAAGTCCCCATCTTGGTGAAATCTTCCTTGGCTGCTTTGGCACACATCAGTCTCTCACTTTATATACTCTAACAGTATATTTGGGGAGATGAAATTAACACATGGGAAACAGAGAACATTTAAGTGCTATACCATTAGGACTTGGGAGCAGAGACTATCCTAAATAAGTATTTTCTGTTTAACACAGGGCAAGACACTTAGCAGGTACTCAATATATTTTTTTTAGATGGATATATTGATTTCTACTCTGCTTCCATTATATAGAAAATTGAAGGAAGGAGGGAAGCACAAAACATGTCAATGTGAGAAGATAGGGAAAAAAAACTACAGGTGAAGGGTGAGCTTTGTTGAACCCTAGTGATGAAGTCAGGGTAGCAATTCCTAGTTTGAAATACACATGTGACATGGCTATAATGACTATTTGTGAAAAGGGACATTTATTTAGGAGAAGAGGTTATAGACAAAATGAAGAGGTAAAAGAGGCACCAGGAGTGGTAAATATGAAATATGATTTGGGAGAGCAATAAAGTTACCAAGGAAAAGATTTTGGAAGAATCCATTAAAGGAATATATCATGAGACTTGAGTATGTCCTTGAATGGCAGATTGAATCATAGAGCAGTTTAGCAGATTAACCAGGATTAGCCATAGTAAGGAGAAAGACACCATTAAAGGGAAGATGCTAAAAAAGGAGAGGGAGAGTACCTTACAGTAGGCTTAGTCCTGAAAAAGATTTAGCAAAGATTTTCATCATGAGCACATCTTTTATAGGGGAAAAATAATCTTGATGGTTTCTTAGGGGGAGGAAGGAAGGTATCAGAGAAGAATTTAGCAGCTCAGAGGAAGGGATCAAAGAGGAGCCAGGTAAAATTCAACTAGCTAATCAGTCCCAGATCTGTCTGAAGATACCAATCAATATCTCAAAGGCTATTTGAAGATGCTTAGAAGTTGGAGGAATGGACAATGGAAGCTAATAAAGATCTCAAAGGATTGACTTGTCTAAAATCTCATTGCCTACTATATATTCAGTAACAGAACCAGCATTTGAAACCATATTTATTGTTAACAGGACTATTGGTTGCTTATTCCACTAAATCATAGTCATTAATCTGATATTCATCTTGGCAGTTGAAGGGAGAACTGAGAGAGCTTAATGTTTTCAGAAGCTTGCTTCGTTGAGAAAGGTTGAGAAGGAAGGTCATTGTCCAGTCATGGAGGTAATGAGAATGGAATAAGAACATAGTTTCTTAGCTAGATGGTGAGTACAACCTAAATAAACCTCTGCGTTAGAAGTTGAGAAATATGGAGTCTTTTATTGAAATGAATAATTCCTCTCTTTAGGTCTCAGTTTCTCCAGCTATAAAATGAGATAGCCAGCAAGATCCCCTCCAATTCATGCATTCATTTTTTATTGGTTCTTTTAGCTTTAAATAGGGAAGCTAGGTGATACAGTGGATAGAGTGCCTGGCCTGGAATCAGAAAGATCTGAATTCAAATAAGGTTTCAGATGCTAACTAGCTGACAAGTCACTTATCTATGCTTACCTCAGTTTCTTCACTTTTAAAGTGAACTGGCAAAGGATCTGGCAAACCACTCCAGTATTTTTGCCAGGAAGATCCCAAATAGAGTCATGAAGGATCAGATATGACTGAAATGACTAAACAACAAAGACTTTAAACATTCTGTGGAGTAAGTTCAACATTTAGCTCTGACATTCTGTGTTCTAGGATACTTTCTGTCTCTAAAATTTAATATTATAACATTTCTTCTAGCTCTAGTGTTGTTTTAAAGGTAAAGTCTAATCAAGCCAACAAGCATTTATTAAGCACCTATATACCAGGTGCTGTCCAAAGAAAGGCAAAAGATAAGTTTTCTTTAGGAGCTCATAGTCTATTAGGAAAAACTATATATCTACACACAGGATAAATTAGAGATAAACTACTGAAAGGAGGTACTGGTAATCAGAGGATCAGGAAAAGTTTCTACTAGAAGGTGATATTTAAGGGGTGATTTGAAGAAAGGCTTGGAAGCCAGAAGCTGAAGATGGGTGGGAAAGAATTCTAGTCTGGAGGGTTGGGGGAGAAGGGGGAAGCCAGTAAAACTGCTTTCATATCAGGAGGTCGAGTGGTTTGTGGGAAGGACAGCAAGAAGACCAGCGACATTGGATCCAGATCATGAAAAACTTTAAAACCAAACAGGTTGTGTATTTGATCCTGGAATTGACAAGGGAGCCACTGTAGTTTTTTTGAATAAGAGGGTGACATAAGAGCATCAGTGTGACAACTAAGAAGAGGATGAACTGGAATGGGGAGAGACTTAGATCAGATGAGGGCTTACAGCACAGACAATGGCAGGGTTAGAAGAGGAAGGGGACATTCTTGAGAGTTGTTACAATGGGAGAGAGAATTGACAAGACTTGTCCTTCCTTCAAAGCTCTGGCATTCTTTGTTCTATATTTTTGGGTCTCTCCTAGCTCTAATATTGATATTCCAAATTCCCTAACAGTCACATTCTTCTTCTTCTTCTTCTTTTTTTTTTAATTAAAGCTTTTTGTTTTCAAAACATATGCACGAATAATTTTTCAACCCTTGCATAGCCTTGTGTTCCAAATTTTCCCCTCCTTCCTCCTACTCTCTGCTCTAGATGGCAAGCAATCTTTTTATTTTATTTTATTTTTTTAATTATGTAACTTTATTGACAGAATCCATGCCAGGGTAATTTTTTTTACAACATTATCCCTTGCCCTCACTTCTGTTCCGATTTTTCCCTCCCACCCTCCACCCCCTCCCCTAGATGGCAAGCAGCAAGCAATCTAATATATGTTATATATGTTAAAATATGTTAAATCCAATATATGTATACATATTTATACAATTATCTTGCTGCATAAGAAAAATCAGATCAAAAAGGAAAGAAAATGAGTAAGAAAACAAAATGCAAGCAAACAACAACAAAAAGAATGAGAATGTTATGTTGTGATCCATACTCAGTTCCCACAGTCCTCTCTCTGGGTCTAGTAGATGGCTCCCTTCATTGGAACTGACCTGAATCATCTCATTGATGGAAAGTCAGATCCATCAGAATTGAACGTTGTATAATATTGATGTTGCCGTGTACAATGATCTTCTGATTCTGCTCATTTCACTTAGCAAACATTCCCTTTCTAAAGGTACTTCTATATCATTTTTGTTGTAAAGTCCTCTCCTAGCTAAAATTATATGGTGCATTCTATTTTTAGCAATCATTTTAGCTCTAACATTTTATATTCCAAGGACCCTTCTAACACTTACATTCTATGGTTTTATTAGGTTTATAAATGTACACAGAATAATTCAAGAAATTGTACGAGCCCCTACAATGAACTAGAGGGAGAAAAGATATGGAAACTTTGATTGTAAGCACCTTGTAGGAAGGATCAAAAATCTAGTTCCCCTTTGAGCTGCAGAGCATAGTGGGACTAATATTACTCTTTACAACAGGATAGGCAAGTAAGTTTGTTGTGTTAGCTGGGTTAGTTAGGGCAAGCCAGGGTGTAAAGACTGAGCCTGAACTAGTCCAGATCTGATAAATTGGTAGAACACAATTTGGTGTGCTATTCAGATTTATCTTTTGAAAATGCTAAGGAGGGGAAGGCCCTGGAAAGCCAAGTCTGGAGGGTGTGTCCTGGAAAATCCACCCATTTTTTGGCAATGCTACAGAGATAGAAAGTAATTTCTGTCCTTGACTCTTGGCCTTGTATGTAAGAGAGGATGAAAGGAAAGAGAGGGGGGCTCTGCGAAGTGCCGAAACATGTCTTTTATTATTTTTAAAATCATATGTTATTTTTGCTCAGTTACACATAAAGATAATTTTTAACATTCATTTTGAAACATATTTTTAAAAAATATTAAGAACAGAAAAAGAATGATATATCTGAAGCTGCAAGTTTCTATTATGTGTGACTTGTTTTTCCTTTTAAGGATTTAGTAAATTAAATCTGTAACTTTCAGATCTGGCCTGCTTGTCTGCGTTTCTTTCTTGTCATCCTTCTGTTCTTTTCTGTGCATTCGAAAAAAAAAAGATTCTTTTTTCTTGTCTTTACCCTCTAAACCAATAGATTTTCTCCCTTTCCCTCTTTTATGACCTCTTCCCCAAATTTAATAAGAAAAAGAAAACTTTTTTTTTTTTAACAGATATGCATAGTCAAGCAAAACAAATTTCCTTCTTAGTGATGTACAGAAATTCCTTTTTGATTCTGTTATCTTCAATTGATTACTTCTTTGGCAAGAACTAGATAGCACAGATCATCAGCTCTCTGGAGCTGATGTTGATGAGTCATTGTATTGATCAAAAGTTCTTCAGTCTTTCAAAGTTATTTTCCTTTACAATGGACTACTGGCAAAAAAACACGCTCAATTCTTACCTCTCTTACTGCAATTTGTGGTGCCTGGAAGCTGTGAGACCACTTACACCGAGTTCCTGACCTATTAATCCTGACCACCTATGCACAAAATTGTGTTTTCTTTGGTTTTATAGAACTGCTATTTAAATAACAATATTTGTAATTCCTCTTCCCAATCAAATTATTAACTCCTTGAAAGCAGTCTGGAGTTGTATTTCTCTATATCCCTGGGTCACAACAAGCATTTATTAAGTACTTAGTATGTACCTGGTATTGTTCTAAGTACTAGAGATATGAGTACAAAAAAAAAAAAAAAAAATGGAAACATAGCCCCTGCTCTCAAGATGCTTACACTCTAAGGGGTAAGAGTAGAAACAAAAAGGGACTGAAAAGTGAGAGGGGGAAAGTATTCCCTAAGGGTATGGTGTCAAAGTCTTAAAAGTCCATGGTATTACAATCTAGAAAGTGGGGATGGGAATGAAGGATGGCTGGTGTGGGCTGCTCCTTAGCACAAAGCCCTCCCTTCCTCTCCTTACCATGGACCAGTGAGAGAGAAGAGAGAAACTGGCAAAATTTGAGTGAAACAACATGAATAATATGGAAATATGTAAAATGATTGTGTATATATAATCTATATCAGATTGCTTGTAGTCTTGGGAAGGGGAAGGTAAGAAAAAGAGAGAGAGGAAGAAAATTTGGACTCAAAATCTTACAAAAATCATATTGAAAGCTAAAAAACTTTTTAAATTAAATGATAAAAAGGAAGAAACCAGTTGGCCAGATCATTCTGTCTAACAGCTCCATTTCTAAAAACCACAAATTAGAGTTGAAGCACATCAATAATACTTCCTGAATACTTACTGCCTTCTCCCAGCCTCAGTTTTCTGCTTTTTTTAAAATGGTCATAATCATATTTTCATTAACTTCCTTATGCTGTTACTATGAAGAATGTGCTTTATTAACTGTGAAGCACTAGAATAAAGGGAGCTATGTTCTCTGATATCACCTGATCTTGTTGTTGTTGTTGTTTTTAATAGCTTTTTATTTACAAGTTATATGCAGGGATAATTTTACAGCACTGACAATTGCCAAACCTTTGGTTCCAATTTTTCCCCTCCTTCCCCCCCATCCCCTTCCCCAGATGGCAGGTTGACCAATACATGTTAAATATGTTAAAGTATAAATTAAATACAATATAAGTATACATGTATGACCTGATCTTGTGAAGAGCATTGCCTGAGGTTCTTTTTATACCTTCTCATGGCCCCTAGTCCTCCCTGCTTGATAAGAAGTTGTGGTAGGAGTAATATTTACCAGGATCTCTGCCATGTAGGTTAGAAAGGGCTAATTTTTTCCTCACCAAGTCAAGTAAGCCATTTCCCAAGACTTGATTGGCTCAGGGCTGGAAGGCTTGGTCAGCTGGTGACGCAGCTTCTGGGTTACTTAGAGCATAAGAAAGACTACTATATGTAGAGTCAGTATCCCTCAGCTTGGATACTTAGGCTACATCATGATTTGTAGCTGAATCCTCCTATGTGCCTTATCTTCTCCATTAGAATATTAGCTCCTTGAGACCAGCAACTATCTCCAGTTTCCTATTCTGTCCTCAAAGCTCAACACAATGCTTTTGCACATATAGCTTTATTTAAAAAAAAAATCATTCATCCATACATTCATTTATTGGCAGATGTCTCCCTACTTCGGGAGTTACTACATCCTTGCAGATTAGACATGTGACTTCATGCAGGCAAAGGGGGCTTGTGTCTGTCAGAACAAATGCTTCATATTTGCTGAGTATCTTTTCTATGTTATGACTAAATAGTAATCTTCTTATGGCCAACTGTTAGTTTATAAGCGTTTCATTTCTTCCCAATCTCAAAACTAAACTAACACTGAGTCAAGCCTGGGCTACAAATAGATGCTTAATCAGCACTTGTTGAATTGAATCGGAATGAACAAAAGCAGAAAAAATCTGGTGTTGAAACAAAACAGTTTTAAGAAGCATCATGAAATTCTTCCTGTATTAGATATCTTATGCATGGATGTGACCCTAAGTTCTTTTTGAAAAATTTAATTTAAAAAATCCATCTTAGCCAAAACCAAACAAAATGAGAATTTCCTCATGCAGAGTAATAGAAAAGAGGCTTGTGCACAAAACAGTGACTTTCTGTGACCTCTCTCTCAGGATGTGGGTAACATGCTTTGTCATGGGGTGGGCTATAGGGTTGCCAAAAGGAAAAGGAAAAGGAATAAGATTGCCAAAGGAAGGAGGAACTAGCCAAGGTTGGAAACAGAGCAGGTCAAAGCTCCTATGTCAGTCTGAGTAGGACTGTGATTAAATGCAATCTCTGTATTTGCAATGTAGGTGAGACAGAGAGACCCTGTCTTTAAAAAGAAAAGTTCTTTCTAGCTCTAATTCCCATAAGCTTATTTTTATAGTAAGGAGCTCTCAAACTTTAATCCCATCATTACAGTGAGATTCTCAGTACTGTGGGTAACACACCCCTGCAGGGGCAACAGTATTGAAGCTTAATTGGACTTTCTCTGGTTTTCTTCCCTGAATTCAATGGGTCAGGTATTAGATGTAAGGTGTCATCTCTTAGGAATGTGCTATCCCTAGTACAGGAAGATGACACCCCTGACTCTCCCTTGGTTGGACAAGCCTGAGTCGTTTTTCCAGTCATGGAGATGAATCTAAGCTGATCCATCCACACAACCTGGCTCAGTTCTTCCTTGTGACAGAGAGCACTCATCTCTGTGAAGGTTGCTAGAAATTAAAGTGTCATCTGTGGCTACACAATAGGGGGAAAAATAACTAGAAAATTGATGGGGAGCAGAGAGATGAGGTGGAAAATAAGCCCATGATGCTGATCTCAGAAGTACTGGGGTCAGTAGAATAGCCTTTTACCACTAAGATTTGGATTCTGCAAATCTGAGTTTCAATTCTGGGATAACCAAATTCTCCCCAAATGCATCCCTATACCAAATTTCCATATTTCTGATGAAGACATCACTATTCCTTTTCTTTTCTCTCTCTCTCTCTCTCTCTCTCTCTCTCTCTCTCTCTCTCTCTCTCTCTCTTTTCTTTCTTTCTTTCTTTCTTTCTTTCTTTCTTTCTTTCTTTCTTTCTTTCTTTCTTTCTTTCTTTCTTTCTTTTTTTCCTGAGGGGTTAAGTGACTTGCCCAGGGTCACATAAGCAGGAAGTGTTAAGTGTCTAAGGTCACATTTGAACTCAGATCCTCCTGACTTCAGGCCTAGTGCTCTATCCACTATAATACCAACTAGCTGTCCCTATTGCTTTTCTTTAAAAACTTTTAACTTTAGGATTATCTTTGACTTCTCATTCACTTTTCACCCCACATCAAGTCTTGTTGTGAAGATAGAAACAATGTCTATCAAATCTGAGAGACTTTGGGTAGAGAATCCTAATTCTGAGATCTAATTCCAAAGGGTGGATTGAGTGTCCATGATGAAAAGTGTTCTATGTACTAATAGAGAAAGTTTAGGGAGTCAGAATGCTGACAAGAGAGGAAAAACTTGAATCCAGGTCATCCTGACCTCAAGGTCAGTTCTCTGTCCACTACACCATCCTTTTCCAAACTTTTAAAGTCTAAATTTAGCAGTTTTCTTGTGGAAGTATATTTGGGGGGGTAATCATTAGAATGGAACTGATAATAACCCCTTACATTTGTTAAATTTGGTATTCTTTTCTCAATCCTCATTCTTCTTTGACCTCTGTTGTTCTTTATATCATTGAGCACCCTCTCCTTCTTCTCTCTTCTATGGGTTTTCATGTCACTCTTTCCTGGTTTTCCTCCTTATTATACTTCTTCAGTCACTTTGCTGGTTTATCAATTATATCATGCCCTTCAACTCTAAGTATTCTCCGGGATTCTGTCACAAGCTTTCTTCCTTCATTCCATCTGTTTCTCTCTATCCTTTTCTCTCTCTTCAACTTCTGCAGTTCCCATGGGTTTAATTTTCATTTCTAAGCTGAAGATTCCTAGATCTATGAATCTACCGTCTCCTCCCTGAGTTTCAATCTTTCACCACCAATTACCTATTTGACATTTCAAACTGGATGTTCTAGAGAAATCCCAAACTTAGGATCCCCCAAACTGAACTCATTATTTTTCTTCTTTAAATCTTCCCCACATTCTTTCATTCTCTTGATTATAACCTATACACCATCCTCAGTTCATCTCTCTCTCTCAATCCACAACCAATAAGTTGCCAAATCTTGCTATTTGTACTACCACATCTCTCATCTCCACTCACATAGTTACCACCCTAATCCAAACCCTCATCCCCTCTTTCCTGAGTTATTGTAATAGCCTCTTAACAGTGTCTCCCACTTCAGTCCAAACTACATAATGTAGCCAAAGTCATTTTTCTTAAATGCTGATCTGATCAATCAACTCCAGTGATTTTCTATAATTTTTAGGATATGACACAAAGTCGTCTTTTCAATTTTTGAAATTTGAAATCTGGCCCCAATATATCTTTCCAACCAGATTGGACATTATTCCTTATCCTCAAAGGAATAATGGTCTAGCTAAACTGGTCTTCCCTCTTCAAATGAAGTCAACAAGTATTAAATATTTTCCAGTGTTAAGCACTGAAGATACAAAGAAAGGTATGCTCCTAATGAGCTCACTTTCTAAATGGGGAGATTATGTTTATATTCAAGATAACATACAGTGAACTGGAAAGAAGTCTCAGAGACAAAAACATTGAGAAAGGATTTTTGCAGAAAGTGGAATTTGAGCTGAGACTTGCAAGAAACCAGGGAAAATCAGGAGATGGGTAAAGAGCATTCCAGGCATGAGAAACAGTCAATGAAAAGGCATGAAGTCAACAAGTAATACCACCATCAGGGTCATACTCCAAGGAGATCAAAACAAGGAGAAAAGGACCCATGCATGCAAAAATGTGTGGTAACAAAGAATCAGAAACTGAGGGGATGCCTGTCAATTGGAAAATATATAACAAGTTGTGGCATATGAATGTGATGGAATACTTTAGGCTATAAGAAATGATGAAGGGGATGGTTTCAGAAAAACCTAAAAAGATCTACACGAATGGATGCAAAGTGATATGAACAGAATTACGAGAACAGTTTACTTGATAGTAGCAATATTGTTAAGATACCTTCAGAAAGTCTTGTGACTTTTATTTATACAATGACAATCACAATTTCAAAGGACTCAATGGAATTCTCTGTCTACCTCCAAAGAGAGAAGTAATGGATTCATAGTGTAGATTAAGGCATATTTTAAATACGTCTTTCCTTCCCCCCCTTTTATTTTTATTTTCTTTCTTCTTTTTTTTCCTTTTTAATTTTTATTTTAATAGTCTTTTATTTTTTCCAATTATATGTCAAGACAATTTTTAGCATTCATTTTTATAAAATTTTGAGTTGCAGATTTTTCTCTTTTTCTCCCTCCCCTCTCTTTTCCCTAAAATTGTGGGCAATTTGATATCGGTTATATATGTGCAATTATGTAAACTATATAATTAATAAACTATATATTAATCACAGTTGTAAAAGAAGAAACAAATCAAAAGAAAAAAACATAAAAAATGAAGTGGGAAAAAAGTATGCTTTGATCTACATTCAGAGACCATAAATTCTTTATCTGGATGTGGATAGCCATTTTGTACTTGTCTGGGTCCTTTGTACTTGTCTGGGATCAATGTGTTGCTGCTAGAAGAGCTGACGCATTCATAATTGGTCATCATATAATGTTACTGATACTGTGCACAAAGTTGTCTAGTTTTGCAACAGTTTATTCAACTCTTTCCAGATTTTTTTGAAATCTCCCTACTCATAATTTCTTATTGCACAATATTATTTAATTTCTTTCATATATCACAATTTGTTCAGTTATTTCTCAATTGATGACCAATCCCTCAATTCTTAATATTTTGCTATCGCAAAATCTCTATAAATATTTTTTAATGTACCAGTCCTTTTCCCTTTTTTAAAAATTTCTTTGGGATAAAGACCTAGTAGTGATATTAATGGATCAAAAGGTATGCACAGGTATGCCTTTTGGGCATACTTCCAAATTGCTCTCCAGAATTGGATCAGTTCACAACTCCACCAACAATTCATTGGTGTCCCATTTTTCCAAATCCTCTCCAACATATGTCATTTTCCTTTCTTGTCATATTAGCCAATCTGATAGATGACATTCCAGAGTTGTTTTAATTTTCATTTCTCTAATCAAATGATGTAGAGTATGTCTTCACGGGACTATAGATAGCTTTGATTTCTTCCTCTGAAAATTGCTTATTCATATCCTTTGAACTTTTATCAATTGGAAAATGGCTTATATTCTTATAAATTTGACTCATTTTTCTATATATTTGAGAAATGAGTCACAGACACTTATTGTAAAGATTGTTTCTCAGCTTCCTTCCTTCTTTCCTTTCTTCCTTTCTTCCTTCCTTCTTTCCTTCCTTCCTTCCTTCCTTCCTTCCTTCCTTCCTTCCTTCCTTCCTTCTTTTCTCCCTCCTTTCTTTTCCTTCACTTCTTCCTTCCCTTCCTTTTCTCTCCCTTTCTTTCTTCCCCTTCTCTCTCTCTCTCTTCACATCTCTTTTTTTCTGAAACACAACTAATGAAGAAATTTCTTTTTTAAAAAATTACTTTTCATATTTATAATAAGTTTTGATTTTTCTTGACTTTTCATTGAGTGTGAAGGTGGGAGGAAGGGGAGAATAAAAAGTCTGTGTTTAAAAAAAGACATGGAGTAGGAATATTGAGTGACTTGTATAAGGACGGGTGGTGAGATCAGTGTGACTGGATCTTAGCATTGATGAAGGCAAGTAAAGAATAAGAAACCTAAAAAATGTAGAAAGAGGTCAGATTGTAAAAGGCTTTAAAAGACAGAGTATGTTTGATCCTAGATGTAATAGGGAACCCCTGGAGTTTATTGAATATATGGCAAGGAAGTGACATAATTAGACTGTGGCAAGTGAGAGGAGGGTGGGTTAGAATGGGAAAGAGACTTGAGGTAGGAGGACCATCCAGGAAGCTATTGTTATAGTCTAGACAAAATCTTCCCATGTGCACAGTGGATAGAGCACTAGCCTTTGAGTCAGGGGAACTTGAATTCAAATCTGAAATTAGATATTAGCTGTGTCATCCTAGGCAAGTCATTTTACCCTGTTTACTTCAGTTCCCTTATCTATAAGAGCCAGAGAAGAAAATAGCAAACTACTCTAGTATCTTTGTCAGGAAAATCCTAAATGGAGGCATGGAGAGCTGGACAAGACTAAATACTACTTAACAATAAAAGACAGGAGGGGATGATATCCTGATAAGGAGGCTCCATTGCTTATCTTCTTGCCTTTGCACAGGTTGTCCCATATGCTTGGAAATCACTTCCTCTTTACCTCAGTCTCATAGAAACCCTCTCTTTCTTAAAGACTCAGAGGTCAGGCACCATCTTCTGCATTGTAGCCTTTCTGATTCCCCACAATTGCTAGTATCCTTTCTCCCAAACTACCTTGGAATGAATTACTTTGGACATATTTATGTTGATTCACTTTATATTTATGCCTTATATATGTGTGTTATATTTTCTATTAGGTTTTAAGATAGGGATATATAAGTAGGGGTTATTTTCACTCTTGAATTTATATCCGTTAGCACCTAGACCAGTGCCTAGCATATAGCAGATGCTAATAAATGTTTATGGATTGATTAGTTTTTTTATGGTTTCCAAAGTGTTCTTCATACCAATGATCTCATTTAAGTGTTCACTATATCCTCAGGAAGTACTCTAGGTAAAGATGGCACCATTTAAAACAACTGCTGGATTTTTGGTGGGAAAAGGGGAATGATGACATTTCTTTTTTTTTTTTAATTAAAGCTTTTTATTTTCAAAACATGCATGGATAATTTTTCAACATTAACTTTGCAAATTCTTGTGTTCTAATTTTTCTCCCCTTTCCCCTCACCCTTTCCCCTAGATGGCAAGTAATCCAATATATGTTTAACATGTTAAAGATATATAACATGTTAAATCCAATATATGTATACATATTTATACAATTATCTTGCTGTACAAGAAAAATCAGATCAAGAAGGGAAAAAATGAGAAAGAAAACAAAATGCAAGCAACAATGACAAAAAGAGTGAAAATACTATGTTGTGATACACACTCAGTTTCTACAGTCCTCTCTCTGGGTGCAGATGGTTCTTTTCATCACAAGATCATTGGAACTGGTCTCAATCATCTTGTTGTTGAAAAGAGCTATGTCAATGATGACATTTTTATTGATTTACCCAGTCAAATGGCAATCATATCCCATAGGCTCTTAGGAATCTTGTCCTTTCATGCATCTAAAAGTTGTTTTTTTTTTTTTTTTCAAACTTCTTGTAGGTTAGTCCAAGGACTACTAGTTGGAGTGTGACATTTTGTGACCCCTTCCAAGCTTTATCTCATATTTTCCTGAAGCCTTATCATTTTCATCTTTAGGGCACAGCTGCCTTCACATGCGGTATAGGAATCTGTAAAGTAACAGGGAGGGACCCAGTTTCCTTCTGAGCTCAGCCAATGCTTCTTAGAAAGGCGTAGGCAGAACTCTTTCACAACTCAAGGTTAAGCACCTGTGTCTCCCTCTCCCCGACCCCTCTTCACTTTTGCTCAATCTTCCTTCTCTCCTACTTTGCCCTTTTCTCACTCTATTTTATTATTGTTGTTGTTGACTTTTGGTTTTATATCACTTTTGCTTCCAAATATGCTCTCCCCACCAGCCACCCTCTTTTCTCCACATTGAGCCTTCTTTTGTGAAAGATTAAAAAAGGTGAAGGGGAAAGAGTTCAGCAAACCCCACCAATACATGAACTGCATCACGTGCTACAGTCAACATCCCACCCCTATAATCTTTCACTTCTCTGATGAAGGGATTGAACAATGGATTTTCACAAATCTTCTGGGAAGCAAGTTTGTGGGTATCTATGCTCTAGGAGAGGGAGCTTCATGGGAAGGAAAGAACACTGAATTTAGCAAGAGAGAATTTGAGATCAAAGAAGGGCTCTGCTATTTATTTTTTCTGTGACATTCGCCAAGTCATTCTTTCTTGCTCCCAGTTTCTTCTGTAAAAGGAAGGGGGTGGACCTTTAAGGCTCCTTCATGTTCTTATTCTGGCTCTTTGGTCTTCTCTTTCCATTTTGTGTCTTTCATTCTCCTCTCTCAAGAATGTTTGGGCTGTGCCTTTTGCTATCTTTCAAATCAGATTGCTATCTCTCTAGTTACAGGAGGTCATAGAGTCATCTTTTGTTTATAATGATGCACAATAGTCTCCTCTAAAATGCTCCCCAAGGACAAATGAAGACACTTGAATTGGGAGCTTCACAAATATATGTGTGTGTGTGTGATATTTACATATAGAGACAGATGTAGAGACTATAGATATGTATCTCTATGCAATATATACAAAGGTTTCTGAGAAGTTGTATATAAAAAACCATATTTCAAATGGTTCTAGGAGACTGTTATTTAAAGGTTTTCTTTTTACAAAGAGAAGACTCCTTTTAGAAAGTCAAGGAATAGTTCCTGACTCATTTGCTTTGATTTTTTTTTCCAGTAGGTTAACTTAAAGTGGAGACAACACAGAATAGTAAATAGAGAGTTGCCCTTGAAGCCAGGGAAAACAGGCTTTAGCTCTTACTTCTGATGTATTCTATTGGTGTGAGTTATAGCAAGTCACTTAATCTTTCCATGCTCTATGCAAGATTACAAGATGCAGAGAGGGTGCCAGCCTACATTGACAGGGTGAATTTTCTCAGCAGAGAGTTGTCTATCAATGAAATTACGGATTTAGTACCTTCCCTAATTTTTTAGGGTAGCTTTTAAATTTTCTTCCCCAGTAAAGGTGTTACTTGATTTTTCTTTTTCTTTCCATAAACCGCCATCCCTATATGACATACTAAAGACATTTCTGAGATAGTGAGGAGGAGCTCAAACAGACACAAACAAGAGAGATAGGGAACAGCAAAGATAAGCACTAGTAGGGATTATGACCTGAACATAGTTTTGGGAGATAGACATATTCTCTCTCTCTCTCTCTCTCTCTCTCTCTCTCTCTCTCTCTCTCTCTCTCTCCTTCCCTCCTCTTTTCCTCCCTCCCTCCCTCCTAGTAAATCAATCTATTTTTTCTATTCTGAACTTAGCAATCACCAAATAAGATGAGAATTTCCATATACAAAGCAGAATACAAAAATAAGATTGATTATACATGTGGCCACGAATTTGTACCACACGTAGCTTGCTTTTACTTAGAAATAGAAAATAAATTCAACATGCTATTTTCAAAGTTGTCCTGTGTTTCTGTTTCCTACTGATCTTAGTTCTATTCTCATCTGTAATTTTAAAAAAAGTGCTTCAATGACCTTTTTTCCTTCTTTTTTGTTTTCATTTTGGTAACCCTATCCATACACTTCCCTCAAACTTTTCCCTGCTCCAGCTGAAAGAAAGGAAAATAAGCACTTGCTTCAAATCACCATGGTTAGATAAAAAGCCAATGTGAAGACTGGCTTCACACAAAAGTGTGTTTTACTCTACATCCTGAGTCCAGGAGTCTCTGACAGGAGATGGATTGCATACATCATACTCCATCCTCTTAAACCATGGTTAATCATTGTGTAGATCAGAGATCTGAAATCTTTATTATACATGATTCTTTTTAAAAAAAATTTATTTATTTTTAAATAATAATAGCTTTTATTTTTCAAAATACATGTAAAGATAGTTTTCAACATTCATCCTTGCAAAACCTTGTGTTCCATATTTTTCTACCTCCCCACTTCCCCCTGCCCTAGACAACAAGTAATCCAATATAGTTTAAACATGTTCAGTTCTTCTAAACATGTTTCCACATTTATCATCTTAGTTATGATTCTTTAACAATGTTGTTATTGTATTAATTGTTCTCATTTTTTATAATACACAAAGCATTCTATTAAATTCATATATCATCTATTGATTATTTTAGTGATTTCCCAATTAATGGGAAATGACTTTTGTACTATGTGTTCTTTACCTCTTTCTTTGATCATTTTGGCTATAAACCTAAATGATGATGCATTTAAAGTGTTGCTCTTATAAACTTCTTATCTCAACTTATATTCATACTGATGAGTCAGGTCCTTAAGCAAGGGTATAACTCCCTTCAGGGTTCTATGGGTTCCTCTGAGAACTAGAGTGTCTAACTATTACTTGAGCCCCCATTCTATTGTTTTTTCCAATGTTAATAACCAGCGAACTTTACCTAATTTCATTTAACCAATTAACATCAACTAATTTTTATTTTGACTGCAAGGCAATAGGGGTTAAGTGACTGCCCAGAGTTAGACAGCTAGGAAGTATTAAGTATCTGAGGCAAGATTTAAATTCAGGTCCTCCTGACTCTATGGCTGCTGCTCTATCCACTGCATCATCTAGCTGCCCTCATCAACTAGTTTTTACAAAGTTTTTACTTTGACTTGGGCTCTGGCTCTCAGAACTTTTATGACTTTTCATTCTGATCTTTTGAAGTTCCCATAGATCCTTTCAGGAGGCTTTTGAGTTATTAAAATTATTTTTCATAATAATACTGACTTTTGTTCATTAAAATACTATTTTTCCAGCTATACATTTGTATGAGGCCACAATTTTTTCATATAATTGAATCACAATAATATACTGAAATGAAATGAATGGAAAAGATATGAAAATCCAGTTATCTATCTTCTATTCTCAAACATTAAAGAAATGTGCAAAAATATATGACAATGTCACTCTTTTTAAATTTTTTCCTTTATTAAAGCTTTTTATTTTTCAAAACATATGTGTGGACAATTCTTCAATGTTAGCCTTTGCAAAACTTTGTGCTCCAATTCTTCTCCTCCTTTTCCTAGCCCCTCCTTTAGATGGCAAGCAGTCAAATATATATTAAACATGGCAGAAATATATGTTAAATCCAATATATGCATACATATTTATACAATTATCTTGCCACACAAGAAAAATCAAATTAAACCAGAAAAAAATGAGTAGCAAAATAAAATGCAAACAACAAAAAGTGAAAATGCTATGTTGTAAACCAAACTCAGTTCCCATAGTCCTCTCTCTGGGTGTAGATGGCTCTCTTCATCATTAAACAATTCAATGCCACTCTTTTCACAATTTTTGGGGAAAATACAGCTTTTTTCATTTAGAATATATTGTGTTAAAATATGATGAGTTTATTATTTTTATTTAAAAATAAATGTTTTAAAATTATATTTAATTTTTAATATGTGCTGATAGATATAAATATACAAACAAAAGTTTTTAGTTTCTCAATATTTTTAAAGAACATTTAAGAAACCCTGAGACCAAAAATTTTGAGAATCACTGATATAGTCCAACAGATACTCATGTTTACAGATGACATTGTTAGTTGTATGAAGCCTTAGAGCACTGAAGAGTATCTTGGAAGAGATCTGAAAGTATTCAAAAGAGTTTGGTCTGGCCACATACAAAAGGAAGAAAATTTGGGTGAAGAATGCCTATGGTCTGGATTATATTGTATATATTGGATAGATAGACTTTAGAGACCTGGAACATATTAAAAAAAAAAAAACAAAATAATTGGCCCAGAATTAAATTGGAAGAAGAGGACAGGCTATTTTAGTTATCCCAAACTACTACTAGAAATAAAGGATTATTTTACCTTTTTTCCCCCAATTGATTTTTATTGATATCTTTTTGCTTTTTCATTTCTCAAAGTATCTCTTTCCATCTTTCCCCTTCCCTCCTCCCTGGGATTTATCCTTAAGAATAAAGAATTTTTAAAAAGGAACCAAAAAACTAATTAGTTTAGTTACTAGATCAACAAAACTAACCAGTACATCAAAAAACTCTGATATTATCTTTAGTGTACCAAACTTCTAGTCCTCCACCCTGCAGAGAAGGGAGGTACCTTCTTATATCTCTTTAAGGAAGATTGGTCATTATAATTTCATAGCATTTGGTTTCAATTCTTTTGCTGTCTTCCATTTACATTGTTATAGTTGTTTAGTTCATTATTTTCCTGGTTCTGCTAACTTCACCTGGTAACAGTTCCTACTCTCCATTCCTCTGTCATTTCTTGTGGTGCAACACAAAGCCCATCCTTTTAATACAAACATTCTGTGGTTGCTGTGGTTTGACTGCAAGACGCAGAACATAGCCATCTTTGAAGAACTGAAAATGTGCAATGAAGAAGTACTTCGCAGTGGTGAGCTTGCTACAATATATAACCTATGGAAATCTTTGAAGAAAAATCAGAATAAAATCACTGGTGTTCTTGATGTATCAGGAGACATCAAGGAAGGGCTTGGTATATTGAGTAGACCTTCTGGGACTCACTTATGGAAGGACATGGAGAAGGACTCCATAGGATTCACATATGTATGTGTATATCTGTGTGTGTATAGATGTATATGTGAAATGGGTGTTACAGATATATTGGGGATATGTGCATGTTTTAATACAAGCTTGTTGCTTATTTGAAGTAGGTACTAAAAAGGTTGTTGACTACTTCCTGCATACCCTGTGCTGCTCCTTTCCTTCCTCCCTCCCTCCCTCCTTCTCTTTCTCCCTTCCTCTCTCCTTCCTTCCTTTCTTCCTTCCTTCCTATCTTCCTTCTTCCTTCCTTCCTTCCTTCTTTCCTTCCTTCCTTCCTTTCTTCTCTTTCCTTTCTTCTCGCCTTCATTTTTTCTCTTTCCTTCCCTCCCTCCTTCCCTCTTTGTTTCTTTCCTTCCTTTGTTCCTTCAAATGTGTCAAATAATATGTGTCAAATAAGGATCTTTGGAGGACTGAACACAGTGTGCAAATCCAGAACTTTGGTGATGGAAAATGGGTTACGTAGATTTTAATACTTGATGATTTCAATATAATGGTAGGTATAAGGGATGACAGCAAAAATGGTTTTTTGTTTGTTTTTTTACTGTCATCCCTTATCTACCATAGTTAAAACAACAACAAATTATTTGTTTCCTAGATTACACAGTACCTTATACATAAATGCTCTATAATGAATATTTTCTTTAAGAAAAGAATAAGGTGTTAGACAATTAAAATACCAAATACACCACAAAAGTCACTACCTCATTTCCTCCCCATTGCACTACTTTGAGATATCTATAACTTCATTATGCCCTAGGAAACTCATTGTTGGGAAAACATCATCCTGCAAGATTTTAGCAGTCTTGGTACTCCACCTGATTATTACTCTCTAATTGGAGGATAGAACAATGGACTCCAAACCTTTATTTAAGGAAAGAACTCAGTATCATTCCTCTTTGCATGTTGTCTTTCTCTATTAGAGAGGGACAATTTTTCTTTTTTCATATTTGTATTCCCTAACACTTAACAGAGCACTTGGCACATAATAAGTGTTTAACAAATGTCTACTGACATTTATAAAAGATTCTATCTTAACAGACAAGGAGAAAAAGACTGGTTACAAGTATGGAAATTATTTCTGAATTATCCATTTGTGAAGAGGCATAAGATCATAATTTAAAGCTGGAAGGGACTTTAATGCTTTTCTTTCTTTCCTTTTTTTTTTTCTTTTTTCTTTTTTTTTTTTTGGCTGAGGCAATTGGGGCTAAGTGACTTGCCCAGAGTCACACAGCTAGGAAGTGTTAAGTGTCTGAGGCCAAATTTGAACTCAGGTCCTCCTACCTTGAAGGCTGGTGCTCTATTCACTGTATCACTAGTTGACCCTTTAGTGCCTTTCTAGTAAATCACTTCACTTTACAGATGTGAAAACTGAGATTTAGGGAGCTTAAATGACTAGTTCAAAGTAGTAATAGGTGAAGAATAGGTGTTCTGACACTAGCTGTTATTGTTATTTAATCAGTTCTAGTCAAGTCCAACTTTTTGTGACTCTCTTTAAGGTTTTCTTGGCAAAAATATAGGAGTGCTTTCCCATTTCCTTCTCCAGCTCTTTCCAGGGTCACATAAATAATAAGTATCTGAAGACAGATTTGAACTCAAGAAAAGAAATTTTCCAGACTCCAAACCTGGCCCTCTGTCTACTGTACACCCAACTGCCCAACAATATAGTACAACACAATGCAACAGCGCAACAACAATTTTGACTCATTCCATTGTGCTATGCAACAAACCTTCACCTTGTTAAAGCTTAAGATTAGTCCCAAATTAGAAAAAGTAATACAAATTAGAAGTTAGGTCATGCAATTAAAATTGGTCCTATTGATGGTGAAAAATTGTAGTATTACCATTTCCTATAGCAATTTAATTGATATAAAGCAATTACCCCAATGAGGAAATCAAAGGCAATTAGAAGCTGTCTTTACCAACAACAAAAAGAAATATCTCTCCTTCAAAGAGGAGAGATAGTAGACAAAGTGAACATTAGCTTAGAACACAAGCCAGATTTCAAAATCTTATGGAAGGCAATGGTGGAATATTGTGTATGATATTCTTTCATAAAAAAGCAGTGGAGAGAAAAGATGCAGAAAATTTAATGCAAGAAGCCTAACATAAAGTACAACTTGAAAGTAACTGCAAAGAGACAACAAAAGAGAAAGAAAAAAAAAATCTGTCAAGAGTTTCATCTTTCTTGCTGTCCTCTCACTATGGCTCTACTTTTCTTTTTATCTTTTCACCAGAAACTTGGATTCTGGGTTAACTTCTCTCAACTCTGATGGGTGACTTATTTTATGAGAGCTGTAATTCTAGGTCACTTCCTGGCCATCTCTTCATCATGGCCTGTGAAAAATTTCCCCTTCTCCATTCAAGCACTAGCTCCCCTAAAAATTGTGACCACTATGTACTTTGAAGTTTAATTCATTAACATTTTCTTCATCATTAGACGATTAACAAAATAAAAAGTCATACTCTGATATGTAGTATTTGATGATTTCTGGAGTATAAATATTCACAGTAAAAATTTAAGTCAGCTCCAGTGAACTAATATGAGCTTACTTGAGCATAGCACTGATGAAATGACATTGCCTAGAAATTGTGTTCACATTTGTTGAAGAAATTTGGTTATGTTTTGGGAGTCATCTCAAAAATATTAAACAAGTTGAAAACTGGAGTTATTCCAGAGACCGAAGTGACTGTGATGTGCCTATAAAACTCCCATGGAGGAACCATTTAGAAAGAAAGGAAAGTCTTTGGTTTTGGCTTTGGGCTATGGTTCCCTATCTCCTCACCCATGCTAGAGGGGGACCTTTTGAACTTCAAAGGGTCCAGAAAATTTTGGATTGCCTATCTTTCTATCGACATCCTACTGGGATTCAGGGGTCAGCTAATTGCATGGTCTGGATTTGAGTACAAGAACAGACAAGGTGAAGTTTCACAGCTCCATAAGGAGCTCAGCCATGCTTATGGGGAACTACTTAAATTTTCACAAAGGGAAGAAAAGGACTCCCAGTAACTAAGGGATAGATTGCTCTTTACTGGATTGCTCTCTAAACTCTAAAGAGTCCCCTTGAACTCTTTATGTACTGGTGGGAGAATATTTCAGAGACCTCTTTTGAAGAAGAGGAAAAATTTTGTGCAAATTATTTTTATTGTACATTAATAAGACATTATTAAATGTCTCTTTTGAAAGCCAACTTAATGCTGATTAAATTAATTTTCAACTAATAATATTGGGCAGAACATACCATAATGGGGATTCATGGTAATAATAATATAAGAAAGGCTACTCTCTAACATTTTTGGGTACCTCTAGAGCCCTGAAGTGGCCATGTTTTCAGTTTGTCAATGGAAGTAGGAATTGGGATAATAACTCCTAAGCATGTTCTACACAAATAATTTTTTTTAAAAAAGAGAGAGAAAAAACAGTTAAGTAAAAAGAACCAATAATATCAACCAAGTCTAACATTATGTTCAGTGTTCCATATTCATAATTCTTCCACCTGTAAAGGGAGTCCCCAAAATCTTGGGATTATTTTAAACTTTAAGAATGATAGTTTCTCATATCTCCTTTTCCAGATCAGAATTGAAGATGATAATTACATAGCATTCAGGGTTATTTGTTAATTTTTGTTCTGTTGATATTGTTATAGTTGTGTTTATTGTTTATACGAACCTGCTTACTTCACTTTGCATTGATTCATATAGGTCTTCCCATACTTTGGATTTTTCATATTTATTGTTTCTTACAGCATGATCACATTTAGTGATATTCATATGTCACAATTTGTTTAACTAGATTCTTCATAAGATGGACATCTATTTAGTTTCCAGTTTCAGCTGCTACGAAAAAGGTAATCTTATTTTAAATAAAGTTCTACTAGTGTTTCTTGCTTATTTATTTCAGTCATTTCTTTATATCCCTTTCCTAGCCTTCCTTTCCTCACATCTCCTCCACAAATGCATCTTGGATCTTCCTTTATAACAAAGAAAAATAGTTAAGTAAAGTGGATGTATATTATTTCACTTCCTGAAAAGAAAAAATTCCAACTGATTGATTTATATCTGTAATCTCCTATTTTTCTTTTCTTTTTTTATTTGAAGCTTTTCATTTTCAAAACATATGCAACGATAATTTTTCAGCATTGACCCTTACAAAACCTTGTGTTCCAATTTTTCTCCTCCTTCCTCCCATCCCCTCCCTCTGCATGGCAAGTAATCCAATATATATTAAGCATAGTCTCCTATTTTTCTAATAAAAAGAGGAAAATATGTTTGATCATTTGGATCAAGATTGATTAGCATAATAAATATTTCTGATTGTCTTTCAATGTTGCTTTCATTTACATTATTTGTAGTCAATGGGTATATGTATTTTCCCAGGTTCTACTAGTTTCTCTTTGCATCACTTCCCAAATTTCTATAAATATCTATTATTCATCATTTCTTGTTACATGATATTCATTTTATTTACATGTCACAATTTACTTGGCCAATACTCAATTAATGGGCTCTCCCTTTGTGTCCAGTTTTTTGTTGCAACAAAAAGTACTATCAATATTTTGCAATCCATAGGACTTTTTTCATCTTTGGTTTCCTTATGATGTATGCCCACTAATGGAGACGGTATTAATGGCTTACCCTTAATTTATTACTATTAAACAAATTTATCATTAAGTTAAGAAACTTACCAAAAAATCCCCAGTTCATTAAGTAGGTCCCTCTTTTGATCTCTTTATCCTGGTCATACACAAAGCATGAAGAATTCATAGGAGGAAATGATTAAAACTAGAGGGATGACCCACATAGATTAGACCATATATAAGTAAGTATTTAAGTATATTTAGGATTATAAAACCCTTTTCATATAGATTCATGTGATCTAAGCAACATTTGTGAGAGCTGGGCAACATAAAATGAATGGGCCCTCTATGGGCCTCGGTTTCCTATTTTAAAATTGGGGACAAATAATTTGGTCATACTTGCTCTATTGATAAGTGGTGAGGTCAGAGGACCTAGGTTCAAATCCAATGCTCTTTCTATAATATGAGTAGCCTTATTGAATTTAGTTAATTGTATACAACTTATTCCAATCAAAAAACCCACATCAACCAATGTGGACTGGTTACATTTGAATTTGAGTCAAGGGAAAAGTTGCTGACCAAATGGCAGGAAGGGCATATCCTTATGATTAAGAGGGACATTTTCCTTGTAATATGTAAAGGGTTTTGTGAGGTTCCCGTGGTTTTCAGTTTTTTTAAGGGACATTCAGAAAGAAAGTTCAATGACTTTTTAAAAAACAAACATTTCTGGGCAAGTTAAGGGGTTTTGCTAGTCTCTGCCAATGACATGTTGGGATTTTACCACTAATGTATTCCCAGTGCAACAGGAGGCCCCAGCTTGGAGTGATAGGGAATGTACTATTTTTTTTTCCTACCAATAGAAATTCAGGGCTGATCCCATTTATGCTTTCTACTGAAGCCTCCATTACCTGATCAAGTGTGGGCTCCCCAAAGGACATAATCACGTTGGGTTTAGAACACAATTGTGGGCTTATTGGCTTTGTGATTTGTGGTTAGCTTGTTGGATGATGTGTATTTACTGATGAAAGGAAATTACTTAAGAGAGCCAGGCATTTAAATTAATTGTGCCTTTCAGGATAGAGGCCTAAGAGAATGAAAAAGCCCCTAATTATGTGTCTGCCTCCCAATTAGACTGAAATACTGAGTTTATAAAACAAAAATAGAACTTGACCAGATTTCTACCGCCACTTGGCTCTTAGTTTCCATAATGTATAAAACATAAATTGCTTTCCAGTATTTTATAATTGTATTTGATACTTTTTAGGTTCCTTAGTATCTCTGAAGTTTTGCAGGGGAGAGTTTACAAAGTGATTTTTAAAACTATCTAAAGATCAGATAAAATAATGGCCCTTTGTAAAGCACCCTTACTTCCCAATCCCCCATGATCTCTGTTGATTTTTAGTGGAAAGAGCCCTGAAGTGTGGATCAGAAGAGTTAAACTTGGTTTCTAGTTCCACTACTGTATTCCTGTGAGCAATTTCCTTGATCTCTCTAGACCTCAGTTTCCTAAAATTTGTAAAATTTTAAAATCTGTGATCCTATAACTCAGTAATCTCTAAATCCTTTCTTTTTTGAGTTCTATAATCCTGTAGAATAATAATATGCTCCATTTTACAGATGAACAAACTGAAGCTTAGAGGCTTGCTGTTTCTTGAGGAAATATAAGCTATCTGAAGCAAAGGATTGCTTTGTTTATGTCTTTGTGTCTCCAGCAGCTAACCCTATGCCTCAAATGTCATTTTTAAAATGCTTGTTGAATTGAATTGGCTTGTCTTTGGAGTTGCTATTTTTGTAAGGGACATTGGGCAGGTAAATTTCATCTCCGAAGCCTGATTAGTCTGATAATTTATCTCTTTTCCTGTATAGAATCATTGGCACCTGGTAAAAGGGTCCAAAAGGCAACTTTTGATCATGGCTCAGTGAAGGGTCTGTTTCAAGATGGATTTTCTGATTTAGAACTTGCCTGTGACACCACCTGGGCAATAGATTGTAGTAACTTGGCTGTTCCCAATATGAATTGGTTAGCACTCTGTTGAAAAGAACCCTTAACTATGACATATGAGGATGAGCCAACTGAATGTGTTTGACTTTTACTTTTCTTTGTTCTCCTGAGTTTTTCTTTTTGGAGTGCAGCAGGGGACTAAAGTAATTTTTTCTTCCTTTTCCCCTGAACCACACTTAGGCTCACTTAGTGGTGCCTTGGATCAGAGTTGAGTTCAGAGGATCCCTCTGACTTGAGAACAGTAGTGAGATCATGGATATGAGGGACTGGCATATGGGCCATTCCATTCTGGACCCAGAAACAGATGGGGCAGCTGCAGATTATATCAGGATTCCTGCAGTTATGCACAGCAGAAGCAGACAAGCTTGCCTACAAGGGCTCCTTGTGGTTCAGTCCTTCTGCATTGTCCAATCTTTTGTGAACCCCATATGGACCATAGCATGCCAGGTCCTTCTCTCTATCTTCCACTATCTCTGGAAGTCTGTCCAAATTAATGTTCATTGTTTCCATGACACTATCTATCCATCTCAATCTCTGCCATCTCCTTTTCCTTTTACCTTCAATCTTTCCCAATGAGTCCCATCTTTTCATTATGTGGCCAAAGTATTTGACCTTTCAGTAAATAGCCTGAATTAATTTCCTTAAGTATTGCTAGATTTGTTCTCTATATGGTTCATGGGAAATGTTTTGACAGCTAAACTCTCGTGAAGAATAGGGAAAAGTTTGGGGTTTTTTAATTTTTATTTTCTAGGCAAAGTGATTCCATAATCTAGTATTCTAACCAGAGAAGAAAGATTTTGGGGGTAATAGTGCCAGCATTGAGGGTTGCCTTGGATGTAACCCCAAGTTCAAAATTCTGGAGTTTGGTTCCTTTAGAAATGGAAATAACTGAGCAACTTTTTGGCAAGTGTATATTGCTTACAAGATCCTTGAATTGTAAAGAAAAGTAATTTAGTAAAGAACTAAAAGGATGAAAGAGTAAACCCCTTTTTGCTTTCTGCTCTTACTGTGAGTGATTTAGACACTGCCATTTTAATGGGAAAGAGATCACTTGTTCATTGGTCTCAAATTGGTCTCCCCTATACTGTCAAATTAACTTTCCTAAAGTTCAGGTCTGACTTAATTCTCCAATAAAATCTGGTGGCTTCTTATTACCTCCAGGATCAAATATAAAATCCTTTAGTTGATTTCTAAAGCTCTTCATAATCTGGTTTTCCCCTCTCTTTCCAGTTGTCTTACTCCTTATTCCCTTATACTCTGTAATCTAATGTAAAAACTGGTCTCCTTGTTGTTTCACTTGTACAACATTCCATCTTCTGATTGCTGGCATTTTCATTAACTATCCTTCTTACCAGAAACTTTCTCCTCTTCATCCCTGGTTTCCCATCTCTAGTCAAAGCTAAATTCTCTCTCTCTCTCTCTCTCTCTCTCTCTCTCTCTCTCTCTCTCTCTCTCTCTCTCTCTCATTTTAAAGCTTTTTATTTTCAAAACACAGATTATGCACAGATAATTTCACAACATTGACCCTTGCATAGCCTTGTATTTCAGATTTTCTCTTCCTTCATTCCCCCCCCTCCCCCATGGAAGCAATCCAATATATGTTAAACATGTTAAAATATATGTTAAATCCAATACGTATAAACATATTTATACAATTCTCTTTCTGCACAAGAAAAATCAGGTAAAAAAAAAGTAAATGAGTAAGAAAACAAAGAGCAAGAGAACAACAACAAAAAGTGAGAATATTATGTTATGATCTATATTCAGTTCCCACAGTCCTTTCTCTGGGTATACAAGGCTCGCTTCATCACAAGATCATTGGAACTGGCCTCAATCGTCTCATTGTTGGAAAGAGTCACATTTATCAGAATTGACTGTCATATAATATTGATGTTGTCGTGTACAATGATCTTCTGGTTCTGCTCATTTCACTCAACATCAGTTCACGTAAGTCTCTCCAGGCCTCTCTAAAATCATCCTCCTGATCATTTCTTATAAAACAATAATATTCCATAGTATTCCTATACCATAACTTATTCAGCCATTCTCTAATTCAAAGCTAAATTCTCATCTTTTATCTCAGAAGTCTCTCAAACTTCTTTCAGAATTTTCCTTAATTTTAATACCTTCTCTCTGTTGATTATCTCCAATTTATCCTGTATATAATTTGTACAAAGTTGTTTGCATTTTGTATTCTTCCACTCTCATTATTGGACTGTTAGTTCCTTGAAAGGAAGGATTTTTTTTTTTTTGTAACCCCAATGCTTAGCATTAGCCTGGCACATAGTAGACAGTTTATAAATGCAATTGACTTGATTCAACTTGATTTGTTTTTCTTCTAGACCAAATTATCAGGAAACTTGCAAGTCAGGAAAGGATCATTTAGAAGCCTTTGGGAGATACCAATTTTATTGAAATGTCATTATGATACAAGTAATCCCAAATTCAATTGTCTTATGAAAGGAGTTTATAAGAAAGATTTTATGAAACTACTATGATTGCTTAATCTATTTACGTATGTTTAACTTGGGTGTCTGTAAACACCTAAAATATCCATGGATAGATTTCAGGCAGTCTGTGAACTTTGATAGGAAAAAAATAGTGACTTTATTGTTATTAACATTTAACTTAAATTGATAAAATAATAAATTGATAAAAAAAACCCTACATATACATGTAGGTAACAAATGTTATTCTGACAAAGGGTCCATAAATTTCACCAATCTGCCAGAAGAATCTATGATTTAAAAAAAAGTTGCACATATTAGATGCTTGTAGATTGACTGATGTGAATTTTTTGTAGGGTGAAATGAAGCCTACTATACTTGATATTCATTTGTTACCTTTGTGCTTATAAGGGATCTAGGAAACTTATTACCCACATTAGTAAAATCCAGACATGAGAATTTTCAGAAATTCCCTAGAGTAATCTTTGGTAAGGAAGAAATAATCACTTTCCTTCTCAGCCAACTGAACTTTATCCAAGTGAATCAAAGGAGCATGAAGTTCTAGGTCATACATTATATTTGGACAAGATTCCAAATTCTCAGGAGTTGCTACAAAAGTACAACCTACTGACATTATTCCCCTGATGATATTGTTTGCTACATGTTAAATGGACATTATCTTAGAACCCAATGTTTTAGAAAACTCAAAATTATCTGGAACACAGGGTGATGAAAAGAGTTGTGCTAGAGAGAAGCCCTTATCAGCTTTAAATTCATGATCTCATGTTCCTATGATACTATTTTATCCAATGATGATTCAATTACAGTATATCATGAAAACCATAGTCAAGTGCTCATAGACTGGAACAAGATATGGACTAGCCCATATATTGAGAATGAGAGACAATAATAGATGAACAGCTCAAGAAATATACTGCTTCCCCTTAATTATTAGAAAAACAGGAGGAGGGTCTCAACGATTTAGTTATACCTTCTATGGTAATTTAGGAAAAAAAGAACATAGATAAAAAATTGTGTAGGAGGATAAAGTATGGAAGAGTTGCAACTTACACCAAAAAAGGAAGAGCTCATACTATCAGAATCAAAGGCTCCTTAAGGTTATAATTTCAAATTTGAATTAATAGCAGTTGTTTCCGAAATATCTCTTTTTTTGTAATAACTGATACAGTAATTAAAACTGAGGTCTCTCTGCCCTCATAAGAGAAGGCTGCCCACTTCAAGTTTTTGCTGCTCTGATATATAGAACTCTTTCATAAACTGCCTTTACTCTATCTTTGTCAACCTATTTCATATTATTCCTCAACAAACTCTACATTTGAACCAATTGCCCCCCATGCTCTCCCATCTCTGATACCTATACCTTAGAGCTAGCTGTCCTCCTATGCATGCATGGAATACTCTCTTTCCTCATTTCTAGGAACCCTTATCTTCAAGGCTGAGATCAAATGCTATTTCTCAAAAGAGGCCTTTCCTTATTTCTCTAGTTATTAGCTTCCTTTTACTGAAAATTGCTTTGTGTTTACTTATTATATATTTTGTATTAAATTATATGTTTCTATGTTATTTTTGCCTGGGAGAATGTGAGTTACTGGAAGGCAGAGACTGTTTTTGAATACCTCCTATGGTACCTGATGCATATATTAAAAGATTGTTTTATTGTAGCCTTCAGAGATTATATCCATTGTTATGCTAATAAATCATTTGGACTTTGATCAGTTTCCTGAACCTATTTCTGAGCTGTTGAATTATGTGCTATTGTTCAAGCATTTCAGTCTTGTCTGACTCTTCATGATCTCATCTTTAAAGTTTTCTTGGTAGAAATTCTTGGTAGAGATTCGAGCGATTTGCAATTTTCTTCTTTAGTTCATTTTATAGACAAAGAAATCAAGACAAACAGGGTAAAGTGATTTGATCAGAGTCACAGTTAGGATGTGCCTGAGGCTGGATATGAACCCAGGCTTTCCTGAGTCCAGATCTAGTTTTTAGCTGCTATTCAAATGTATGCTCCTTTTCCTTCTTCTTCTTCCTCTTATTTTTCCTCCTCCTCCTCTTCCTTCTCCTCCTTCTCTTCCTCCTTCTCTTTCTTTTCCTCCTTTTTCTCCCTTCTTCCTCCTTTTTCTTTTAGGCAATCTGCATTAAGAGACTTGCCCAGGATCACAGTAGGTGTCTGAGGCTAGATTTGAACTCAAGTCCTCCTGACTTCAGGGTCAGTGATTCATTGACTGAAACACCTGGCTGGCTCTGTATGTACTTGTTAAGGCTCTATGTGCTAGGCATGGTGATGACTAATAGGTATGCAAGGATATAAAAATGAAAATGAAATTTCAGGAAGTTTCCATATTATATTATGATAAGGACCATGCCTGGGTGAAGGGGCAGGTCAATTCTCTGAAAGCCTCCGCAGCTGTGGATTGTGACATTTGAGGGAGGTGCAGGGCAGCCTTTACTGACACAGGTGTTGCTTGTGGATTGGGAATGAAATAAATTGGAGGCAGAGGGAAGAGGAAAGGTCAGACAAGGCAACTGCCTCTCAGTCTCCTTGAATCATCATCATCCTCTCATAGGAAGAGATCCATTCTACAGGTCTGAGTTAGACCTCCAGCAGTCACTGGCAGGTGGCTCCCGTATTACAATAATATTATAAAAATTGGTGTACAGGCTTTCATAAAATACCTTTGATTCCTTTATTGGCCAAGTCAGACTTATACCAAGTATTAACCTGGTGGTGCTTATGCTAACCTATATATATATATATATATATATATATATATATATATATATATATATATTTCTATTTTCCTGGAAGGATGCTGTGTCCTGATCTCCTGAACATTCTTCTACTTGGCCAAATGTTCTGAGAATTTGCCTTGAATGGCTTAGGGAGGGTGTCTCATCTTGTGAATGATTTTTCTGTCCTGACATGTAAGGTGATATAGATCTGGCACTGAATTTAGGTTCTGATATTTGATTTGTATGGCCTTGGCCATGCAAAATTTACATTCCCTGAGCCTCAGTTTCTTCACCTGTGAAATAGGGATAATAATTATTCCCTTTCCCTTTTTAGTGTTTCCTTTCCTTTGACACCAAAAACAACTTTGTATGTATTTTGTATATTTTTACTTGCATATGTGTTGAATGTACATATTGTTTTCTATGCCCCCACGAATATAAGCTCTTGGAGGGCAAGGATTCTTGGTTTTGTCTTTGTATTTCTAGCTCCAAGCATACTGCCCTGCATGCAATAGACATTAAACAACAGCAATAACAACAATAATAAACAACAAAAATAAACAAACTTGCTGAATTGAATAAAATAACCCTTGTACTATTTACCTCACAGGTTGTTGGGAAGAAAGTGTCTTTTAAGCCTTAAAGAGTTCTATGAATTATTATTAGTCACACAAATACCTAACTAGAGGATAGAGTGGTACTTGTTATATAATAGAGGGTGTGGTTTGCTTTGGGTTTTCAGTTACACAGAACTAATCCTAACTGCAATTACTTTTGTCCAATTCTAGGACCAGTTTCTGCTCCCTGAAGCTTCTTCCAAATCTATGCACATGTTTGTGCAGGGCCTGAGCCTTCTTGGTGAAAGAATGAGCTTAATGGACAGCTCCTTGTGTGCATAAATATCAGTACTAAAGAGAGCAATCTTGAAGATGGCCAAGGGGGGCCACCCACTGGCAGACCTAACTCATTGAATGAATTAACAAATGTATAAAGGAAAAAACCCCATTAATTAAGTACTTTATATGAGATAATCATTAGGGATACAAATAGAAAAAGTGAGATAATTCCTGCCTTTAAGGAGCTCCCATTATAATAAGGAAAGACAATATAAATGTTGGGGATCTAGAGTTGGAAATCTAGGAGAGGAAATCTGGGAGCAAAGACTGAGTGTACTAAGCCTGTGGCATGTTTTGGAGATGCCGGAAGAAGTACTATTGTGTCTTGGCTCCAGGCAAACTAAGGTAACAAAAGTCACTTATCTGAGCCTAGGGTTCTGGGGCTAGAGAGAAATGAGAGATGGAAGGAAGAAGGAAGGAACAGAAGGAAGAAGATGGAAGGAAGAAAGGAAGTCAAGATTGAAAACTGCCTTTGGTGGGAAATATCCTTCCTCATAATATCCATACCACTGAGCACATAAAATGAAGCATTATAAGACTTTATTTCAATGTCTCATACTTTCTGCTTATAGAACTTTTATAGAATAAGAAAAAACCCACAGATAACTATAATACATAATATGACTTGCAATAAATGTATTGAAGGTACACTAAACAAAAGGTGATGTGCAGAGAAAAATCATTACAGAAGACGTCATAGAGAATTGTAGAAACATAGGGAGGCCGCAATAGAATTGGATAATACAGGATAGGGAAGGATTCAATAAGTAAAGGCAGGGTGGAAGAACCTTTCAGGTATACAGAAATAGCTTGAAGGAGGATAATAAGACAGAACAGCAAAGGGGGTGTTTGTTTATGTGATAGAGAGCAGTCCTGTGGATCTGGAGCCACATGGAGGATTCATGAGTGAAGAGAAGACATAATTTGAGAAATGACTAAAAAGGTAAAAGTGGTGGACTAGTGCCAGATTGTGGAACACTTTAAATACTAGGCAAAGGAAACTATACTTTAATCTTTTAAGAAACCCAAGGAATGTACTTCTCAGCACCCACTATATAAAATATTGGTTGAGAACTTGTGAAGGCTGAGTATTTAAGAAAAAGAATTGTGTGTCAGCTCATGAATCAGGATAGATCTAATAGACTTGAATTCAAATCCAGTCTCAGATGCTCACTACTGGTATGATGATGGACAAGACACTTTGAATACTTTAGTCTTCCTATTTTTTAAAATTAAAACTTTTTATTTAAAAAGCATATGCATAGGTAATTTTTCCATTATTGACCCTTGCAAAACTTTTTGTTCCAAATTTTTCCCTCCTTCTCCCCACTCCATTCTCTAGCTGACAGATAGTCCAATACATGTTAAATATGTTGAAATACATGTTAAATCCAATATATGTATACATATTTATACAGTTATCTTGCTGCACAAGAAAAATCAGATCAAGAAGGAAGAAAAAAGAAAAACTGAGAGAAACAAAATGCAAGCAAGTAACAACAGAAAGAGTGAAAATGCTATGTTTCTATTGGATTATATCCCAAAGAAATCTTAAAGGAGGGAAAAGGACCCACATATGCAACAATGTTTGTGGCAGCCCTTTTTGTAGTGGCAAGAAACTGGAAACTGAGTGGATGCCCATCAATTGGAGAATGGCTGAATAATTGGAGAATGAATGAATGGTACGTGGAAGTAATGGAATATTATTGTTCTGTAAGAAACAACCAGCAGGATGATTTCAGAGAGGCCTGGAGAAACTTACATGAATTGATGCTGAGTGAAATGAGCAGGACCAGGAGATCATTATACACGGCAACAACAAGATTATATGACGATCAATTCTGATGGATGAGGCTCTCTTCAACATTGAGATGTTTCAAACCAGTTCCACTTATGCAGGGATGAAGAGAGCTATCTACACCCAGAGAGAGAACCATGAAAGAGTGTGGAACACAACATAGCATTCTCACTCTCTGTTGTTATTGCTTGCATTTTGTTTTCTTTCTCAGTTTTTCTTTTTTCTTCCTTCTGTTCTTTCAAAACACATCAATATCAACACTCTCTCTCCTATCCTTTGCCCCACTCTCAGAGGAAGAGGTGGTTCTCCCCTTAGACAACAATTACATCTCTATTTTTGTCTGTGATATCCAGTCTCCTTCTAGAGCTTGCCCTTGGAAATCTCTTTCTCTCCTCCTTCCTTTTATAATGGAAGAAAGCATCATTTATCGCAAATTCTATGTCTCATATCTCATCCAATACAAATACTTTTGCAAATAGTATGATGTTGTAATGCCTTTTGGTGTAGAAAGATAAAAAAACTCAAGGGGTCAGAGCATTATAACTCTGCCTAATTTTCAATTTCTCTTTATTGATTGCTTCCTTCCTCAATGCCCACAAATATACCCAGATCTTTCCATCCCTGACAAAATTTCACTTGGCCTTAACATGGCCTTAAGGTATCATCCCAATTCTCTCTTTAACTTTTTTTTTTTCCAGTCATACTATTAGAATAAGTAATCTGCTTTCCCTCCTCTGCTTTCTAAACTTCAATTCATTTCTTATCTCTTTGCAAACTGGCTTCTCTCCTGTCTGAAAGTGATTACTCCAAGGTCAACAAAGAAGTCTTTATTGTTAAGTCCAATGAATTTTTCTCAATCTGAATCTTTTATGAACCTCTGTAGCCTTTTTTGTTCTTGCTGTTGACCAGTGTTTTCTGAACATTTTCAACACCCTGAGTTTTCATCACACAGCTTTGTTATGATTTTCTTTCCATTTTCCAGGATCCTTTTCAGGTCCATCATTGTCCTGTTCCTTGTGTATTGGCATATTGGCCCAGGGTTCTGTCCTCTACTGTCTTCCTTTTCAAATTTTCTTAGTGATCTCATCATTTCCCATGCTTTTAATTATTATCTCTATGCACACAACTCTCAAGTGGACAAATCTCAAATCAAATTCATTTTCTTTTCCCCTTAAGCCTTCCCTTCTTTCCAAATCTTGCTGTTTTTCTAGTAGTGCTGGATCTGGATAACAAACTAGGAGTCATTTTTAACTCAACACTCATTTACATTGCCCCAATCTAATAAGTTGTCAAATTTTACTTATTCTATCTCCTCAACATCTCCTTCATCTTGTCATAACTACCATAGTACAAATCTTCATCATCTTTCACCTGAACTATTACAAGTCTTATAATTGATCTCCATTAATCTATGATCTCCAATCTACCCTCCACATAACTGCCAAATTGATATTTACAAAGTACATTTTTGTCCCAACATCATGAGCTCAAGAAGCTTCACCTGCTGCCTCCTCACTGCTTGTAGGATAAATTATGAAATAATCTGGAATTCAAAAGCTTTTGCAACTTAACTTTGTCTTCTTTTTCCAATTTGGTTATCAAGCAAGTTGGGAAGGGACTGAATTTGAGACATTGACATGAGCAAGTAGTTCTAGATGAACTCTTTGAGAAGAAAACCCCTAGGAGAAAGGGGGCATGGATAAGAATAGGACAGTTTCATTCTCAGACTCAGCCAGCTCCCTTGTCCTATTTTATAAAAAGAAGAAGCTTGCTAGTATTGAAGCAACCCGAGGATTTTGGACCTCTGCATCTTTCCATCAGCCTTTTAGACTCATACTACTTGTATATTAATAATTTCCACCTTTCCATCAGTTACCAAACAGTTTCATCAGTTCAACTAGTGGAAAATTTTTCATTGGGATTCAAGGATAGATGAATGCAGATTCACCATGCTTAAGTGGAATTTCCTGAGCACACCACAAATGGAAGAAAAAAAATTTTAGCAACCAAAAGCTGTGTTCCCTCTTTGCTACATGCTTGTACTCTTCAAGTTCGAGTCCACTTTCCCGGAGATTCTGTGTGTACTTGAAGGGGAGTATGTCACAGAATTTTGAAGGAATATATTATGCCAACTGTTCTTATGAAATTCCTCTTCCTAATTTTTTTGCTTATATCCTTTACATTTTCTTTAATCAACAAAAATTTGCCTTTTCTTCCTTCTACCACTCCCAATTGTTACAAATCTGTATTGTCAAGCAAAATAAATTCTCTTATTATGTAAAAAAAAAAAAAGCTTCAGTCTCTTTGCTGAGTCTATCACTTCCCTGTCAGGAGATAGTTTTATCATAATTCCTCTGGAATTATGGTTGGCCATCACATTAATCAGAATTCCTAACTTTTTAAAAGTTGTTTGTCTTTATGAGACAAATTCATTCTTCCTTGAATAAAGCCTTCTACTCACAATGGAACATGCTACCATCTCCAGATAGAGAAATGATGGGCTCTGTGTGTGTGTGTGTGTGTCTAAGAGAGAGAATATGAGAATTTGTTTTACTTGATAATAGGTTTTGCTTTTCTTGCTTTCTAAATAGGGGGAGGACAGAAGGGAGATAATTTGGATTTGAAAATCAAATCAAATTAAACAAAATTTTTTCTCCTAGTTCTGCTCAATTCACTCTGCATAGGTTCACACAAGTTTTCCCAAGTTACTCTGAG
This sequence comes from Sarcophilus harrisii, assembly GCF_902635505.1. Taxonomy (NCBI): domain Eukaryota; kingdom Metazoa; phylum Chordata; class Mammalia; order Dasyuromorphia; family Dasyuridae; genus Sarcophilus; species Sarcophilus harrisii. The sequence continues at coordinate 232,787,476 of NC_045427.1, forward strand.
GCTGTTCCCTTGATCATTTCTTGTGCATTCTGTCACATTCATATACCATTGTTTATTCTACTATTTGTCAATAGGTGATCCCCCCCCACCCTCGCTCAGTTTCTAATTCTTTGCTATCACAAAAAGAATTCTATAGATTTTTTTATACATCTGTTTCTTTTCTTTTTTCATTGATCTCTTTGGGGTTTCAGAACTACCAATAGTAGGGCTTGGTCAAAAGGTACAGACAGTGTAATAATTTTAATTCAAATTATTCTCAGCTGGAAGCATATTAGAATGGTGAAGTGATAAAATTTGAAACCACGGACACAAGTTCAAAAAGGACCTCTGACATTTACTATCTGAGTGTGAGCTTGGACAACTCACTTAACCTCAGCCTGCCTCAGTTTCCTCATCTGTAAAATGAGGATAATAGCTCATTTCCTAGGGGTGTTATGAGGATAAAAATAATATTTGTAAAGCACTTTACAGACAATAAAAAGCCATGTAAATTATTATTATGTTTATGGAGCCCTGCACCACCCCATGCACCATGGGGATGTTTTCCACAGAAACCAAACTTTTCAACTGTTTTCTAATTTGTCATTAGCAAATTTCTCCAGTAGCCATAAGAAAGATGGAATTGGAAGAAAGAAGAATAGATAAAGGAACACTTCCTACAACCATATTGTCAGGTTGTTTAATTTCTTGTTGGTAAGGATAGAAAAGCAAGAGAAGGAGAATGTGGATTATTAAGCGTCTCAGATCTGGTAGGTGACCAGTGGGGATACATAGTTGGGGGTGAGCTCAAAAATGCCCACAGAATGACTTACCTACTTTTAAAATTGAGTTTCCCTTACTCTAACCCCAAGTGGAATGTGGTAAAAGGAGCCTTGCTTTCAAGTTTTATTATTTAAAGGCAATTTGAGAGAAGACCAGAAAGATGGGGCAGTCTGGTTCCAGTCTGCTACTATATGTGCTACCTTTATTATCTTGCACAAGTTGCTTCTTTGGGTTCATTTTCCTCATCTGTAAAATGAAAGGATTGGACTACAGCAAAGCTCCTTAAATTGTGGATTGAGACACCCTGAATGAAAAATTTGGTAACAGTGAAAGATATTAAATATTCTGCCAATATTTAATTCCTTATGTAAAAATTAAAAAAGCACATCCATCTCATTAGTATACAATTTTGTTTTCATCTTTAATAAATGATAAAATTATATGAATAACAAAGAATTATTTTTAAATAATTTTTTATGATTTATTATCAGCAAATCTTTGATTCATATATCTATTTTATATACCTAAGCACCTGCGGTCCTATGAAAATTTCTTGGGTGAAAAGGGGTCACAAATAGAAAAAATTTAAGAAGCCCTAGACTAGAGTATCTGTAAGATCTATTTTAGCTCAAACTGGGCAAGGCAGAAAAATGTTTCTTTGCCCAGGCAAGTGAAGTCAGAAGGCAGCGATTGAAATATCCTTTGTCTTCACATGGAAATTTCTGTTTCCTTTGTCGTGGGAAAGTTTTATTTTCTTCACCTTACTGCTTCGACCAAAATTGAGGTAAAAGACTATTCTGCTTGTTACTTTGCCATTTTTACTCCTTTTTTATGCTACCATCTGCTCTAACATGCTAAGTTACTTAGTGATTTGACAAAAAAGATGTTGGTCTCTTAGTGTGACTGAAAATGGTATTTAGTGCATCACTGGGTTGATGTTTATAAAATTCAGATTGGGATCTGGGAATTGTTTGTGGAAAAACCTTGTGGGTGAGTATGACCCTGAACCTTAACATTTTCAGATTCTTTGAGTCTGAATGGGAAAAGACCTCTAGGCATTGAGGCTAATCTTTTTTCATTTTATTCTATGAAATATCTAAGGACCAAAGATAAATGACTTTAACAAGATTCAATTTTATTCAGTTCAATTTATTAAATATCCATATATTCATTAAACAAATATAAATGCCTGCTGCAGATACAACATGTAGACTGAGGGAAATGTAAAAGTCTAGTGAAAACAAGGTCCCTGCTGTTAAAGAAATAGGATGTTTTATGACAAATACATAAATAAGAAAAAAATAAAAAATTAACTACAATACACAATTATTTGATAAATGAATTTGGGTGAGGTATAAGGAGGAGAGGAGATTGACATATATGTGAAAATTTGTAGGAATCATGGAAGCTTACCTGGAAGAGGGGACATTTAAGTTTCACTTAAAGGACTGATGCTGTGCTGATATGAAAAGGGGTGAAAGGACATTTAAAGCATATGGTACATTGAGCAATTACTGTGAAACTAGGAAAGTACAGGGTACATGTGAGGGCATAGTCTATATGTAAAGTTCATAGAGGGGAATAATATAAAATAAAATTAGTTCTCCATTTAACTCTCATGATCATGGCTCTAGAGCTCGGCTAAATGAGCAAATGAAAAAAAGAAAAGAAAATTTATGAAGTATTTCTTATATGCAAAAAATTGTGTCAAGCACTGGATATACAAAGAGAAAGCTCCTTGACCTCAAGGAGCTCACATTCAAATAGAGACAAGTAAAATATATAAGAGGTTTCAGTTGCAAGGCAGAAGAAAAGATCCCATGGTGATAATGGTGAAATGGATGGTAATGGATATTCTTTAATGTTATTTCTATCAATAAAATAAAATTCACTTCTGATATTGAATCATTTGACAGAACCTAGCAACTTGGTGGTGAGAACTTTCTTTTCCAGGTCTTTAGTAGTTATGGCTGTTGAGTAGGTAGGTATTAGATTGCATGTCCACAAAGCTTTATGCCCTGGGGAATGACTATAAAGCCTGACCTGGAAGCAGCCTGGTAGTGTGCCATTGGTAGTACTGCTAATTTCAGAGCTTTTGGGCTCAGGGTCCTGGGCTGTTATCATTTCGGTCTAACAGGAGATGACAGTTAAGGTGATAGCAGTAGTTTGACTTGCGTGTTATATGTTACCTCCTTTTTGTCCCACAGGGTGCCTTATTGCTTCACCTAGACTGGCTTGCCTGGCCTATGGAAAACCTTAGAGATCATCTTTGCTAATAACCTTGATTTACAGATGAGGAAACAGAATACTAAGAAGTTTAAGTGACTTGTCTAATATCACACAGGTATTAAGAATCAGGTAAGATATGAACAAAGGTTTTTTTTTGTTTGTTTGTTTTTTTTAACACTAAAGTCAGTTTCTTTCCATTGTACTCTATAATAGAAGTGGCCCTATTTTTTTTTAAAAAGGTATTGGAACACATCATTTTAGAGTAAAAAGAACTGGTAGTTCCTTAAAGTTGGAAAGACTTTCAGTATGGGTCAAGGATGGACTATATCTGTTGTCAGAAGAAAAGAGGAAATATCTGTGGGCAAGAAGGAAATATCTTATTAACAATAGTATCCTCTTTCTCTGTCTCCATATTAATTTGTAAGAGCTCTTCAAGAATTATCATTTAAAAATTATTTTCCTCAATTACATGTAAAAAAAGAACAACTTTTTTTTTCTAGCTATACATATATATTCTTTTTTTCTTCCCACATTTCCTTATGAATCATGATGGGAGAGAAAAATCAGAACAGAAGGGAAAAACAATGAAAGAAAGAAAACAGAAAAAAAGGGGGGGGGGGAAGTGAACATAGCATGTACTGATTTACATTCAGTCTGCATAGTTCTCTCTCTAAATGTGAATGGAATTTTCCATCCAAAATTTACTGGGATTGCCTTGGATCACTGAACTGCAGAAAAGTCTATCATTGTTGATCATCGTGTAGTCTTACTGTTGCCATGTGCAGTGTTTTCCTGGCTCTCCTTGTTTCACTCAGCATCAGTTCATAAAAATCTTTCCAAGTCTTTCTGAAATCAGTATATATATGTGTATATATATACATTTATATATATATACATGCATACATATATATATATATTTTTTTGAAAATTCTTATCTTATACAATCACTGGCAGCATGCCTCCCAGGATGAAATACCAAGAGTTTGCTCCTATGAATTCTTCACCAGCTTACCTAAGTGAAGAGAGACTCATCACCAGAATAGTGACTAAGAGGTAGCTAATTACTTTTGGACATTGGCAACTATGAAATGGTCTATATTCAATATTGAAGAGATGAAATCATAGAAATTTTGAAGGATTGAAGGATCTATCTGTGTTATTAACCTGTGGTGGGGTTTTCAATCTCTTCAAAAATTGCATGGTAAATCATTTCCTTGGCATCTACTAGTGCCAGGTAATATATTAAGGCACTGGAGACACAAAGAAGTTTGAGAATAGTGATAGTCTTGATTCCTTTAGGGTTTAATACTCACCAAATGCAGGCATTTGGGTCTTATTAAAATAGATGAAAATGCTTGCTAAGAAGAGTCATATTCTAGACAAACCATACCATAAGTGGAACTGGAAACATCCTCCTATATACACTACAACAAAATTCAGTCTAAAGTTGGTACATCCAAGGTCCTACTTAAGGGATTCTATTATCAAAGTGCCCTCCAAACTCCATTTATTCAGTCATTCAGTCATTTGACACACACTTAGTATGGATCCTTTTATTTATTTTGTAGTTATTTATGTGCAGACATGAAGTTTCTCCCAATAAAGTATCAGCTCTTTGAGGGTAAGAACTGTTTCATTTTTCTTTTTGCATTTCCAGTGCTTAGAATAATGCCTTATATATAGCAAATCTTTACAAAGTGTTTATTGAACACTTGTACTAGAACAGCGTGCTAGAATGTATGCAAAATTTTGATATGTCCCAGTCCCTTCCTTCATGTAATCTCTAGATTACATGAATGAAGGGGCAAGAAAAATATGCAGCACAGTCATAGTAGAATATGAGGCAGCTAAGTGGATCAGTGGAGAAAATGCCGGGTTTGAAATGAGAAAGGCATCTACCCAAGTTCAAATCCAGTCTCAGACACTGACTGGCTGTGTGACCCTGGGTAAATCATTTAACTGTTTGCCTTAGTTTTCATCTATTAAATAAGCTGGAGAAAGAAATGGCAAACCACTATAGTATCTCTGCCCAGAAAACCCCAAAAAAGAAATACTACTGAAACGACTCAATAACAATACAGTAGAATATGCACTTGACAACCCAGGTTCAAAATCCAGCTCATTTGTATATATTTCTCTATTTTTCTGAGCTTCTGTTCTCAATAAAACAAGGAGATTGGACTTAATATCTTCCACTTAGGTTCTAAATCCTTTCAGACATGGATCACTATAATAAAGAATGTTTACCTATAGAAATATAAGGAAATTTCCACTCCAAGATGTTATTATACTGTGGAGATAAGGTCCATGCTCAGGAGAACCCAACATGATTTCACAAATGAGCACTTGATCCTCTTCTGCAGGACTCATTAATATAGGAGAATTCTATATTTAAATATGAAATGCAGAAACTCCTTCTTTTTCTGGATCTTCAAGTCAGAAACCTAAAGGGCTTGTTTAGTCTTATTTGAAATGTGAATTGGTTTAGATGGTACAACTCCATTTTTAATTGGCTTACACAACTTAAAAATTGCTGTGAGCAGGCTCTCAGCTACTCCATCCTGGGAGGCACACTGCCAACAAGTGTATAGACTGAAATGAATATGGTAACTCTTGAAAAGCTCTTAGTAAACTCCCTATAAAGGCAGAGCAGAGGATACTGTTACTAATAAGACATTTCCTTCTTGCCCACTGACATTTCCTCTTTAACCACTGCTTTGCTTCTCTAAATCCCAGAGTTTAAACCTTTTGACTATAAAAGACCTGTTCTGAGCTTTCATAAGCACTACAAATACTTGCACGTTGAGATTGAAACCAGAACCCAGACAAAGTGACTTTCTGTCAATCAAAAAAAAAAATTGGGGCTAGCTAGTCTTACTTCTAAGGTCACCTCTTCCAGGATCAAAACCTGGAGCAAGGAAGGGAGAAAAATCTACTTCAAACTTACTTTTAAAGAGATTTCAGTGCCAAGCTCCTTGGGTAGGTTTCCAGGTCACACTCAGTCTGGACTCAATCTTCCTGTCCTGTCTTATTCCTCACTACTCCCCAAAATATACACTTTATTCCACCTTTGCCCTTTTCACCATTTTCTGCAAGGTCTCATTCCTTCCTGCTTGCTTCTTTGTTTATGTGTATTCTCTTATCCTGGAATGCCTTTAGTCTTCCCTTTGTCCATCCAGTTCAATAACTAGAGATGTCTTGGAGCCCTTTCAGAAAAATCTGTTGTCCCTTCATCTTCAGTGGGGAAAGTTCTGATCCTGAGGAGAACCCTAGTTCTATTGGTAAGATTTGTAGGATTGGATCAGACTCATTGAGGAAAGGGTCAGCCTAGATTCCTGACCATGGCTGTAGATAGAGCTTAAGGTCTCATTTCAAGCCTTCCCTGTCTATTTTAATCTATACTCAACCTTCTTTTCTCAGAGTTTCTTTTGTATAACAAGTCAAGTCTATCTGGATTACTTCTTATGTCCATGACACAATTCAAAAGCAATTGAGTCTCCTTGCAGCATCCAAGAACAACACTGGGTTTGGAGTATTTAAGTTCCAATCCCTACTGTTATTATCTCTGTGAGCTTGTACACTTTGATCCAAATTGGGCAGACTCTATGACCTATACTATATATACTCTTTCTGTAATGCCTTATATATACTTCTTCTATATCTCATCCTATCCAGGCTCTAGGAAGTGCTGGGTAGAAAGGACATATTCAGCAAATTGGTTTAAAAAAAAAAAAACCCAAACCCCCAACTAGTTTTATTAATAACTTGTGTTTATCATGCTTATTTTTGGATGTACTTTCCCTTTTTTATAAAAATGAACATACTCTTGTACAAAAGAAAAACAGCTAAGTAAAAAGAATTATAAGTAAGAATAAAATAAAAAAAATGTTTCAGAGCTGATTTCATAGTCTTCATAGTCTTCCTCCCCACTGTATTAGTTTTTAGAGGATTCTGATCATCAGATCTCTAATTCATGAAAATGATGACAACAAACCCAAACAAAATTTGAAATTGTTTTATTTCAAGTTTTAGGACTAACTGGATCCTACTGGTATGTGAAGTACCTTGGAGGAGGAAAAGAAAGAAACAAAAATTCCATTGTTTTAATCAGAAGTCAGAGAAGGAAATTTGGAAATAGAAATCAAAAGTATATGACCATAGTTCATATAATTTGAAGAATTAATAGTATAAATGGTGGACAGATTAGGGAATTATTAAGGTTTACTCTTTTGCCAGAGGTTTAAGATTTCTTCAACATGGGACCTGGTTTCAGGGACCATGTAGGATCCACATTGAAGAGAAAAGGATTGAGATAGAATTAATTTCTTTAGAAAATTAATTCCTCAAGGATATATCTCAACTATATCCAGTATAATCCCACATGTACTTAATATGGAAGTGGATTTGTAACTTGAGAGTCAAGTGGGGCTCCTAGACCCCTTTCCTTTTGGTAGTCGTACTTGGTTTAATCTTAAGGAACTTTCTGTATTAAATATAAACATGTGTTTGCCCTAATTCAGAAATCTCTGTCTCTGGGATCACTTGAATTAATTTCATTTTCAAGATATTTAGTTCCCTGACAAGCAAATAATGCTCCCAATAACCACAAACAGTGTATTTGTTGCAATGTCTATAAGGACAGAAGTAGGGCTTTCCTCCAAGCCCTAATTAACTATAAAACAGCACTATTTTCCTTCTCCCTTCCTAGAAGATTTAGTATCTGTCCCTTAAGCAAAATAACAATACAAACAGGGCTTGAAGCAGATAGAAGTAGGGATTTAGGTAATCTGCCTCAGTTTCAGGCCTATAGGCCCTGTATACACATACAACACAGCTTAGCACCCTCTAGATAGGTTGTCCTACCATATTAATGTTTTTAGCATTAGCTTCATGGTCAAAGCTCTGTCCATTGCATTTGCTGGTATTCGCTTCAGGGATTCGTCCCATGACTCCTGGACCTCCTCTGCTATTTTCATGGCATTCTCCCATCAGTCCCCAATCTTTTCCATTCAGGGCATGACACCATGGCTTTATGGGAAAATGAATCTTTTCCTTTCAATTCCCTATCAGTTCCTGCATCCAGGGTCCAAAGTATTATGGGAGAATGAATGCTTTTTTATTAGGCATGACCTTTACATCTGAAAATGTCATTAAAAAAACATGAGGACTTAGCTTTCAGTCAAATAACCTCCAATAAAAGTTAGGCTCAGTGATATAGAATGTCTCGAATCCCAAACTTCTTCCTTCTGTCTTTGCTAAGTTGGATCCCACCCTGGGCTTCTCTTCCTGTCATGTCTAGTGGCTCCTTTTCTGCTTCCTCACTACTGAGGGTATAGTGGCCTTCTGGTCTACTGGTGGCTACCTATCTCATCTGCTATGGAGTATACAAGAGCCATTTAAGAAATGTTGCTGCCATCAAAGCCCTTATATTCAATATTATACATTTTAACACTTAATTGTTAACTAACGTCTTATGCTTGGGAGATGAGTCTCCCCACTGAGATTTTCTGAAACTAATGCTTAGAGTATGGGTCAGAGCTTTCAAGGAAGGTTTCTAAGACAAAATAGGATTGAATACAGGACTAAGAAAATATATAGTTTGGTATAGGATAGGGGCCATTTTCTGCCAAGGGCCATTTGAATATTTATAACATCATTCCAGGACTGTACACAATTATCAAACTTAGAGAACTCAACAGTGGGAAGTTGTTGTACCTACTTGTCATCTCATAATTCGCAGTTGCCTTGGCAAATGGTTTTGGGGGAAGAGGGGGAGTAAGGGAGGCTTCTATGATCTGTATGTCCTATGTTCCCTATCCTTGATCTAGGGAGTGGGATCTAGGGAAGCATTTGAGACTTCCTTTGTATTCCTCACCCTAAGTCCCATGTAGGGAAAAAAAAGGTGATGGAATAAATATTTATTAAGTACCTATGTGCCAGGAACTGGGTTAAGTACTTTACAAATATCTCATTTGATGCTCACCTGGCAGATAGGTATTGTTATATGCCACATTTTACAGTTGAGGAAACTGAGGCAGATAGAGATTAACTAATTTGCCTAGAGTCATACTGCTAGTTTTTTTTTTTTTTTTTTTAATGTTCAGTCAATAGACTCTTCATAAAATGCTTGGTGTCTAGCTACCACATATAGTGCAAAATCTTTGCTTTTTTCATCTGCTTCTTTCTTTTTCAGGAGGTTGGTTGCTCCATTTATTAGGCTGCTCAGTTCTATGGCCGGCACTGAACCCAAGACCTTCTGCCAAATGATCTATGACCTTGGCATCAGCCAGCTCCTGAAGCCCCAGGGCTCAAGATCCCTTTCCAAGTGGCTTCATCTGACACCCTGGCCTATGTTCTGACTGAACTCTGGGCTGACTCTGGGCTCAGCTGGTTGGCTCTGGGTGGTGTGAAGCTCAGTCCTATTTTCTGTTTGCTTCACTGACTTGGGGAGAATTTGTGTTCCTTTACATTATCTCCATCCTTCTTGTAACAAAAACACATTTGGGACATTTGAGTCATGGGGGATATTGCACAAAATTAGTTGACAATTCATGATGAATCAAATTGGCATAGATGAAGACATTCAAAGGCTCCTGAGACATCACAAATTGACAGATCAATATAGAAAATTCTTAATTAATTAGAAATTTAAATCACTGGAGTTGAGGAGACAGAGAATATAACAGAATGTTAGACTTGATATCAGAAAACTTGAGTTTGAAACTCAGGCTTAGCACAGAGCCAGGAATATAGTAGGCAATAAATAAACGTTTATTGACTAATTGAATTACCTGAATTATTAGCTGTGTGACTTCGGACAAATCACTCAGCTGATCTTGGTGTCAGTTTCTTCAACTGTAAAATGAGAATAACAATAGCATCCACTTCATAAGGTTATTGTGATATGAAATGAGATGCATAAAACGCTTTGGAAACCTTAACATGCTATATAAAAACATTAACTATTTTTAAGTCCCTGGAATTGAATGTACTAATTTCAGATAATGCATTGGTTTTCCCGAGATTTGGAGAGTGAGAATAGCCATTGTTTTGGAATCTGAGCTTGGAGACCTACAATTCCATGATTTTGAGACTTTATCAAGTTTCTGAGAGATACAGGAGAGCATCATGAAGTTAATTTTCCCTTTAAATCTAATTGTGTTTGTCAAGTTGTATTTGTAGTGAAATCACATTAATTTCATGCTGACAATTTTCAGAGAAATTTCTGACAAAGTATCAGAGAAGTTTACTCACAAAAGACTGTTGGTGATATAAATAAAGGTTAAGAATTGTTTTTTAGTGAAAATTCTTAGAATCCTGCCAAATGAACAGTTCCATTCTTGGTGATGTCATATATGGCCTAGGTGCCCAAAAATCTATAGTCCACATGTTCTTTACTATAGAGTCTCCCTTGAGACTACTCTTTTTGCTTTTTTTGTCCTAAAAACATATTTATTCTGACAAAGGAAAAGATATTTAATGGAAAGCATAGTATCTAAGGTAGAATTAAGATGTCATCACAAATCACTTATATAACTTAAGACAAATAATCTTTTGGCCTCTTTTCCCCATCTGTAAAAAAAAAAAAAAAAAGAATAATAACACCTTTTTTTCTGCTTTATAGAGATGGAAGGGTCAAGTGCAGTTCAGGAGAAGCAATAGAGTATAGTGGATAAGGCACTGGACTCAGTAGCAGAAATAATCTTCATTCTCATCCTGCCTTTGTCATTTACTATCTGTGTAACCTTAGACATGTAATTCAACTTTGATGAATTTATTTTTCTTACCTAGGCAAAGATGATGAAGGTAAGGGTATTTACCTCATAGGGTTTTGATAAGTTAGTGTGGGAAAAGTACTTTCTAAATCTTAGAATTTTATATGAGTGCCAGTTACTATTTATTAAATAAGATAGATATAAAAGCTTTGAAAGACAGAAAAACACACACTGGCTGATATTTCTGGGACTATTTTCATTACCAGGACCTATTTCACCCCTTCTGAAAAGGAACAAGCAGTAGAGCTGGACACAAATATCCATCTGGATCCCATGACAGATTGTTTGGTTCCCATATTATCTCTTTGGTTGACAATCCCTTACCACATGCATGCTCACACACGCTTATGCACACACATGCAGGGATTACTGCAGCCTACTTAACAAATCAAACACTATCAGATAGAAGAGAATCTGAGTGAGGCTATCTCTGAGTGAGCAATGAAAGTATTTTTCTTCATCTTTATTTGCAGTTAGACATTCTCTTCCTTTTTCCTACCCTCAAGGAGCTGGAAAACTGGGTTCCCATCATTTTGTCCGATGGACTGATTTTCAAAAAGACTGAATTGTGCTTATTTTGCTCTTTGGGGAGTAAAGCCTTGCCCATTTGAGCAACCAGACTACTAGCTAAGTCCTTTGTTGTAGCTCACAGTAGAACCAAAACTAGAATGAGGCTACTGGGGCTTAGTTCCAGGGCATTGACATTCAGGGAAGCACATTTTCTTCCTGTGATGACTGAAGACTCCAAATCTTGTATCATGGTCTCCTGCTTCAAATTTTCTGGAAGATGGATTGCTCTCTTTTCAAGTTGCAACTTGTGTCTATATTTAAGCTCTAATATCCTTTTTTTTTTTTTTTTGCTGAGGCATTTGGGGTTAAGTGACTTGTCCAGGGTCACACAGTAGGAAGTATCAAGTGTTTGAGCTCAGATTTGAACTCAGGTCCTCCTGACTTCAGGACTGGTGCTTTATCCACTGCACCACCTACCTGCCCCCAAGCTCTAATATTCTAATCATTTCTGAGTATACCATCTTCATCCTCCTTAAGTAAACCTTCCTTTGTAATAAAGAAAAAACTAAACAAAACTAACCAAACTAAATGACATCATTTGGTAGCTGATGTTATCTACCTTCTAGTTTTCCTCCTCTCTAAATAAAGGAGAGTTATATTTGTCTTCATTTCTTCGGTGAGGCTAAAAATGATTAATTTTACAAGGAAGGAAGGAGAGGCTCAGACAGCTTAAGACTTTCCCTAAGCTAGATAATAAATGATAGTTCTGGGATTTGAACCCAAGTCCTTTGACTTTAAATCCTGCATTTTCTTCATTTCCCAAATGGCTGTAGATTTCTGATTGCTTCATTATTCCCCAGGAACCTCCTTGTCTTGCAAGATCACTTTGGCTCTGAAAATGACATCCTTTTAGTAACTTCTGTTTCTGAGGTCCCTCTGATTGGAGTGCAGACAGCTCCTCCTAGAACTCCCATTTTAGGAGGGCACCCAGACCAGCTATCTCCTCATTTCCCACCTGGCTGCACTCTTTTGGACTTCTCTGTTATATGAGTACCTTCTACTTCTCCCAGAGTCTTTTCGTGTGTTATCTTACATCATTAGATTAAAAGCTCTTGAGAGCAGGAATCATCCTTTTCATATTTATATCCCAGTGTTCAGCACGATGCCTGGAACTTAGTAGGTACTTAAGAAATATTTATTGAATGACTTTTTTTTTTTTTTTTAACAGCACCACATGAAAGACTTTTACTGCTCAATTCTTAATGACTTTTAAGATCCAATTTTAAGATTTCATTTCATAAGATTGCTGAGCCAATTCCCCCCTTTCCTTCCCAAGATTATAATCCTCTTAACATGTATCTTTGTTGTGGACTGGCTTGTCTCTTCAGTGTCCTCTAGACATTTCATGCTTTTTCTTGTCTGCCTGTCTTTACTCATGCTGGCTCCCTCAATTATCACCTCCTTCCTATCTTTAACTGTCTAATCAAATCCTTTAAAAGTAGTTCAAATCTCACCAGCTTCATAGAGCTGTCCTTCACTATCCCAATCCATATTAGTATCTCCTAATGAACTATAGCAGTTATTATCCATATACTGGCAAAAACTTACATTTCCATCAAATGTTTACCACAACCGATTGTGGTAGGTAATGGAAGTATTATTATCTCCATTTTACAAATGATGAAAGGGAGGGATTATTAGATGGAAGTGAACTGCCCAAAGAAACATATTCAGTAAGGATTTTAGCTGGACTTTTTTTTCCCTTTTTTTCTTTTCTCAGTAGTATTTTACTTTTTCCAAATACATATAAAGATAAGTTTCAACATAAATTTCTAAAAGACTTTGCATTCCAAGTTTTTCCCCCTCCCTCCCTAACCTCCTCTTTCTGCAAGACAGCAAGCAATCTGATATAGGTTAAATATGTTCAATCCTTTTAAATATATTCCCATATTTGTCATGTTGTGCAAGAAAAAAGGGAAACAACCACGAGAAAGAAAAAGCAAAAAACCAACCAAACAAAGGTGAAAATACTGTTTCAATTCACATGCAGATAGCATTTTCTATTTCAAGTGTATTGAAATTGTCTTGAATCACTTTGTTGCTGAGAACAGCCAAGTCCATCATAGGTGATTATCACATAATCTAGTGTTGCTGTATACAATATTCCCTGGTTTTGCTAACTTCACTCAGCATCAGTTCATAGAAATCTTTCTAGGCTTTTTTGAAATAATAGAGTGGACTTCTAAAGCATATTACCTGATATTTAGTTCAGAGTTCTTTCCATGCTACTTTTTATATATTTAGACCTTAAGTCAAAGTAAGATAGGTAGCAATATTTGTAGGACCTGGAACACCTTCCTTCACAACCAGCTACCATTGGTTCAAAGTGCTCAGTACATTTTCTCAAAATGATATTTCATGAACCCCTACAGATGTGTTTCCATTAGTTAGCTAAAGGGTACAATTAGTTTAAAGCAAAGACATTTATTAAAATATCATATTAACTAATTACAAAATTTTGGGAAAAATCATCCCTGAATCTTCAGATTTAGATATCATGCTTCAGCTGCCTCTCACTCAACATCATATCCCCTTTCAGTTCCCCTTTTATGTGTTGGCTTCTCCCATTAGAATGTAAGCTGCTTGAGGGTAGATCAATTATTATTTTTAATTTATATTTCTATTCTGTGTGCTTAACACTGTGTCTGGCACATAGTAAGCTCTTAATAAATGCTTGTTGACTTGATTTGAATAGGATATCCCCACTTTTCTCACTCTTCTTGTCTTGTTCTCTCCACCCCCCAATAAATCTGGGATATGATATATATCCTTGGTGAGGAGAGTGAGAACATATAGGAATCATGCATGAGTGGCACATATATGGGGAATATGTGTAGAGAGGCAATTCATATCTTCAGTGCCAGAGGACCATTGATGTTTTCTGGTAATTGAGCATGTACTGGTCTAAGTTACTAGGTTCACAGTCTCTGCTGTAAATTACTTCTTGCTACAACTGTTTTCTGGTCTCTCACTTCAAGGCCACCCAAGTCATCTTTGCTTCAGTCTTCCAAGGTATAGTGACTAATAATACCTCCCTGCTATGGACAGGATACCAGCTCTTTAGTCATACTTACCACACCCAGCTGGCAAAAGCCAAACAGATTATCCACTGATTAAGATTTTGGTCTTTTCAACTCCTATTCCTGGGCAGAAGATCAAAGTTAACTGTTACACATAACTATCTAATAGGGTTAAATTCTTCCAAGATCCTTTCTGACTTAGCATTTATGAATTTGAATCAGAGCAAAATATAAACTAAGGAAGAAATTTCATGGATTTCTATTAACCTAGCCCATATTCTTTCTTTAGCAAGGCAAGTAAAGGGGCAGAAGTAAATAAGAATTTTCAGAGATAGGAAATGAATTTCACATAAACACAATAACATGATCATAAATGCAATTCTTTAGGGAAAATAAAACAGCTGTGGGGTAGTAATCATTGATCTTAGACAAAATCAAAATTTTAAAAAGATTCAATCAAGAGAGAAATCTATATTATATGTCAGCCATGCTAATATTGCTATATATGTGTATGTATATGCATATGTGTATATATTGTGTGAATGTAGGTATATATGTATATGTATGTGAGTGTGTGTACATGTGTATGCATGAATATATCTGTGCTTAATTTTAGTCTGTTTAGGGGAGATGAGGGAAAGGAAAAGGGGAAAATAAAGTAAAAAATGCACAGCAGAGAACAACAGAAAACCTATTAGCAAAGAAAAAATGGACAGTTCCAAATACAACATTTTCTATGATTATATATGTTTTCTTAAAATAGAAATTTATTATTAAATATTTTGAATCCTCTCTTATGTTCTGTGTACATGACAATGTTTTTTCTTTTTCTTTTTTTTAAATTTTGTATTTAAGTTTTAAAATAATTTTTTAAAAAAGAAAAAAATTATAAATTGGGACCATCTTATATTTCTTTTCTATTCTTCACAATATCTGATAGGATTGAACTAATAATGAATATTCAATATATAATCAAATGAAATTTAATTGTTTCTATCTTATATCTCCCGATCCTATCATACCCCGCATACACAAGACCTTCTGTTCCTAGAAACCTATCCTGTCCCCTAATGTTTCCTTCCTTAAGAAAGTTTTGACTGGACAAATAGAATTGTAGAATTATAGAATCAGGAAAATTTAGAGCTCATCTCTTCTAATTCCTTCATTTTACAGAGATGGAAACCAAAGCCCAGGGAAGGAAAATTATTTTTTCTTTTTCTTTTCTTTTTTTTTTAAATTAATTAATTATTTATTTTATTTAATAGCCTTTTATTTACATGTTATATGCATGGGTAACTTTACAGCATTAACAATTGTCAAACCTCTTGTTCCAATTTTTCACCTCTTACCCCCCCACCTAGATGGCAGGATGACCAGTAGATGTTAAATACATTAAAATATAAATTAGATACACAATAAGTATACATGACCAAAATGTTATTTTGCTGTACAAAAAGAATCAAACTTTGAAATATTGTACAATTAGCTTGTGAAGGAAATCAAAAATGCAGGTGGGCATAAATATAGGGATTGGGAATTCAATGTAATGGTTTTTAGTCATCTCCCAGAGTTCTTTCTCTGGGCGTAGCTGGTTCAGTTCATTACTGCTCCATTGGAAATGATTTGGTTGATCTCGTTGCTGAGGATGGCCAGGTCCATCAGAACTGGTCATCATATAAGGAAAATTATTTTTTCAAGATCCAGTGAATAATGGATAGAGTACTGTATCTGGAGTCAGAAAGAAAGAACTGTGTTTACTAGCTGAGCGAGCATAGGTAATTCAGTTAACCTTTCTTGATTCTCATATTTGGCCTCTTGATACTCTATCGTATTGAGTTTGGCTTAGGATACTGAGAAGAGGTTTACATAGCCTTGTTATCAATATTTCCTTCTCAGTAAACTTAAGAAAACCGCTGGGCTCAGGGTCTTCAGTGCTTAAAATTCCTGCTTGGAGAAGCCTGAGTCCCTCCCTTGGTGGTATTGTATAATTTTCCTCTATAGTAACTGAAGAAAATGTGGTCTTAATACAGTGTACTTTACAAAGCAAGCAGGATTAAAGTTGAATCCTAATTGACCCAAGGGGTGGTTTTCAACCTGTTTAATATCCAGAATAATTCCAAGAGTCAGTCTAGATTATCCATGTCATCTTCATATCATTTGAGAGAGAAAAATAAGATGTCTAAACAATTTGTGACTGGGAGGGGTGAGACTCAACAGGAACCAGTTCTAACAATTTTGTTGGAAAGATGAAAATATTGTTTCCTGGATCTTTCATGGCACAGAACTTGGCAGATAGAAAGGTTTTATCAGATGCTTGGTCTTAAGACCATAGCAATCTCTATGGTATTTTCTTTCTTTGGCCTAGGGGAACATAGTCCCTTGAGAATCTTTTATTGGGCTCTGCTAGCTGGTTAATTCATATTACATTAAAGAACTGCCTTTAGAGTGAGGGAGCCCAGAGTTCAAGTTCCCTTTCTGACATATATTTGTTATGTGACTTTGACCTCTTTGTTCGAGGCTAGGGGTTGGCAAGCCTTTTCTGTAAAGTGCCAGATAGCAAAGATTTGAACTTTGTGGACCAAGACATAAAATTGAGGATATTATGTAGACATTTATTTAAGAAAGCAAACATTTCCCCAAATTTTTATTGAGGAAATTAAAAAAACCCAACAATCACAATAATAATAAAGTACATTAAAAATAATAAAAGCTTACTAATGAGAAGAGTGGAATACTTTTCTTTTTAAGCAAAATATTTCACTTAATTGGATTCAAAGTTAATTTTCCCTATCTTCAAAATCTATTGGAGATAGAACCAAGATGGTAGAGAAAAGACAGCAACTCACTTGAGCTTTCCCCCAAACCTTCCAAAACACTTTTAAATAGTGCCATAAAATAATTCCTGGAATAACAGAACCCACAAAAGAATGGGGCAAAATAATTTTCCAGCCAAAGACAATTTAGAAGGTCAGTAGGAAAGGTATGTCACACAGGAAAGGTCTGAGCACAGTCCAGTGCAGGTCAAGCCAGTGCAGACCAGGAGCAGGCTTTGGGAACCACTGAATCAGTAGAGGCAGCAGCTGCTTCCTGCTCTCTCAGCCCCCCGGATGGTAAGGGGGTGGAATAGGAAATTACAGGGGGGTCATTTTGCTTTCCCTGAGGCAGGACTCTATTGCTTTGCCCATACTCAAATGTAGGTCATAGTCTTGCATGGCAATCTCAGGGAAAGGAGGAGCATTAACATACCATAGCTTGTAGCCACAGTGGAGCAGGGACTTTCCTCCCAGTTCCAAGGTGGAAAAGACTGTTTGTGGTCATTCGTAGACCAGAGCACAGGCCAGGTGAGAAGTAAATGCAACTCTCCATAGATCATACCACTTTGCAAGAACTGAAAACTTAAAGGTCTCTAGAAGTATCTCTGAAAATAGCTGGACTCAGTGTACCCTCTACTGCAGAAGTAGAGCCCCACTTTAACAAAGAGGTAACAATTAAGAAATAGATGGGGAAATGAGCAAACAACAGAAAAAAATTCTGACCATAGAAAGTTACTATAGTGACAAGGAAGATTAAAATAGACACTCAGAAGAAAGCAAGTCAAAAGAGACACACAAAAAGGAAGAAAATAATATCTTAATAAATAGATTAGACCAAATGGTAAAAGGGGCACAAAAATCCAATGAGTAGAAGGATGCCTTGAAAAGCAAAATTGTCCAAATGGAAAGAAAGCACAAAAATTCACTAAAAATAAAAACTTTTTAAAAAGTAGAATCAGCTAAATGGAAAAGGAGGTTAAAAAAAAAAAAAAACTCCCTGAGGAAAATAATTTCTTAAAAATTAGAATTGAGCAAATGGAAACTAGTAATTTTATAAGAAATCAAGAAACAATGAAATGAAACCAAAAGAATGAAAAAAAAATAGAAGATCTATTAAATTGACCAATAGGAGAGAAAAGGAAAATGACAAATATTGGAGGGGATGTGGAAAAAATGAGACATTAATACACTGTTAGTGAAGGCCTGACTGATTCAACTGATTTTTTTTTTTCAATTAAATAAAGATTTATTGTGCCCCTGCCTACCATATTAAAAGCACTTAGGAAAATACAAAGGCAAATACAACATGGTCATTTCCCTCTAGAACTACTATATTTTATTACAATCCAATTTGACAAATATGTATTATATCTGAATCTAATTATTTTTGGGCCTCCTACATTATACTTCTATTAATACAAATTAAAATGATGGACTCAATTATTTTTAGAGTAATTTTGAAGGATGTCTAAAGAGTTATAAAAACATGCATACCCTTTGACCTAGCAATATCATCACTAGGTCTGTGATAAAAAGCAAAAAGGAAAAGAACCTATGTGTACAAAAATATTTATAGCAATTCTTTTCTGGTAGCAAAGAATTCAGGGGATGTTAATCAATTGGGGAATGACTGAATGAGTTATGGCATGTGATTAATATGAAATACTATTTTGTTATAAGAAATGATGAGCAAGCTACTCTCAGAAAGACCTGCAAAGACTAAAATGAGTTGATACAAAGTAAAAATATACTGTGTACAAAGTAACAGCAATATTTTTAAATGATTAGCTGTAATTTATCTATTTTCAACAATACAATGATCCAAGACAACTCAGGACTTCTGATAAAAAATGCTATCCATTCTCAGACAAAGAAATGATTATGTCTGAATTGATTACAGATTGAAGCATACTTTTTACTTTTTAAATTTTTCTGGAGGATTTTTTTTTGGGGGGGGGATTGGTCTGTGTTTTCTTTCACAACCTGATTAATAAGGAAGTATGTTTTACATGACTACACATATGTAACCTATATCGAATTGCTTGCCTTCTCAATGAGGGGGTTTGAGAGACAGGAAGGAAGATAATTTAGAACTCAAAGTTTAAAAAATGAAAGTTAAAAGCTGTTTTTACATGTAATTGGGGAAAAATAAAATACTAACCAAAAAATCTATTGCAATTGTTCATCTGTGAATGCTGATCCAAGGAGAGATTTTGTATATTTCTTCTCTGAAAATGTCTTTTTATCCACATAAATACTGCCAAATTTTGCTTCAATCAATGAGAATATGATTTTAGTTGTGAAAAAAAGGTTAATAGCCTTAAACAACTTTATTTTCCCTGGACATATTTCTTTGACTGCTGTGATCAAACATGATTTAATTAACTCACCGTAGGTAATCAGCTTTCCTTGCTTGCTAACAAATGAACTACTCAGAAACTTTCTTTGATTGAAATCTCATTTTCATTTTTAAATTTTTGTTAAGAAATTCTGCTGTAATAAGATATTCCATATTAATTTTTCTAATTGTTTTTTTTTTCCTGTGAGTTGGGAATATTGTGATGAGTGCCTTAATCAGATGTCAACATATATTATATTCTTTTAACACAGCTGTAATGTCATTATCTAATAAGCATGTTGCTTTGCAATCTAATTTGGTGATAAAATAATCTCTTCCCTCTTAAAAGCACAGTATTCAAAGTCTTTTCCCTTTCTTTTCTTTTTTTCTTTCCTTTCATTCTTTTCCCTTTCCTTCCTCCTCTCCTCTACTCTTCTATCCTTTTCTCCCCTCTTCCTCTCTTCTCCTGTCCTCCCCACTTCCTCTCATCTCCTCTTCTTTTCTCTCTCTTCTTCTCTCCTGTCTTGTCTTGTCCTTTCTTTTCTCTTTTCTTGTTTTGACATGATGAGTATGTATTGATAATAAAAATAATATCACATTCAAAATGCTGTGGAGTTATAACTGTTACTGTGATTTATAGTGTGCTAAGTAGCAGTGCCAAGTGATGAGAGTGCTACAAAGTCTCCATCAGTGACACCATTTAACTCTGACATTGCCTTGTAGCATGAAAGTAGGTTAGGCAATACATAAACAAATGATCATGACTATGTTCCAATAAAATTTATTTATGAACACTGAAATGTGAATTTCATATAACTTTCATATCATGAAATATTATCCTTCTTTTGTTGTTGTTTTTCAACCTTTTAAAATGTGTTCTTTAGACTGTGGACTTTATGTTTAACCTATTCTAGGCCACTTAATAAGATTTTAATTTGTGAGGAAGGTGTGTGCCTGCATGGATACAATAAGTTTTCTCATCTGGAAGTTTTTTCTAACAACAAAATCAAAGGATCAGTACCTATCCTTATCCCTGCAGAGATAGATGTGTTCTGGGAGCCCAGTGAACATTCTAAAGGCAATATCCCTTTTCTGGTTTATTGTTGCTATTCAAATTTATAGAACAAACCATGGATGAGGAAGACTTTCAGCAATATGTGGACCTCCATAGTAAAGATAAAGGAGGACAAGGTCAAGAGTTGCCCTCAAGATGAGCAGGAATTGATGAAATGTGACTGATATCATCAACTGGACCAAAACTGACCTCTAGCTTGTGGGAGGCTGGAGGTGCATAAAGTAGACTAGACATAGAAGGGTCAGGATACAAATAAAAGTTTAATTAATTTCAGAGTGAGGAAAATGTTTTTTGAAAACAGAAGCCCCTTCTACTAAGAAGGAGAGCTTAACATGGTAGATCAAAGGCAGGTCTTATATATTACAAGTAGGCTGTATTATGATATAATCATTTTTATATCTTGAGTTTGAGTTCTGTGGGACTAGTATTGTCTCAAGTCTTGTCCACTCTACAGGGGCACAGAAGCAAAGTTCTGTGACAGGAACAGTAGTGTAGTAACTGTCAGTGACAAGGAACAAGAACTGTTAATATGTGATAGATGGCCCTGGGAAATACGGGGAGTTAAATCCCTCAGTGAACACCTGGTCCCAGTCCAAGCAATATACTTTTCCAGAGGGTGTTATCACCCTGAGTGCAAAGGATTATCCTTGTGTCAAGCTCAGGACACAGCCTATTTGCTGGGCCTTAGCAGCATATTTGCGAAATATTTTGATAATATCATTGAAAGGCCTTCCAAATGGATGAGCAGACAGAAGTGAGCAATGCAGGAGAGGGATATGCTGATTACATCTTCTATGAATATAATGACTGTTACATCCACCTGATGAGGGGATCATAGCTGCTATGCCCAGCTAACAAAAGCCAGGCAGTTTACCCTCTGGTATTCTTTCTTAGTTTCTTCTTTTTAACTCTTTTGTGTGGACTTGAGATCATAGTCTTCCATTCAGGAGAGAACAGTTTATGGCATCTTGAAGTAGGTAAGAAAAAATTGAGAGGGACCCATTTTTCTGAATCTGGATACACTGAGATGAAGTGATAACTATTGAAAGTATGTCAATTTAAGCCAAGAAAGAGAGATTCCTTTTTTTTTTTTTTTTTTTTGAGGGGTGGGATGAAGGGAGGTATGAGTTTTGTTATGGCTCAATGTGTCTGACTCTTCATGACCCCAAGTGGAATTTTCTTGGCAAAGATATTGGTATGGTTTGCCATTTTGTTCTCTAGTACATTTTACAGATGGGGAAACTGAGGCAAACAGGGTTAAATGACTTGCCCAGGATTACCCAACTAGTAAGTGTCTGAGGCTAGATTTGATGAATCTTCCTTAATCTAGACATGGAACTCTATCCATTGTATCACTTGGACGCCTAGAAGAGACACTCAGACAGTAAGAGACTTGGTGGTGGGCGCATAGTTAAGATGTCATATACTCATAGGATTACAGATTTAGAAGTGGAAGCCATAAAGTTAGAGCTGACTTTGAAAGTCATAATCCAACTTCTTCATTTTACAGATAAGGAGCCTGAAACCCAGAAAGTCTAAATGATTTTCTAAAGAGTACAAAGCATTAAAGCAGAGCTGGGATTTGAACTCAGCTCCTCTGACTCCCAGATCTGGGGCTCTTTACTCTGTAGTGCTTTCTTGCTCAATGTAGGTCTTGGAAAGTTACCTCTCTGGTTACCATATAATAGGTGCCTCTTTTACTTTATGTAGCAAGGAGTAAACTTTAGAGCCATCATTTACATGGGAAATGGGGAAGAGGAGGAGAAGAAAGAAAAAAGACAAAAAAACCAAATTAAAACCAAACCAAACAAATAAACAAAAACTTCTGAGGGTGTACCCAAGCATCATGATCTAAAAAATGAAGAGAAAGACAGAGTCTAGGATGTCTTTGTGCCCTTCCCACTGTCACTGTGGACACTGTTTTCTGTTTTTTTCTGTGTGCTTGCTTCCATGATTTTTAGTTAGCATGGTGTTTTCAGCCATATTGTCAAATGCCTTCAATGAGGACAAACATGGAATCAAAGAATCTACCACACTATGGTAGATTCTTCAACTTGAAAAGACTACAAGCCAAAATTAAAGTGGAGGGAGTGATTTTTTGTTTGCCAATGATTGTGCACTCAGTGCAGCCTCTAAGTCTGAGATGCAACAAAGCATGGATGAATTCTCTGCTGCTTGTGCTAATTTTGGTCTAACAATCAACACCAAAAAAACATAGGTCCTCTTTCAATTAATATCCATCCAAATGTGGAACCGTCAGTTACAGTAAATGGTGAAGTTTTGAATTCTGTGGATAAGTTCTCTTAGCTTGGCAGTATACTTTCCAGGGATGTCCACATTGATAATGATTGACACACACATTGCCAGAGCTAATTTAGTATTTGGGAGGTGCCAAGGAAAGTATGGGATACTGTGAGAGATCTCCAAGCCAGCTCCTGTGATAAAGGTTACAAATCTTTCGTTCAAGACCAATCACTCTAGGAATGAAGCACCTTATCTATATGGAAATTCCTTCTTCTTTTCTCAGGCAAGTTTTGAAATGTTGTGGTATTTTTATTCTTCATTTTTTTTCCTGGAAGGAACATGAAAGAGGCCTCTGCCTTTTGCCATTTCAAGTGTTCCTGTTTCTAGTGGTAGAGTTCTGAGGGTTTGAGAAAATTTCCTACAAAGATTGAGGAGAATGCAACTCTGTAACAATGCTGGCAAGAATGCATGGTAAAAATTACTCCAAATTATATTACAGGATGTAAACGGGTCAGATTTCAGAGACTGTGCTGATCTGAATCCATCTGAGTCACTCCTTGGGAATGCCACCGTCTGTCTCCCTCTCTGGGGATGAGATTGAAAACAAGGAGATCCCAGGACTGTAAATCAGACATCAGGTACTCATTCCCCACGGATCTGATTCAGCAGTTGCTTCATTCACACAGCCTATGGCAGATGTTATTGCTGGGGAGAAGCCTGCTTTTTCAAATATGAACCAGGACCTAGAGCCTTCTGTCATGAGTAAGTGGGAGTTTTTACACTAGTTTTTCTTTTACTGGATCTTGGGTCCATTTCCTAATGCTCAGCCTCAGCAGGAATTGAGTGGATGCCAGGCTTACCACAGAGTCCCCATTATGGGTCAAATTCTTTGACAACAAATCCCATTGCAACAGAATTCTTTATAGGAAAAGACAGTTTTTCCAGTTTCAGCTGATGGGCCACTTATTTCAAACAGTTTCCATAGAACCACGAGCTAGTCCAGGCGAAGCATTTGGATGGTCTCTCCAAGCCTGTTGTCATGAAATAGAGCACTTATTGTCTCTTAGCACCCATGTGGTCCTTAACCATACTGGAATTAAATTTTAAAATGCTTAATACATCTTAAAGCTTAAAGAAATTTGAGCTCTTATTAATTCACATATAAGCTTATTGACAGCAGGACCCATTGTATTCCTTTGTACCTCACGGTAGTACAAGTAGTCAGTAGCCTTTTTTTGTAACCATTAGAAAGGCTCTTGGAGATTGAGATTCTCTCTCGCTTTTTACGAGAGAAAAATAAGGCTGAAAGGATGAAATTCCATTCATAGAGTTATAGAACTATAACAGACCTTAGAAGAGAACTACTCCATCTCTGATTCCCAAGTCTCAGTGATTTACCCAATGAGCACAATAACCACAAATTGAAATACTCCTGGTTATAATTCTAGAACTCTTTCATCTTTACTACTCTGTGATTGACTCAAGATCATATAAGTGATTAGTGTCAAAGTCAGGATCAGAACTCAGGACTGCTGATTCTCTGTCTAGTATCTCTTCCATGTGTCTGCAATCCTGCCTTAGGGTTCATCATCTTCCTTTCCCTTGTTTATTCTACTTACTCCTGCAAAGTGTCTGATAGGGATCAATTAATGGGCTTTTTCAAGAACAAGACTATCAGGGAATTCATTCTTTATGTAATGGGGCTCTGCCCAATTAGACCAATGGGTTCTAATTTTCAGAGGAGCCTCTACTTGCTGTCAGCTCCTGTGGAGCCTTGAAGAACCAACTTCTGGAAATCAGATGGCATGGAATGGAGGGGTTCACCCTCCTCTGCAAGAGCATGCATGGGTATTTGTTTTCTCTCTACTTACTGCATAGTAGAGAAAAGACTGCTGAACCTGAATGGTATATGCACACAAAAATATGTATTCAACCAAAGTGAGCCTTTCCTTGTGATATATGAAGCAAGAATTGGTATTCTTCAGATAGTCTTTTCTCTATCCTCATCTTCCTTGATTTATTTGTTGCATTTGACTACTCTTTCCTGGACACTTGTCTTCTTCCTGGGTAATTGTGACACTGCTCTCTCCTGGTTCTCCTCTTATCAGTTGGACTACTTCTTTTCAGGTTACTTTGCTATATCATCATTCATATCCACGCCTATTCAGGGACATTTCTTCTTTCTCCATACTTTTCTTGCTTGGTGACTTCAACAGTTTCTATGGCTTTAATTATCATCTCCATGCTGATAACTCACAGATGTTTATATCCAGACCTATTCCCATAAGCTTCAGGCTCATATTACCAAATGCCTATTAGACATTTCAAATTGGATGAAGTGGAGACAGCTTAAACTCAACGTGTCTAAAACAGAACTTATTATTGAATTATTTATCTTTCCCTCAAATCCCTCCTCTTTCAAACTTCTTTATTTATTGTTGAAAGTATCAATAGGTATCAATTGTTGAAGCTGCATCCCAGATAAGTAACTTCTGTGTTCCACTTGACTCCTCATTCACTTTCACCTGATCTGTTGCTGAATCTTGCTCTTTCTACCTTCATAACATTTTTTCACATGCAGTCCTTTTTCTCTATTCATGAAGTCACTATCTTGGTACAGATCTTCATCATCTTTTGCAAGATAGCACATTAAAATGACCTCTCATTTGGTCTCCCTGCCTCAAGTTTTTCTTCCCTCTAGCCCATATTCCACATAGTGGCTAAAATGATTTTTCTTAAGTATAGATCAAACTATGTCACTTTCCACTCAATACCAAATAGTCCCTTATTGTCCCTAGGATAAGATAGACATTCTTTTGTTTAGCTTTTAAATATAGCTTTTTAACCTTCCCATAATCTATCATTCCAGTTCTATTGAACATTACTCTCCTATCACTTATGGTCTAGCCAGATGGCCTTCTCTCTTTTCCTCATATAAGAAAGACATTTAATCTCCCATCTTTATGTCTTTGTACTGGCTGTACCTCATTTCTAGAATGGAGGTCCTCTTCACCTTTGCCTTGTAGACTATCTTTTTCCCTTCAAGATATAGCTCATGTACCAGTTTCTAGAGGACATCTTTTCTGATCCTCCCCACAAAGACTAGTGTTCTACCTAGCTAACTATTCTTTAAATTTAGCTAACTACTTTAGATTTATTTGAATTTATTCTGTATACATATATATCCATATCTACAAATATAGATATATACTTGCCATTTGTACCCTTAGGTTATAAGTTCCTTTGAAAGTAAAGATTGTTTCATTCATTCTCTTTGTACCTCCAGGGCCTAACACAGTCCCTGATATATAGAAAAAACTTAATAAATGAGTATTAAGTTATTAATTAGCTCATATGTCTTCCAAAATTTCTTTGAATTATTCTTGGAGCAGTTAGGTAGTACAATAGATAGAGCACTGGGCCTGGAGTCAGGAAAACCTGAATTCAAATCTGGTCTCAGACACTTAGTAGTCATGTGATATAGGACAAATCACTTAACCTCTATTTACCTGTTTCTTTATCTGTAAAATGGGGATAATAGTTGTATTTACCTCCCAGGGTTATGAGGATCAAATGAGATAATAATTATTCAATTTCTGGTACATAGTAAAAGCTATATTTGCTTTTGTTTTCTCATTTGTAATTTCTTTTTTAAAAAAAAAAAACTTATTTAAAACAGTACAAAATAAGTAAAGAACAAAACAGAAAAAGAAAACAAAAAACCAAAACATGGTCATGTGCCTAGCAGAACATCAGGAAGGATTTGAAATATGTAACAATAAATTTCCACTTCGAAAAAGCATATATAATGGGGCAGCTAGGTGGCACAATGGGATAGAGCACCATCCCTGAAGTCAGGAGGACCTGAGTTCAGATCTAGTATCAGATACTTAACATGTCCTAGCTGTGTGACCCTGGGTAAGTCACTTCACCTCAATTGCCTCAGCAAAAAAAAAAAAAGCACATATAATAATAAAAGAAATTATATTCATCACTGTCCATCTTTTCTTTATTTCCTTATATGTTTTCTTTTGTTTTCTGCTATGCACTTTATACTTTACTACCCCCCACCCCCTCCTCTTGTTTTCTGGAGAGAAAAATATTGCATTACATTTACAGTTGTTTTGTGAGATACACTATCTCAAAAGTCAATAAAAATTTATTAAACACCTACTATTTGCCTAGGAATTGTGCTAGAGATTTTTTAAAAGTATAAAATAGTCCCAATTCTCAAACTGCTGACAATCAATTTGGGGAAGACAACACATATAAAGAAAGTAGAGAGGTGGGGAGAAGATTGTCTGACTAGGATGCAGGATATGATGAAGCCTTGCAGCAAGGATGGGAAATAATCTAAGGAAATATGAGTTTCAGAGCTGATTTCATCTTGCAGAATGGTGAGTTTCTGGAGATCATGAAATCCATGTCAACCAGGCAGGAAATGATGAGGAAAATTCCTTGAATATCCTCTTTAAGTAGTAGAGGATTAAGGAGTAGTTGTCCATTGTTGAATATATATATTTTCTAAGTACAAGAAGAAGAGAGGAGTAAAAAAAGGACTACTAAGAAGATGTGAGTTTAAATACCATTTGATGGCTAATCATTTGATTTTCTTACTTGTGTTCAAAAGTGTCAATGGCTCCCTATTGTCCACAGAATCATATACAAAGTTGCTCACAAGTCCTACAATGTATCTGGCTCCACTAGTCCCTCCAAATACTTCCCTCCAAATACTATCCATTCTAGCTAAATTGGAGTACTGCCTGTTCATTGAGTAGGTTTTATATAAAAACATTCCTGCTTTTATGGCCCTGCTTATACTAGCTTCTTTTTACCCAAAATGTTTTCAATCTGTTCAATTCCTACCTTTTAAAGTCTAAATAAAATTTGAATATTTCCTTGATTCTCTTTTTAAAGATGACTTTACCCTTGGATGGGTCTTAGCATTTTACTTTGTGTCTTTCTAATTTGTTGCTTTAAATAATTGTGTCTTCGAAGAGTTATTTCTGTGCATGTTGTACACTCTTTATAGACTCCATGGGGGTAGGGACTATGTCATATATCCATCCATATATATATATATATGTATATATATATATATATATATATGTATGTGTACATGTATGTATGTGGATACATTTTCCTTAGTTACATAAAGACATTTAACTTTAAAAAATTTTTTTGAGTTCCACATTTTCTCACTTATTCCCTTCCTGAGATAGTAAGCAATTTGATATAGGTTATATATGTTCATTCATGCAAAACATTAATATATTATTATTCATGTTATGAAAGAAGACACAGACCCAGAGGGGAAAAACCCATAAAAATAGAATAAGCAAAAAATAATATGTTTTGATCTGCATTTAGAGTCCACCAATTCTTTCTCTGAAAGTAAATAGTATTTTTCATCTTGAGTCCTTTGGAATTATCTCAGACTACTGTATTACTGAGAATACTGGGAGTATTACTGAGAGTAAGTCATTCACGGCTGATCATTTTACTGTATTGATATTACTATATATAATGTTACTCTAGTTCTCACTTCATTTTGCCTCAGTTCATATAATTCTTTTCAGGTTTTTCTGAAATCAGTCTGCTCATCATTTGTCATAACACAATAGTGTTCTATTACAATTATATACCACAACTTGTTCAACCATTACCCAACTGATGGGCATCCCCTCAATTTCCATTTCTTTGGCAGAGACTATGCTTTATACTATTTTCTACACAGCAGATGCTAAATGAATTTGGTTGACTTCAATTGGAATTGAACTACCCAGTCTGGTAGGTACATCAGAATGAAGTAATATTTATGAAGTACTCAGCATAGTGCCAGGCAAATAGCAGTACTAAATGCCTTTTCTCTTCCCTGGCTCTCTAATGAAAGATGGATCTGAGAAGGATAGAAAAAAATAGTTCTTCCAAATCTTTTATAACCTCTTTAGATCTCCCATGACTCCTCCTCCCCCCATTCTCTCAGCTTAGAACTTTGCCCCATATTTTACCAAAAACAATTGAACCCATTTTCTGTGAACTCTCTCTTCTCTTCTCTTCCTCATGTTACATCATTCATGTGCCTTCTGTCAGTATCTACTCCTTCAAGCCTGTCCCATGTGATGAAATGGCCTTACTCTTTACTAATACTAACCCTCTGCTAGTTCAAATGATCTTTTTCTATTCCTTATCCTCTAACAGCTCACTCCCTTTGTCACCCCCAATTTTTTATGATTTTCAATCTCACCCCGTCTTTTGGCTTATTTCCTGTTGCCCACAAACATATCTGTATTTCCTCATCCAGAAAAAAACAAAAAACAAAACAAAACAAAACAAAACAAAAAAAACCTAGAACACTACTCATTTGATCCTTCTATCCTGGTTATTGTCCTTTATTTCTTCTGTCATTTGTACTGAAACTCCTTATAAAGACGGTCTACAATAGAACTGTAGAATCATGACATCATAGATTTAAAACTAGAAAGCACTTAAGAGATCACCCAGTCTAAACTACTTATATATAAGGAAATTGAAGCTGAGAAAGTTAAGTGATTTGCCTAAGGTTAGCATAGCTAGTAATTATCTGAATTTAGAATTGAACTCAAATCTACTTACCTCCAAGCCCAGAATTGGATCTGAAGTGCCATTGAGTCATCTTCAATATTTTAGAATGAATTGCATTAATTATATTATTAATTCTTCTTTGACAAATGTTGCATATTTAGCAACATCAAATAGTTGTGTCAGAAATATTGAGACTAAGCCAGAATATTGGGTCCCAGATGTCTGCCACTCAGAAATCACTCCAGAAATCAGTCCAAGTGAGGTTGCCCCATTTTTTAATGAGAACATACTGTTGTTTGAATACTCTCTATGTGTCATCTGTTTGGGCAGAAATGATGTTATTTATGAACCTCTAGAATTTGCATATGGGGTTTTCCCCTCTTCCTGGGCACAATTCTCCACTTTTGAATTGTAATGTCTTTGTGTACAGTGATTTGGCACCCATGTGGTGCCAATGTGAGGGACAAAGGCATTCTTCTGAATCAACACTGGGAGGAATGAAGCTGGGCAAAGAGCATGTTTTTCATGCTCTTTGCTTCGGGGATTTCCCCTTTACACTTTAGATTCCTGGCTCTGGCATGGGTTTCCTCTTCCTTCCACACTTTGTTGAATCCAGAATTTCTATAACTACCAAGACTTGAAGTAAGTTATATAGCTTTGTGATTTGGAGCGTTTTTTTTTTTTTTCCCTTTCTAGAATCATGGAATATCAGAACTGAAAGAGCAATTCAAACTTTTCCTAACCCATAGCAATAAAAAGACATAACCCTTAACCACCAAGGTCTGCCCAGAGAACTACCAAAAAGAGGATAGACAGTTTGACTTTAAATAAATGCAGAGGGCAAGGAGAATTGCATAGTGAAGAGCAGAGAGAGGGTTGTATTTGTGTTTCCACCAGAAATAATAACACATATATAAGCCCTATGATCTATGACATCTTAAAGGTGAAGGTGAAAAGATGAGATGAATAGTTTTCAACTCCCCAGTAATCAGGGAGAATGAGCCATTCCTTGAAAGACTGGAAGTGATCCAAAGGGGAGAAAAAGATGTGGAGAGGCAGAAGGGAATTCTACCATCTTAGGAAGTTGGAGGACAGAAGAATGTGATACAGAGAAAAAAAAAGAAATATGAAAGGGAGTGGTGCCCCAGATGAGTTCAACTTGATGAGCCTATAGGACAGGGGATCCTTACTTTGGAAGTGAACTTTGGATAAGCACCTCCCACAAAAGAGGAAGGATTCTTGTTGGAAATGTGTTAAGAAAACAAAAGATAAGCACTGGGTCACAGTTTCTGAGGCTGAACTAAGTTGATTTAATATAATTATATAGGGCTTTAAATTTTGCAAAATACTTCACACATATCTCTTTTTAATCCTCACTACTACCCTTAGAGATAGGGTTTACAATTTTCTCTAAGAAATCATCTCTGATGAAAGTCCATTCTCCTCCCTAAGGTGGTCCTGATGCAGACATTGAAAGTGGCTTATCTCTCTCAGGAGACTGCTGCCAACTGTATCACAGATACTAGAAGGTATTTGCCTCAAGGACAGGGGCCCTTAGGGTAGAGTTAATAGCACCATAGAAATTGCTGAAATCAATATTCTGTGGCTTCACTAGGAATATGTGATGACAGAAAAAACTATGGTCTCTGGTCTTCAGGGTGGTCTCTATCACATTTTCATATACTTTTTTTTTCACATTACTTTTTAATTGCAAATCTATTATGTGCACTTGCTATTCCTTTTAAATATATACAATAAAGTTATTGTGTAAATAGTTACCATTAGACACAAATATGTATATATATGTGTACACATATATAAAATCATTGTACAAATACTTCTATTTATCAAGTTTTTTTTTTTTTCTGGATGCAAATAGCATCTTTCTTCATAAGTTCTTTATAATTAATTTGGTATTTATAATAATCAAAATTACTTAGATGCTCAAAGTTGTTCTTAAAAAATATTGCTGTTACTGTATATAACATTCTCTTAGTTATGCTCATTTCATTCTTCATTATTTTGTGCAAGTTTATCCATGTAATAGATAAGATCGACAGGCTCATCATTTCTAACAGCTCAGTAGTATTCTGTCAAAATCACATATTATAACTTGTTCATTCATCCCTCAATTGACAAGCCTCACATTTCTAAAGGCCATGTGGAGTGTTGATCCCAGTAGATGGGGCAAAGGTTCCCAGCAATCTTGTTTTTCATGCACGCGGGTTTTATAGGCTTATTACAGTAGGATACCAACCTTGTAGTTGCAAGGATACTCAACTTAGACAAGAGCCATATTGGGCCAGGATTCTTCTATATACAAATATTCTCAGGGAACATCTTGCTAGGAGAATACAGGAATAGAAAATTCCTCTTTAAGGAGGTTTTGCATAAACCCTAGAAGATAGCTTGCACACAGTGGACATCTCTGACAGATGTGAGGGCTGGGGACTAACTGAATAAAATGATTAGAAGAGAAGCTGCCATTTTGCTGTATACCTAAATCAAGAGTCTAATTTTAATTTTCTTCAAATGAAAATTTGTCTTATGTCCTTCTCTCCCTCCCTTTTCCATGAGAAAGCAAGAAAAATAGAATCCCTAATTACAAACATTAAAAATATATATAGTCAAGCAAAGCAAATTCTCACATTGACCATGTCAATGTCCCAATGTCCCCAAAAGTCCCAATTTGCATATGTACTTAGGACAGAACTTGCAAGGAGAACTATCCTTTTATAATAGACTATTAAATTGAACAGAGAACCTTGATATTATAATAATAGGGAATTTAAAATACATTCTATAACTATGTTCTTCAATTATGTACATTGCCAGAGAGCTCTGTCAACAATAAAGCAATTGATAAATTTGTGACAGTCCTTCAAAACATAGCGAAAACAAGAAAGGATATTCTGAACTAGTTTTTAGCCAACAAATAACTAGCTAATTGTTTCTTTCTCTTCCTTCCTTCCTTCCTTCCTTCCTTCCTTCCTTCCTTCCTTCCTTCCTTCCTTCCTTCCTTCCTTTCTTTCTTTCTTTTTTTTTTTTTTAGCAAACATTAAATAAAATGTGTATTTTTTGAAAACAAAGAAACAGAAGAGAAAATTATAAGTGAGTCTGTATTGTGAGAAGCTTGTTTTTCCTTACAAGTATACAATAAATTTATCTTTAAAGCTATCTTGTTTAGGATAATGGGCTGTTGAAGTAAAAAAGACAAAAACTTCATGGATCATTGACCTCTTCATTATAGGATTATGTGATAGAAGAGAAGAAATCTGGGCATAGTCCGATATAAATCATAAACTTGGAGAGAATAAATTTCAAAGGGTGTAGAAAAAGGATAGATAAGACTTAATGGACAAATATTCTTCCCCCCTTCCCCCCAGGCAATTAGGGTTAAATGACTTACCCAGGATTACACAGGTAGAACACATTAAATGTCTGAAGCTAGTTTTGAACTCGGGTCCTCCTGACTTCAGGGCTGGTACTCTATCCACTGCACCATCTAGCTGCCCCTGGGCAAATCTTCTAAAAGGGACATTGGTCTAAATGAAATAGGAAATAATGAAATTATGAAAGCAGTAAAAAAAATAATTCTGATGAGAAGGAAAAGACCAATATGTGGCAGGAACCTCATCAGCCAACTTAGATTTTCAAAAACCACAAATGTAAAATGAAAGCTTAGACATTGGAATGAGGATAAAGACAAAAGAGCAGTATGGATCTATAAAAATGCAGAGAGTCTAAAGTACAAAAAAATCAGTTTAACCTAAATGATAAGGACAAGCTTGTTATTTGTGGGGCAAGAGCTGGATCAAAGAAGGCTTAGTTTGTTTGGAAAAAGGAAATGATGAAGAGAAGGTTGAATGTTCAACTCTTGCTTCTCTTTTCTTAACAAAATGATATTTGGATTTGGAGGAATTAAGAAAAAATGACAAATGGTTGGTTAAAGCTGAAAATAAAAGCAGAAAGATAGTATGTGAGTGCCTAAATGTCCCAGATACGTGGAGCCACAGGTGCCATCAGATGAGAGGTCATTCAGTAATATCAGATGCAGCCAGGATGACTATGTTGTCTTAATGAGAGATGTCCAAGTCACTAAATCCGAGCAGACTATAACCAAGGAAGTGGTGCATGTGACTCCAAATCCTTATCAGTGATCTTTCAAAGCTGAGGAAAAAAAACACTGTCAGACTGGAAAAGTGTAATCTTGCACAAATTCTCAAAAATTGTAAGAAGGTAAAACGTGAAAATTATAACTTAGTGAATTTGCCAAAACTAAAGGTTAGTGAACTTATCTTCTTGTACACTTTAATCAATTAAATAAGAAATAGGCATTTATTAAATGCCTACTATGTGTCAGGCACTGTATTAAAAGGAGGATTTGTGAACAATTACAAAGGGAAATAGTGAGCCCTGAAAAGAACCATGGTTTTATACAGAAGAGGCCATTCCCAATTTACCTCCTTTTCTTTAATTTATAAGGAAACTAGATGTTAGGGAAGCATTATAAATGAAGTATACTTAGATTTTTTAGCTAAGTATTTAATAAGGCTTCTTACACTATTCTTATAGACAAGGAGAGATAGAATGGGTATTCAGAACTGATTGAATGACTGAATCCAAAGAGTGGTCACTAATGAGTAAATGTAAACTTGAAATGTCTGGTAGAGTGATCTATGAACTTATCATTGACCCTGCGATGTTCAGTATTTTTTTCATTGGAGAGAGTTGATGGAAATTTTTTCATCAATTTAAAGAACTAAAGGTTGCTAAGCTTTTGTTTAGGATATTGATTGTACCTTTTTAATAGAGGATATGAACGTGGGTCTAGGAACAAGTTACAATGACTTCTTTTCATATTGGTTGAACTTATTTGCTGCCAATGCTACAGGATGCTTCATTTGGAGAAGCCACCATTTATTCTACCCTACAAAAGTGTTTCTTCCCTGAGTGCCTTTATTCCCTTTCTTTCCTTTGAGATAGTCTAAGAACACAGCAAAGTTAAAGACAGAGAAACTCTCACTTGCTGGGAATCATCAATGGTTAATTTGTGGCAGTAACATATGGCAAAGCAGATGTGGTCTCACCTATGTGACCAAGAAGAAAGTTCAGTCTTGGAGAGGGAATTTTGTAAACTCTCAGTGACATGGCAGCCATGAAGAAAGGAACCACATGGTCTGAATATTTCTGAAATTCACCTTTCTGGAGGCATGTGGTTCTTCCTAACCCTGACATAGAGCTACCTGATTAGAACCTTAGGCTTCAAGTTAGAGGAAAGATGATTTCCTGAGCAATGGGATCTCAAAATCTAGTATTATGTTGGGAAAAATGTGTGTGGGGGGGTGTTTCTTGGGCATCTTAACTTTAAAGGATAACTCATATGGATAATCCCAAATCTGAGAATTCAAGAAATAAGCCCATTCTTTAGAAAGGGTCATTTCTTGGGTAGCTCCCTTCTCAGGAAGGAGTAAAGTTTGGTGACCCCAAGTGCAAAAGTTTGGTTTTAATGTCCCCTTTTAAGGGAATGGGATTTCCTAGTTAGCTCCAAAGTGGGAGAGATTTCAAGAAGAGGGGCACTATCTTGTGAATAGCCTAAATTCTAGTTTTGTTATCCAGATTTCTTCTGAGAAAAGATTAATTTTCCTGTTAGTACTAGCTTTGGGGATTGCTTCACAGGCAATCTCGTGCTTGAGAATTTGCCTTCTCTTAGGAGAAGGGGAATTTCTTAAGAGTACATACCTTTTAGAAAGAGGAAGATCATTGTATGAGTCTCCTTATAGTAAGAGGAATGGGATCAAAGGACAAAAAGACATAGTCTGGTAGAGAAAAGAACCTGTACATTGAACTCCATAATTACCATGAATAATTTGTATATT
Source organism: Sarcophilus harrisii (assembly GCF_902635505.1). Lineage (NCBI taxonomy): Eukaryota > Metazoa > Chordata > Mammalia > Dasyuromorphia > Dasyuridae > Sarcophilus > Sarcophilus harrisii. The sequence goes on from NC_045427.1 coordinate 232,822,745, forward strand.
GTGGGTCTAATAGGAATGAGATGTGCTTATTTAGCATCCCTAAGTGTGTTTCTCTTCTGGGTTAGTCAGAGTGTCTCTGGGGTGAAAATAAATGGCTGGAATGTTTAGGGTTGCTTGTCTAATCACCTCAAATATGTTTCTTTTCTTAGGTGAGTCAAACGAGATAGTGCTGTGAGAATGGAAGACTTTAGGACCTTGTGAAAAAATGAAACTCACCAAGAGGGAGGGGAATAGTATTGACTATGATTACCATGAGTCATTTGCACTTTTTGCATTTTCTGTTGGGTGGAATAAAGGGTTAATCTGTACCTCGTATTTGCATCATTAGTTAGAATGCTTGTAGATAATCCCTAGAAACTTTTATCTACATTCACAGAGACAGATATATGTTCTATATTCTGAAATTTCCTAGGGAAACTTAGAGTAGGGGAATAATGAGTCAAAGTCAAAGTGAAAGTGAATAATTGGGACTGATCCCAAGATTGGACCCAGTCTGTGTAAGCTTAGAGTTCAGAGTTAAATCACTGACTTGGATGGAGGCATAAACAGCATGCTTGTCCAATTTGGACACGAAATTGTGAAGGATAATTAACATATGAGATGACACAAGCAGGAACCAAAAAGATCTCATCTAACTTGAAGAACAGAGTAATTCTAATAAGATGAAATTTAAAAGCAATAAATATATATAATTCTATATTTGAGTTTAAAAAGTTACCTTCAAAAGGACAATGTGAGGCAGGGTAGCCAGATAACAGAGATAGTATGAGTAATATTTGTAAGGTGCTTAGCAGTGCCTGGCACATAGTAGGCACTATATAAACCCCAGCTGCCACCACCACGACCTCTACTACTGTTGTTTAGTCATTTCAATCCTGTCTGACTTTTCATGATTCCATTTGGCATTTTCTTGGCAAAAATGCATGGGTGGTTTGCAATTTTACAGATGAGGAAAATGAGGCAAATAGGATTAAATGACTTGTCCACAGCCAGTAAGTGCCTGAGATCAGACTTGAATTCAGATAGAAGACTGACTGGAGAAAGAGAAACTAAAATCAAATTTTAGCTCTATCATATTTGTCTACATAACCTCAGTCAAGACCTTATCTCTCTGGGCTATACTTCCTTTTTTATGAGGTGGGTCAGGACCATCTCAGAAATGAATTGTATCCTTGGTACTTCAAGGCAAAACTCATAATTTTTTTTAATAAAAGTTTTTTATTTTCAAAACATATACAAGGATAATTTTTCACCATTGACCTTTGCAAAATCTTGTGTTCCAATTCTCCCCTCCCCCTTCTTACCATCCCCTTTCCTAAATAGCAAGTAATCCAATATATGTTAAATGTGGTAAAAATATATATAAATTGAATATAGGCATATTTATTTATACAATTATCTTGTTGCACAAGAAAAATCAGATCAAAAAGGAAAAAAAATGAGAAAGAAAATAAAATTCAAGCAAACAATAGCAAAAGAAGTGAAAATGCTATGTTGTGATGCATACCAGTTCCCACAGACCTCTCTCTGGGTACAGATGGTTCTCACCATCATAAGATCATTGAAATTAGCCTGAATTATTTCATTATTCAGAAAAGCCACATCCATCAGAATTAATCTTTGTATAATCTTGCTGTTGCCATGTACAATGATCTCCTGGTTCTGCTCATTTCACTTAGCATTAGTTCATGTAAGTCTCTCCAGGTTTCTCTGAAATCATCCTGCTGATCATTTCTTATAGAACAGTAATATTTCATAACATTCATATACCATATGAATTCTTTAATCAGCCATTCTTTAATTAAGAGACATGCACTCAGTTTCATTTCTTTCTACTATAAAAATGGCTGCCACAAACATTTTTGCACATGTGGGTCCCTTCCCTCCTTTCAGATTTCTTTGGGATATAATCCAGTAGAAATACTGCTGGATCAAAGAGTATGCACAGTTTGATAACCTTTACAGCATAGTTCCAAATTGTTTTTCAGAATGACTGGATCCGTTCACAATTCTAACAATGTATTAGTGTCACAGTTTTCCCATAACCCCTCCAACATTTGACATTATTTTTTCCTATCATTTGAGCCAATCTGAGAGTAGTATAGTGGTATCTCAGAATTGTTTTAATTTGCATTTCTCTGATCAACAGTGATTTAGAACATCTTTTTATATGACTAGAAATGGTTTCAATTTCTTCATCTGAAAATTGTCTGTTCATATCCTTTGACCATTTATCAATTGGAGAATGGCTTGAATTCTTTTTTTTTAATTATAGCTTTTTATTGACAAAACATATACATGGGTAATTTTTCAACAATGACCCTTGCAAAAACTTCTGTTCCAACTTTTCCCCTCCTTCCCTCCACCCCCTCCCCTAGATGCCAGGTAGTCCCATACATATTAAATATGTTAAAGTATATGTTAAATACAATATATGTATACATATTTATATAGTTATCTTGCTGCACAAGAAAAATCGGATTTAGAAAGAAGGTAAAAATAATCTGGGAAGAAAAACAAAAATTCAAGTAAACAATAACAGAAAGAGTGGAAATGCTATGTTGTGGTCCACACTCACTTCCCAGTGTTCTTTTGCTGGGTGTAGATGGTTCTGTTTATTACTGATCAATTGGAACTTGTAATATTTTCTCTAAAATGAAATATTCTCTGTTGAGGTTTTCTTGGGGTTTCTGGAGGCAGCCTTTATTTCAGTTCAGTAATCACCACATGAGTACAGTCAGGGGTTAAAGTCCAAATCCTTTATTGTCTCTTTCCAAATCTTGTCTCCTTTCCTGCTGCTCGGTTAGCTTTCTTATAATCCAGATCCTCTATTATCTCCTTTCTGGGGCTGGACAGCTTTCTGGAGAGCCTTTCAGTCTGGCCTTGGTTCCGAGAACTTGAGCTCCCACCTGCCTTCTCTGGCTTTTGAATCTCCCCAACTGAATCCTGGCTGAGGCTCAGAGAGCTACTAGTGCTCTTGTCTTTCTGGGCCCTGAGAGCTTCTTGCTTATATGCCCCACACTGAGTACACACCAATCCTTACATCACTAGGAAACCATTATTTGTTGTAGTATTAAATCAGTGCTAAACTAGATTTAACCACTGTCTCCTCAATTCCACTTAATGGAATTGAGTTCTGGCCCATAATATCTCCTTGTAGGATTAAATCAATCATATTGAACCATGCTAAATTAGATAACTATTGTCTCTATCCATTCCATGGACTTAGTACCTTGTAAAAATCCTTTGTTTCAAGTTCAGAGTTCTGGCCCATAAGAGAACTGAATTGTGTCCTCTCATTGTTGAAGAGAGCTACATCCATCAGAATTGATCCTCATATAGTATTGTTGTTGAAGTGTATAATGATCTCCTGGTTCTCCTCATTTCACTCAGCATCAGTTCATGTAAGTCTCTCCAGGCCTCTCTGAAATCATCCTGCTGGTCATTTCTTACAGAACAATAATATTCCATAACATTCACATACCACAATTTACTCAGCTATTCTCCAGTTGATAGATATCCATTCAATTTCCAGTTTCTAATGGTTGAATTCTCATAAATTTGAGTCAATTCTCTATATAATTTAGAAATGAGGCCTTTGAATGTAAAAATATTTTCCCAATTTATTGCTTCATTTCTAATCTTGTCTGCATTAGTTTTGTTTGTACAAAACGTTTTTAACTTAATATAATCAAAATTACCCATCTAGTGTTCAATAGTGAGCTCCAGTTTCTTCTTTGGTCACAAATTCCTTCCTTCACTGATCTGAGAGGTAAATATATTTTTTTAATCTTATAGTTTGCTTATAATATCTCTCTTTATGTCTAAATCATGAAGCCATTTAGACTTTATCTTGGTATATGGTTTTAGGTGAAAACTCAGAATATTTTGCCTTTGTTGGATCCCTTGATAGGAGGGCTCATGAATATTTTGCCTGGTGGTATGTGATGCTAATACTGAATGAGAATGTTGCAGATTAATGAGCTTGCTTTTACCCAAGCTTGTTTGGGTAGATAGATGATTTCAACTTTGTTTTAATCTGTTATCATCAAAGGTACTAGCAAAGAGACAAATGTGCTGATTTGAGGTGCATCTTCCTATCTCTTCTCACCCTCTGCTAATCCCTTCCTTCTCAACATAATAGGATATATCTTTTGGTTTGTTTTTTTTTCCCAGTAATGGAATGTTAAACCATACAAATTCTTACTGCCCATTCGGGTCAGCTAGCTAGATTTAGGATAGCTGTAACCGTAAAAGGTTACATAGTAAAATATGGAGTAGAGCAACTTCTATTGCCCCGTGCAGGGTTTGAACTCATGACCTTGTGATTTCTAGGATAGGACTCTTACCTGCTAAGCTAGCCTAGTGATAGAGTGACAGCATAAAAAAGAAGGAAGAAAAGGAGGAGGCAGGGAAGTGGGAGGAGATACAAAGACTTGGTTAACACTTGTGGAGGTAACACTCTTGTGGGAATAACACTCTTGTGTGAACAATATAAAATAAGACTGGGGTTTTTAAAAACACTTGCACCTTGTATGTGAGGATCCTTGTTAATTGCCTCAGGATACATGGAAGGGGCTTTATAAGACATCCTGGTTATAGCAGCAGATGAGTGTGGGCTCATGCCTTGGTGAGACTTTAGGAGCAGAGATAGATACCTAAAGCTGGGCTATATTAACCTCCTCAGCAATACCTTCTGAGAAGGTAGATACTTTCCCTGAACAGTGGATGCCACTTTTTTGAATATCTGTAAAAAAACAAAGCACTTTATTTATGAAAATAAAAGTTCCTTTAATCTGCACCAAATCTAGTAAGACAATTAAACAAACAACTGCAAAGCAAACCCATTCATAGGGAATGTAATTAAAAAAAATATGTCTAGTGCATCAAAATTGTTCCATCCTTTCCATTAAGGCCTGTTGAGTGGCCAGGTTTGTGTATAGAGATAAAGTGCAAAGCAGCACTAGATTTGAATCCTGACTTTACTACTTAATACCTGTTTGATTTTGACAAGCTCCAAGGCTTAACATGGGCCTCATTTGCCCCATAAACAAAATTAGGAGTAATTAACTTCTATGATGTCTAAAGTTCCTACTAAATCTAAAATCCCTCTGATCCTATAAATTCATGTGACTGAATAAGTCAATTAACCTCTCTGTATTTCTGTTCTTTCACCTTTAAAATGATGGCCTTGGTGCCCTCTAGAATCCCCGACAACTCTAAAATCCCATTATCATATAAAATGATCTATGTAACCTTAAGCAAGTTTTTCATTTATTTTTTTGCTCCTCAGGAAAATGAGGTTTGGACTAGATTATCTCTAAGGTCCTTTTCAGTTTTAAATCTAATGATCTTGGTTGTAGCATTGGAACCAACCCTGGCGGAGAAAACCTGGAGCCAGTTGGCATTTTTTTCAGAACTAGGACACAGGGTCCCATGGTAGAGGGTGGGGCAATGTGGGGCTCCAGCCAGGTGTTTCAGAGACTGAAGACCAGATTTTCTGGGTTCTCCTTTAGGAGTAAAGGAAACCCCTCCTCCCCACAAAGTGGTGCAATCACTTCAGAAGCATTTCTGAAACATCAGGATATGGAGAAGGGCCCTGCTTACCACATCCCCTTGGCTAACTATAACAGGAAAGGCCTCAGCTTTCAACACATCTGTTGTTCCTTTGAATAGATCCCATTGTAGGTGTAAATTCCTATGGCAGAGGAGTTCCTAGTTGGAGAATCTCAAATCAGGAGCCCTGGGGTGATACCATTGCATGGGAGGGTTGTCTCTTTCCAGTTCATTCAAAATATTCTGGACTGCTTTCCTTTGTCTGATTCCCTTAAAGTAAGCCTTCATTGCAATTAGGAATCTTCTCTTACTTGGAGACATTGTTAATAGTCAAGGATGGGGTATCACTTCTAATGACATCCATTGAAGGAGGGCTTTCCTTCAATCAGATATCTGACCATAGGAGAGAAAATCATCTTGCCTTAATATAGACATCACTTTTCTCTCTTTCAGCCCAGAAATGGAGTGGGAACCTAGAGAGTGACAATGTGAAAACATTTCTGGGAGCAGCTAGAACTATAGCTAGGGAACCAGTCTTGAAAGGAGGTTGTCTCATGAATATTAACCAGTGTTTGTTTGGTCCTGTTAAGACACACGCAAATTTTTTTGTTGTTGCTGTTTTTGTTACAGACTTATTTCAATTACATCTGACTCTTTGTGATACCATTTGGGGTGTTCTTGGCAAAGATACTGGAGTGGTTTACTGAAAATCAGCCATGACTGAAAATAACTGCAAAACAATAAAAATGAAAAGGATAGACTAATTGACTTCTAATCTTTTAAGGCTAATTTCTAAAATCCTCTCCACTTTTAAAATCCTTTGATACTAAAATCCTATGATACTACCCAGGGAAGTCTTCTAACTTTTCTGGACCTTGATTTCTTTAGTTGTATAGGGAAGGGATTGAACTAAAATATTGCTACAATATCTTTCAGCTGTGTGAAATTTATATAGTTTAGAATTTCCTTTAAAAAACTGACAGATTTTATTTTGTCATATTCATTTCTGAATGTACTCCTTTCTCCCTTTTCTACCCATTAACTCATCTCTTATATCAAATAATTATTTTTTTAAATGAGTTCAGCAAAACCAATCAATATATCAACCAGTCTAAAAGTAACTCTAATATTCCACATAGAGTGTGCCATCTCTGTAAAGAGAAGAAAGAGATACACACTCTTTATGCTTTTTTATGGGACTCTTCCATTTGCAAGAAAGATATTAAGATAAAAATTTCCTTTTTTTTTTAAAGCTCCTAGACCTTATTCATATCAATGTCTGGATTCTCCAACTAAAAACTATATTTTCTCACTACTAACTTGACAGAGAAGATTTGTATGAAATGATGCAATATGAACTAAACAGAACCAGGTGAATAATATATGCATAATGTAAATAGCACACTAAGTGAAGCCAAATTCTGGAGAGTTGTAATAGCTAATGATGACATCTCCACTTCTGAGAATGGTATCAGAGATTTAGAAATACAAGAGACCTAATACAAGGTCTTAGAAATACATAAGACCTTCTTCTTATGTAAGAAATACAAGAGACTTAGAAGTCATATAGTCCAATCTTTTTATTTTGCAAATGAGAAAACTTGCCCAGAGTCACATGGATACTAGAAATAGGATTTAAACTTATCTCTTCCTAGCTCCAATCCTAGTTTGATCTACTGAATCAGGAGAGATAGGAGCTTACAGGGCAGAAAGTTGTCTTTATTGTCACATTGTGAAGCACTGGTCATTTTTGCTTAATTGTTTTCTTTTGTTATAAGGGAGGGCTCATTTATGGGTTGGGTTGGGGTGAGGTATATCTAGAAACAGTGATGTAAGAACAAAAGACAACAATAAATCTTAAAAAAAAAGTTAACTAATTCCACTGGTTGGACTCCCATTAGTCAGAGACTGAGACATGATGAAAGTAATTAATCTTTACTTTCCCAAGCTTTTAGACAGTATTGAAGTGTTTCTCTCTCACTGTCTAAGACTAATCCTTCCAGGCCCCAGCAAAAAAAAAAAAAAAAAAAAAAAAAAAAAAAAAAAAAAAAAAAAAAAAGAAAAGAAAAAACCAAAACCACCAACAATCTGAGTAAGGCCCAGTTTAACTTATATTCAATACTGATTGTCAGAGTTGTGACCAGGGAAAGCTGCAAAGGGCTTTTCACAAAATTGGGAAAAAAGGGGATGATTTGAAAAAAAGCTGAGTTTGGTTGTTAAAATGCCAAATTAAAGCTGAATTATAGAATCATTGACCCAAGATTAGAAGGTATCTAGCCCGGGGCCTTCTAAAGGGAAAAATTCTCTCTGTAACTTCCTGAAGAAGCCAGTATGCAGAATCTGTCTGCATGGACACCTGCAGGAATGGGAAACACCATGACACAGCACTCTCAGGCATATGAATGATGCCATCTGCCAAACTCCAGCATTTGAAACCCAAATAAAAATGTTCTTAAAATTGTTTTAAAATAAAGCACATCTTCAAGTGTACTTTTCAGACTGCTTTGCCACCTAGTTACAGATGTAGTTAAGATGCTGAATGAATGAAAATAACCAAGAAGTGAGGAACTTATAAAATCTTTGTTCATAGCTTCAAATAGAATCCAGATCTATGGAGAAGTTGGGAATTCTACCCCTGCCATTGGAATGCCAGTGAATGAATGTAAGGATTGAACCATGTGCCATGCATTGGGCTAAGTGCTTTCTAGAAGAAGAGAAACTTAGACAAATAGAAAGAATTGAATTAGAAAACAGAAAAAATATAGAAATAGAAAATGGGGGGGGGGATGACATAGTTCCATTTCTCAAGGAGCCCATACTCTATTTGGGACAGATTACATATAAAAGAAAATTAAGTTATAGGACAGGTAGAAAAGCCCAGGAATTGTATGATTCAGCATCCCTGGGGTGGATAGCAAGGCTCAGGAAACTATAGATCAGCAGTCGATCAAATGACAATGTCAGGGATTTGCAAGGTGAAAGAGCAGGGCAGAAGGTAAGTGAAATGGTCTTCCATCTCAATGGAAGGAATAGTCAGTGACTCCTGTCATTGTGCTGAGCAGATCTGCTCAGCCCTAGTTCTCCAATTCATCTCCTGCTCCTCCTCTTCTTCTTAGTCTAGAACCAGTATTAGCAGTTTTTAGTCCAAATTCCAAAGTAATAAAACTTCTTTACACATTCAGTGCATGTTGTAGTTTACAAGTCGTATTATGTTGGATCCTTCTCTTATGGACTCATGACAGCCAATTGTTAATTTTTTAGTTTGAGCATTCACACCTTTAAATTGCAAATGCTACAAATCAGGACTTGATTTATTGTTTTGTTAGTTATCTTAACTTGAGAAAAAGATGAAGGAAACGTTAATAATGTAGACAATTTAAAAGTATATTTTTCTTTCATAGAACTAATTGATAAAAATTCACCAGCACACCCCTATTAACAAGTAACTTTTCTTACAATATATTAGTGAGGTGAGTCAGGTATTATGGTTTCAAATGTAAGCCACACCTCTAAAATGAAATGTTTTTGAAAGGAGAAAAAAAAATGGATAGTATCCAATGAAAAACAATATAAGAAGCAACATGATGTTTTTGCATTTGATCAAGAAACTGAGATTAATTGGAGATTAAACTCGATAAATACTCAGAACTCATTTGTCTTCTACTCCTTGCCCTTCCCTTGGTTTTCATTTCAATTCTGTAATACTATGATGCATCTGTGATTTTATCAGTGTGGATATTCCCTTTAATAATCTCAGATCACAGCCCATCCAGACCTGCCTATGCTGTTCTGTTCTTGTCTATGTCCTCCCAGAAGTTTTCCACATTATTTTGAAGGCTTTTCTTTGAATTCTTTTAAAGACAAAACATACCATTTGAATTGTCCACTGATGGCTCCTCACTGTCACTCTGTTCCTGGACCATTGTCTTTTTCTATTTATTGATTTATTGATAACAGAGCCTAGGCTTGGGCCAAGCCTCTTGTTGGTGACCATCCTCTCCAATGTGGAGATTTTTCTTTCCTTTAGTCATGGTTGTATTGGGGATATGCATAGCACCCAAAGACTTTCTAGGACCTGATGAAAGTTCAAAATTTAATGTGTGGGGACTCAAGGAAGCATTTTAATTGTAGGACTTCTAACTCTGAGTCCATCTCACCATATTATCCATAAAAGTTGGACATATCTACATCAGTATCTTTGTTGCTAGAGAGAGTATGTTGCTAGAGAAAGGACATGCTGTTTAGTTGTTTTTTAGTCATGTCCAACTCTTCACATGTTTTCTTAAAAAAGGTGCCAGAGTGGTTTGCCATTCTCTTCTCCAGTTCATTTTACAGATAAGAAAACTAAGAAGGACATTTTTAAGTGACTTGGCCAAAGTCACAAAGTTAGTGTGTGTCTGAGGCTGGATTTGAGCTCAGAAAACTGAATCTTTAGGATTAAGACTATATTATTGTCCTGATTTTACAAATGAGGAAACTGAAGCTCAAGCTATGTAAAATCACACAATTTGTAAGTGAAGGAATCATATGGACTGGAGTTGATTCTGGACTTTCTTTGTCTAGTTTGCTTTCCATGATACTAAGCTGCCTTGAAATAAAACCAGACCATATTAGCCGTTTGGTTCTTGTCATGGACATTGTGACTAAGCCTGCCATGCTGGTCTGTGAGACCTTATGACCTCACACTTCTGGGGTGACCCTAAACTCCTCACCTGTCCTTTGGTTCTCCTTGCCCCACCCACCCCTTCCATTTACACCTTGCAAGTATTTGTGGAATGTCTGGTCCCTCGGCTCCCACACTCCCATCCTCTCATTCCTTCACCAGCATGTAGCCAAGCTATGAAGGTCTGGCCCCTTTAATTGTGCCCCATAAATCAGTCCCTCTCTTCCCTTCATCACTTCAACTGCTCTTCCCTGGCTTCCCTCCAATCAGTCCTCATCATTCTGGTATGGAAGTGCCCAGACCTGTAGGCAACATTCCAGGCCCAGCTGCTCACCTTGCTGAGATCTACATCTGTTCCTTTCTCTAAACCACCTTTTATAGCTTCTTCCAGTGGTTAGATGGCCACATATCACCTTCAACTACCTCAAGGAAGGTGATATGATGAAATAAAAAGACACTCAAGGAAGGGCCAGAATTCTTGGATTATAGTCCAAGACCTTTAGCTCATTTTCTGTATGGTCTGGATCTAGTTATTTTCACATCCATGAACTTTGATCTTAATCTATAAGATAAAAATGTTTGCCTCAGCAAAAAAAAAAAAAAAAAAAAAAAAAAAAGTTAAGTCAACCAGGATTAAGTGATTTGTCCAGAGTAATCTAGTTAGTGAGTGCCTGAGGCTAAATTTGAATACAAGTCCTGACTCCAGAGCAGATGCTCTAGCCACTGTGCCACCTAACTGTCCTATTTCTTGAAGATAAGCAGAACAGATATTATACACATTTTACAGATGAGGAAATTATTACCATGACTTGCCCAAGGACACAAAAGTTATTATGGAGCTAGAACTAGTGTTCTGCCTCCAAGGTTAGGGATTTTTCTCATATATCACTGCCTCTAATTATTTAGCTGCTAGTCTTTTCTGAATATTCTTGCTTTTCCCTCCTACCTTGCTGAATAAAGCCCAGATCTCTTATCCTGGACTTCAAGACAAACTGGTAAAAATAGATTTTTCTTTCTTTTTTAAAATTGTATTTTATTTTTCCAAATACATGCAAAGATAGTTTTCAACATCCACCTTTGTAACACCTTATGTTCTAAATTGTTCTCTCTCTTCTTCAACCCTCCTCCCCTACCACTTCAGCAAGCAATGAGACATAGGTTAAATATATGTAATTTTTCTAAACATATTTCCATATTTGTCATGCTGTGCAAAAAAAAAAAAAAAAAGATCAAAAGAAAAAAAAAGCATGAGAAAGGAAAAAAAGCAAGCAAACAAAAAACAACAAAAAGGTAAAAATACTATCCTTTGATCCACATTTTCTATCTGGATGTAGATAGCATTTTCCATTACAAATCTAAAAATATATTTTTCTTAGACTAATTGAATGTTTTATTTCATACGTTTGCAGCACTCTTCTTAACAATCTATCTTCCAGACAAACTGGCCTTGTTTTTGTCTCTCATTGTCATCAACACCTGGATGGTCAGTCAGAGGACCTGGGGTTGAATCCTGAGTCAATGACTTACTCTCCACCCAAGAGGTGTCTGATAAATGATAGAATTACCTGAAATCCCCTCAATCAGAAGTGATCCTTCTCTTTTAAACCTTCATTCTCTGTCTCTCTCTCAATCACACTCTTCTTCAAATTCTATTAATTGTGTACTTTGTTGTGCAGGAATCTCTTTTTGGGGAAGATATAATGCCTTAGTTCATCTTTGTGTTTCTATTGCCTAGCATAGATGGGGACCCTCATGTGATAAATCAATTGATGTTTTACCATGGGATAAACACAAGATGACAAAAATATGGGGCTAGAAAGTATTCATATTCAAGGAACTCACATTTAAATGGGGGAGGCAACATGAAAACAACAATATGCAAAGTTGTTTAATAAAAAGGACCATAGGATTTGCAGTTAGAGATTCTGTTCCAATCAAGTCATTTAAAGATGAAAAAAACAAGTTTAACATGAGATTGCCCTTAGATCATCAATTGTGTAGAGCAGGGCTCCTTACATTTTTTCCACTTGCCACCCTTTTTGCCCAAGGAATTTTATGTGATTCTGATCATATATGTATATAAAATAAATATACAAATTAAACATTTACTGATAATAAATCATAACTCTGCTATCCCCATATTAGTAAGACCATATATGGGGTTATGATCCATAGTGTAAAAAGCTTTAGCGTAGAACACAGTTTCAGAAGAAAAGAGAGCTTCAGTCTGGGTACACTGAGTCTGAAAGTGTAGCTTGTCTCCTTTTAGTTCTTAAGGTTTAAAAAGGATACATCAAAACTTCCAATCTCAGCAAGGTAGGTAGGCCCCAGGATGGAATCTGCTGATTGCATGTTGATAGTTTAAATACCCACCCAAATTAGCTCATTTGAAAATTGCTCCCCTTTCCTTAGCTCAGCACACCCAGATTAGGGCTGAGGGGAATTGCTGGCTACGTGACTAAGAATACACCATCCTGTGACATTGGGGCTAAGCTCTTTTTTGGAGCTCCAAATCTGGGGTGGCTGAAGTTTAAATTCTGGACCCTTGAATCAAAATGTCCCAAGAGGTCCTCTTGTTCTTCATTAATTGCAAAATCCTAGATCTCCCAAGCCCAGGATCATGCTCTATTAGCCATTTGTCATGTAGGGATTGCTTGGACAATGGTGACTCCAATATTCTACCTCCATCCTTAGGGTCTCAGTTAATCAAGCAATATTATCTTATTTTATTTATTGGAAGAGCAAGCATAGTGGATAAAGGACCAGGTCTGGAGTCAAAAAGACTCATCTTTTTGAGTTCCAATCTGGTCTCAGACACTAGCTGTATGAATCTGAGCAAGTCACTTAACTTGGTTTCCTTTAGTTTCCTCATTTTTAAAATGAGTTGGAGAAGGAAATGGCAAACCACTCTAATATTTTTGCCAACAAAACGCCAAATAGGGTCATGAAAAGTCAGATATGACTTAAAATAACTGAACAACAGCAACATTTATTTGAAACCTGTTGACAGAAAATCCTATCCTGGGAACTGTGGGGTTTGGAAAAAGGTAGAAGATTCTATTATATCCAGTGAATACTTATTACATATCTACTTTGTGCTCAATTGTGGGGATAAAGATAGCTAGACCCTAAGCTCTATTCTCAATAAATTCACAATATGATGAGGAGGGAATGGATATAGTTTAGTGCGTTGGGAGAATGTATAACACTGAGAAGAATAGCTATGATAAATGAGAGAATTTGGGAAGTTCTAAAGGACAGATTTTGGTAAAAAGGTTATGGGAAATCTGAAGTAAGAAAGATCATATATAAGTAAAGAAGAGGATTTCAGAAAAGGCTTCATGGCAGAGGCAGGATTTATTTGGATATTGAAGAATGGGAGGGATTTCAATAGATGAAGCAAAAACATAAGAAAGAGAGAGCAAGACAAGAAAAGAGTGCCAATATAGACATGTTTAGTTGGGCTAGAATATACAGAATTTAAAGGGGATAAAGCTCTTCCTTCAAGAAATTTACTGTCTAATAGAGCAAAGCTTCTTAAATTGTAGATTGGGACTCCATGTGGAAGTACCATAATTGAATGTGGGGATCACCGAATTATGATTTATTATCAGTGTTTGACTCTTCATGACCCCATTTGAGATTTTCTTGGCAAAGATACTAGGGTAGTTTGCTATTTCCTTCTGTTATTCATTTTACAGAGGAGGTAACGAAGGCAAATTGAGTGAAGTGATTTTCCCAGGATCACACAGTTAGTAAGTGTCTGAGACCAGATTTGAACTCATGTTTTCCTGATTTTAGAGCTAGTTCTTTATCCACTGTGACACCTAGCTGTCCATTTTATGTATACGTGTACATCAATAAATCTATGTATATATTATATATAGTTCCTTAAAAATAAACTGAACTGAATAGATAATTGCGTTTATTATTTGTTGTATACATATACATTGATAAAGAAAAGTAGGTAGATAAATAGATTAATCATTTATTTAACACTTTCTGTGTATCCAATATGTTCTAAGTACATATATATTAAGTCCAGACATTACAATCTCTCCTCTGAAGGTACTTACATTCTATTAAGGAAAGACAAACCAGGAGGGGACCTAGACAATGGGATTAGGCCAGTAGGTCTGTGTGAAGGGGCAGAAGGTGAAAAGTGGGGGGAGTCCAGGCAGCTAACATGAAGATAGAATAAAATGAAAGTGAAGTGGAAATAAATGAGTAGAATGGTGGAAGGGAATAAAATGAAAGCAAACTGGAAATGAAGTGAGCTGAATGATGGAAAGTCCTCGTGATATGGCAGTTCTGGCTAGGGGCTGTATATATATAGGTATATTCATCTCTGAATATGCTCGTTGTATAAGTATACATATACTTAAAAAATGAACTAATAGTCATGTATAATTTTCATTATACACATATATGTACATGCATATATGTGTATCTCTTAAAAAAAAAAGCCAGTTTTCTAATTGAAGGTCACAGTTTTTTCTCCAGTCTTCTTTCTTGTTCTTCTTTGAATTTTGAAATGTTGGTTTTCATGGATGATTGCTAAATTCATAATAAAGAAGAAAGTTTAATTATAACAACAAAAGAGGGGAGGGACTTTCTGTTGGGAGCAGTGTTTGGAACAGATTCACTCCATTCTGTGAGATATATGGAGGGAGCCAAGAGTAGATCAGTAGGACTGAAGCAGTGAGTTTATATAAGGTAGTGCTGTCAGGTTAGGGCAGAAGAGTTTGTTTAGTGTCAGTCTAAGGAAGACTGACCTATCATGCTAGAATGAAGAGTCTGGCCATAAATTCTTCCCTTTTCTATAGATCTGACATAGACTGTCCCTTGCTTTACTAATTTGCTTATGTTGGTCAATGCTTAGTTTCTGCCATACTGTTTGCCAGTTTTCTCAGAGTGAAGAATCTAGGCATTAAGGGGAGGAACTCATTGCTTAAGTATAGGGAGTAGCATGGCATTTTTACCTTTTGAACTAGACATTGTGGGATTAATGGGAGATGGACTTGAGAAATATTCAGAATTAATTTGTCTTCTTTGATTTTTATCTTTTTCTTGACTTTACTTTTAAATCAGCTTGTTGGTGTAGGGGATAAAGTACTAGGGCTGGAGTCGGGAAAACCTGAGTTCAAATCCAACCCCTGATATTTACTAGCTCTTTGACTCTGGGCATGTCACAACCACTGTTTGATACACTTTTCTCAGCTATAAAATAGGGATAATAATAGTATCTTCACAGGATTTTGTGAGAATCAATTGAGAATATTTATAAAGGGCTTAGCCCAGTGCCTGCCACATAGTAGGTGCTATATATACTTATTTTCCCCCCTTTCAATATTGATGGATATGTGATCTTATTAACTTGGATATTCCATTTAACAATCACATATCACACCCATCCAGGACTGCTCATGCTGTTCCATTCTTGTGCTAACAGCCTTCTTTAGATCCTCTTCATATTATAAGGATAAGTGTATGATAACCAAGTTATCATAAGGATAACTTGGTGATATATCTTTGGCTGCACTTTTTCTCATTCTCCTCAATTCACTGGTTGAGAAAGAAGAGTTTGAATATATTTTGCTCCTAATTACCACTTCTAGATTTTCCCCTTACTTTCATTACTCAGTAACGTTTCTTTCCTTGAGATTCATTCTATTCAAATCTATTACCCCAATTAAAATCCTGGTGGTCTGTTGTCTACAGATTCCCTGGTCACTCCTTTCTTTTCTCAGTAAGTCTGGTATTTGGCTCAGAGTTTTTCTCTCCTCTTCATCTCCTGCCCTACACTCTCAAATACCCAACTTACTCAGTTCTTCAACTTTCTTACTTTCCATTAACTCCTTTCCTCCTCAGTCATACACAAAGATGGTCATAACTTTGACCTTGCCATCACTCACAAATATTCTGAAATCCTTGTATCCAACCATAACCTATTGTCTTTTTATTTCTCCCCTTGCCTTCCCTTTGTCTTTCCCTTGACTCCTCCTCTGCATTAGCCACTCTCTCTCCTTTTTTCCCTGTTTTGACCTCTTGGTGAACCAATTCTACTCTATGCTATCTTCCTCTCTTGATATTAGGATATTGCTGATTACATTCAGCCAAGCTTCATTCTTGGATCATTTCTATCATTTGCGATCTTTGCTTCTGAACAGGTGCTGCTGAATGAAGATAGAGAAAATCAAATAACTATTCTGACAGGGTCCACTGCAAATTTTTGTCTTACATAACTTTAACTGGATCCTTACTGCTCTCTCAACTCACTATCCCAACTTTCCATAGCAGTTCTTCCAAACCTTTTATCCTTCCTCAAACCTCCCATAGTTTCCTCTCTTCCTATTCTCTTACTGGAGAACCTTGTCTCATATTTTGCAGGTAAAATTGAGGCTATTTGCTACGTGCTCCCTTTCCCCCTCTCTTCTTCATTTCCTGATACTCAGATGCCTTATGTCATTACTTCTTCCTTCACCTCTGTTTTATATCATGAAGCAATTTTATTATTTACAGAATAAGGCTAAGTTGACAGGAAAAGATAATGATAAATGTTGGGGAGAATGTAGGAAAGCTGGGATACTAAGGCATTGCTGATGGAATTGTGAAATGATCCAACCATTCTTGAGAACAATTGAGGAATGGCTGACTAAGTTGTGGTATATGAATGTAATGAATAGGACAACACATGGAAACAGTCCATAAACTTTACAACTGGAAAGGAATAGAGAGAGGGGGTGCCCGTCACTCCTTTTGTAAATTATCTGAATCATCACTTCTTCCAGCTCAGAAACCAATTAGGGGAATTTTTTGTCCTCTCCCTGAGTCACATACAGCTGGATATGTACCTGAAGCTCCCTTATGGTCAGCTGGAAGCAGGCAAAGAACACATGAGCATGCTCTGTACAATCTACCAAGGGCAAATCTGAGCATTCTTTTCTTTGTTACACTTTCCTTTGGTGACACTCATAACAATGCTCCTCCAGCATAATTACTTGAAATGTGTTACAGCTAGCTTTATCTTTCTATTATTCTTTGAATGATCCACAACCTCATTTCTAATTTAAGAAGCTATGACATTCCGTGATTCAGTCATACAATATCACCAGAAAAGTACTGGTGATGATAAGATGGAATTTTTTTTCTTTTTTAGGAAGAAACTCATTTTATTAATATAATCTTGCAATATCTTAAGGCAATCCTGTCTTCTCTTTTTCCCTGGTTCTAATCTAGACCCAGCTCTTTGTTTTCAGTGTCAGCTGAAGATTTTTCTGTCTCTGTTTCTCTTTGTGCTTCTGTCTTTTTTCTGTCTATCTTTCTCATCTCTCTCTCTGTCTCTATTTCTGCCAATAATATGAGATATTTGTAAAGTACTTAACACAGCATTGCTTAATAAATGCTTATCCTCCCCAACCCCATCTATCTATATATCTGTGTATCTTATTTCCAAGTAGATGAGCTCTATAGGTTGTCCATACAATTTTTTGAATAATACACATTTATCATATTTAATCTTTCTTCCTTTGCTTTTTAAAGTCAGTTCATGGAGTAGAAAATAATTAGCATCAAACAATCATTTGACAATATTGAGGACTTAGAGAAGGGAGTGGCCATGTTTGTTACCTGCAACAATATGTATATAGTTCAGTGTTTTAAATGCTTTCTTTACTACAACCCTGAAAGGCAGAGAACAAGCATTATTATACTCATTTTATGGATAGAAAATTGAAGCTTGCACTGACTTTGAGTGGATAATCCAAAATCACATAATAAATGTCAGACCTAGGACTTTTCCTAGGTGCTTCTGTGCTTCTTTCTGTGCTAGGTGCTTTGATGTGCTTCTTTCTTGAACTGGGAGTTTTCTCAATGGTGGTCTGCCATCTCCATTTAATTAGCAGGATTGTTTCAATTTCTGGTGACAACATATTCAGCAACATTATGACCGGTGACTGTTCTATTATAGAAGAAATGATATTCTTGCACCAGGGAAAGAATGAAACTAAATTCTCAGAGTTGGAAGGATATATGTTATCAAGTCAGCCTTTACCTAAAGCAAGAATCCATTCTAGAAGAAATAACTTTTTTTTCTTTTTCTTTTAAAAAAGATTTTAATACTATTTTACTTTTCCAAATACATGCAAAGATAGTTTTCAACATTCATCTTTGAAAAATCTTGTGTTGAAAAATTTTCTCCCTCTTTTCATCTCCCCCCCATCAAGACAACAAGCAATCCAATCAAGGTTAAACATGCAATTTTTCTGAACATATTTCCAAATTTTTCACATTGTACAAGAAAAATCAGATCAAAAGGAAAAAAAAAACAATGAACAAACAACAACAACAAGATGAAAATATTATGCTTTAATCCACAATCAGTTTCCATAGTTCTCTCACTGGATGTGGATGGCACTCTCCACCATGAGTTTATTGGAATTGCCTTGAATCACCTCATTATTGAAAAGTCTATTACAGTTGATCATTACAAAATTTTGTTGTTACTTGTTCTCTTGGTTCTGCTCACTTCACTTAGCATCAGTTCATGTCAGTCTTTCCAGGCTTTTCTGAAATCAGCCTGCTCCTCATTTCTTATAGGCCAATAATATTTGGACAAATATTCATACAGCCTTCCTTGGCTGAATGACCTCTATTGTCAGGAAACTCTGACACACAGCCCTCTGAGCTGGAATAATAAATGCAGAGCAAAGTCTGTTGAAGGTTAGGGCCAGACCTCAGCAGGAATGCTGTCTTTCCCTGTAGGAGCTCCCTGTTACCAACTCCTAAATGTATCATTAAGTAACCAGTCCTGTCAAAAGTATTTCTGATTACACTTGTCTTGTCTCCAGGAGCTATGTGAAACTCAGCATCCAGTCTTTTGCCCAGAGCAGAACAGTTCTTGCTTTTGGGATGTGTGTGTGTGTCTGTCTCTGTGTGTGTGTGTGTGTGTGTGTGTGTGATATGTGTGATATATGTGAGATGTGTATTTGTGTGTATAATTAATTTAGTTTTAAGAGCTTTTCAGCTCTGTCATTATGAGTAATCAGATGCACAGATGTTTTAAGTTCTGAAATGTGCTAAGAAAAGCTTATCAGGAATTAGAAATGTGGAGGAGAGAAGAACCTAAGAGAAATGAAATAATCAAGTTACCACAATATATAGTTTATATCCTATAACTCCAACATGGAGTTTTGAGGCCATTTTTTTTTATTCCCTTCATTTTACATTCCCAGACCTAAAACTCACAGCAGTTGTTTTGCCCAATGTCATGGAAGTATTAAGTAATAAAGCCAGAATTTGAATTTAGGTCTTCTGACTAAATCTAGGACATTTTTAATTGTGCCATACTACCTCCTATATAGATTTAGAATTGGAAGAGACTTCAGAGGCCATCTAATACAGCGCCTTCATTTTGCAGAAAAGGAAATCTAGACCTAAATTTAAGTGCCTTGTCCAAGATCACAAAGATAATAGATATAATAGGCAGGATTTGAATCTACCATCCTTACTCATTCTATTGTGTGAATACCTTCCCTTCTTTTCTGGTTCCTCATTCCCTCTTCTCCCTATCCTTCCAAGGATTATTTTACAGATGAAAAGATTGAGCTTCAGAGAGGTAAATAAATTTATCCAAGGTTACACAGAAAGAAATCAGATCCGCTTGACTCCAAAACTAGCATCCCTGCCCCCTTAATTTGATAATGAATTAATGTAGATAGGAAGAGAGAGGAAAGAGAATTGAATGTTGAAAAGGAATAACTGAATTCACATTAAAGCCTTGTTTTTGACAATCTGTGCCTCACTGGGGATGATTTGTTTTCTTTTTAAACATCTCATCCTCAGTTTTCTTTTCTGTGAAAGGGGCTAGTTTGCAGGAAAGGCAGAATAGTTCCTTGGTGAAGTCAGTGGACATTGTTTCAAATCCCACTTCTTTTGTTTACTCCCTTTGTGATCCTGGACAAGTTGCCACTTTATGCCCTCAGTTTTCTCTTCTATCCAATGGAAGGATTTGGACTAGAGGTCCTCTGAGTTTCCTTGTACCTTTAAAGTCTTTGATCTCTACAGACCTTTTTCATCTTTAAATCCTGTGATCCCCTGATCCTCACATTGTCCCCAGATACATACATAGCATTTCTGACTGTCTGGTGTTTGCTGAGTAAGCTCTCTTCGTCATGAGCGAAGTGCCAAGTTATAGACAGCTCAACTGGGTGATGTGTCATATGCTACTCAAGCCATATTAGGAGGTATTCAGCCTTCTAGCCCCTCCTTGTTGGGTGTGTTCTCCTAGCAGTACAGTCAGTCTCTTTAAGGATTCACCAGACCCACCCCAGGAAGGGATGGTTGAGTATTCCAATGTTATTATTGGTGTTTCATAGTTAGGAGAGGCCTAGAGGTGCTATGAAAATGGATAGCATCATCAGGGCAGGGGCTGTTCATTTCAATTCAACAAATCTATTTTAAGAGTTTATGCAGAGTCTTGCACTGAGCATTCAGTTATGACATCTTAGAGGTCTAGTCCAACAGTCTGGTTTTATCATTGAGAAACAGAACCAGAAGGATGATGTTAAGGTCATGTGCTCAGGGTGGCATGCTGCAAAAAGCACCTTTGACTTGAGAAACCTTACTCTTTCTACTATGTGTTACTAAGGTTTAGAGGCTCAAAGCCAAACTCTGCTACTTACTATTTATTTGAATTTTGGCAAATCATTAAATCTCAGTTTCTTTGCCTACAAAATCAGCCAGTTGGATTACTTGATTCCTAATCTCCCTTCTGGGCAGCTAGGTGGTGTAGTTGGTAGAGTGCCAGCCTTGGAGTCAATCAAGAGGACCTGAGTTTAAATTCAGCTTCAGATACTTACTAGCTATGCAATCTCGGGTAAGTCAGTTAACCCTGTTTGCCTCAGTTTCCTTATCTGTAAAATGAGCTGGAGAAGGAAATGACAAACCATTTCAATATCTTGCCAAGAAAATCCCAAATGAAGTCATGAAGTGTCAGATGATTGAAGAACATCTAAACAGAAAGTTTCCTTCTAACTTTGACATTCCAGGATCTTTTCCATCGTAAGGGTGCAAAGAAAAAAAAATGAAGCAACCATTTACAATTATGGATCATGATTTTAATCATAATTAAGGCAAAAGTAAGATACAGTCTGGATAATCTATGGACAAACGGGTTCATATGTGTTGGTTGGGGAAGGGGGACAGGGAGTGGGAGAGGTGAGGTTGTTCTAGCTTATCTGGATAATTCTCTTAGTTCTTCACTTTACCATGGGTAAAGATACTTTGGCAATAGCAAGTGTCACCAATCTGGCTCCCAGGCTTGGATCTTTGCGAGATCTGAGTCTTGATCTTCAGCTTCTTGCAGAGGCAGAGAAAAAGGCCACACCCTGTATTTCCCAATAGTTTTAACACAACTGAAATTCCCTGGAGAAGAGTTGCAAGTTGTGGAAATCTTTGATTCCATCTGGTTCCACTATTTTGGAAGCTGACTTTTCTATAGCAGCTCTTATAACTCTGTGAAATAAATAGTATAGATGAGAAAACGGAGGCTCAGAGTTGTGTAAAAACACATAGCTAGTAGGTGAAAGGGCTAGTACTTGGATTCAGGTGTTTTGACTTTAAATCCTATAATCATTCCACTTGATTATGCTGCTTCTTAACAAAGCTTAGTAGATGAAAGGTAACCAGGTGACTGGGGATTGATGCCATCATCAGATGATGTTTAGCAATCATATTTAGGTGAAAGTAGAAAGGGAGATTGTTTCAGTTATGGGGAACTCCCCTCCCTCTTGTCCCCATCCCTCCCCTATTCCTTTCCCCTTACACACATCCATACACTCAAACTGCCTCTTCAATCCTTCCTAAAACCTCTCTAACCAGAAGCAACAGAAACTTAGTCATCAGAGACCAAGTGTTGAATCTGGAGGCTTACATTCAATTTTTAACTTCATCACTGATTTGCTTTGTGACTCCAGGCAAACTACTTAATCTTCCTGTGCCTCAGTGAAATAATAACAAATCTTGACTAGATGGAAGCAACTTAGCACTTCCTGCATCTCAGCTCACTTTTCCTCAGGCCACTCAGGGATGGAGTGACTTGATCAAGTGAGAAGAGTTATTGTTGTTCTTCAGGGTATCCTACGCTTTGTGACTCCATTTGGGGTTTCCTCAGCAAAGATACTAGAGTGGTTTACTATTTCTTTCTCTAGTTCATTTTATCGATACAGTTTCCTATAGATGAGGAAACCAGAGTAAATGGATTTGCCCAGGGAACCATAGCTAATAAGTACCTGCGGCTAGATTTGAACTCAGGCAGATTAGTCTTCCTGGCTCCCAGCTCACCATACTATCCACTGTACCACCTAGACACCCAGAAAGTATTAGCCTTCTTCTTTAGATAAAATAGGGGTCAAATGAGGAGAAGAAGCCCATAATTCCCCAGTAATGGTTCAACAAACACATGTCTATCTCACCAACAACTAAATTTTTCATGAGCATCCAGACCCATGAGATGAACCTGATGGCAAGGGACCAAGGCTGTAAATTTCCTCAGGATACTACAGCAGCAGGATGGGAATGCCATGGTGGTCAAGAGATATTGGAAAGCAGAAAGATATTGCTGAACAGAACTGAAAGTGAAGACTGATCAACTGAATACACTATAAGATAAATTGTAGAAGGTGGAAAGCCAAACTGGAACAGAAAACTGAATTGACTTCTGGTCACTTGCTGGCCATGAAGTGATGAAGTGATGGAACTCCAGAGACTACTAGAGCTGTAGTTAGGGTAGAATAATAACTTAGATCTATCATCATCATAAGTGTGGGGGATCATGTACACCAAGGGGGGTTGTTTTTCTCCATTTCTGGACTATAGGGAAACTAAATAGGAGAAGGAGAAGGAGAATAGTCCCCTAGACTATTTTGGGGAGGAGGAAAGTTATCCCTTCCACATCATGGAGGTTAGGGTTGTGGGTACCCCAGAGATCTGGAAAATTCCTGTGAAATTTTTGACCCCCCATTTCATACCAGAGAAATCTGAATTATTATGGTATTAAAAGATAAAATATGTTCATATTATAAAATATTTCTTCATCTCTGAGTTTCTAAACTTTTTCTGTGTCATCTACTGGCTTTTTCATGTTGTCTGTAGCTTCTGCAAAATTCCTCAAAAATTTCCATTTAATTTCTTATGCCCACCTGTGATACATCAAAACCACTTGAGAAAGTCATGATGTGATAGGAATAACTATTTCTATTGGGGAGACAGGTATTTCTTTTTTGTTTTTTAATTAAATTATTTTATTTTATTTTTAAATTTTTAATTTTATTTTCATTTTATGCTGTTGTTTGCCAAGGTTTCTGATAATAGGGTGAGGACTGAGGATTTGGTCCCTAATTGAATTTAGAGGCAGTTATATGGTAGAGTGGATATTGGTAGGCTTGAAGTAAAAAAAAAAAAAATCTTTCTGGGTTCAAATCTGGTCTCAGACACTTACCAGCTGCATGATTCTTGAAAAATCTCTTAACCCTCCTAATCTATAAAATGAGCTGGAAAAGGAAAGGGCAAACCACTTGAGTTTCTTTGCCAAGAAAACCTCAAACAGGGTTACAAAGAGTCAATAATGACAAACAACTGAACACACAAGATTTTAGAGGCACTCTATTTCACACCAGAATGGGAGCACAAGATATTTGGAATATATTATCACCTATGAACTCGAGTGCATAAGAGACTAGTGCTGATTGATCTATGAGAGAAATCATGGGAACTTGCCCAGGACATACCATTTTTGATTAGATGGGTATGTGCTGGTTTAGTTCCTTCGCAACTGTAGCATCTTGTCTTCTGACTTCAGTTACATTACTCCCTGCATGGAGGGAGCTATTGTAACAGAGGGCTTATATAAGCATGATATAATAAGAGAGTAAAAATCTGAACTGAGGGTTGGGCATCTTCAAAAAAGATAAAAAGATGTCATCTGGGAGAAAGATGGGGTAGACTTAGATACAATATGATAAAAGTTATAGGAAGGTAGGTTTTGTCTCTATATAAAGAAATTCTTCCTACAATTGAAGCTGTCCAGTAATGAAATACAACTTTTTGGAATTCAGTGAGTTTCTATTACTAGATATGGTCAAGCACAAGTTGGTTGACCATCATTCATGAATATTTTAGAAAGAATTGCAGCATGAATCAATGGTTGGTCTAGATGATCTCTAAGGTTTCTTCCAGTTCACAGAATAATAGAATCATGAGTATTGGAAGGCCTAGTTTTTGCCAATAGTTAGATTTGGAATTTTGGCCGTCATGTAGGCTTCTGTGGATTTAAGTTTTCTCCATATACATGACAAGAGAGTGAAACTAGATTTGAGTTTCCCAATCTAAACTATATTGTAGAGTTGTAAAATATCCCAGTTACAATCATACACACATACACACACACACACACACACACACACACACATATATATATATATATATATATTTTTTTTTTTTTTGCTGAGACAGTTGGGGTTAAGTGACTTGCCCAGGGTCATATAGCTAGGAAGTGTCTGAGGTCAGATTTGAACTCAGGTCCTCTTGACTTCAGGGCTGGTGCTCTAACCACTGCACCACCTTCCTGCCCCATCATATAAAATATATTAACTTGTACAGACTATATTTTTTGGATTGGTCTGGATCTGTGATTTCTTTCATTCTTGTAAGAAATGCCCAGTGAGGAAACTCTTTTTACAATTCAAGTTAGAACATCTCCACAATACATAGTGTTAGAGTTGCCTGTTATTCAATTAATCAATCCAGTATGATTTTTAAAAATAAATTTTTCTTTGGTTCTTTTATCATGGAGATAAAATGCATATCTACATTAACAAATTCAATTCAAAGAAAGCTACCTAAATGTTATTTGAAATATATAGAACAATAAAAAAATTATAAAAACAAAAAAAAATTAGTGTGAGGATAGTTCCTTGTTACTCAATAGTTTTTCAATGCTTGGAGATAGAGTTAAAAAGTGACTAAAAAGACACAGAGCTAATTTGTACATTTATAGATTTCTTTGCTTTCATTGTTGTCAAAGACAAAAATACTGTTTCACGTAAGTATATTGCTTAAGTCTTTGGGTCACTTGAAGTCTTGACTGCTCTGTAGTCATGTTGCTCTTTGCTATGAAACCTCATCAGGAGACTTGATATTAAACAGATGAGCTTTTACAACAAGGAGCATCATGAAATGTATGGCGAGATTGTCAAAAGTCATCCAATCTGATCTTTTCCTCTTGTGAAAGGTCAGATTTCCATTGTTCTATGTTTTGTGAGGATTCCTAATAAACAGTGATATCTTCCCTGTGCTCCTCTTTGTGGATGAAACTGAGAAGCCTGGGTCAAGCTCTATAACATAACAGAGCCTCTCAAGTGATATCTATGACCCCTAACTAGCAGAGCACAAGAGAAAATTAATTTATTTTAGTGGTCCATAGCAAAGATGTTTTATATTATTATAATTGATATAACTCTTTGCAATGTAGTTTGGATTGGAAACCCTGATCTAGTCCAACCCTTTCAGTTTATATCTGAGGAAATTTGGATGTGAAGGTTGTGTGTTATGGAAGTTATAAAGCTAAACAGGAAGTTTACATCCTGTATGATTGTGAGCAAGTCAGAGGGGTGTATGAGGTGTTTGGGGTGGGAGGGGGGACTTGTACCTCCATGAGGGCTGCTCTTCCACTTTTAGTGTCTACCTTCACCCTACTCTCACCGGTGGCTCCAAGAAGCCATAGAATTAATAGCATACATATCCTAGTAAAACTGGCTTGGCAGAAGAGCTAAGCCAGACTGAGGATAACTGACAGGGATCAAACCCATCCATGACTTAGAGGGATGTCTATGCTAAGCATGTGAAGACTTCCCCCTTTGGAATGGAGAGATGAGAACAATTTATTCCAGTAGCCAGAAAGATGGCTGAAGCAAGGAATGTGGAACACTTAAAGCTTGGTCAGACACTGAAGATGCTAAGGATATCCACTGCATTCTGGGTTATCACTACTCACCTTGACTTGTTCTGCCATTGGAGATTGATCACTCTGGAAGAGAAAGGAAGACTGGCAACTTTTTGTAACTCTGCCTCACTTAAAATCAATTCGTGCGCAAATTAAGACATCATCCATGATGTCCTCTTCAAAAATGAAGAATGAACAACAGCTTTAGACAACTTTCTTAAGGCTAGAAGCCTAAGAAAAGAAGCTTATCTTTGTGATAGAATGAATTCCTTCACTTGGGAAACCAATGAAATCACAAGTCCATTTCCTATCCCCATCCTAATCCAATTCTCATTTACTGTCGAGAAAAACTAAGTTAATGAGGATTGTTCAGACACCAATGCACCTGTGCATATTTGGATATACATCGCATAGAGCTGATTGATCAGAACATATATATGGGGACCACCACTGGCTTTCTTGACTTACCACTTGTCTTACCACTAGACTTCCACGATTCTGGAAGAAGAAGTAAAGCTAATCACTTTGTACAGTTCTGCCTCACTTAAATCCAATTCACTTGCAAGTCAAGGCATCATCCCCTTGATGTCATTGATCCTCTTGTAGAATGAAGGACAAATAACAGTTGGACAGATGCTCCAGAAGAATAATAAGCTCAGGAATGGAATGAATGGAAGAAAGTGGATCAGATTACTTCTGGGAAATTATTGTATTTTCAGCAACTCCAAACTTCTCCATGAATTAAAACCATATATATGTATATATATATATATATATATATAATATACACACATATTTATAGATAAATATATAGATAGATATAAACATTAATATTCTTCTAATAACATTGTTTTGCTGCAAATACATGAATACTGCAATTTCTGAGAAATCAACATTATAGTTAATGCTAAGGGCTTGAAGAGACCTAGAATGGGCAGCATATTATGGAAGTAAATTATGCAAGGGGAAAGCTATAGTGAAAGAGACAGTTAGTCATGTAACAAAAGTAAAGGATAATACTCTTCTTGGTGTATACAATGTCAAGAGGTCTAGAGGAAGACCCTCTGAATGTTGTATGAATACCTTACCAAAAACCTTCAGTAGAATATGGACAGGAATCATTCAGGATAAGTTGGCGTAAATGTGTTGTGAACTTCAGTGTTAGAAAGCATGACCAAATCTGTAAGATCGAACTGAAAAATGGATATTTTCTGACAGAACTGCATATCCTATTTTTAAAATCTCAAATCAAGTTATATACATCAAATGAAATATCTGTTATAGTTTTAAATCCAAAGATAATTCTGTAAATCTCTCTACCTATTCTCCCTTTTTCTGAACTGCTTGATACTTAACTACTTTGTATATAATTGTAGTAACTTTATGTTGATGCCATATGCATGTGTGAGGATATAGATATGTGCACATATATTCATATTTATATATGCCCTTGAAATCTCCTTGATCAGAATGTAAGCTTCTTGAGATGGGTAAGCTTCTTGTATGGTTTTATTCTGGGTATTTATATCTTCAGTACTTAGCACAATGCCTGGCATGTAGTAGGCATTTTATTAAACACATGTTGTTTACTTGATTTCTTGATTTTTATCGAATTTTCTTTTGATATTTTATAATTATAGGTCCATAATCTACACATTTCCCAAACACAAAACTTCTTTGAGCATCACCATTACAATAAATCATAAATATGGCAGCACCTGGCACACATCATAAGACTGCAGAATTCTCCATCTAAAGCATCTTACTAGAGACAGCAATCTTTCAAGATGTTTCAAAGGATTAGAACATTTTATGAGATTTTTAAGACATCAAAAGGTTTCTTTTTTGAGAATGTAATAAAGAGAATTTCTGAAGATGAGTTTATAGAGCTATAGAACATTAGTGCTGAAAGAGATATGAAAACTTTTCTGGTTCAGTTTCCCCATTTTACAAAGGAGGAAACTAGAATGGTTTTTTAAAAACATATCCTAGAAAAAGTCTTAGGAAGAAAAAAAGCTTTTCTTTTCTAAGGGATGTCACATCATCTACAGACCTTCTAGGGTTTTAGTGCCAATTGATCTGATGGTGGGAATAGTTGCTAGGCACCTGCACAAGAGAGGACTGCATGGGACTCTATATACCTCATTGTATCTCTCAGGCTACATGGTATCAGGCTTAATAGAAGGATTAACAAACCTAGGGATTGCATGGGCTGCTTCAGGAGACAGAGAGTTCCTTGTCACTTTTAGTCTTCAAGAAGAGGTTGAATGGTGTGGGTTGAAGTATTCCTGTTTAGGTAAGGTCAAAGGAGATCTCAATAGGTTCCTAAGAATCCATTGTTAAATTTTTAGTGTAAGCATTTGCACTTTAGAAATCAACAAATGTTACAAACATGGGCTTAAATTATTGTTTTGTTGCTTGTCTAGACTTAAGAAAGTGATAGAGAAAATATTACTAATGCAGATTAAAGTTCAAAGCTGTCTTTTTGTAATTTTTTTTTTTTTTTTGGAGAATCCAATTATTATGGATTTGCTAGCATTTCCCTGAGTGCAGGATGGAGGGTGGGTTTGGTTTAGATGATCAAAGGATTTTTTACTCTAGAATTCTCAGATTCTTGAACTCTTTAGGAGTGGTCAGTAGTTATCGAAGTTTAAGGAAGTGCTTCCAAAAAGTTATAAATGATGTTTGTGTTATTTTCCATGTAGTAGAATTAAGTGTAAAAAACTCGAGGATTTCAGAAACAAAGGGAATATTTTGCAATTATTGTCCTGTGATCTACAAATTAATTTTTCTTCAGTGTGTGAATGTTGTTATACAAATTGAAGACAGTAATCATAATGCCTTGGAGACTCAAAGTTAATTCATTTAGAAATAAAAATATACCCAATAAATAAGTGGGTTTTGCCACTCTTTTTTTTTTTTTTAGCCATAAACTTCTTTCACCAAATTTAAATCCTGTTTGAAAAATATTTCGTCTTTGTGTAGTAACTCAGTTCTTTCACAATTTTCCCCATTGATTGCATGAAGTAGGATCATAGGATTTTAGAACTGAAAGGAACTTAGAGGTCATCTAATCTAACCTCATTTTATAGATCTGGAAACTGAGATGCAGACAGTCACTCACTCAAGGGTAGATATATGAGGACTCTACAAAGACAGAAAGGATTTCTAAGAATTCTCAGGAAAGGCAACTATAAGGAACATGACTCCTCATGACTAAGAAAAGTACAGTTATAGACCATAGAAAAACACAAATCTTTGTTGCTCAGTAGAGAGCTGTATCTAACTAAGAACTTCACGAAGACGCCACAAAAGGAAAAAGGACTTTGAGTTCTAGGAACTGGGAGTTTTGCTTTGGTCACACTGGTTCTCTATACATTTGTCTCATTAAACCTTGCACACTAAATTTGATCTTATTCTTCCCATTAACACTGTGTATTTATAAGAAAATGTGTACCATATTTAATGGGGAGAATGCTTTGTGTCACTTATATTTTAGTTTGCTTTTTAAAAATCATTCCACCTTTGTAAATGCCTTTGCTGAAAGCTCACTAAATGCCTTTGCTGAAAGCTCACTAAACTTACTGTCTTATTGTTGATGGGAAGCATACCCATGTCGTATTATGAACTACAGTG
Organism: Sarcophilus harrisii; assembly: GCF_902635505.1. Taxonomy (NCBI): domain Eukaryota; kingdom Metazoa; phylum Chordata; class Mammalia; order Dasyuromorphia; family Dasyuridae; genus Sarcophilus; species Sarcophilus harrisii. The sequence goes on from NC_045427.1 coordinate 232,852,600, forward strand.
TTAGAAGCAACCTCCTACAGAGTTGTCCTCAGAACCCTGAGAATAATAGTCTTACCTTCCCACCCTCCCACCCTTGGCAAGTAGCCCCAGTGAATCTACCATGTGTCATAATATATGACAGTTCTGTGGGTTTGTGTCACAACCTCTACCCTAGACTTTAAGGTCTCTGAGATCAGGGGTTACATTCAACTCAAATCACTTCTTTTTTTCCTTCAGTATCCAACACACTGATCATAACAACTCTCTGTGGTAGTTAGGTTTTCTTCTTTTAAAGAACAGAAAAAGGAGGCTGCAGCCTGAAAATACTTCTCCATGATCATGCAGGTAAAAAAGGAATTTGCACCAAGGGATTTGGATTCTATATGTGGCTCAACTCTTTCTAGAAAACTGAGGAAAGTATGACACTGAACTTTGTTATAGTCCTGAAAGGTGTAATGAAGTGATTTCTTCTTATATTGATTCTAAGTGCTCTATTAGAGAATGAACAAAATATAGCTCAATAGTAAAGTGTGATTTTTTTTCCTTTACATGCATACATTGGGAGGAAGAAATGAGAAAGGGGACAACTAATGTTGAAATCACATTGGAATAGTCCAGGGAATTTTTAATGAGGCCATTACTATTTACCTCAGGCAGCTGACAGTCCTTAATCTTCAACCTCCTGCCTCATGACCCACCAGAGGTATGTTGCAATGAATCCATAAAACACGCCTCGTCAGGTTTTAACACTTAAACACAGAGCACCCTCGGATTAAAACATGGGGGACGACAGAAGTGATGCAGATAGTTGGATACCAAGGCAGGTCATACTAGGGGAATCATTGAAAAGAGGGAGCTCTCAGTACTTAAGTAGGAACAAAATTTGGTAACCTTCAAATTTAATGATGAAAGATTCTGGCATCTGGAACAAAATACACAAAAATCTCCACATTAACTTTGTCATGAAGTGAAAATAATACAAGATGTAATCAAGACAAATTCAGTTGGGTCACAGGAGGAATCTTTTACTAAAGTGACCCACAGTTAAATGTAATGAACCATATAGGCATATGGAAGTTTTCTATTTCAATTAATTATTCTTATTTACAAGGTACCAAGCTCATTTTTTTTTTCCTCTGAAGGAGTATGTGTGTTAATTTTTGTGACCTCTAAGTTTTATTGTCCTGGAGCAAAACCTGGTCATATCCTTTTATTACCCACCTTGTTCCATCTTCTTCCCACTTCCTATGCCTCTGGGAATGAAATATATTAAAGGCAAGAAGAAAGATTAGATTTATATTTTTCTTCTGGGGTTATATGAATGTGATGTGGTAAGTGGAGGGGGCAGAAAAGATCGAGAACAAGTTAAAATAAGAAAGGGAAACCCCCTTTCTACATTCTACATTGGTTGCTATATTTTGATCTGGAAGACCAAATCTTGAGCGAATGGGAGATTCTTCTCACAAAACCCTGACTTTTCCCCTTCTCTCAATACATCTTACCCTCTCAATTGCCATATTTGTCTTGAAGATAGCACAGTCACCAGGAACCGGGAGAACGCCTGGTGTTTTCTCATTAAGTGCTACAGCAATATCTATCTCCATTAGAGATGTCCTTTAAAAGTCCCCACACTGTAACTTTATCAAATTGGATAATTTATCAAATTGACCAAAGATTCCTCCATTCACCACCTCTTTCAATTATTCTTGTTTTGTTTTGTTTTTTTCCTGAGGCAATTGGGGTTAAGTGACTTGCCCAGAGTCACACAGCCAGGAAGAGTTAAGTGTCTGAGGTGAATTTGAACTCAGGTCCTTCTGACTTCAGGGCTGGCACTCTATCTACTGCCCCATCTAATTGCTCCTTCTTTTGTTTTCTTAAAGAGCTAATATAGAGCTGTGGCTATGTTTCCTAGCCAATGAAAGAGGAAAATGGGCAAAATGATTGATGAGACTTTCTTTGCATCAACTAGGAGTGGATTGCAAAGCGACCAACAACTATCTTCCTCTACAATTACATTTATATAGTGTTTCAGGGCTACATAATACTTTACACACTGAGGGCAGCTAGGTGGCGCAGTAATAGAGCATTAGCCCTGAAGTCAGGAGAATCTGACTTCAAATTTGCATGCAGACACTTAACACTTTCTAGCTGTGTGACCCTGAGCAAGTCACTAACCCTGATTGCCTCAGCAAAAAATAAAACAAAACAAAAAAACTTTAATACTGCCTTTTAAAATTTTTATAAAAGACCTTGTGAGGTAAGCAGCACAAGAATAGGGGATATTTTCTCCATATAGGTTATGTGTGTCTACATGGGTCTGGGTAAATGAATAATTCATTCCCATTTTACAGATGAAGAAATTGAGGCTGAGAGTTAAGTGACTTACAGGTGGTTTACAGCTAATAAATACTACAGATAAGATTTGAACCCAGATTGTATGATTTTAAATTCAAGTTTCTTTCCATTAAACTACAGTGCCTCTTAAGATGGGGGAATGTCATGGACTCCAGCCAGAAACACCTTGCATTGCCTTTGCACATTAAATCCTTTCCTCTGATTCAAAGAAAAAGTAAGTGCCTCTAAAACTCATCTAAAAGGTAATCCTTTGTGTGCACACAAACTGATCTTTGGGTGGAAGGGGACTAATTATCATCATAGAAATAACTTTCATTCTTTTAAAAACACATTTGCTCTATAATGGCACCTTGTGCCAATCACCTTGGAACTGCCACCACACTTTATTGCTGGAGGAATGAATAGGACTTATTGCTGCCTTATATAACAGTTGGACTTCCCTCGACTGTTAGAAAATAGAGCTTCTGTCAGACTATCAGCCCATAAATGCCTGTCTTGGATCTGATAAACAGACTTTGGCAAACTTTGAATTTGCAGGTAATGCCAAGCTCAGGAGTTTGGACTGGTGCTGTGAGTGAAAGAGTTGAAGTAGAAAAGTGTCTGTAGGAGGCAAAAAACTAAGGAAACTCTGAGATACAAAGGGGGCACTGTGGGAGACAGAGGGAAGGCAGGGAAAGAGCTAGGAAATCTATTCCCAGGTCTACCACCAGTTCCTGCATCTCCTTAAATAGCCACTAATCCTGTCTACTTGTACTAGTTTCTTTCCTGGAGTGCCTCATTCATTCATTCTACACACACTCATCAAAGACTTACTGTGTTCTAGGTGTTTGTATTTATAAAGATAGCTACAACACAAGTCCTTTTCTCAATGAGCTTACATTTTACTAGGAAAGGCTGAAGGGAAAAGTGTGATTCCTTCCATTGACTAGATGAGAAAATAAATCATTTTCTGTTTATAATATGTATATATATAGAGAGATAAAGAGCTAGATAGTGACATTTGCAAGACTGAGTTATTATGTCACTGACCAGTTTGGTACCCTAGAGTTTCCTTCTGGAAAAGCATCATAGGCAGGATGCTCCACTTGGACCTTTTGTCATGTATATTTCCTTGTGTAGGAATGTATGGTACTGGAACCATTGTCATGTGTTTCAAGGGTATGAGGCATGAGCTTGCACTGAACCAGCCATATTCTTTCCTCCATCCTCTTTGTGTCCCAGCAGGCTTTTCTGAAATCATGGCTGGCCAAAGCTGTGGTTGTAGTTCAGAGAAAATTACCTGACCTATATGGTCCTTAAGCCTTTAATCTAGAGCAGAAATTCTTAATGTAGAGCCCATGGGTTCCCTAAGGGGTTCATGAGTAGATTTTAGAACTTTGATAAAATTATAAATTACATGTTTGTTCCAATATTATTTATTTCCTTTGTAATCTAGTGCATTTTATTTTGTATACTTATTCTAAGAAGCCCTTCTCTATAGGGCAGGAGGGTTTAGGGGAGTAGAGTTGTTTCTGCCAATTTTCAATAGAGTTAGTAAAGAAAACAGGCCATTTAGTAGGAAAACTATAATTGAATAACTGTGTTCTTTGAGAGGTGTTTGTGTGTATGTTTAAACCATGTTAGGCGATAGGAAGAGCTGTTAGAGCCAGTTCTGTTGAAAGATGGATTTCTTTTCTCTATTTCTTTTTCTTTTCTTTCTTTCCTTTCTTTTCTTTTCTTTTTTGTAAAGAGCTGTGATGGTTGGGTTGGATTTCTGCCTATATTTGGTCTGTGTATTTATTATTCCACTTTTCTTAAGGTGCTTAAGTTATTCATAGTTGGGTTTAGACAAGAAATAAATAGTTAGGCAGCTGTGTCTACATGTCTGTTTGGCCTAAATCATCACTACGCTATTATGGAATGCTCAGATTCACCAGGAAAATGTTAGCATTACTATGGGGTGAACAGACTTGAGACAGTGAGTGCCCAGATGCATTATGGTCCAAGTAGTACCATACCAACGGGCAGAAAACAGTGCTGAATGCTTTTTAAAGGGTATATGGGAATGATGCTCAAAGCGCATAAGTCCTGCAGGGTCTGTTTCTTGAGCAGAGAAAAATGGGATGGGCTGAGTTTTTTTTCTGAGAGGTGTGCATTTCTAACTCTTTCCTGGCTTTTGATTTCTTGGTTCAGTGACCTGTCATTTTTTGAGTGACTAATAAATTCAAACCCTTAGGGAAGATTTCTGACTCTCTTTCATTTATGTCTTTTAGCCAAATCCCCCCAAATTGGCCAAGGATCTAAGACAAGTCTTAATTCTCACAGAAGAGATTTAACTTGGTGGTCTTTGATGACCTTTTCCAAGGGCCACATACAAGTGCATGAAATATATTGATGCTTCAATATAACCTCAAACTGCTGTCAGTCTTGGGTCTGATCCAGATTGTAGGACTAGAAAGGCTTTTAAAGAACCTCTAATCTACATGTTATAAACAAGGGGGGAGATGGGGGCTAAATTAGGCAACTGCCCTGAGATCCCTCTCAGTTTTAGACAGTAGCCTAGCAGTTATGGAGTGCTTTAAGGTTTGCAAAGGGCTTTAAATATATTTTCCCACTGTGTCTTCACAAGCCCCCTGTATAATAGGTGCTATTATTATTCCCATTTTACAGGAAATATACTAAGAGTGATTATAGAACTTAAAAGTTACTGAAGCAGAATTTGAACTCCAGGTCTTTTTATTGCAGGTTCTGCACTGGCTGCTTTCAGACTGGTGGTCCTTGGAGATGTGAAAAAAGTGAAGATTCAGTGAAAGGAAGCAACTTGTCTAAAGTCTTAGAGAGTGACAGAGTGACCAGAAAATACTATGATTTTGTTCTTGAAGAGAGAGACACAAACAGAGAAAGAGGAGAGACACAGAGAGACACTCAGAGGGGCAAGCAGACTGAGAGAGAAAGTAGGGAGGGAGGGAAGAGAAGGGAGGAGGGGAACAGAAACAAGAGGACTGGAGATAAAGACAGAGATTAAGCAATAAGAGACGCAAAGAAAGATAGCAAGACAGAGTCAGACAGAATCAGAGTCACAGAGACAGGGACACACAGAGGGAAAGGTAGATGTGTAGGAGATAGAAAAACAAAGTCAGAGACAGAAAGGGAGAAAGAGACAGAGACAAAGACAGAGATAGTCACAGGCAGATAGACAAAGAGAGAGACAGAGATTGATACAGATAGAGAGGGAGAGAAACAAGTACAGAGAGAAACAGTGACAGAGACAAAGACAGAGCAAAACAGATACAAACAAGAGAGAGAGTAAGAGAGAGAGATTTACAGAAAGAAACAGTGACAGAGACAGACAAAGATAGAGATAATGAGAGACAGAGTCAGACACACACAGACAGAGAAAGAGAGAGAGAGAGAGAGAGAGACAAATACAGACACAAACACAGATATATAGTCAGAGAAAGACACAGAAATAGATCAGAGACAGAATTAGGGAGACAGCTTGAGAGACAGAGACACAGGCAAACAGAACAATGGTAAGACTCAGATCCAGATATACACAAAGACCAAGACAGAGACAGCCAAAGAGGTTTGCATCTGTGATGTCATTGTAATAAGGAGATCATTGAATAGAAACTTTGGTGGAAATTCTTCCTAGTGGTACAGGTCAGCACTTTTCTCTCTAGTCTGCAGTGATTTTTCCCTCCTTCAAATTCTTGTAGCTTTAATTATAACAGTTCTCATTTATCATAATCTGCCTTGTATCATTAGTGTTCCTATTATTCATGAATATTTCCAACTAGATTCTAAGTTCCTTGAAGGTAAGGATCATTTATTTGATGCATTTTCATATTCCCCACAGTACCTGGTATAATGCATTGCACTTTGTAGATGCTCAAAATATTTTTATTGAATGATCGATAGCCTTATGTTCCTAAAGACAGTTGAAATTCAAGGTTGAAGGACTGCCTTCATTCATTCAACAAATATTCAAGTTCCTGAAGTGACACAGAGTCTATTCTCAAGGAGTTTATGCTGTATTTGGGTTCCAAAGGAATAGTGACCCACACAGATTAAGTATAAAAGAAATCAAATAATGGAGGTAAGGAAGAGGAAAGCTTCAGATAAAATACTTTGGAAAAATTTGAGGAGGCACAGGACATTTTTCAGCTGTGGGAAGTAAGGAAGGCTTCCCTGAGATGGTGCCCGGGTAGTCCTGATAAGAATATGTATGTTTTCTTATATGTGTAAGTGTACTAATTTGTACATAGTCAAGTATTAGCAAGAATATGAAACTCTTGACATAATGAAATGGCAACTTCATAGAGGAAACAAGCACCCAGATTCCAGGCTGTCTGAGGTGATTTTGTTATATCACAGTACTTTGTGGTATGTGGGACTATTACCATGGGGCAGGAATTATACATATCAGTCTCCAAAATCTAAGCAGATGGGAGAACTAAAGTTAAATACCTATTTTGGCCTGAATTTTCCAGGTAATTCATCATGATCTGTCTGAGAAATCAGAGTTTTGGCCTGAACCACTCAGATAAATAGGTTCACTTTTCATGATACCTTTTTCCTAGTGGAAACTTGGCTATTCATAGAGACTGCCTCAATCTTGGGGAGTTCAAACATATAATCACCATTTTATGAAACTTTGGGTCTATTGGTATGGATCAAGAAATATTTGAAAGTTGGAAAGATTCATGGCAACATCCCAGGACTGATGCCTACCTTGTCTTCCTGGGCATGGTCACTAAGCCACAAAATTATTTTAAGGAAATTCTTGGTAAGATGGTCATAATTTTATCTGGGCATAGTGGTATACACTGTAATCCCTCCCATTGGAGAGGCAGAGGCTGGTGGATTGCTTGGGCTTTGGTTTTTGAGCTTTAGTAAGACTGAGTCAATTGGGTTTCTACACTAAGACCAAAACCTATATAATGAGTCCTTGGGGAGTAGAGGGACACCAATTAATTTAAGGAGGGGCAAGCTGATCCAGGTCAGAAATGGAGCAGGTTAAAGTTCTCCTGCTGATCAATATTGTGATTAACCCAGAATGGCTGTACTACTAGTGTGGGAGAAATAGGAAGATATCATCTTTATAAAACAAAAACCACATTTTCATAGTTTTAAATTTGGGGGTGAGTGACATCATGGGCAACTGGGTGACTCAGGGGATACAATACCAGGCCTGAAATCAGGAAAATTAATCTTTCTGAGTTCCCATTCTGACCTCAGGCACTTACTGGCTGTGTGACCCTGAGCAGGTCACTTAACCCTACTTAATTTCTTTAACTGTAAATGAGCTAGAGAAGGAAATGGTAAACTGCTCCAGTATCTTTGCCAAGAAAATCCCAAATGGGCTCATGAAGAATTAGACATGATTGAAATGACTGAATGATAACAAAAAAGATCCTAGACTCATAGATATAGAGCTGAGACAGGTACCAGAGGCTATCCCATCTAATCCCCTAATTTTATGGATGAGAAAACTTAACAGAAGTCTTATGCCTTGACCAGATCACACAGCTAGATGGAAATTCAAAATTCAGAACCTTCCCCCATAAGTCATCATATTTCCAACCTCTAAAACAGCCTAAAGAATTAAGTAGATTTCTTTTTTCTAAATCTTCAGAGTTAAGAAATGCTTTTTGAACAAGAAATGTTCAAAAGAACTCACTCTCCTAGTGAAATAGCCCAGCAGAAATGGCTAAAATTGATTGTATCTTGTGGGATTTGTCAAAAGTCTTGGAATGATTCACCTAATATCCTGCTTTCAATCAATTCCATGAGCCTTAAGCCAGTTTTAGTTTTTACTGTCAAGTCATGTGTTTTATAAGAAAAACTGGATCTATGGGATTCTGATTCATTTATACTTCAATGTAATTCACCAAAGCCTTGCTTTGTAAGAACTATCAGAGCCATGTGATTTCCAAAAATCCCTGTGAGATTCATACTCAATGATACCTCATTGCCTTTCCAAGGCAGGAAGTTGCTTTTAGCCAAGGGAAAATGAGCTTCAAGACTGCTAACTTCAAATTAAGTCGGCACCTCTATTTCAACCCTTGGATTAAGTTATAAACTTGGAAAGAATGTCTCTTACTCCTTTTCACCAAAGTTTGGCCAAGTGAATCATCATTGATATAGCTGAAATTTTTGACATATTCTTTTTTGATAGACAAGTAAAGCCACTAGTGACTCAGGGAGAATATTTCTCATTTTTAGCCTCTACCTAACTTAATGTTTCCAACATTAGCCTCTTATAGCCATTGTAAGTTCTAAATCTTTCTTTTTTCACAGATAACATGAAAGGTGAGAGGATGAAGGAAATAGTACCAAAATCACTGGATTTGGAACTAGAGGTCACAGTAAGAAACAATTCAGATCAATTCTCTCATTTTACAGATAAGGAAGCTGCGTTCCAGAGAGAACACATATTTAATCCAAAGTCATACACAATAAACAACAGAGGCAGCATTTGAACTCAGGTGCTTGACTCCAACTCCAGCATATCTTGTACTTACTGGAAAGCTTTATGTAAAGTTGGGTGAGAAATGTGATTTTCATTTGTCCAGTTGCCTCTCCAAATCTTGCTGCAAGATTATAATTCATTTGTAAGCTTTTTCCCTATCAGTGACCATTTTAAGATTAAGTTTCTTAGTCAACCTACAAAACCTGCTACATTCTTTCAAAGAATCTTTGAGAGAAAATCAAGTCAAGTTCTGGATCACAAGTTGAATTAGAGGAAACATTTAAAAGTAGCTCTTACTTTGCAATTTCTTTCTTAAGTTCTTTCACACCCTTGTATTACTTAATATTTACAACAGCCCTATAAGATAGATAGGGTGCACCCATTTTATGGATGAGATAACTAAGACCAAGACAGGCTAAGGGAGAAGTCACAGAGTTTAAAAAAAAAAAAAATCAGAGACCAAAAGAACTATTCATTAAATATTCTTATAACTCACTTTTATGTAGCACTTCATAGTTTCTAAATTACTTTGCTTGAGTATGGTGAGTAAGTTCTGAGCAACTCTGGGCAGAGCTGGGCCTCCTATTTCCAACTAGCCAGTCAATCACAAATGACTCTTCCAATCGCCCTGGTTGGTAGATGGAGCCCAGACACAGACTATTTCTGTATGCTCCACAGACTCTCCAAGTCACTTCTGTTACATGTGATCACCTATCCAGGCTCTCTGCTTGTCAGAGCCTTGTAACAGCTGAGCAAGCTGATTCACTCTGCACATGCACCAGATCCACATTACACAAGTGTAATTACTACTATTTTTTTTAGAGAAGGATATTTTGAGAACCTTCATCTGTCAGATAGTTCATCAACAAGCATTTATTAAGCTCTTACTGTGTGCAGAGCATTAGAGTTAAAAACAAAAGCAAGAATAGCCACAATTTCCAAAGTACTCACACTCTAATGGTCATTGTTGTTTGTCTTTTGTTCTTGAAGAATACCAGGTAAATTGGATTTAAGTGAGGGAGGGCTGTGCAAAGTCACCAGCCTCAAAGTGAGGCAGATAATGGGTTTTGAAAACATACAAAGAAGGATGGACCAGGATATATATAAGGATAAATTAGAGTTAATCTCAGAGGGAAGGCACTAGCACTGGGGTAATGGGGAAAGGGACCATAAAAGGTCTCTTGCAAGAAAGTAGCATTTGAGCTTAATAGCAAAGAAGGCCAGGGAAACTGGAGGCAGAAATTCTAGATGTGGTGGACAGCCACTGAACAGGCAAAGAATCAGGAGATGGAGGAATAGAACAACAAGAAGGTATCATCATCACTGAGAAAGAACCCAGAGTAAAGGGAGACAAGGTCACATATATAATAAATGTATAAATGTAAGAACTGGAACTCAGATCCACCCTTGCAAAACCTTCTGTTCCAACTTTTCCCCTCTTTCCCCCCACCCCCTCCCCTAGATGGCAGGTAGTCCCATACATGCTAAATATGTTAATGTATATGTTAAATGCAATATGTGTATACATATTTATACAGTTATCTTGCTGCACAAAAAAATCGGATTTAGAAAGAAGGTAAAAATAACCTGAGAAGGAAAACTAAAATGTAAGCAGATAATAACAGAAGGAGTAGAAATGCTATGTTGTGGTCCATACTCATTTCCCATAATTCTTTTGCTGGGTGTAGTTGGTTCTCTTCATTACTGAACAATTGGAACTGATTAGGTTATCTCATTGTTGAAGAGAGCCACGTCTATCAGAATTGATCATTATATAGTTTTGTTGTTGAAGTAGATAATGATCTCCTGGTTCTGCTCATTTCACTCAGCATCAGTTCATGTAAGTCTCTCCAAGCCTTTCTGAAATCCTCCTGCCAGTCATTTCTTACAGAACAATAATACTCTATAAAATTCATATACCACAATTGACTCAACCATTCTCCAGTTGATGGGCATCCATTCAATTTCCAGTTTCTTGCCACTACAAAGAGGGCTGCCACAAACATTTTTGCACATACAGATCCCTTTCCCTCCTTTAAGATCTCTTTGGGATATAAGCCCAGTAGTAACACTGCTGGATCAAAGGGTATGCATAGTTTGATAATTTTTTGAGCATAGTTCCAAATCACTCTCCGGAATGGTTGGATGCATTCACAATTCCACCAACAATGTATCAGTGTCCCAGTTTTCCCCACATCCCCTCCAACATTTGTAATTATCTTTTTCCTGTCATCCTAACCAATCTGACAGGTGTGTAATGGTATCCCAGAGTTGTCTTAATTTGAATTTCTCTTGATCAATAATGATTTGGAACATCTTTTCATATGGCTCGAAATAGTTTCAATTTTTTCATCTGAAAATTGTCTGTTCATATCCTTTGACCATTTATCCATTGGAGAATGGCTTGATTTCTTATAAATGAGAATTAATTCTTTATATATTTTGGAAATGAGGCCTTTATCAGAACCTTTGACTATAAAAATATTTTCCCAGTTTATTGCTTTCCTTCTAATCTTGACTGAATTGGTTTTGTTTGTACAAAACTTTTTAACTTGATATAATCAGAATGTTCTATTTTGTAATCAATAATGATCTTTAGTTCTTCTTTGGTCACAAATTCCTTCTTCCTCCACAGGTCTGAGAGGTAAACTATCCTATGTTCTTCTAATTTATTTATAATCTCAATCTTTATACCTAGATCATGAACCCATTTTGACTTTATCTTGGTGTATGGTGTTGTGTGAGTCAATGCCTAGTTTCTACCATACTAATTTCCAATTTTCCCAGCAGTTTTTGTCAAATAGTGAATTTTATCCCAAAGGCTGGGGTCTTTGGGTTTGTCAAACACTAGATTGTTATAGTTATTGATTATTTTTTCCTGTGAACCTAACCTATTTCATTGATCAACTAGTCTATTTCTTAGAGAATACCAAATGGTTTTGATGACCACTGCTTTATAATATAGTTTTAGATCTGGTACAGCTAGGCCACCTTCATTTGATTTTTTTTTTCATTAGTTCACTTGAAAGTCTTGTCCTTTTGTTCTTCCAGATGAATTTTGATGTTACTTTTTCTAGGTCATTAAAATAGTTTCTTGGGAGTCTGATTGGTATAGTATTAAATAAATAGATTAGTTTAGGTAGTATTGTCATCTTTATTATATTCGCTTGACCTATCCAAGAACCCTTAATATTTTTCCAATTGGTTAGATCTGTTTTTTTTTTTTTGTGTGTGTGTGGAAAGTGTTTTATAGTTTTGCTCATATAGTTCCTGACTTTCCCTTGGCAGATAGATTCCCAAATATTTTATACTATCAGCAGTTATTTTAACTGGAATTTCACTTTGTATTTCTAGCTGTTGGATTTTGTTAGTAATACATAAGAATGCTGATGATTTATGTGGATTTATTTTGTAAGTGATTTCTTTTTTAATGTTTTTGGTTTGGACCTGGGATTTCACTGGTATAGAGAACTCTGATGGAGGAAACTCTCCTGAGAAACACAGGTTGATAATAAGCTTACAACTTATAGCTAGATATCCAGTTACTAGAGCAACTAGATGGCACAGTGGATGGTGTGTTGGATCTGGAGTCAGAAAGACTTTTCTTCCTGAGTTCAAATCCACCTTAGATACTTACTAACTTTGTGACCCTAGGCAAGTCACTTAAACCTGTTTGCCTGAGTTTTCTCATCTATAAAATGAGTTAAGAGAAGGAAATAGCTTTGTCATAAAAACTCCAGATGGAGTCATGAAAAGTTGGACATGACTGATAACTAAATAACAACAAATCACAAATTTAAAAGAACAACAACTACCATGACATGGTTACATTATTCAGATCCATTCTAGACATTTCCATTGGGCTGAAACCTTTTACCACATTTTACATAATTATAGCTTAAATAATGTGAATTTTAATACATATAGCATTCATTATTTACATTAATTGGGTCCTAACTATATGTCATAGAAAGCTGTCTGAAACATGAGAAGTTAATCTACTTGCTCAGGTCACACAACAATGTATTTCAGAGATAAGACTAACTGAGATCTTCCAGACTCTAAGACCAACTCTATCTATTGCTGCTTTTTAACAATTAATTATAAAATCCAATAGGTTTTCCTTAGTTGTGATTTTATTTGCCCTTTTTATTATGGCTTCTCAATGTTCTCTTTTCCCTTGATTTCCACAATACTACAATTTCTCATTCATCTTCTTTGTCAGATTGTCCCTTCTTGGTCTAGAGCCCATGCTCTTTGTCCCATTCACTAAGCATGAGTGATTTCCAAGGCTCTGTTCTCAACTCTCTTCCCTTTTAATTCTCTTCCATTATGTTCTCATTCTTTCTGAAAGCCCAGTTGGCACCTTCAACTCAATATGTCCAATCCTTTCCCCAGTTTTCCTTTTTTGTGTGTGTGATCTGTATTAGTATCTTCCTTGTCATCAAGACTTGAAACCTTGTAATAATCTTTGCCTTTTTTACCTTTACCCCATTCCAATCAGTTGTCAAAACTTATCAATTCTAACTCCCAAATATTTCTTGATTTCTGTTATCTCTCCACTCACATGAGCACAATTGAAATTCAGACCTTTGTTACCTTTCAACTAGACTGCTATAAAAGGTTCTTTACTAATCTCCCTTTCTGATTTAATCCATCTTTTTTAGGGCTTCCCAAAATAAGCTTTTTTTTTTTTTTTTTTTTTTTTTTTTTTTTTTGGTGCTGAGGCAATTGAGACTAAATAATTTGCCCAGGGTTACACAGCTAGGGAGTGTTAAGTGTCTGAGATCAGATCTGAACTCAGGACTTCCTGACTTCAGGGCTGGTGCTCTATCCAGTGTGCCACCTAGCTGCCCCCAAAATAAGCTTTTTAAAAGAAATCAAAAGCTATCTATAGTCATATGGGGAAAAAATGCTCTAATTATTAATCACAGAAATATGAAGCAAAACAATTCTGAGGTACCACCTCACACCTGTCAAATTGGCTAATAAGACAGAAAAGGAACATGATAGATATTGGAAAGAATGTGGAAAAAAATAGGGACACTAATGTATTTTTAGTGGAATTGTGAATTGATACAACTGTTCTGGAAAAAAAATTAAAACTATGCCTTTGACCCAGCAATTCCTTTGCTAGACGTATATCCCAAAGATATCAAAGGAAAAGGAAAAGGACTGATATGTACAGAAACATTTATAGTAGCTTTTTTTTTTTTTTTTGTGGCATCAAATAATTGGAAATTGAGGGGATATCTATCAAATACTGAGGGCTAAACAAGTTGTGGTTTATGAGTGTGATGGAATACTATTGTGCTATGATACACAACATACAGGATGCTTTCAAGAAAACCTGAAAAGACTTACATGTACTTATAGAAAGTGAAGTAAGCAAAACCATGAGAACACTGTTTATAGTAACAGTAATATTGTATAATGACAAATTGTGAATGACTTAATTATTCTCAGCAAAGCAATGATCCAAGACAATTCTGAAGGATTTATGATGAAAAATGCTATCTATGTCCAGAGAAAAAACTAATGGAATGTAAATGCAGATTGAAGCATACTTTAAAATTTTTTTTACTAAAGCTTTTTATTTATAAAACATATGCATGGGTAATTTTTCAACATTTACCCTTTGCAAAACCTTCTGTTCCAACTTTGCTCTTACTTCCCCCTACCCCATCCCCTGCTGGCAGGTAGTCCAATACATGTTAAATATGTTTAAGTATATGTTAAATCCAATATATGTATACATATTTATACAGTTACTTGCTGCACAAGAAAAATCAGATCAAGAAGGAAGAAAAAACTGAGAAAGAAAACAAAACACAAGCAAACAACAGAGAGTGAGAATGCTATGCTGTGGTCAACACTCAGTACCTGTAGTCCTCTCTCTGGGTATAGATGGCTCTCTTCATCATGAAATCGTTGAAATTGGCCTCAATAATCTCATTGTTGGAAAGTCATGTTCATCAGAATTGAATGTTGTATAATATCGTAGTTGTGTACAATGATCTCCTGGTTCTGCTCATTTCATTTCTGAAATCAGCCTGTTCATCATTTCTTAAAGAAAAATAATATTCCTATTGTTCTATAAGAAACAATCAACAGGAGGATTTCAGAGAGGCCTAGAGAGACTTACATGAACTGATGTTGAGTGAAGTGAGCAGAACCAAGAAACATTATTCACAGCAATAATAAGATTATGTGATGATCAACTGTGATGGATTTGGCACTTTTCAACAATGAGGTGACCCAAGACAATTACAATAGAATTGTGATGGAAAGAACCATCCTTATCCACAGAGAGAACTATGGAAACTGAATGTGGATCAAAGTATAATACTTTCACTTTTTTTGGTAGTTATCTGTTTGCTCAATTTTTTTCTCTTATTTTTTTTTCCTTTTGATCTGATTTTTCTTGCACAACATGACAAATATGGAAATATATTTAAAAGAATTGCACATTATTTAACCTATATCAGATTGCTTGCTGTCTTGGGGAGGGGGGGGGTAAGGAAGGGAGGGAAAAAATTTTAGAACACAAAGTTTTACAAAAATGAATATTGAAAACTGCCTATATAAATATTTGGAAAAATAAAATATTATTTAAAAAATTTGCCTTTCAGTGGAAGAGATAATAATGGCATATAAGGAGAGTTAGATTTCAGCTATACCTCTTCCTTGTGTGACCTTCTCTAAGTGAACAAGACTCTTAATCTCTCTGTTAAATCTGTTAAAAATGAAAGTTAGACTAAATCAGTAGTATTATTAGTAGTACTAGAACTTTTTAGTATTATCATACCTTTACACTATCAAAGTTATTGAACTTCAAAGAGCTTTTGTTTATGTGAGTAGAAATTAAAACTGATAGAATTTAAAAACATTTATTAATTAATCTAAAATAATAATCCAAAACAAATTATAATTTTGTGAAAAATAACTATATCCAAAATTTTAAAAAAATCTAGTGAGAAGAATGGCATTGTTTTGCATATTTTTGCCATTCTTTAATGTCTGTCTTAATTGAAGGCAGCTGTATTCTCATATCTGCTTCTTCACAAGGCAGAAAGGTGCTAATACCCTTCACCCTCAGCTCATTCTCTCTTTTCCTATCCTCCCCTTTCCCTAGCTTAGACATTCTCTGTGGTTTCTCATTTTCAGCCACCTCAGATGTCCAGATTAACCTTTAATGAAGTACAGTGTTTTCATAATGTTTTCTTCCCACCCTCCTTTCCCACATGGAACTTTTATGCAACAGTGACATCTTGAAAGTCTTCCTTACACCCTAAGAAATGTGTGAGTTTTAAGTTCAGAGAGGCAGCAGGCAGTGAATAACTCCAGCAGTACCAGATTAGAGCTTCCAACTGTCCTTTATGCAATTTCCTTAGAATTTGTGTTTTGTACTAAAGCCTCCCTTCCCAAAAGATTTTAACTCCCCGTTGCTACCTGCCATGCTGTCATATAGAGATACTGCTTCTCTTTGACTCCTATTATGTGTATAAGTTTCACAATCTGCCCCTTTGTGAAATCTGAACATTCTTTTGTGTCCTATCCTGGATAAAAAATGAAGATGAATGCAGAATAAAGATGGATTAGGTGAAAAAAATTGCAAGTTGGACAGGCAGTTATGTATCTATCTGTTTATTTGTGCAGAGGATAAGATCACTCCAATGTTTTAAAAGGTTGATTGATTGCACCTTGAAAATGACTCTTACAGAATGTATAGTTTGGGAGTGTAGAGTTTCCAGTCTTCCCTTTTTGTTATCATTTGCCGCATTCTGTCCTTTTCCCATACCTTCAAATACTGAGTGTCTCTGTTGTGCTAGCTCTCCTTTTCTGTCAAAACTGCTTCTCACCAAGTTGCTGGCAGATAAAGTTATTTTTTTTTTAAGATCATGATAAATGTTCAAGAATTTTCAGGAAAAGTCACGCTATTGCACTTTTGTAGTTTTAAATTGATATAGCCATTCTGGAAAGCAATTGGAAATCACTAAACTGTCCATTCCCTTTGACCCAGTATTACCACTTCTAGGCCTATTTCCCAGAGATCAAAGAAAGAGCAAAAAGACATATACATAAGGAAATATTTAAAGCATCTCTTTTCATGGCAGCAAAAAACTTGTTCTAACAAAGGTAGTGCCTACCTATTGGAGATTGGTTAACAAATGATCATGAGTGAGTATAAGAATATTATTGAGCCATAAGAAATAAGAGAATGGACAGTTCAGAGAAAACTTGAAGCCTTATATGATGTGAAGCAGAGGGAAGTGACCAGAGCTAAGAAAACAATTTATACAATAACATCACAAGGAAAAACAATTTTGAAATATTTTAGAATTATATTCCAAGCAATAATATATAGTTACCAGTTCAAAGGACCAAAACCAAAAGTATGCTTTCTACCTCTTACCAGTGAGATGAATTTAAAAGGCAGAATTTGACTTGCATTATTGGACATGGGCAATAAGAAAATTTACTTTGAGTATGCATATTTGTGGCCAGAAGATTTCCCCCCCCCCCCCCCCCCCATTTTGATTGTTTGATTGTAGGCCTAGGAGGGAGAGAGAATAAATGTATGTTGATTAATAAATGGGAAAAAAAAAAAAGATGTTTCCTCTTAAAGTTCCAGGTTAGTATTTTTTTTAGTTACAATAATTGAAATTGAAGGGTTTATCAGAAACTCAACATATGTTTAAAAAAAAGTCAATTCATTAAAAAAAATTAGTTTCAATAATATTATCATCATGCCTTTACATAAGGCTGTCCCTTGCCTAGAGGACTCTCCTTTCTCAATCATAGCTCTTGGGATTTGTAAGTCCTTTTAAATTGAAGTTTAAATATCACTTTCTATGAAACTTTTCCTTGATTTTCCCAATTTTTAGCTCTCCATCACTATTGCCAAATTACTTTGAATTTCATTTTCTTATATTTTGAATTTTCTTACTGAAAAATATGTCATATCATCCTCTTTTCCCCATCCCTCACTTTCCAGAATAATATCAGCACTTAATAAGTGTGGACTATTTTCTTTTGTGTCTCTTATACCTAGCAAATGTTTCTTCCCAGTACAATTCATCCTCTACTCAGCTGTCAAATTAAACACCTTAAGGCATGTCGGTCCTTGATACTCCCCATTCCAGTGGCTTCCTATTGCCTTCAGTATCAAATACAAAATAAAAGCCTACTTGACTTTCTAAGTCTCCCCAACTTCCCCCTTTCTACCTTTGCAGTCCTCTTACCCCTTACATTGACCCCCTGCACTAACATCATATTCTCTGTAATCCAGTGGCACTGAACACCTGGTTGCTCCTTTCACAAAATGTTACCAAGCATTTTCACTGACTGTCCCTTTACACCTAGAACTCTCTCTCTTCCTCTCTATCACTTGGTTACTTTGGCCCCCAAGTCTCAGCTAAAGTCCTACTTTTTTAGACTTTTTCCCAGGCCTCCTTAATTTCAGTGCATTCCATGTGAGATATCCAATTGATGTTGTAAATATCATATAGTTATTTGCATATTATTTCTTTAATTAGAATGTGAACTCTGTGAGAACGTTTTGTTTTGTTTTTGTGTATCCCTAGTGTTTAATACAATGTCCAGCACATAGTAAGTACTTAATATTTATGAGTTATTTGATTAACTATCAATCAAAAGTAGACACTTAACAAATGCTTCTTTTTTCAATTTAATATTCTTTTTTTTTTAATTAAAGCTTTTTATTTACAAAACATATGCATGGGTAATTTTTCAACACTGATCCTTGCAAAATCTTGTGTTTCAAATTTTCCCCTCCTTTCCCCCTCTCCTTCCCCTAGATGGTAGGTAAATGCAATACATGTTAAATATTAACAAAATTTAAAATTAACAAATAATAACAAAAAATTAACAAATTCTTGAATTTGACTGAGGATTTTTCTATAAAGGATTTTGAATTGGTATCTATGGAGGGAATATTCATATTGATAAAATTAGACTTTTTTTTTTTGTATAATGAAGAATGACTTTAGCTACCTAAGAAGAGCACTGGATAGAAGGTAAAATGCATGAAAGTCAAAAAGTTAGGAGAAAATCAAAGTTTTAGCTGGAATTCTGGTGCCCAGGGAAAATTCAGTTGGGGTTAGGAGGAGATCAAGAGACTTTAGAAATATTAAGGGGAGAGATCCCAAGAGAGTGACTCATGATGGGGAAGGAGGCAGATATTATAGGCTTCCTTTCTGTAAATAGGAAGACTGCCCCAAGTATCTCTACAGAAAGATATTTCATGATGTCTCAGACTTTTCCCAGAGTCTTGCTGCAACTAAACAGGATAATCAATGACCCAATCCCTGCCCTTCCCCACTCAGGTTAGAGATTATTCAGAGGTAACAGGTGCTGGATAATGTTGTGATGGAAGGCTGATTCTAGGAAAAAGATGCTATGATGGGACCCGATGGCCCAGGACCTAGCAAGGGAGCCAAGATAGCTGCCCTGTGCAGAGCTAGTTGAGGATCTTGTGGAGAAGAATCTGGATTTAGAGCTAGGAAATCTTTTAGATAAGATTGAGTTTAATATTCTCATTTTACTGATGAGAAAATAGTAAACTCAGTCTTTTTACCCCAGATCCTGTCTACCATACTGACAATCTCCTTCAATTTACATTCTAAAAAAATTGAGGTTCAGAAAAGGGAAAGAATTTACTTCATGTTACAAAGGAATTAGTGGTTCTGGCCTCTTGATTTCTTAGTCCAGAGTGCTTTCTTTCCTTTATACTACAAGGGCCTTCAATTCTTTATTGTACTTTCTTGAGAATGTAAATCAGTCTTCCATCTCCAAGAAATAATCTAATTTAAAGCCTAATTTCTAATTGTGAGGTTCTTTTATAAGGGCTGCCTCCTCTCCTCAGAGGAAATTCAGGTATCAGCTAATAGTCAAGGAATGAATTTTTCTGAGCAAGAGAACACTACCAGTTCCCTGGATTCACTTCACAAGATTTTACCCAAGGTGGGCTCTGGGAATTTTATTTTGTGTCACTGTAAACAATCTCCTGACAGTCTATTTACATCCTGTCAATTTATTCCCAAAGCAGGTTTAACAACCTTGCATGTAAGTAGCTCAAATCAACTATTCTACTCAACTGATTCCAAGGCCTTCTGCCCCAGGGAAGAAAGTGAATGAAATCTGCCCTCTTTCTCATTCACCAAATACAAATAGTGACTCATCTGTAAGAGTCCTTCCCTTCTCCTCAAACTATGCACAGGATACTTTTATGCAAAAAACTGAACCTTGGGGAAAAGGTTTTTTGTTTGGTCCAGTTCTGATTTTCTGTATAATATATATTTAAACATCTCACAATCTAGTGTGTGTGTGTGTGTGTGTGTGTGTGTGTGTGTGTGTGTGTGTGTATGAGAGAGGGTGGGGAGGGAGCTGTGGTAAAGAATGGGGAGATACTTTTTGAATTAAGCATATCTGGTTTCTTTTGAAGTAAGCAATTCCAGATAAACCAGACCTCAAATTAGATAGTAGGAAACCTCTCTAAATAGTTAATTTGTCATTTTTTTCCTAAGAAATTATTATTTCCACATTGGACTTAACATTCCAAGGTCCTCATGTTTTGTCATCTCTTCGTTGCTCTGAAATGTCTTGGTGCTGAAGTTGGTCTATCACTGTGGATCAGGTAGACACCACAAAGCTAAATTCTAGTAAATATAAATCTTTGTAATTTATCTCTAAAACAAAATGAGTTTGAATTAAATATTCCAGTAATAGACAGTATTGGAAGGACTGGGAGGTGAAGCAGACAGAAGGGGTAAAAGTCTTGGCTTAGGATCCACTGCTTATTAACCAGATGATTTTAGCATGTGGAGAAAAATGATTTGTAAATTTAATGTGAATGTGAATATTTGCATGATGTTATTTTTCTTCACCTTATCTTCTATACGAGGAAAATCACAGGAAGACCTCCAGCACATTGAGAGGGTCTTTTATGGAGAAATTTACAAAAAGAATTGTAAGAGAACCACATGAGATGAGAAAGTGTGGAGAAATTTCAGTCTATACTGATGGACAGAATGCCACTGTCAAAAAAATCACAAATCCTTCAAGCTAATAAAAATGTTATATATGTGTGTGTGCAGATATGTATGGATGGATGTATACATATAAGTAAAATAAATGGCATTTATTTTATTTTTTATTACAGCTTTTTATTGACAGAATATATGCATGGGTAATTTTTCAACATTGATCCTTGCCAAAACTTCTGTCCCAACTTTTCCCCTCCTTCCCTCCACCTCCTCTTCTAGATGGCAGGTAGTCCCATACATGTTAAATATATTAAAGTATATGTTAAACACTATATATATATATATATATATATATATATAGTACTTATATATATACATATATACACATACATATTTTATATACAGTTATCTTGCTGCACAAGAAAAATCAGATTTAGAAAGAAGGTAACAGAAAGAAGAAAAACAAAAATGCAAGCAAACAATAAGAGTGTAAATGCTATGTAGTGGTCCACACTCATTTTCCAGTGATCTTTTGCTGGGTGTAGCTGGTTCTCTTCATTACTGAACAATTGGAACTGATTTGGATCATCTCATTGTTGAAGAGAGCCACATCCATTAGAATTAATCATCTAACTCCAAAATTCTTTAAGAATTCTGAGACGGCAAATTTTAAGAATTCAAGCCATTCTCCAATTGATAAACGGTCAAAGGATATGAACAAATAATTTTCAGATGAAGAAATTGAAACCATTTCTAGTCATATGAAAAGGTGCTCTAAATCACTATTGGTCAGAAAAATGCAAATTAAGACAATCCTGAGGTTCACACCTCTAAGATTGGCTAAGATGATAGGAAAAAATGATGTATTGGAGAGAATGTGAGAAAACTGGGACACTGATGCATTGTTGGTGGAACTGTGAATGGATCCAGCCCTTCTGGAGAGCAATTTGGAACTATGCCCAAAGAACTATAAGGCTGTGCCTTTGACATAGTAGTGCTACTACTGGACTTGTATCCAAAGAGATCTTAAAGTAGGGAAAGGGACCCACATGTGCAAAAATATTTGTGGCAGCCCTTTTTGTAGTGGCTAGAAACTAGAAACTGAGTGGATGTCCATCAATTGGAGAATGGCTGAGTAAGTTATGTACATGAATGTTATGGAGTATTATTCTTCTATAAGAAATGATCAGCAGGACGATTTCAGAAAGGTCTGGAGAGACTTACATGAATTGATTCTGGGTGAAATGAGCAGAACCAGGAGAACATTGTATACAGAAACAGCAAGATTATACAATATTCAATTTTGATGGATGTGGTTCAACAATGAGGTGATTCAGGCCAATTCCAATGGTCTTGTGATGGAGAAAGCCATCTATAGCTAGAAAGAGGAATGTGGGAACTAAAATGTGGATCACTTTTTTTGTTGTTTGATTGCATTTTGTTTTCTTTCTCATCTTTTCCCTTTTTGATCTGATTTTTTTTGTGAGTAATGATAATTGTGAAAATATGGACAGAAGAATTGCACATGTTTAACATGTTTGTCATCTAGGGAAGGGAGTGGGAAGAAGGGAGGGAACAGTTTTGGAACGCAAGGCTTTACAAAGATGAATGCTGAAAATTATTTATGCATATGTTTTGAAAATAAAAAGCTTTAATGAAAAATGTAAAAAAAAAAAAAGAATTCTGAGACAGTAAGATTTCTACATCAAAACCTCAAATATTTGATTTCCCAACATGGCCATATAGACAAATTGGTTATGGAGTACTGGAAAACATAGGGAGATCATCCCTGAGCCAGCTAAATCCCGGAAGCCAACAATTGGGTCTATGGTTTAAAGAACAATAGTGGAAAGGAAGACAAGCACATAAATTTAATAAGAACAGGGGTAAAAGATATTTTGGCTTAAACCCTTGTAAAGATCAAAACAAGTCTGCCTATGAGTACCAGTATCTTCTCTGGATGTTTATTCTTCTCTCTTAATATCATATAAAAACACAATTTGCTGGATATATTTGTGAATGGCCTTGCTCTTAGCTGGGACTGTTCTTGGTGGTATGTTTGGGGTTAAGCACTAATTTGTAAGCAAACTTCAAAGCCCTTTTCTTTACAAGAAACATCAGAGATAGCCTAAAAAGTGGCATAAACTATTCTATTTCTGCCTGTCTCTGCTAGAATCTTATATACCTTTTAAACTTGGGTATTGTTTGAAAGGGTCTGACTCTTAGATGGGAATCAAGCTAATGGTAAATCTGAATGGCTGGCTCTGTTTCCATCTCCATTATGGGGAAAGAAAATGATTAGACTATTAATAAAAATATTAATCATAACAATATTAGTGATAATATTAATTATAACCTCCATTATGAGGAAAGAAAATGATAAGACTATTAATAATAATATTAATGATAACAACAATTTTGATTTCTAGGACACTTATTGGTTTAATAAGATTTAATATTAACAATTGAGCTAGTATTTGTAAAGTGCTTAGCAAGATCCCTGCAATAGAGTAGTTACTTGTTCAGTCATTTTTTTTATTCATATCCTTCTGTGACTCCATTTGTTGTTGTTGTTGTTGTTGTTGTTGTTGTTGTTGTTGGCAAAGATACTTGAGTGGTTCACCATTTCCTTCTCCAGTTCATTTTACAAAGGATAAAACTGAAGTAGTTTGCCCAGAGTTACACACCTAGTAAGTGTCTGAGGCCAGATTGAACCCAGAAAGCTGAGTTTTTCAGATGCCAGGTTGAGCTCTCTGTGTACTATGGCACCAACTAGCTGCTTCATAGTAGGTACTTAAGAGATACTTATTCTCTTCCTTTCCCCTTCCTCACAATAAGCCTCTGAAATAAGTAGTAGGGTGCTATAATGTTTGAGTGACTGACTTGAAATTAAACAGATCTCAGTGGAGAAGCATCATGCTGTAGTAGATAGAGCAATGAACTTGGAGTTGGAAGAATAGTTCAAATTGTAGCTCAGATACTAATTATTTTTGTTATCTTGGGCAACCTCAGATTCCTCATCTGCAAAATAAGAATAGAAGGAGGTGGTATTGGGCTCCAGTGCCTCCTTCCACCTCTAAATTACCTTACTACTAAATCCTACCTCTGATGCTTGCTGGCTGTGTGATCCTGGACAATTCATTGACCTTCTAGGAGTCACATTTTCTCTATTTGTTAGAGAGATTTATAATAGTTCACAGTTACATAATGATTTACATCTTGACTTATTTGATCCTTATAATAACCTGTCAGGTAAGTACTTTTATTGTCATCCCCATTTTATAGATGAGAAAATGAAACTGAATTGCAGAAAGCTGAAACGACCTGCCCAGAAACATATAACTAATAAGGTTCAAGGCAAGACACAAAGCTCCGAACACTTTACACCAAGATAAGAGTGAAATGGGTTCATGATTTAGACATAAAGGGTGATACTATAAGCAAATTAGGAGGGTAAAAGATAGCCTACCTTTCAGATCTGTGGGAAAGGAAGGAATTTATAGACAAAGAAGAACTAGAGAACATTATGAAATGCAAAATGGATAATTTTGATTATGTTCAATTAAAAATGTTTTGCACAAACAAAGCCAATTAGCCAAGATTAGAAAGGAAGCAGAAAGCTGGGATTTTTTTTTTTTTACAGCCAGTGCTTCTGATAAAGACCTCATTTCTAAAATACATAGAGAATTGATTAAAATTTACAAGGATACAAGCTATTCCCCAATTGATAAATGGTCAAAGGATATGAAGACAATTTTCAGATGAAGAAATTAAAACTATTTCTATTCATATGAAAAAAATGCTCTAAATTACTATTAATTAGAGAAATTCAAATTAAGATAACTCTAAGTTATCACTTCACACCTCTCAGATTGACTAAGATGACAGGAAAAGATGATGAATGTTGTAGGGAATGTGGGAAAACTGGGCTACTAATTCATTGTTGGTGGAGTTGTGAACTGATCCAACCATTCTGGAGAGAAATTTGGAACTATGCCTAAAGGGTTATCAAACTATGCAGATCTTTTGATCTAATAATGTCTCTACTAGGTCTGTATCCCAAAGAGATCACAAAAGAGGGAAAAGGATTCAATTGTGCAAAAATGTTTGTAGTAGAACTTTTTTGTAGTGGCAATTGAACTGGAAATTGAGGGGATGAGTTGGGGAATGGCTGAATAAATTGTGACATATGATGGCAATGGAATATTTTTGTTCTATAAGAAATGATACTCAGGCTGATTTAAAAAAGCCTGGGAAGACTTACATGAACTGATGCTGAGTAAAGTGAGCAGAACCAAGAGAACATTGTGCATAGTAACAACAAGATTATTTAATGCTCAATTATAATGGACTTGGTTCTTGTCAACAATGAGATGATTCAAGGAAATTCCAATAGCCTTTAAAAAACTAATAATAGCTTTTTATTTTTCAAAATACATGAAAAGATCATTTTAAATAGTCTCCCTTGCAAAACCTTGTGTTTCACATTTTTCTCTTCCCTCTTCTCCTGTTCCCTCCCCTAGACCACAAATAATTCAATAGGTTAAACATGTGCAATTCTTCTAAACATATTTCCACATTTATTATGCTGTGCAAGAAAAATCAGATCAAAAGGGGGAAAAGTGAGAAAGAAAAAAAAGCAAACAACAAAAAGATGAAAATACTATGCTGTGATCCACATTTAGTCTCCACAGTTCTCTCTCTGGATGCAGATGGCACTTTCTATCACAACTAAATTCCAATAAACTTGTGATGGAAAATGTCATCCACATCGAGAGAAAGAACTATGGAAACTGAATGTGGATAAAAACATAATATATTTCACCTTTTTTTGTTGTTTATTTGCTTGTATCTCCCCCCCCCCTTATGTTTTTCCCCCTTTACATCTGATTTTTTTTTGCTCAGCATGACAAATATGGAAGTTTGTTTAAAAGAACTGCACATATTTAACCTATATCAGATTGCTTGCTATCTTGGGGAAGGAGTAAAGGGGGAGAAGAAGGAGAAACATTTGAAATATAAGATTTTGCAAAAGTGAATGTTGAAAACTATCTTTGCATGTGTTTGGAAAAATAAAGTCCCATAAAAAAAAAAAAAAAAAAAGATAGGAAGGTCCATCTTTCTATCTGCATGTCCAGCATTCATCTTTCACAGGAGCTATGTAAAGTTCATTACAAACTTTAAAACACTCTATATTTCAGTTTTCTGTCTTTCTATTTTTCCAGCAGGAAAAAAAAACTGAGCCTAAGAAATGTTGGGAGAGCTCTGTAATGGCTGTCAAGTATATGTTTGTGTATGCTACTTCCAGACTCTCCCTATGCCACCATCACTCTACTTCCCCCCAAGTGTTATGAATAGAGTATTAAGGGATCCTGAGACCAAAAAGATTTGATTATTTCTGATTTAGCCATTTTCCAATCAATAAACATTGACTTTGTTTCAATTTCTTTACTACTGCATACAAAAAAATGT
This sequence comes from Sarcophilus harrisii, assembly GCF_902635505.1. Classification (NCBI taxonomy): domain Eukaryota; kingdom Metazoa; phylum Chordata; class Mammalia; order Dasyuromorphia; family Dasyuridae; genus Sarcophilus; species Sarcophilus harrisii. The sequence goes on from NC_045427.1 coordinate 232,878,868, forward strand.
TTCTGTGAATATTTTGGTATATATGAAAATTTTCTTTTTGATCAAGAAAGTCAAAGGAAGATTTTAGTGGAGATTTAATTAATAATTCCTTTTCTTTGTCATGAACATGGCTTTTTGCCCACTTCAATAAGGCAGTCCTTAGTTTACCTGGGATTTGAGGAGGAAGCTTGTTTTCTTCTGGACATCTCCTTGCTTATTTTAGAGAGTCATGTCTTCCTAACCCCTGTGATTATCATTGAGAATTATAGATAGGTCTTCTTTTCAATCTGTCCTTACACCCAGTCTCCTTGACTCTAAGCTGGTTTTTGAACTTCCTTCTAGTCCCACTACATCTTCAGATACAAGTTTTGATTTTGAATACTCTGCCTGATGGTATCCAGGATATAGTGAGTCCTTTTGGTCAAAGTAGCATGTTGGGGCAATATTTAACTCTAACATTCTATGTTGTATGTCATAACATTGTATGTTCTAAGATCTTTTCTGCTTTTAGCATTTTATGATTATGAATAAAGTTCTGATAGTAATTTTAGGTACCAGTTAGTGAGCTGAAGAGGGCATTTAGGGGATCTGTGCTAGAAAAGAGAGGGGAAAAAATGGTCCCAATAGTACTGAAGAAATTTCCATTGGTCTTCTATCTAGTCCCAAGTGTCTATAAAATAACTAATACAACAGGAGATTTCAAAAGTTACCCAAGTTTGGATAGTAAAATAGTAGAAATTTCTGCTAATAGATTTGAAAGCTGTATTTCTGATTCAGAGCTATGACCTTCTGTTCTTTTTCTAGGAGAAAAAGAGTCCAAAAGATTTTAAAGATTTGTTGATTTTTCAGTTTGTATCTCTCTTTGCTAAATTGTTAGGGGAGTTTCTGTATTGGAACTGATAGACTCTAAGGGCCCTCAATTTTTAAAAAAGTGTTTATAGTAGAAATAACGAAAGGAAGGGAGCAAAGGGAAGTAGATTCTGATTCTGGCTTGACCATTAATTCACTGTGATCTTGGGGCAAGTCATCCCATTTCTCTGAGCATCAGAACTAAAAGACCGTGGATATGGAATCAGATAGTAGAGTGCTTGGCACACAGTGAGCACTATATAAATACTATACAATATAAATACTGCTTATTATTATGATTATTAATTACTTCAGCTTTGCAACTTTCTACCTTGTGAGGCAAGTTACTATACCCCATTACCTTAGTTTTTCTCCCCTATAAAATGAGACATTTTCACTAGATAAACACTGGCACTCCTCCCAGTCCTAAAATCACATGTTTCTATGGAGATTGCTTAGTTCAGGCTTCCCATTTTCTAGGGGGGAGTAAATTGACATTGTATCATTTCAATTGGATGGATTTAAGGGAATGAGCCTCAGGAAGGGAGCTCAGGGAAATTTCTCACTTACACTCTACTCCATTGGGAAAAGAAGGCTGGAAGAATGTCCCTTGCACATTCCCCCACCCTCAAATTTAGAGACTATTTGCTATGACAGCCCTTTTCTTTGAACCCACCTTCCTCAGGACCCTCTCCAATCTCATTAGCTGTTTACTTACAGCATGCAGTCTTCAGTCACCTTCCTTCTCTTTACCCCACCCCCTACCCCCAAAAATGCAGTGGTTCCAGAAAAACTGGTACAGACATTCAGGCTAGCCTTGCAGCCTGCGAAAAATTAGCGTGCCAGGCCTCCAAGCTGCCTGCTAATGTTGTGAGATGAAAATTATCCTATAATTGAAGGGGAAACACTTTATTAGGATTATTAAGAAGCTATCCAAGCACCTTTCATCTGGAGCTCTCCACATGCTTTAATTAATTTTCCTCCAGGAAGCCTCCCTCCTCCTCAACTCTCTTTTGGAATAAGCCTCCATATGCCATGTAGAGAAACTAAGACCTTGGGTAGCCTGAAGGCCAGGAGTTTGGGAAACAGACTGGACTTAATTCCTGAGAAGTCAACTTCCCAGTTCAAGGGTTCTTAAGAATTCTGAGAATAGTGAAAAAGGACCCCAGATCATTGAATTGAAAGGAAGGGAATCATGTTGAATAGTGTTTTCCTCCTGTTTGAAGAGTATTAACCTGAAGCCCAATTTTCATTTTACTCAAAGATCATAGTGCTTGCTATTGGATATGAGTTTTCCTTTCATCTCTGCAATTGCTAGCTGTGTGACTTCGACTAAATCCTTTCACCTCTTTGATCATCATTTCCCTTCTCTATAAAATAGGGAAATGAAAAATGATTTTAAGGTCCATTGCAAATCTAATATTCTCTGTTCTAAGGTCCCTCTCAGCTCTGATGTTCTATAACATTCATGATTATGATTAGACTATAAGCTTTTAGAGGTCAGGGACTATGCTTTTCCCTTCTACATTTTGTGTGGAATCTAGGACCAGGGCTATAAAAACCTTCAGGCCATCATTTGGTATTCTTCTTTCAATAGGTCTTTATTAAAGACTGAATTGTGGAAGCAGTTGACCAGAAGTGGTATTCACCAGGGGGAAGCTTACCCAATTTGCCATATTCTTTCTCCATCCCCAATTTCCCAAGCCAGACTGATGGCTTGGGAGGGAAGCTTGGATTTTGCCAAGTTCTGAACCCACTCAACTCTCATGGGATGAGAGGCACAGCCCCAACCATAGTAGTTTGGAGCTGAGTGGGTTTATTCTTGGCAAAACATGAATTCCCTTTTCTAAGAAAAGAAAAGGGCTTATTAAAAGAAAGAAAAAAGTTCCAACGGTTTCTTGGACTTCAAATGCCTTTTACTAAACAAGATTTTGATGAGTTAAGTATAAGTCAATCGGAAGCACATGTATTAAGTTTCTCTTAAAATAGACACACACTTAGAAGGGAAGGGAAGAAGTACCCAAGGGGGAAAGCATTTAAGTTGCTAGGAACAGGAATCTCAGGCTCCAGGGTTTTATGAATAGTTAAACAAAGCAAGACTCTGAACAGGTTGAAAACAAATGTCTCCTCTGAACTGCTTTGGATTTCAGGCCAGAGAAGGTCTTTCCTCTTTGCTTCTGTGTTTCCTTGGCCTTGCATTGGGTTGGTTTAAGCCATAAGGCTGGATTATTGGTCATTTACCTTGCCTGCCTCTGTCTAAGGGAGAGGAGAGGAAAGGAGAAGGTTGAGAAATTAGGGTCATCCATGAAGAATCCATCACCTTTTGACCATTCTAAAGGAAGTCTCATTTGAATCCTCAAAGTTGTATCTAGCAGACAAGAGACAGACACATCAGAAAGCCAAGATTCTAATAAGCTGGATTTCTCCCCTAAAGTGGGCTAGTAACAAGTAGCAGTATAGGTTAATGGAAGGAAAAGCTAGACTTATAGTCCAAATACCTGCTCTGCCCCTAATAATCTGGGTGATTTTGAACAATTTATTTCCCATCTTTTGGTCTTTGTTAGGTTCTTTATAAAATGAGAGATTCAGAACAAATCATTTTCAACAGGCTAACATTCGATGATCCTTGGGAGAACTTAAAGGGTCATTGTCTGCATCAGTACAAAGAACTCCCTGACTATGCTGCATTTTGAGGTAGGAAGGGAAAGGGAAAGGATGGAGTGTACATATGAGGTGGGATTCTACACCTCTGTTTGAATCATTGGATCAATTATGTCTAAGACAGAGTGGGGTTTGAGTTATTTGAATAACTGTCTCTATTCTCTTTGTCAGCAGGTCCCTGATGCTGATGAAAGCATATGCCCTGTGCTTTCTGTTTTGTCTCCATTGCTGATTCCTAGTGTTTTTTCCTCTCCTATACACCAGAATTCCTTCCCTCTCAATTTGTTGAAATCTTGACTGCTCAATTCAACAGACATCTACTGCTTGCTATGTGAAAGGCTTTATGTCCTATGCACAGATACACATATGCCAATCTTGAAACCCAAGTTAGATGCTTCTATTCCATGAAGTCTTCCATGGTGGCCTTCCACCCCTGGGCATCACATGGACTGCACCTGTCAGGTATTTTTTTGCTTTACTTTATATTATGTTTATATCTAATCACTTGTCTAAAAGATATGTTTTAAGAAAGCAGAAACTTAAAGCTTATTTAAACTTTGAAGCTCCCTAGTGTTCTATATACAGTAGGTGCTTAACAAATTTTTTTGTTGAATTGAATTCAACAGAATAGGATAGATAGTTTTACTGGACATGCATGGGATTAAGACTATGATTTCATTGATATAAGGTACTCCTGAATAAGGAAACTGGGCACTTTCCTTGCTTTTTGTAGTTTTAGATCAAGAGTTCCTAATCTTTTTTTTTTTTTTTTTTTTTTTTTTTTTTTTTTTTTTTTTTTGTATGTGTTATGGACTTCTCTGGTAGTTAGATAAAGCCTTATGGGTACTTCCTCAAAATAATGCTTTTAAATACACAAAACAAAGTACATCAGCTTACAAAGGAAGCCAAAGAATAATGGAAATAGACATGTAATTTTTTTCCCACCCAAGTTCCCAAACTCCCTGAAATCTCTCCATAGAATCCTATGACCCCAACCCTAACTCCTTAACTAAGGTTGACAACTCCTATCTCAGGACCTCACTAGAGAGAGCCTTGAAAGGTTAATGTTACAACAGCCAGTATCTGAAAGAGGTAAATCCCAATCTTCCTTGCTTCAAGACCAGCTCTTAGTTTCCAAAAACTATAAGCCAGGGAGCCTGCTGGTTCCCTTTCCCTATCTGACTAAAAACATCCCATGAGTCCTTAAAGGCTCAGCTGAACATCCACATACTCCATCTCCCTGAATTCTCCCCTGTTCACTCATCAGTCTTTGGTTTCTCTAACTTCCAACAACACTTTCAGGCTGTATGACTCAATTTAAAATATAACATTATTCCACATTATATTGCCTATTGTTGTTCATGGGAAAATAGTTGTAGGGTAGTAGAAAGAGTGTTGAATCTGAAGTTGGAGCATCTGGGTTTGAATTCTGACCTCCATAACTTGTGCTTCTGCTACAGCTGTCATCTGTGTGTCCCCCCACATACAAAGTTGAATTCCTCCCTTGGGAGGCTGAGTTCTGATAAATGAGCTTCCTCCTCTTATTTTGCTGGACTCCACCCCAAGACCCAGGCTCTGAGTGGTGAGCTTCTGATTTACCTTGATGGAGCACTTCAGATTTCCGTGACACTTCCTGTTCATCTCCTCATGCTGCCTTTCTCTACTCCTATTCCAGCTCCCTGAAGGTATTGTCTTTTTCTAGACAAGCAGCAAGTCAAAGGAGTTCTTAAGTGTTTACCATGTGCTAGGCATAGATTATACTTAATCCTGGGGTTACAAATACTAGTAAAAAACAAAGACAGTCTTTGGAGTCAAGCAGCTTATTTTCTGATGGGGGAAAACAACAAATAAAATATAGATGAGGAGCTGGGGATGGTACCAGGCAAAAAGTGTCTCTGTCCCTTTCCAAAATGGAAGTGATGGAGGACCTCATCAAAGGGAGAAAGGGGCCATCATACCGTTAACTCTTTGAGGGTAAAGACTTTGTTCCTTGCTTTTATTTGCATTCTCAGTGCTTGGCACATAGTAAATGCCTAGCAGATTCCATTTCATTTCTCCCTCCCTTCCTCTCTTCCTTCTTCCACTTCCTTCCTCCTTCCCTCTCTCCCTCCTTTCCTTTTTTCCTCCCTTCCTCCTTCCTTTCCTTCTTCTCTCCCTTTCCTCCTTCCTTTCCCTCTTCCTTTCTTTCTTTATCTCCTCCTTCTTTCCTTCCTCCCTTCCTTCTTCCCTTCCTCTCTTCCTCCCTTCCCCTCTCCCTTCCTTCCTTTCTCCCTCCCTTCTTTCCTTTCTCCCTCCCTTTCTCTCTTCCTTTCCTCCCTCCTTTACTTCCTCCCTCCTTTCTTCATTCCCTTCCTTCTTTCCTCCTTTCCTTCCTTCCTCCCTTCCTATATATCTAAATAATTCAACTTCTCTGCATTTCAGCTTTTTTCTTTGAAAAAAATGAGGGAATTGAACTAAAAAAACCCAAAGAGCCTTTTCAGATATAAATCTATGCTCTTATCTAGGAAGACAAAACTATGTCTAACCTTTTTTTTTCTGCATCTCTAAGTGTAAATTTGTTAATTCATTTATTAATTGGTGGGGAAAATTAGCTTACAAGGATATATCTTCTGGGTTTGCAAAATTGCTTTATAGGTATTTTCTTATTTAACCTTCCTTACAACCCTGGTGAGGTAGGAGCTATTATTACCTTCATTTTACAGCTCAATCAATCATCTGACAAGTATTTATTTGGTGCCTACTAAGTGCCAGGCATTGCCCTTAGCACTCAGGATACAAAGGCAAAAGTCAAATTATTCTTGCCCTCAAGGAGCTTACATTCTAATGGATGAGACACAATAGGTATAATATAGAGAGAGATAAGAGTGACTTGCCAGGGTGATATGGCCTTCCTGACTCAAGGCCTATCCACCCTCTATCAGAACAGGCCTGGGAGGCCAGACTAGTCCTGGATCTGCCACTAAGTTGGGCAGGCCCTCTGGGCTCTGTTTTCCCTACAGGTAAAGGAGGAGGGGCGAAAGAAGGGACTGGCTATTTTCTGAGGCTTCTCCCAGTTCTCCCTAGCTGGGATGCGGTACTTCCTGATGGCTTTGGCCCCCGGGGGCCTCCTCAGCGACTGAGGTTCTGACAGCCTCTGGAACAAGACAAGATGAGGCTGCAAAAGGGGGAAGGCTCAGACAGGTGTGTCTGTGGGTGTCACACGGGCCTGAAAAGGAAGCCGCCTGTAAACTTGGCCTGGCAGCTGCTGTCCTCATTTTCACAAGCTCTCTTCACACTCGGCATTAGCAACCTGAAAAATGAAAAGATAGTAGGAATCATGCAACTTGTAAAGTCGCTGAGCACTTAGGAGAGAGAGGACCCACGTGTTTTGCCTGGGGAAGAGTAAGCGCTTGATTATAAAGTACTTTTTTTTTCCAGTCCAGAGCAAAAGGATCCGCCTTTGTCCTGGAGGCAACGTCAAGTTGTTATCCAAGAATGAAAATTGATATTAGTTCTATCTGTACTCTGTTGATCTTCACTTTAGTGCTCCTCCAGGCTAGCAAATAAGAAAATACAGTTTCCTGGATGTTTAACTGGTGAAACTCAATAGTTTAGAGCTCAGGCAAAAGTGGTAGCTTCCAAAATCTGTTTTTGCTATTAGTTCTCTGGACTTGGACCCAAGAGGACTTGAGTTCAAATTCTGTCTGGGATTCCTATACTAAGATTGTGACCATGGGACAATCCTTCAATGTCTGTGAGCCTCAGTTTCCTCCTCTGTCAAATGGGGATAGTACCTACCTCACAGGATTGTTGTGAAGATCAAATGAGGCAATCTGTATAGAATGCTCTGTGAAACCTTAAAATGGTATGAAAATACTGAGATTATTTGATCCTAAGGTTTCTGACTAAGAATCCAATGTCTTCCTTATACATTCTATCATTTTTCTAAAAATTAGTCATATCACCAAAGCTGAGAAAGCTAGAACAAAATTTGTTATGCCACAGTCTCTTTGAACTGTTCTACCTCTGTTTCCCTGCACTAGGTTCCCTGAATTGTTCTATCTCAGTTCTGCCTCAATCCCCCTTAGTTGTAAAACCCCCCTCTGGTCCATTAAGACTCAAGATAAGGGAGAGATTAGACTTCCTGGCTCCTTCTGCTCTCAGGAATTTGTGACAATATCCCTCTAAAATATTCCAAGAGATAAGACTATCCTGGATACCTCACTGACATCTTTACTTCTGTTTATTCAGACATCCTGACTTTGGCTTTTAGTAAGAATTTACAGCCTTCCCCCATTCTGACAGAGCCAAATGGATCTGTGAAGAAGTTTCCTGCTTCTTTCCCCTTTCTTTGTTTGTAAAAGGTATTTAAGGGTTTGGGATTCTCCCATACATCGCTGGATTCTTTGAGATGACAGTCTCATCCAGCCCTGGGACCAACATGGATCCATTGGTCCCAGTATATCTTTCCATTTAATAAACTATTGAATTGGTCTCTAATCTCTGTCTGACTGGATATTTTGAGACGAGAGTCCTGTCCAGTCAATTAAGCTCTCCCAATTAAAAAAATATTAAAAACTCTCTAATCTCTCTCCTGCCTCAGTTTCTCCAGCATTACAAACTAAGGTCCTGTGACTCTTTCAAAGAAAAGAATATCAGGGAGGGGTTTTGGAGTCAGACAAGAATTCAGATCCTAACCCTGTCATTCAATATCTAAATGATGAGGCAAATCATTTAAGTTCTGTGGGCCTCAGTTTCCTTCTCTGTAAAAAGAAGGTGTCAGATTAGATCACTTCTAAGGTTCTCACTAGCTTAAATCATGTAATACTAGGATCATTGATCTAATACCCTCCCAACTGACTTATTTTCTCAGAGATGGTCCTGAATTCTAGCAAGGTATTCTAGCTGGATTTAAGCATAGGATTATCTTGAAGAAATTTCCAGTATTGTCCCAGCAACAAACAGTGTCTACTTTACTAGGACCAGTTCATCTAATTATGGAGAGATTTCCTCTTTGTGATGGATTCTTTGGCCATAGCCACATGCCAATTGTCTATCATAGTCAATGTGCTCTTTAAATACATCATTGCAAGACTAAAATAATAAATAATGAAATAAAACAATAATAAAATAATAAAAAGCATAGTCATCATGATAGTGAAACCATGGGAAGATGACCATAATCTCATAATGGCAATTAAAATTATATTTTATTGAATTGTTGAAAGTACTTTATAAAGACCGTGTTAATTTGAGTTTCATAACAAGCTTATAAGGTAGGTAAATGCAAGTATTATTGCCTTCATTTTACAGATGAGAAAAATGAGGTTGAGAGAGGTCAAATGATTTTACCAAGATTTTACAACTATCACGTGGAATATTCAGATTCAAACCCAGGCCTTTTGTATTTCAGACATGTATAACATTATTGGATTGCTTGCCATCTAGGGGAGGAGGTGGGAGGAAGGAAGCAAAAATCTGAAACACAAGGCTATGCAACGGTCAATGTTGAAAAAATTATCCATGTATATGTTTTGAAAATAAAAAGCTTTATTTAAAAAAAAAAAAAAAAAAGAAATGAAGGGTGATATAAAGCCCCCTTGTCTCAATTTGCCATTAAGTAAGCAGTGACTACCTACACAAAATGATGCTGGACTCTATGAGAAAACCAAGATCTTGCCCTCAAGGAGGCCGCATCCAGTGCCAAAACTTTTGTTTAAGGTACATACACAGAATGCCTGGATTTGCCATTCAAGGTCTTCTTCTCATTTGAAATCACTTTCTTTGTATTTTCTCCTCTGGTTTGTTTCTATGATTCATGTCCAAACAAGACATTTTTTGATGCCAAAAAGAACAAATAGGAAGGGGGGAAGCAAGGAGAAGGGTTTCCATTTTGAAATTTCTATTGCTAATTTCATTGTCCAGGATGGGGTGGGGGTGGGAGTAGCAAGACTGAAAGATGATGCTGTCCAATAGGAACCTCAGCAAATATCCATCAACTATCTACTATATATCTAATCCTGTCCTCTGTGCTTGGGACATACAAAGAAAAATGAATCCTATTTCCTTCCTTCCCTCTCCCCTAAAGGAGTTTACAAGCTAATATGGAAGATTCCAGCATAATCTAATTATGGAATCTCAGATATAGAAGTGATCAAAAACCAACAAGCCTAATTTGCTCAATTAGCAGAAGAGGAAATAGAAGCCCAGAGAATCTAAATTACTTATCCAAGATCACACAGCTTATCTAAGATTCAAACACAGATCCCACTAACTTTAAGTCCATAGTTCCTTCCTTCCACTCCAGTGTAGACTCAATCCAACATTTACTAAACATTATATGCTTGGTACTGGGAATACAAAAACAAAGTAGAAAAAACAGTTTCTTCCTCGAAGAAGCTGATATTCTAATATAGTCATATAACAAAGACTCATGGATTTTTACACTGGTGAAGATCTTAGAGGTCATTAAATCCGATGTTTTTGAATTGAATCCAAAGATTTTATTGATGAGGAAACTGAGATCCAGAAAGGTAAGTGCACATGCTTAGTAAGGGCCCCATTATTAACTAAACACTAAAAAATGGAGGCAATCATTCTAGACATTTTTCTGAGCAAATTGCAAGGTGATGGAAGATGGAATATGAAGGAACAGCTAGTGAGTTAGCTGGGATATGTGAAGGAGAATGTCTTTCCTTCTCCTTTCTCTGTTCCTTTGTTGTCACCATTCCCTAAATTTGAGAAGACTCACTTTACTTCTCCATGTCTATGATATCCTTCCCTTTTTTTTTTTTTTTTTTTGAAGACAGTTCAATTACTATCTTTTCCATTAAATGATTCCCTTGACCCACAGTGAAAGTGAATGAAGTGGATAAATATTTGTTTGAACTGGCTTTGTTGAATGTCTTAAGTATCAAAAGAGAAACCCAATGAAGGGCTGTGGGAGGTTTGAGGAGGAAGAGATCATTGCCAGCTGGAAAGTACAGATATGTATTCTGGGAAGGCTTCCTGAAAGAGTGATCATTGGAGCTGAAAAAGAACAATTTGAACAAGTGGAGATTGTGTTTGGGTAGACAGTACAGCATAAAGCAGTGCATGTAGTAAGAGTGACAGAAGATCAGTGAATAATATAGAGTTCAGTTTGGCTGGAATCTAGTATATAGAATCTTAGAATTGAAGATGGAAGAGAATCTCATCCAATCTGAGTAAGATTATGTGATTTATGCAGTGTCACACAGCTTCTGAGTGTCTAAGCCTGTATTTGAACCAAGGTTTTCCTAACTCTATGTCTGGTGATCCATTTATGAAGACTTACGTGAGACAAGTCTGGAAAAGTAAGTTGGAGTCAGATTATGAAGTATGTACTAATATATACTAAGATAAGAAGTTGGCATTTGATTTGAGATCCAGTGAGGGATCCAGTCCCTCACTGGAGGGACTGCTAGATGGTACAATGGATAGAATGTTGAGCCTAAAGTCAAGATTCATTTTCCTGAGCTCTAATTTGCCCAAAGACATTTACCAGCTGTGCAACTTTGGGTAAATCCTGTTTGCCTTAGTTTTCTCCTCGATAAAATAAGCTGGAGAGGGAAATAGCAAACCATTCCAGTATCTTTGTCAAAAAGCAATAACAAACAAATAAACAACCCAAATAGAGTCATAAAGAGTCAGGCACAACTAAAATGTGACCAAACAACAACAAAGGAATCACTGAAGATTTTTGTGTAGAGGAATTGTCTGGACCCTCTGTTGTATCAAGGAGATTACTTGGATACCCCTGTGAAGGAATCAAGAAAGAAGGAAGAAATTGAGACCAGAAGATCAACTAGGAAACAGTTACAGTGGTCAAAGGAATTTGTTGAAAAGGGAGGGGAGAGTAGAAAGACAGAATAACCTGTAGAGTTTATGGGACATTGGATTTGGACATGGCTAATGGACCATCCAAAACATTCTCTTTGAATAATGGAAGGCTGATTTCTGAAAGAAAACAGTTTCTTTGGTCTTAATTTAAAACCTCTTGTCATAAAACTTTAAGTAAACATATGAATGTATACACACATGTGTATGTATATGTATTCATGAATACATATATACATGTGTATATGTGCATGTACACACTCACACACATACACACACACACATATAGATAGATAGATATGAATCGGCATGGGGTTGACCACACTAGACTTCATCAAGGACCAAAACCAGCAATGGGAAGCAGCATATTAGTGTTTATGGACAGAGGATTGTACCCAATGACCTTTCTTGGAGATTACTTCCATGCCTATGCTTCAGTGACTATTTATGCCTGATTACTCACCAAGAAAAGGCAAGTGGGGAGGGGAAATTATTTTTCTCTACTATATGAGGGTTTTATCATATGCAGCTTCTATTTAGGCATCTAGAAAGTTGGAAGGAGGAAGATCTACCAGGGATCCTTTAAATCAATTCAGGAAGAGGAAACTGAAGTCCAAATTGGGGAAGGGTATATAAGAATATACCTCAAGCTTCCTCAGAAGCAAAAATTTTTAAAAAGGAATAAGATCAAAGGAAAAGACATATCAGATGTGAAATCATTGGTGATTTCATTGTACAGTTGGATCATAAGTTCATTTGGCATTTTTTAAAGTATTGTTAATTAGAGTGGACAAATGTTACTATTAGTAGCAAGCATCCTGGCGAAGGCATTAAGGCTCATGGGAAGCTCATGATAGGGTAAAGTGAAGTCCAATGGATTAACAATACAAAGACTTACATTTTAAGTCCTTACCCTACCACTGTCTGTTTTGATCATGGATAAGTCATATGATTTGTCTCAGTTTCCTCCTCTGCAAAACAAAATGAGCAGACAAGGTGGTCTCTAAGTTCCCTTCTAGCTCTAAATCTTGTGATCTATATATAGGAATTGCACACATCTGATTAGGTACAATGAAGGAGAGTTGAATAGAAATATGTTTTAAATCTATTTAGAGATTTTAAGCCAATAAATTTCCTGTCCATAAAATCTGGTGGGGAAACAGACTCTGCGTCTCTAATCTGACAATAGCCGTTCCATTGAAAGGTGCTTGTTTGTGACTTTTCCGCCTAGTATTCTGGTTACCTAAGAGCATGCTCCCTTGTTTAGGTATTAACTGCTCTACAAATATTGTCCCACTCCTTAAAGTTAGTTTCATAGAATGTTTAATGCAGTCTAATGAGGAGTAGAGGGACAGGAGGGGGCGGAGGGCAGTATTCCTTTATACGTGTTGGATAAGGTAAATGAGACCAAATAAAATGCAGGATTAAGGCAGGCTTGAGCTTGAAGCCATAGAGGTATAAAGGGGCAGGATTTATTGTTGACTTACATTTTTCAATTGGGTGTGTACAATGGGTTTGCTGAGGATTTATGTATCACATCAATTGGTTTGTATCTCGTGCCAGGTCCCATAGCCTGACTACATACCAGAAGCCTCCTTCATACAATAGAAGACTCACTTTCACCCCAATGTGCAGCAGTGAAGACTGTTCCATATTCCTTCCAGGGAGGTTAGGAGAAATAACAGCTTCCTTGAGTACACTGAGGAACCAGAAACTTTTGTAGTATGGGAAGATGGGAAATTGTTCAAATCACTTGCTTCTTCTTCAGAAGCTGTTATTGACCTTTTTCTAATCTTGGCCTGGAAGAGCCATGTGTATTATTAACTTCCTGTATCCCATAGGTTATTATGACTGGTAAGGTATAAAAATAGTAGTAGTGCCTTGCCATAGTTCTATGAGGCAGGTAGAGTTATTTTACAGGCGTGGGAACTGAGACTCATTGACATGCCCTTAGTCATCTGGCTAGCAAATGGTGGTTCTGTGACTATAATTTGACTGCAAGGTTTTTGTTCTATTCACTGTCAGTCCTACACTCTGAAAAACATGATTTTGAGAGACAATTGTTTGATTCCTTATTTTGTTTCATTTATTTAAAAAAAAGAGTGTGACTGGGATCATTTAATTTCTTTTTAATTGAGTGTCTATGGCAGGGAATGAATGACACATTGGCTAAGCACCTGCTAAAATTTGTGGATTGTTGAAAAGAGTATTGGTTATTTTGGTCCACTTCCCAGTGGAAGATGAGACAACCTCCCCTCCACAGACTGGGAAGATTCTTATGATGTCAGGTGACTGGAGAGTTTCTGAGGCTCTGGCTGCAGCCTCTCCCTACCCACTTTCCCCAAAAGGGTAAGTTTATAATAACAATATCCCACAGCTATTTAGACACACCCTATTGAATGTTGTTAATCTGGCTGATGAAAACACATCATTAGGGAAAATGACTGGGGTAGTTGGTGATTCTGGTACAATACTATGGATAAGTGGATCCATGGTCAAATTAGGATATAGTGGAATATTAAGGTTTTAAGGTTCAACTCAATTCAATTCAACAAATATGTATTAAATGCTTATTATATACTGGGGACATAATGGAGGAAATGAAAGTCCGTGGCCTCAGAGAATTTATATTCTATTGTAATGATGTATTGATAATATTAGTAAGCAATTTGGAGACTTTGACCAGGATAACTTGATCTGATATACTGGCTAAATGCTTTATATTTTTACAAGGTGCTTTCATATTCATAATCTTATTTGGCCCTCATAACAATTCTGTGAAGTAAATAGGGGAAGTAATAATATCTTTGTTTTACAGATGGCAAAACTGAAGCTTAAATATGGGTGAAGCAAATTGACTAAAGTCATGTACCTGGGACGTGACAGCAGTGACTTCAACTTTCCTTTTGATCCAGTGCCCGGTGCTTGTTTTACTACTCAACTATTTCTGTTCTCAAAACCACAGTGCAGGTCATTCACTGCCTTCTTAGAATGGTACATTTTTTTTTTTTTAATAATGGTATGATAAACAACTTTTATTTCAATAGTATTAAAATCAACATATTGGGATGTTCTGAATTAATAATCAGATCATTAGTTATGTAGTCCAGGAGAAATGATAAAAGGAAAATAGCTGAAATATATATTTTGTTTTCAATTTCAAATTTTCTTCTTCCCCCACCTTCCAAGAAGACAAAAAAATTGATACATATTAAGCCATGCAAACCATATTTTCATATTAGCAAAAATAAAGTGGGAAAAATTATGCTTCATTCTATTCTTGGAATCCATCATTTTTCTCCCTGGAGGTGGATAGCATTTTTCATCATGAATTGTAATTTTTTTGTAATTGTTGTGTTACATTGTTATATATTGTGTTATATTGACTGGAGTAGATAAGTGTTTCACAGTTGGTTATCATCGCAATATTGTTATTTCTATGTACAGTGTTTTCCTTGTTCTGCTTTGTATCAATTCATATAAGTCTCCCCAGGTTTTTCTAAAAGCATCTACTTCATCATTTCCTATAGCACATGGAATGGTAGAATCTTACAGTTAGAAGGGACCTCAGAAGTCCTTTTATTTGATTTTTGCCTAAAATAGGAATTTCATTTACAATGCGCTTTCCAGCTTGGTTATTCATTTGTTTGGCAGACTTCTGTTTAGAATTTTTAAAGCTCTTCAAGACCTGCCTCCAGACTAGTTTTCCAGCCTTAAAAGACATTATTCTCATTTCTATATTCTCTGGGCTGACCAATTTGATTTTGCTCTTCTCATCTATGATATTCCATTTCCCTTCTTCATGTCTTTGAAATTTGATGTCTACACCCTCCTCACTTCCCTGGTTCTCTTCAAAATTCAGCTCAAATATTCCTTCTCCATGAAGTTTCTTCTGCAGTAGGCAGGTACTACAATGGGTAAAAAAAAAAAAAAAGAAAAAAAAATCCCTATTTTCCTCAGTTTCCTCATCTGTAAAATAAGCTGAAGAAAAAAAATGGGAAAAAATACAATCACTTCAGTATCTTTCCAAGAAAATTCCAAATGGGGTTACAAAGAATGGGACTTGACTGAAATGATTGAATAACAATAACAACTGTTGAGTTTTCTCAATCTGGATAGTCGGTGGTTTTCCCTCTGTGCTGAGACATCTAAAATCCCATGACTCTTCCCATGGATTTACTTGCCTGGAAGCTGGCACCCAGCTATGCTGGGTTTAGGGCTACTGAAACTATGACACGTACTTTGCCTTCACTTGAACATATGAAAGCTGGTGACTCACAGAGGAATCACTCATTTGGGAGAGAGGCAGGGGAGAAGAGAAAAAGAATTAGATTTAGCTTCCGCAGGTGGCTCGAATGACCCCTGAGGTTTCTGTGGGAGGAAGGACTGGGGAGAAGACCCAGGCAGATCTCGGTCAAAAGAAAAAAGCAAAGTAAGGAATTTGCAGAGCACATAGAAAGGTAGTTTACTGCAGATTTCTGATGTGTGAGTGTGTATATGTGTGTGTATTTTCTTAAAGAAAGGAAAGAAAATTGGAGACTTCCATCAAAGCAAGTATCAGCATGTGGATGGAGTTAAGACCGTTTTCTTGCAGTTCTGGCAATGTTTAGACAAATACAGGCTTGCACAAAAGAAATAGCCCACGGGCTGAGGGTGGGGGGTGGAGGTGGGAAGAAGACTGCTTCTGTATGATCTTCATAGAGGCTCATAGAATGTCTGTCCTGGCAAG